>NC_132929.1:17357579-17957579 GCF_047675955.1 Chlorocebus sabaeus
CTGGTCTCAGCACGAAAGTCAGGCACCCATACCAAGCTGGGCCAGCAACCGCTGCTGTTCCTGCAGGATCTCCTCAGGAGCCATGGCCTGCAGTCTTGCTATGTTCTCTTCATGGATAGTCTGGGCTTCCTGCTCAGCTTCTTGATCCCTGAGCCCCTTCCCTGTGACCAGATTGGGTCCCTGAAAGCTGTGGCTGCTCCCAGGAAGCTGGCAGCCCTGGTCCCTAGGAGTGAGTGTCTCACAGGTCACGGCACCTGGAAAAAAGGTATGATCATGTTCATTGCTCTGTCCTCCATGGCTCTAACTGGGTTTTCTGGCCTTCTTCTATAAGCTTATTAGCCCTGGAGACAGGTATAGACCCAAGCTTTCCTCAGACAGAGTGGAGAGACCTCACTGGGTCTGGCACAGGGACTCCAGGTGGCTGCTCCACTCACCGCTTCCCTAGTACTTACATGAAAAGGTTTTCCTCAGAAACACCCTAATTTCTGACTCTTCTCTTGGATATCTAGGCAGCCATCTGTAACCAGGGGCCTGCTCCCAGCTGTTCAGCTAATAATTTGCGTCATTAAAGGAATCTTGGCCAATACATTCATTTTACAGTCTCTGCCAGACACTTCTGCCCTATTCCCTTTCTCTTAGGATTGCATAATGGCCTGGCCCACTCCCAGCACCCGAGACCCAGATACGGACCCAAGTCTCCCATATCTAGTATTCTCAGACTACTTGAGATGGCTCAAATGCACCTCCCATTTGAGGCAGGAAGATATGTCTTCAAAAATGACCCCATGACTGTGTCTTTTAAAAAGGCCAAGCCCAATCCTCTTCAACCCCAGCTCACCCTCTGGTGGGCCCAGGTTGGGCACGACTTCCCCAACTGATGGGACCCTGGCTTCAACTATCCTCCTTGCTGCAATTTCCTGGGCAAAAATGCTTCTCTTACCAGATGTTGCTGATTTTCCCTGCGGGGCAAAAAGAAAACCCAGGTTACTGATGCTCATTATCCCACTTTCCTCTCAACCTCTTTATATCAAGGCCTCTGGAACAAAGAGATAAGAGAGGCTTTGCTCAATTTCCAGGGATCACAACCCTAGTTCTCAGAAAAAGGAGAAGTCTACAGGAATAAAGGTCTTAGAATCTCACAGACTTGGGTTGAAGTTCTGGCTCTTCTACCTATTAGGTGTGTGGTGTTGGACAAGTTATTTATCTCTTTGGGGTCTCAGTTTCCTCATCTGAAAAATGGGAATAACGAATCCTCATCCCCAAGGTATCATCATGATACCTGCCTTATAAGTTTGTTATGAAGATTAAAAGAAGTAATGGGTATGAAGTGCTTAGTATAGTCCTGCTTTGTAAATGAAATTGCTTATCATCACTAAACTACCTGCCTGAAGAAGATGCACTGTGAGACTCACCTGTCAGTCTCCTAAGCACCACCTAAGCTTACCCTTCCCTACCTGTGTGTCCCGCGAGCGATGGAACACAGCGGGGAAAGCAACGCCACCGGGCATAGGCAGATTCACAGTCACTGAACTTGTATCTCGTTCCTGTAGCAACAAAGCACAAAGTTGTAAAGCACAATGGAGAGACTTCCCTAGGCTGGACCCTATCCTATTAGCCCAGTTCTGAACGATGAGAACCTCACTCTGGGGGGTTATGGACCCTCCTCCCTTCAGGGCAGAGTGATTCTAACCCAGCCCCCAACCTGACCTCGGGGGGTAAAACTCTACCTTTCTGAAGCACCATCCACTCATAAGGCTCACCCGCCCCAAGCATCCTATATCCCTGTTGCCCTGGAACATCTTATCCTACTCAGCCCGAGTGAGACGCACAATAATCTTAGTCAAGACAGCAGTGATGTGCTGATCATGCCTCCTCAGCTTCTCTTCTGGGTCCTCATCCTCAGGCAGGGGGTGGCCAGGGCTGGACCTGGCTCTCTTCGGGGGAGAAGGGACCAAAGCTGGGGGCAAATCTGGGAGATCTGAGAAAGAAAAAATCCCAAACATGAGTATATGCACATACTAGGAAGACTCTGCAGGCTAGGGAAGAAAGACAGCTGCCATGGGGCCCTGGCTCAAGCCGTGTCATCTTGGGTAAGATATTTAACCTCTTTGAGCCTCAGTTTCTTCCTATGTAAAATGGGGCTGAAGCAACAGAGGCTATGCAGTATCTGAAATAATAATGATGTGTCTGAATCCAACCACATCATGAAGAGGAAGGGGCCCAAGGCTGTACCCTCTCTACTTCTCAGCCTCATACCCCTGGGCACTCACTGTCCAACATCACCACATCCCGATGGTCCTGGAGCGGAGGCCGGTCTGAGTTGGCGTCACTACTGCCCCTATTTCCTTTCTTCACCAACTGCACCGCTGGGGCTGCACCAGCTGCGAGAAAGTGACTCTGGAAGCGCAGCAGGTCCATCTCGGACTCCCCTGGCTTTGGTCGCGACAGCATCTTGCTGCTCCAGCTGCCTGCCCGGTACGACTCTCTCCAGCCGTGTCTCTGTGCGGGGATTCCCTCTTATTCATCCCTAAGAGCAACAAAGAATATGGGCCCTCTGCAACTGAACCCTGATTCTCTTTACTGGGCATCAGCGAAGATCTTCTTTATCCTTGGGTTCACATGAATTCATTCCTCCTCATTCATACATTATTGTCATTCCGTCTTCAGCCCTCCCTGATGTCATCAGCCTAGCAACAACATTTATAGCCAACTTAGGTTGTTTATAATCTACGGGTGATAAAACTCTCAGGAACAACCAGCAGGAGACCTGAGGAAAATGTCATCAAGGGCCGGGCAGATATGTGTCATAATGGGGGGTGATGATTCTGTATCAAACTGGAGAGAACATGCTTGGCCTAAAGGTATGCAAATTATTAAAAACCTTGGGCTGTAAACTATCAATGTAAAAAACATTTGTGGCCAGGCACAGTTGCTCACGCTTGTAATCCCAGCACTTTGTGAGGCCGAGGCGGGTGGGTCACCTGAGGCCAGGAGTTTGAGACCAGCCTGGTCAACATGGTGAAACCCCATCTCTACTGAAAATACAAAAAATTAGCTGGGAGTTGTGGTGGGCGCCCATAAGGCTGAGACAGGAGAATCACTTGAACCTGGGAGACGGAGGTTGCCGTGAGCCAAGATTGCACCATTGCACTCCAGCCTGGGCAACAAGAGTGAAACTCCGTCTCGGGGAAAAAAAAAAAAAAAAGTATGTCTATACACTAGCAAAGAACATGCAGAAAATGGAATTAAGAAAACAACTGAATTTACAATAGCATCAAAAAGAATAAAATGCTTTAGAATAAATTTAACCAAAAAAGTACAAGACTTGTCCATTGAAAACTATTGAATTAAAGAACTAAACAAATGGGGCCGGGCATAGTGACTTATGCCCGTAATCCCAGCACTTTGGGAGGCTGAGGCAGGAGGACTGCTTGAAGCCAGGAGTTCAAGATGAACCTGAGCAACAAAGCCAGACCATCATGTCTCTACAAAAACTAATAACAATAAGAATAAAGACCTAAACAAATGGAAAGACATCCCATGTTCATGAATTAGAAGACTTAATACTCCCCAAATCTATAATTCAATATAATCTTTTTTTTTTTAAGGGACAGGATCGGCAGGGAATGGTGGTTCATGCCTGTAATCCCAGCACTTTGGGAGGCCAACGCAGGCAGATCATGAGGTCAGGAGATCGAGACCATCCTGACTAACACAGTGAAACCCCGTCTCTACTAAAAATACAAAAAATTAGCTGGGCCTGGTGGCGGGCACCTGTAGTCCCAGCTACTTGGGAGGCTGAGGCAGGAGAATGGTGTGAACCCCGGAGACAGAGCTTGCAGTGAGCTGAGATCGTGCCACACTCCAGTCTGGGCTAGAGCCAGACTCCATCTCAAAAATAAATAAATAAATAAATAAATCAACAAACAAATCAGCAATCAAATGTTTGTTTTGTATCATGATAAAATATGCACATTTCTATTTTTCTCTATATACTATAAATTTATATACTTTTTAAACTTGTGATTTGTTATGTTAGATTTACAGATTTATATAGATAATATGAACAGTTTCCATATATAGTCTTCACCCAGCTTCTCCAAAGGTTAAGACTTTACATAATCATGGCACAAAGGGCAAAAATAGTGACATTACACTTATTTGTCAATAAAAAGGAATGAAGTTCTAATGCACAAACATTGAAAACATTACACTATGTGAAAGAAGCTATATGACTCAGAAACATTTTATTTAGTGAAAAGAAAGAAAGAAGCTAGCCAGAAAGGGCCTCATATTGTATGATTCTGTTCATATGGAATGTCCAAAATAGGCAAATCCATAGAGACAGAAAGTAGATTAGTAATTGCCAGGGGCTAGGAGAGCTGGAGGGAAATGGGAATGGACAGCTAATGGGTATGGAGCGTCTTTTTGGAGTAATGAAAATGTTCAACCTTGTGAATATACTAAAAGCCATGAATTGTAAACTTTATTTATTTATTGTGACAGGGTCTGGCTCTGTCACCCAGGATGGAGTGCAGTACCATGATCTTGGCTCACTGCAACCTCCACCTCCTGGGCTTAAGCCATCCTCCCACCGCAGTCTCCCAAAAAGCTAGGACTACAGATGTACCACAGTCAGCTAATTTTTTTTTTTTTTTTAATTTTTTTTTGAGAGACAGAGTTTTTCTCTTGTTGCCCAGGCTGGAGTGCAATGGCACGATCTTGGCCCACCGCAAACTCTGCCTCCCAGGTTCAAGCGATTCTCCTGCCTCAGCCTCCTGAGTAGCTGGGATTACAGGTGCCCACTACCACAGCTGGCTAATTTTTGCAGTTTTGCAGTAGAGACGGGGTTTTACCATGTTGGTCAGGCTGATCTCGAACTCCTGACCTCATGATCCACCCACCTTGGCCTCCCAAAGTACTGGGATTACAGATGTGAGCCACTGCACCCTGCAATTTTTGTGTTTTTTATAGAGACACGGTTTCACCATGTTGTCCAGGATGGTCTCAATCTCTGGGCTCAAGACATCTGTCTACCTCGGGCTCCCAAAGTGCTGGGATTACAGGCCTGAGCCACTGCCCCGGCCTGTAAACTTTTAAAATGATGAATTCTGGCCAGGCTCAGTAGCTTACGTTGGTAATCCCAGCACTTTGGGAGGCCGAGGCAGGTGGATCACGAGGTCAGGCATTCAAGACCAGCCTGACCAACATGGTGAAACTCCGTCTCTACTAAAAATACAAAAAAAAATTATCTGGGCGTGGTGGCACGTGCCTGTAATCCCAGCTACTCAGGAGGCTGAGGCAGGAGAATCACTTGAACCTGGGAGGTAGAGGATGCGTTAAGCCAAGATCGCACCACTGCACTCCAGCCTGGATGACAGAGTGAGACTCGTCTCAAAATAATAATAATACTAATATTAAAATGAAATGATGAATTCTGTGGTATATAAACTATATCTCAATTATAAAACAAAAAACACTGGACTGGCCAAAGATGCCTGCAAGCTGGCTGGCTAGTTTTGGAACCCCTGAGCTAGATGCTGGTAATAATAAAAACATTGTTATAGCTAACACTTATTGAGCACTTAGTATGCACCACATACTGTTCTCTAAGCACTTTTTCCATATTCATTCATTTAATCCTCATAACAGCCTATGAGGTAGGTTACTACTATTATTCAAATTTTACAGCTAAGAAAAGAAGAGTTCTGAGAAGTTAAGTATTTGCCCAAGGTCTCAGTGTAAGTGCTAGGATTAGGATTCAATCCCAGTCAGTCCGTGCTCTTACTCACTATGTTCTACTGCCTAGTGCTGTGGGTGCCTGGGTGTCCTGGAAGTCTGGAACAGTGAGGCAGATGGGGAAGAACTATAAAGAATCTCCTGAAGAGCAAAGGCTGGAACTACACTAAGCTTTCTCAATAGGGACTATTGATCTTTACGGCTGGACAAATCTTTGCTGTAGGAAGCTGTCTCGTGCACTGTAGGATGTTCAGCGGCATTCCTGGCTTTTACCCACTAGATGCCATCAGCAAACCTCCTCCCCCAGTTGTGACAAGCAAAAATGTCTCCAGACAGACATTGCCAAATGTCACCTCGGAAAAAAGTCACCCCCAGTTGAAAATCACTGAACCAGACCTTGAAGGATGAGATAGGCCTCCAGCCAGAAGGGATAGCTGGGCAAAGGTATAGAAGCAGGGAATAGGGCCGGGCGCAGTGGCTCACACCTGTAATCCCAGCACTTTGAGGCTGAGAGGGGGTGGATCACTTGAGGTCAGGAGTTCAAGACCAGCCTGGCCAACATGATGAAACGCCATCTCTACTAAAAACACAAAAAAATTAGGCAGGCATGGTGGCGTGTGCCTGTAGTCCCAGCTACTTGGGAGGCTGAGGCAGGAGAATGGTTTGAACCCAGGTAGGCGGAGGTTGCAGCGAGCAAAGATTGCGCCACTGCACTCCAGCTTGGGTAACAGAGTTAGACTCTATCTCGAAAAAAAGAAAAAAGAAGCAGGGAATAAATATGGTACATGGGAGAACACGATGAAGTTGACCACCTCCTAAAAGTTGAAGGAGGGTGAGATGGAGAGGTAGACAAGCTAGATAGCTGGGACTAACAATAGTGCTGAATGAAGGCCGGGTGCGGTGGTTCACGCCTGTAATCCCAGCACTTTGGGAGGCCAAGGCAGGTGGATCACGAGGTCAGGAGATCGAGACCATCCTGGCTAACATAGTGAAACCCCATCTCTACTAAAAATACAAAAAATTAGCCAGGCGTGGTGGCACACGCCTGTAGTCCCAGCTACTTGGGAGGCTGAGAGAGGAGAATGGCGTAAACCCGGGAGGCGGAGGTTGCAGTGAGCCAAGATCGTGCCATTGCACTCCAGCCTGGAGACAGAGCATGAGACTCTTTCTCAAAAAAAAAAAAAAAAAAAAAGTGCTGAATGACACATTTCCTTACTTTTTCTTCATCTACTTCTAAGCAGGATGAGATCTAATAACTAAGCCAGCACTGGAAGCACCTCCCAACACAGGGGTGGGGGGTAGGCTAAAAGGGGTAGAAATGGTGAAACAATTTCATGTAATCCCAGCTACTCGGGAGCCTGAGGCAGGAGAATCAGTTGAACCCAGGAGGTGGAGGTTGCAGTGTGCTGAGATCATGCTATTGCACTCCAGTCTGGGCAACAAGAGCGAGAGTCTGTCTCAGAAAAAAAAAAAAAAAAAGAAAAAGCATAGGTAACTTGCCTAATTTTGCACATTTAGTGCATTTAGTGTGACGGTGTGACCTTACAAACATTATCAAAAACATTTTTTGCGAGTTTACTCTGGGCAGAGCGGTGTACAAGGGGCTGTAAATATAAAGAAATGGGGGTAAAATCCAGTCCCTGGGTTCAAGGGGCTTACTGGGGAGACAGAGACCATGCCGAAATACTGGGTCTTTTAATAATTTCTCACTTCATTATCTCTCTTTGCCCACACAAGTCTAGAAATTCCAAAGGTTTACAGTTAAAATGATGTCTCCAAGATTGTAAAGGTCTTCCTTTGGTCAATGATGTACCCAAATTTGGGGTGAGAGAATATGGTAAACATGCATATACATTTGCAAGGCAGTACATCCCAGTGATCAAATTAATCACACAGATCACTGCTACAGGATTTCAGAGGTGGGAAAAATCCCGAAAGGTTAAAAATAGAGCTCAATATTGAAGGAGAAAACTTAGATAAGCAGAGAACTGAAGGAAGTGGATGAAGTGAGCAAAGACCTGTCTACAAAATTTCGTCTTAAATTTGGCATAGAACTTGTATTAAGTACTGTTTGTAGCATGACAACAGCAAAGTACACAGATGTGCCTTTTCCTGAATGGTAGGCAAATAGTATGAAAATGGACTGCCTGGCCGGGCGCAGTGGCTCAAGCCTGTAATCCCAGCACTTTGGGAGGCCGAGATGGGCGGATCACGAGGTCAGGAGATCGATGAAACCCCGTGTCTACTAAAAATACAAAAAACTAGCCGGGCGAGGTGGCGGGTGCCTGTAGTCCCGGCTACTCGGGAGGCTGAGGCAGCAGAATGGCGTAAAGCCGGAAGGCGGAGCTTGCAGTGAGCTGAGATCCGGCCACTGCACTCCAGCCCGGGCTACAGAGCAAGACTCCATCTCAAAAAAAAAAAAAAGAAAATGGACTGCCTGTGTTCAAATCCAGGTTCTACAATTTACTAACTGTGTAAGATTAAGCAAGGTATTTTACTTAAGTTACTCTGCTTGTTTCCTCATCTGTAACATGAAGATAACTGTACCTACCTCCTGAATTAATTATATATATGTAAGAAGATTAGAACAGTCTTATACATGAAAGGACACAAACGCCAGTTATGATTCTTATTATTTATACAGCCAAAGGGCAGTTAACCATATCTAATTGTTGGGCAGTCCGGCCAACAAACAAGGAAAGTCTCCTACCCCAGTGCCTACCCAAAAGCGCTAAGGAAGGCTGAACTAGATGAAGTGAGAATCCATGGTATGTTAACAATTCACTCCTGTAAGATTCTGCATAAGAAGAAACAATTCCTCCTACTTATCCATGGATTCATGTGACCCCAAAGCAAAGTCCAACTCACTTCACAGGGTGCACCATACCTACATCACAAAGAGCTAGGGGAGTTATGGGCACCAGTTGTGGAATCAATAGGCCAGAAGTCAAATACCAGTTCCACTACTTACTAAATGCACTAAACGTGCGAAAGTAAGCAAGTTACCTTTTTTTTTTTTTTTTTTTGAGACGGACTCTCCCTCTTGTTGCCCAGGCTGGAGTGCAATAGCACGATCTCGGAACACTGCAACCTCTGCCTCCTGGGTTCAAGTGATTCTCCTGCCTCAGGCTCCCGAGTAGCTGGGATTACAGGCGCCTGCCACCACGCCCGGCTAATTTTTTGTATTTTTTTAGTAGAGACGTGGTTTCATCATGTTGGCCAGGCTGGTCTCGAACTCCTGACCTCAGGTGATCCGCCCGCCTCAGCCTCCCAAAGTGCTGGAATTACAGGCATGAGCCACCGTGTCCGGCCTCTATGCTGACTCAAGTCACGTTTCCACAACTGTAAAATGCGAGTAACAGGGCCTATATAATAGGAAATATGTGAGGATTTAAATGACTATACACGCAAAGCGCCTAGCCCAGTGCCTGTTACTTATATAAATAAACCTCAGTAACAATTCTTTTAGTCCTAAGTAAAGCCACCAGTGTATTTCCCCACAAACTCCAGAACAGATTTGTCCAGAACCAATCCGTGCTAGAAGTGATAACATTGGCCGGGCGCGGTGGCTCAAGCCTGTAATCCTAACGAGTAATGCCTAAAGAGTAACTCGTAAAAAAAGTAGTCCTAACAATGGACCTCTGGGTTTATCTTGGCCTCTGAGGAGTCTCTGAGGCTCTTACATTGCAGCCTATCCTACAGAGCCAGGATCCAATCCCGAGTAGGGACGCTGACTAGCCCCTACCGCTCTGGTCAAGGGTTCTAGTTAAGCCTCCTGGACCACCCAACTCTGCAATGAGTAATCACCGAGTCTCAGCTTTTGCCGCCCCCTTGAAGGGCCGTGCCCGAGATCTATGCACTGAGGAGGCCACAGTTGCTCCCTTACAGACCAAAGGCCCGCAGGCAGGTTCCAGCAAAGAAATTGGACACGCTACCCTGGGTCCTCCGCCCAGATCACCTGAAATCCGTCCCTTCATCCCCGCCACCTACGTGATCCAGGCCTGTCTGGGCGCCGCCATCTTGCCCCACAGAAGTAGCGTTTCCGCCGCCGCCAGATTCCAGGTTCCGCCCCGCAGCCCAGCCCCGCCTCTCCCGGGCTTAGCTCGAAGCATTCTGGGCTTTGCTTGTTCAGCGTGGCGGACTGGTGAGCGCGGTGCTGCACGGCTGGCAGTTTATTACTCCCACGTAAGCTCTATACCATCACCCAGAACACACATCCTTTTTATTTTTTATTTTGAGACAGAGTCTTGCTCTGTCGCCCAGGCTGGAGTGCTGTGGCGCAAGCTCGGCTCACTGCAACCTGCGCCTCCCAGGCTCAAGCGATTCTTGTGCCTCAGCCTCCCGAATAGCTGGGATTACAGGTGCCCGCCACCATGTCTGGCTAATTTTTATATTTTTAGTAGAGACGGGGTTTCACCATGTTGCCCAAACTGGTCTCGAACTCCCGACCTTAGGTAATCCGCCCACCTTGGCCCCCAAAGTGCTGATTACAGGCTGCGCCACCGCGCCTGGCCCACACATCCTTCTGATGTACAGCAGGCACAGCCCCTTCTGCACATACGACACCCTTGGCAGGGACAGAGCGTTCCTCAGACGTCCCTCTGCACTCACCAGCCAGTGTTACCACATCCTACATCCCAGCACGCACACCCACGGCAGCACACAGAAACGCGGACACACACACACACCAACGTGACGAATGTGTTTATGGACGAGCTAGAAGGTAACCATGAAAAGGCCCAAGGAAAGAACACTGCCAGAGTGCACTGCGGAAATAGTGGTGGTGAGAAGAGAGGGAATAAAGCTTTCTTGCTAGCAAGGTTATCATCTTCTCCAGAATCTTGCCTTTGTTCATTCCAGTCTCCCTTCTTGGAAATCCTCCCTCTTTTCTCTGTCACCCCTGTCTCCAAAGGATATTTCTTTAAGGCCTAGCTGGCGTCAACTCTAAAACTTCTCTGCCAGCCACGCCTACTCACTGAACTTTCCTTGGAATCACCTGGAATCTTACCGCCTGCACCACTTGTGTGGTATGCTGAGAACACACTGCCAACTGCCAACTGTCACCAGTTACCTTTTCACCAGACCTTGTTCTTTGCATCTAATGCTGAGCACCCAACATGTTGCCATGCACATAGTAGGACCTTAAGTAAATCATTGCTAGACTGAAGGACATCATGGGGCAGCCAATGTTAGTCCAGTGGCTTTCCAACTTTAGCAGGCACCAGAATCACCTGGAAGCCTTGTTAAACCAGATTGCTGGGGCCGGGCACAGTGGCACATGCCTATACTCCCAGTACTTTGGGAGGCTGAAGCTGGCAGGTCACCTGAGCTCAGGAGTTCGAGACCAGCCTGGCCAACATGGTGAAACTCCATCTCTATTAAAAATACAAAAATTAGCTGGGCATGGTGGTGTCCACCTGTAGTCCCAGTTCCTCAAGAGGCTGAGCCAGAAGAATCACTTGAACCTGGGAGGCGGAGGTTGCAGTGAGTCAAGATGGAACCACTGCACTCCAGACTGGGCCACAGAGCCAGACTTTGTCTCAAACAAAACAAAACAGATTGCTGGGCCTCAACCTCTGAGTTTCTGATTCAGTAGGTTTTTCTTTTTTCTTTTTCTTCTTTTTTTTTTTTTTAAAGACGGAGTTTGCTCTTGTTGCCCAGGCTGGAGTGCAATAGCTTGATCTCGGCACACTGCAACCTCCTTCTCCTGGGTTCAAGTGATTCTCCTGCCTCAGCCTCCTGAGTAGCTGAGATTATAGGCGCCCACCACCATGCCCAGCTAATTTTTGTATTTTTAGCAGAGATGGGGTTTCACCATGTTGGCCAGGCTGGTCTCGAGCTCCTGACAGGTGATCCACCTGCCTCAGTCTCCTAAAGTGCTGGGATTATAGGCATGAGCTACCGCACCGGGCCTGATTCAGTAGGTTTCTAATAGAACCCCAAAATTTGCATTTCTACCAAGTTTCCAGGTGATGCTGCTGGTCCAGCACTGTAGCAGATCTATAATTCTCAAATCCTCTTGGCTTCAACTACAGCCATAAATTTTGGCTACTAGGATTTAGTCATCTTGAGGTCCAAAATAGTACTAGACCTAGTCAGAAGTTATGGAGGTAGCAGGATGAGGGAGAGGAACTGGAGCCAAAAATGCAGAATGAATGATAGTAGAAAATCATTTTTCGCAATGAAATAATGAGATAATGGCTCGCGGCAATGGTGCCACCACAGCCAGCTGATTTTTGTATTTTTAGTAGGGACACGGTTGGACCACGTTGGCCGGGCTGGTCACAAACTCCTGACCTCAGGTGATCTGCCAGCCTCGGCCTCCCAAAATGCTGGGACTATAGGCATAAGCCACCATGCCCAGCCCCAGCATTGTTTTAACAAGCCTTCCACTTGATTTTGGTGCCTGCTAAAGTTGCAAAACACACCCAGCCCCACATAAAGTCTTCATCAACCTTTGACCTAGTAGTTTTAATAGTCATTGTTTAACAAATGAAGACTTTATATGGATGGAGCAGGTTGCCGTTATATGAACTTACTGATTAATCTTTTCTACTGTTTTTTTTTTTTTTTTGTTTTTTTTTTTTTTTTTTTTTTTTTTTTTGAGACGGAGTCTCGCTCTGTCGCCCAGGCTGGAGTGCAGTGGCGCGATCTCAGCTCACTGCAAGCTCCGCCTCCCGGGTTTATGCCATTCTCCTGCCTCAGCCTTCCGAGTAGCTGGGACTACAGGCGCCCGCCACCTCGCCCGGCTAGTTTTTTGTATTTATTAGTAGAGACGAGGTTTCACCGTATTAGCCAGGATGGTCTCGATCTCCTGACCTCGTGATCCACCCATCTCGGCCTCCCAAAGTGCTGGGATTACAGACTTGAGCCACCGCGCCCGGCCTCTACTGTTTTGAGATAGGGTCTTGCTCTGTTGCCCAGGCTGGAGTGCAATGGTGCAGCCTCAGCTCACTGCAACCTCTGCTTTCCGAGCTCAAGCGAGTCTCCTGCCTCAGCCTCCTGAGTAGCTGGGACCACAGGCCTGAACCACACCTGGCTAATTTTTGTATTTTTTGTAGTGACAGGGTTTTGCCGTGTCGCCTAGTCTGGTGTCAAATTCCTGGGCTCTAGTGACCCACCCGCCTCAGCCTCCCAAAGTGCTGGGATTACAGGTATGAGCCACTGTGTCCAGCCAATTTTTGTATTTTTAGTAAAGACAGGATTTCACCATGTCAGGCTGGTCTGAAACTCCTGACCTCAAGTGATTAGCCCACCTCAGCCTCCCAAAATGGTGGGATTACAGGCGTGAGCCACTGCTCTGGGCCGAGACTATTACATATGAAATGTGGTCTTTGTTTATATCTTCATTTTTGAAACTGTTTTTTGAGACTGTTAGGGAATACTAAATATAAACTGGATTTTGTATGATATTAAGGGTTTACATCTTTTTTGAGATAGGGTCTTGCTTTGTCACTGAGGCTGGAGTGCAGTGGTGCTGTCATGACTCACTGCAGCCTTGACCTCCTAGGCTCAAGTGATCCTCCCACCTCAGCCTCCTGAGTAGCTGGGACCACAGGTGCATGCCACCACACCCAGCCAGGATTTATGAAATTTGTATTGGGTAAGGCTATGTTTTTTTCTTTCAAAGACTGGGTGTGGTGGTTCATGCCTATAATCTCAGCTCTTTGGTAGGCTGAGGCAGGAGTATTGCTTGTGGCCAGGAATTCAAGACCAGCCCAGGCAACATAGAGAGACCCTGTTTCTACAAAAAAAAAAAAAAAAAAAAACACACACACAACTGTTTTAATTAGCTGGGTGTGGTGGCAAACACCTATAGTCCTGGCGATGCAGCAGCGGGAGAATGACTTGACCCCAGGAAGGTGAGGCTGCAGCAAGCTGTTTGCATCACTGCACCCCAGCCTCAGTGACAGAGCAAGACTTTGTCTCTGAAAAGAATAATTTTTTTTTTTTCCGAGACAGAGTCTTGCTCATGTCGCCCAGGCTGGAGTGCAATGGTGCCATCTCAGCTCACTGCAACTTCTGCCTGCCGGGTTCAAGCTATTCTCCTGCCTCAGCCTCCTGAATAGCGGATATTACAGGTGCCCACCACCATGCCTGGCTAATTTTTGTACTTATAGTAGAGACAGGGTTTCGCCATGTTGTCCAGGATGGTCTCAAACTCCTGACCTCAGGTGATCTTCCTGCCTCAGCCTCCCGAAGTGCTGGGATCACAGGAGTGAGCCACTGCGCCTGGCAAAAGAATAATTTTTTTGAAAAATAAACAATTTTAGAATAGTTTTAGATTTATAGAAAATTGCAAAAAGTTTCTATTTAACCCACTTTCACTTATTTACATCTAATATTAATATTTTTGTTAGAGTTATTATAATTTTATTTATTTATTTTTTATTTTTTGAGAGAGTCTCACTTCATCCCCCAGGCTGGAGTGCTGTCGCGCGATCTCTGCTCACCGCAACCTCCCGCCTCCCAGGTTCAAGGGATTCTTGTGCCTCAGCACCCCGAGTAGCGGAAACTACAGGCATGCACCACCAGCCAGGCTAATTTTAGCATTTTTAGTAAAGACAGGCTTTCACCGTGTAGGCCATATTGCTTTCAAACTCCTGACCTCAGTTGATCCAAAGTGGTAGGATTACAGGCATGAGCCATGGTGCCCAGCCCTGTTGTTAAATTATTGACAAATATTGATACACTGTTGCCAACTAAAGTCCACACTATATTCACATTTCCTCAATTTCCCTCATGAATTGTGTTTTTTTTTTTTTTTTTTTTTTTTTTTGAGACGGAGTCTCGCTCTGTCGCCTAGGCTGGAGTGCAGTGGCGCGATCTCGGCTCACTGCAAGCTCCACCTCCTGGGTTTACGCCATTCTCCTGCCTCAGCCTCCTGAGTAGCTGGGACCACAGGCGCCCACCACCAGGCTTGGCTAACTTCTTTTTGTATTTTTAGTAGAAAGAGGGTTTCACCATGTTAACCAGGATGGCTACAATCTCCTGACCTCGTGATCTGCCCGCCTAGGCCTCCCAAAGTGCTGGGATTACAGTTGTGAGCCACCGCGCCCGGCCTTATTAAACTTAATCACTGGCTGAGGTAATGTTTGTCAAGTTTCTTCACTGTAAAGTTACTGTTTTGCCCCTGCTTTTCATACTGTACTCTTTGGAAGGAAGTCGCTATGTGCAGATCACAATGAGTGTGCAGTCGCGCTTGCCTCCATGTGGGTGGAGCGTCTACATACATTATTTGTAATTCTTCTGCATGGAAGAGGTCTGAGTTCCCCATTGATTGATTGATTATTATTATTTTGAGATAGAGTCTGGCTCTGTCACCCAGGCTAGAGTGCAATGGTGCGATCTCGGCTTGCTGAAACCTCTGCCTCTCGGGTTCAAGCAATTCTCCTGCCTCAGTCTCCCAAGTAGCTGGGATTACAGGCCCGCACCAACATGCCCAGCCAATTTTTTGTATTTTTAGTAGAGATGGGGTTTCGCCATGATGGCCAGGCTGGTCTCAAACTCCTGACCTCAGGTGATCCACCCCCGTCAGTCTCCCAAAGTGCTAGGATTATAGACGTGAGCCACTGTGCCTGGCCCCCATTGATTTATTTATATAGATACAGGCTTTTATACATTGGGTTATGATTCAATACTATTTTATTTTATTTATTTACTTTTTGAGACAGAGTATCGCTCTTTCGCCCAGGCTGGAGTGAAGTGGTGCAATCTCAGCTCACTGCAGCCTCCACTCCCTGGGTTCAGGCGATTCTCCTGCTTCAGCCTCCCAAGTAGCTGGGATTACAGGCATGCACCACTGCACTCAGCTAATTTTGTATTTTTAGTAGAGATGTGGTTTGGTTTCACCATATTGGCCAGGGTGGTCTCAAACTCCTGACCTCAAGTGATCCACCTGCCTCAGCCTCCGAAAGTGTTAGGATTACAAGTGTGAGCTACCATGCCCAGCTGATACTATTTTATTTTGTTACTCAAATTTTCCACCTCTCCAGTGACCTTTTACTATACCCTGTTGGGGTGTGTGTGTGTGTGTGTGTGTGTGTGTCTATGTATTTCCTTATGTTTTTGGCATTACAACAAAGTAAGGAAATAGCTCTTCTTGTATATTTCCTGCCCAAATCGTAGAATCAGTCATTTCTTCAAGGACTCTTGAAGAAGTTATTAGAAAATAACTGTTATTGGAGAATGGTATTAGAAACCAAGATCTGGGCCAGGCACAGTGGCTCATACTTGTAATCCCAACATTTTGGGAGGCCTAGATGGGAGGATGGCCAGAGGCCAGGAGTTTGAGATCAGCTTGGTCAACAAAGGGAGGCCCTCATCTCTAATAATAATAATAAACCAAGATCTGCGTGGTTAGTATGCTCATTGCTACTCGGGTGTCTTGTTTTTTGGCCCTTCTCAACTGACAGAGTAAGTGAATATGTGTATGTATACTACAGTATACACACATATTTATAACTTTCTCTAATCATCTGTATATATGGGTCAGTTTTTTTTAAGTCTACCTGTTACAGATATATATTATAATATTTATAGCTGAAATTATATGGCTAAGATTTGCTTTTTAAAACTTCAGCAATCCAGCTGGGCACAGTGGCTCACGCCTGTAATCCGAGCACTTTGGGAGGCCGAGGCTGACGGATCACGAGGTCAGGAGATCAAGAGCACCCTGGCTAACACAGTGAAACCCCGTCTCTACTAAAAATACAAAAAAAATTAGCCGGGTGTGGTGGCGGGCGCCTGTAGTCCCAGCTGCTTGGGAGGCTGAGGCAGAAGAATGGTGTGAACCCGGAAGGCGGAGCTTGCAGTGAGCCGAGATAGCACCACTGCCCTCCAGCCTGGGCGACAGAGCAAGACTCCGTCTCAAAGAAAAAAAAAACAGAAAACAAAAAACTTCAGCAATCCCTAGTTGTCTAGTGGTGAGGAATAAAAGTTGAAGAAAAAAAAAAAACCTCCAGCAAAACAACAAACTAGAACAATGAAATACGATTGACTAAGATAATCATTGAAGCAGGATGCCAGGTACACTGGGGATTCACTGGTTATACTGTTCTCTCTAGTTGCATGTATGTTTGAAATATTTCACTGGGCACAGTGGCTCATGCCTGTAATCCCAGCACTTTGAGAGGCCGAGGCAGGAGGATCACAAGGTCAGGAGTTCACCCTGGCCAATATGGTGAAACCCCGTCTCTACGAAAAATACAAAAATTAGCTGGGCATGGTGGCATGCGCCTGTAGTCCCAGCTACTCGGGAGGCTGAGGCAGAAGAATCGCTTGAACCCAGGAGGCTGAGGTTGTAGTGAGCTAACACCACTGCACTCCAGCCTGGGTGACAGAGCAAGACTCCGTCTCAAAAAAAAAAAAAAAAAAAAAAAAGAAAGAAAAAAAGAAAAAAAATCCCATAATACAAAATAAGATGGCTGGGCGCAGTGGCTCACGCCTGTAATCCCAACACTTTGGGAGGCCAAGGCGGGCAGATCACAAGGTCAGGAGTTCGAGACCAGCCTGGCCAACATGATGAAACCCCGTCTCTACTAAAAATACAAAAATTAGCCAGGTGTGGTGGCGCGTGCCTATAATCCTAGCTACTCAGGAGGCTGAGGCAGGAGAATCGCTTGAGCCCAGGAGGCAGAGGTTGCAGTGAGCTGAGATCATGCCACTGCACTCTAGCCTGGACAACAGAGTGAGACTGTCTCAACAAATACATACATACATACATACATACATACATACATACATACATACATACATAAAATAAGAAAATAGAGCTAGAAAAGCCTCACTGACCAGGCTGCAGTTAAAGAGGGTCAAATAGAGAAAGACAGCCAGCCAGATACAAGGCATTAACACACACGCACTTACAGGCACACACACAAGCATACATACATAGACGCACATGCATGCACACATACATACAGATGCAAGCGTGCATACACATATACATACACATGGATGCACACATGCATACACATAGGCACACACACAGGCACTCACACATACACACACAAAACTCTTCCTCCCATGGCCATCTTTAGGTGAAATTTTGAAGATGAAAGTTTTTCTTCCATGTTTGGACCTATCTGCCCTTTCAGAAACCCCAACCTTACTGCTCTACTGCTTCCTAAATCTGCTTTTGGAGGGAAATCTGATCCTTTGAAATTTTCCCTGTGACTGAAATTCAAAGCATGGTCCTCTTAGGAGTTTACGTTTCTGTGTCATCTTCCATGGGGCAAGAAGTTGCGTTGTTTCTGGCTTAGGAATTTCAGGCAGTGGGTGTTTGACAGGGACAGCAACAGTTCCCAGCAAATGTCAAATTACACCTATAGGTAATGTTTCTACCAGTCCCAGAGGTTTCTCTAAAGGTGAGGAACACAGTCTGTGGCTTGCCCCATCCCTTGAGTGGAAC
Organism: Chlorocebus sabaeus; assembly: GCF_047675955.1. NCBI lineage: Eukaryota > Metazoa > Chordata > Mammalia > Primates > Cercopithecidae > Chlorocebus > Chlorocebus sabaeus. The sequence goes on from NC_132929.1 coordinate 17,375,731, forward strand.
TTGCCCACTGTCACCTCTTTTTTTTTTTTTTTTTTTTTTGAGACAAGATCTCGCTCTATCACCCAGGTTGGAGTGCAGTGGCACCATCTCAGCTCACTGCAGCCTCTGCCTCCCAGGCTCAAGTGATCCTCCCACTTCAGTGTCCCAAGTAGCTGGGACTACGGGCATGCACCACCACACCTGGCTAATTTTTATATTTTTGGTAGAGACAGGGTTTCACCATGTTGGCCAGGCCAGTCTTGAACTCCTGACCTCAGGTGATCTGCCTGCCTCAGCCTCCCAAAGTGCTGTGATTACAGGTGGGAGCCATCATGCCTGGGCACCTCTCATCTCTTGAGCCAGTAGTTGGGAAAGAACAGGTCTTTGGTTATATGACCAGTGAGACTGCCATGACCCTGCAGCTCACCATGGTTTCCTCTTGTTTCCCCCACTCTAAGGGTGGGGGAGAAGGCCTTAACTCTGAAAAAGCTGAAACAGGTGCTTCTTGAGAGTGCTGGAAGTTGGTAGCAGAGTGCCCTGCTTCTGTGGACAGTGGTTTTTATCTCCAGGTTTGTCTTCATCTTCTCTGGATCCTTGGCCTCCTTGAACAGTCCTGGGTCATAAAAGGCTGAGAGTGGACAGACTTATTTTACTAGATTAGTGAGATGCTGGGCCCAACCTAGTGCCATCCATAATAAGGGGCTGCCACTGGCCCTTCCTCTCACTGAACCTTCCTCCACCCCTGCAGCCCCTTCTTACTCCTCTGGAATAGAGTATAGCCGCCTCTGGTTCTGTTATAAGGACAGGAAGTCCTGGGACAGCTACTCCTGCTTTAGGTCAAAAACATTTCCTGTTGATTTGATTAGTTTCCTCCCAAACAATGCATTTATGGAAGAAGAAGAGCTTTTGCAGGCATGCATTTGCACAGGCAGCCAACCTCCTCCAGTCACACACAGACACACACACACCTCCACACCCACAGACACACACTTTCTCCCCATCCGCCCACAAAGCGTCAGTCACATTTAGAATTTGCACAAATGCACACCCTCCCTCATACATCACAATGCACACCCTCTCATCCACCTACACATCTCTTCCACAAAATCACACCTGCTCACATACCCTTAGAAGCACATTCTTGTACTGTGCCCAGAGAGAGAAAGGTGGGGGAGATAAGCAAGGAGAATGGGTTATAAGGGCTCAGGAGGTAAAACCTCTGTAGAAGCTAAAATGTCAGAAGACCAGGACCCCCACCCCCCCATGCCTCTCTGCCCTTTTTTTTTCCTTTTTTTTTCTTTTCTTTCTTTCTTTTTTTTTTTTTTGAGACGGAGTCTTGCTCTGTTGCCCAGGCTGGAATGCAATGGCACGATCTCAGCTCACTGCAACCTCCGTCTCCCAGGTTCAAGTGGTTCTCCTGCCTCAGCCTCCTGAGTAGCTGGGATTACAGGCACCTGCCACCCCGCCCAGCTATTTTTGTATTTTTAGTAGAGATGGGGTTTCACCATGCTGGACAGGCTGGTCTTGAACTCCTAATCTCGTGATCTGCCCACCTAGGCCTCCCAAAGTGCTGGGATTACAGGTGTGAGTCACAGCTCCTGGCCTCCTCTCTGCCTCTGTGAGTAGAAATACTACGACCGGGCACGGTGGCTCATGCCTGTAATCCCAGCACTTTGGGAGGCAGAGGTTGCAGTGAGCCGAGATCGCACCATTGCACTCCAGCCTGGGTGACAAAGTGGGATTGCGTCTCAAAAAAAAAAAAAAAAAAAAAGAAATACTATGAATTACGAGAGATTTAGAATTAGCTGTAGGAAAAGCAGGAGCTCAGGGCCACTTGTCCCACACAGACAGTGTGCTGCCCTGTGACAGTGATGTATCTCAGGCTGGCGACTGAGGTGGGAAGGTTGTCAAGGCTGTAAGTGGCATCCATCACATGTCTGAGAAGCCCATTTTGACCAGTAGAAAAGGATGGCCTTTAGGGTGGGACTCCCTGTCAGCTCAGGAAATGGTGGGGAGGGAATGAAGAGAGATAAGGAAGTAAAAGGCTGGGTTGGGCTCTGGGTCCAACATCCTCTAGAATGAATCTTACTAATGTCAGCTGGAATCAAGAGGAGGAGACTCCCCTTCACTGAAAACTTGAAGTCCTCCTCAGAGAAAAGGTGGGGGAGAGGGGTTGGAAAAGTGACAAGTGCCCAAGAGCAGCCTCGGCAATTCTGCCTTCGGCCCCAGACTATTGTCTGCCTGCCCTGTCTCAGCCCAAACTCAGAAACTGTGGATTCTGGAAAGCAACAAGGCTTTTCCTTTGGGAAAGGGTCCTGAAGCTGACCCACAGTGCTCAAGAAAATTGGCAGAGAGGCCAGGCACAGTGGCTCACACCTGTAATCCCAGTATTTTGGGATGCCGAGGTGGGCGGATTACCTAAGGTCAGGAGTTTGAGACCAGCCTGGCCAACGTGGTGAAACCCTGTCTCTACTAATAATACAAAAATGAGCCGAGCGTAGTGGTGGGCACCTGTAATCCCAGCTACTCATGAGACTGTGGCAGGAGAATCGCTTGAACCCACGAGGCGGAGGTTGCAGTGAACCAAGATTGTGCCATTGCACTCCAGCCTGGACGACAAGAGTGAAACTTCATCTGAAAAAAAAAGAAGGAGAAAGAGAAGAAGAAGAAGAGGAAGAGGAAGAGAAGAAGAGGAAGAGGAGAAAGAGGGAGAGGGAAGAAGAAGAAGGAGGAAGAGGAGGAGATAGAGAAGAAGATAGAGAAGAGGAAGAGGAAGAAGAGGAAAGAAGAGGAGGAGGAGGAGGAGGAGGAGGAGAAGGAAGAAAATTGGCAGAGAGCTCAGTGAAACAGAGATTTCTGGCCCCTGCCATCCACCTCTTGACAGTGCCTCATGAGTCTCTCCTCCTGCTGCCGCCTGGGGGCGCCCCCAGCTGGGTCTCAGGCTGCTGCCAGCACTGCTGTTGTTATCATTAGTGTAATTAATAAACAAGCACTGCTGGAGCCAAGTGGAAGAAGAGGCAGGCCCCTGCTGCTCAGGAGAATCCCTGAAAAGATCCAGTGAGCCTGCGGCAACCGGAGTTGAGTGGCTCTCCACCCAGAACCTCTGGAGGGGGTGTGGGGTGGGCTTCCCCCTGGAGGGAAGGGCAAGGGGAGGAGCACACTTGGCAGGCTTGGTTTGGAACCAGCTCTGCATGTGCCTGGCAGGATGTCTGTGGGCAAGGCCACCCTCGTGATTACTAGTTGTGGGGCAGGTTCTGAAGCAATTCTTCATTCATTTAACAGGCATCTGCCTATTTATTTATGGAAAGCCTACTGTGTGCAAGGTGGTCTACTAATAATAGCTAATATTTGACTAGACAGTGTGACGACACAGCCAACTTTCACACCAGGTCCTGGGAAAAGGGGTAGAAGCAGGGGAAGCAACTAGGATAAATGACAGCCCAGAAAGATATGGGCAATTGGGCTTTGGCCTGTGTAGTGTAGGGGTGGGGATATATATTAGGTAAAACCTGAGGATTACCAAGATCTTGGGAAACTCAAGACCCAAGTTGGAAAACATACGGCAAGTGGGGCTGGAGAAAATGGGCATTTTTCAGGTAGGAGGGACTTGGAGATAAAGGCATGGCAATAGGACATGAATATGGGGGTTTCGGGTGAATGGCTCAATGAAAGGGAGCCACAAGGGATGCTAGCAGATCCTGTTGGGGGAGCCCCGGGTCACGGCAGTTTCGGGGGACCAGATGGATGGGAGTGTCTAGGGGTTGAGGTTCTCTAAGTCCTGAGAGGGGGGTGCTGGATTCTGGGATCAGAGTCCGAACAAGAGTTGGGGTGTGGTGGGGGCTGCCAGCGGGGTTTTGAGGGAAGGCTCTGGAGTGCTGGGTTAGAAAAGATGCTGGAGCGCGTTTAGGGAAAGGAGGGGCATGGCCGGGGAGCCCATCCAGGAGGCCGAGCCGGATCCTCAGGTTCGGCCAGCAGGCGGCCGGGGCCGGGGTGCCGGCGGGGCCGCGGGCGTCTGCGGCGCGGGCCGGGTTTGCGCTCTGAGCCGGCCGCCGAGGCTCCGCGGGGGGGCGGTGCGAGCTCGGGCTGCGGGCGGGCCGGGAGGAGGCGGCGGCTCCGAGAAGAACATGAATCAGCGGCGGCGACGGCGGCGACGGCAGTGGAAGGAGCGCGGTGGCCCGGGAGCGGCCCCGGGGACCCCGCGCTGCTGACGGCGGCGACCGTGGCCGGAGGCGGGCGCGGGTCTCGGAGGCGGTCGCCTCAGCACCGCCCCACGGGCGGCCCCAGCCCCTCCCGCAGCCCTCCTCCCTCCAGCTCTCTACCCACCTCCTCCTCCCCGCCCTCCTCCCTCCTCGCTCGCGGGCCGGGCCCGGCATGGTGCGGCGTCGCCGCCGATGGCGCTGAGGCGGAGCATGGGGCGACCCGGGCTCCCGCCGCTGCTGCTGCCGCCGCCACCGCGGCTGGGGCTGTTGCTGGCGGCTCTGGCTTCTCTGCTGCTCCCGGAGTCCGCCGCCGCAGGTAGGGGCTGCCCCGGGAGGCGGCGGGAAGCTGGGGGCTGCGGAGGGGCGCGGCCGGGGGTCCGAGCCCGGGGCGGGTCTGGCGGGCCGGAGTCGGGGTGGGCGTCCGGAGTCGAAGGCCGAGGCTCGGGGCCGGGGCAGGGCGCGCTGCGGAGTGCTCGCCGCCAGATCTCCGGCTGGGCCCCCACCCCCAACTTTCTGGCGCTCTGGGCTCTTCTGGCGGGGTGAAAAGAAGGGAGCGGGGTGTGGGCTGTGTGGTCAGCGGGGAGTGTTTGGGACTGCATTTTCCCGCCTGGATGTTCCCAGCTGTTAGCTCCCTTCTTCCCAGTACTGGGGACCCCATTCTGTCTGCCCCGCACGCGAAGGTCCGCCTCTGAAACCACACGGGCCGGGGCTGAGCACCCAAAGGCCACCCTGATACCATTTAGGTACAGAGGTCGTGAGGGTACCCAGTCACAAAAAACAAATGGGCACACTCGAGTTCCTGTGCCCTCAGAGCTTCCTGAAAGCACAGCCTTGGAGAGGATGGGCTGGTGCCAGGTTGCTGGTCTTTGGGAGGGGTTAGTCTTGTGTTCCCACATAGCCACTGAGGCATTTGCTGGTGACAAGAGCGTTCCATGCAGCACGGTGCTCTCCAAGTTCCCACCCCGCACCTCGGGTACTGCTGGGCATATAGGGAGCGGGAGGCTGGCCCCCATCCTGGGACTAGTCCCGAGAGGGTGAAGGGAGCAGGGAAGAGCCACAGACCAGGACAGAGGCCACCCGCTGGCATCTTCTCTTGAGACAGCATTCCCTGCCATATCAGCCTCTCAGGGAAGGGAAGGGAACCGGGTTGATGAGTATTTAGAAGCCGAAAGGTGTGGACCTGATGCTCAGGGAGCCAACGACTTTGCCTAGAGTCACACACAGAAGGGTGAGAAGCAGGGCTGGATTTCAGTTATGCGGATACCTGACCTGCCCCTCTCTCTGCTTAAAAACATGTCAGGAGGCCAAGAGAGGTGCCGGGGTGTGTGTGTGTGTGTGTGCGCGCGCGCGTAAGTTCCAAAGAGTGGCCCAGGGGTCTTAGGCTCCCTCCTCAGGGCCCCAGCCCTCCCTTCTGCCTCCCACCTTCCTAGCACTCGCCCCTGCCCACATTCAGGTATTAATAGAGCGGATGACTGCCAGGAAGGCTGCCATGTGTTTGATCTGACGTGGTTTTGCAGCCATATGTTCTCCACTTCAGGGGAGCACCCCCTCCTTTCCTTCTTCAGCCCTGCTCCATTTGGTAAGGTTGGGTGCAGAGGGTGCTGGCAGAAATTCAGGGTCTGGGCTGACACCTTGGGTGGAGAGCTGGCAGCCTGTTGCACTAGTTGGGTGCAGCAGTCATTCCTAGAGCAGTGCCCGCCCCAGTAGGGTAACTCCCGTCATTTCAGCCCAGCCTGCCTTCCTTTTGCTGTCTGGACTCAGGAGGAGGACATGGGGAATAGGTCCTTAGAGCCGGAGGGAAATTGGAGAGCTTGTCATGCCCCCTCCCCTTGCCCAAGTCCAGCGACCTTCCCTCCCGCACTGTCCTACCTCTGCTTCCTTGACTTTGGCTGAGAAGGAGCCCTCTGTCTGACACAAGCTACCTTCTAGAAGAGAATGAGAACTGTTTACAGAGACAGAGTCCCTCTCAAGGCAGACACATGTTCCTTCCCACCCCTCAGGTCTGAAGCTCATGGGAGCCCCAGTGAAGCTGACAGTGTCTCAGGGGCAGCCGGTGAAGCTCAACTGCAGTGTGGAGGGGATGGAGGAGCCTGACATCCAGTGGGTGAAGGATGGGGCTGTGGTCCAGAACTTGGACCAGTTGTACATCCCAGTCAGCGAGCAGCACTGGATCGGCTTCCTCAGGTGCAGGCCTGTGGGGGAAGGTGTGGGCTGCCAGCCAGGGGGCAGGCTATGCTCTTTCCTGGGGGATTGGGAGCTGGGGCCCTCTCCTGATGCCCAGAGGTCTGTGGTTTTTTTATTTGGCTCCCTGTGGGACTTTCCAGAAGTGGGGGCAGGCTGAATTCATCAAGTTTGCCCAGCAGAGCTGCCCCCCTTGACCCTGGGAAGCAAGCCTGGTATCCTGTTTCCACAGCCTGAAGTCAGCGGAGCGCTCTGACGCCGGCCGGTACTGGTGCCAGGTGGAGGATGGGGGCGAAACCGAGATCTCCCAGCCAGTGTGGCTCACGGTAGAAGGTGAGGAGGCAGAGCCATATGGGCATGTTGGCCTGGAGCACGTGCCGTCTGCTGGTGGCTATACCTCTGCAGCGGAGAACTCAGTAGAAGCAGGGCTGCCCCACTGCTCTGTGGGGCCTTGTTGTCCAGGCTCTAGGCCCACTCCAGACATCAGAAGACCCTACCAGTTGGAGTTGGGTATCTGACAACCAAGGGACCAACTGGGACCCACAACCTGTGGGGTGCAGTCTGTTTCCGTTGCTTGAGCAACAAGCTTCAAGCACCCATCTGGGACTGGACCCTGTTCTGCCAAGTGGCCTGGCCAGCAGGGGGAGGGGAGGAAGGCTCTGCAGCTGCGGGAGCTCAGAGCTGTTCAGCCCAGGAAAACAAAGTGACTAAGAAAGTAACAAAGGGCTCTGAATGGGAGCTGGGGCCTGGCAGCAGAACTCTGCTAAAGCTCCCACCCACTCCCCTGAGTTTTATGCCCCTCCCCCAGCTCTCCACCCCCAGTCTCCTCTTACTGCAAGAAGAGCTGTCCAAATCTGCCATGCCTAAGGGGGCAGCATGAAAGATGTGTCTAAGGTGCCAGGCATGGTGGTGTGCACCTGTAGTCCCAGCTACCCTGGAGGCTAAGGCAAGAGGATCACTTGAGCCCCCAGGAGTTCCAGGCCAGCCTGGGCAACATAGAGGGACCTCCCAACCACCAATCTCAAAAAAAAAAAAAATTCCTAAGGAGCCTGAAAAAGAAGGGCACCGCCCACCTCTCAAGCTAGATGCCTGTTCTGCTGTTGACCTAATCATTAGGGGCCCATGGGAACCTTCTGCGTGGAGGACTTCAGATGTAAACAGACTTGTGATTTGTACAGTAGGAAGCCAAGAGGTGGCAAGGCTCACTCCTCACTCCCCCTCTCTCCTAGGTGTGCCATTTTTCACAGTGGAGCCAAAAGATCTGGCAGTGCCACCCAATGCCCCTTTCCAACTGTCTTGCGAGGCTGTGGGTCCCCCTGAACCTGTTACCATTGTCTGGTGGAGAGGAACTACGAAGATCGGGGGACCCGCTCCCTCTCCATCTGTTTTAAATGTAACAGGTGAGCAGCCTCAGAAGGGGGCTTGGAGTGGAGAAGGAGCTGGGTCCTGGAGGGCACTGAAGCTGGCAGAGTTTCAGCCACTGAGCTTGCGGTTGTGAGTGTCCAGAGCAAGCCCCAGTGTCTGGGGACGTGAGCTGCACCATCACTAAGCTCGTTAGTCAGGTGTGCTAGGCTGGCTGGGTGGGCTGATTAGTGGCGATCCTGCTGTGTGTGCTTAAGGAGGGTGTGGGGCCACCTTGTTTGGTTCGCAGCAGTCCAGGCCATGCACAGCTGGCCCTCCGAGATGAATTGTGTGAGACCAGGGGCACCCATCCCCCGCCCCTCCCAAGGGAAGGAGCCAGAAACCAGCCCACGCAGAGCTAGGGAGGAGTATCTGGCAGACACTGAGAAGACAAGACTCTCAGGCTGCAGAGAGGGGAGAGGAGGGAGAGAAAAGGGGTAAGGGGAGGTTAACACAAAGCCTCCTCCCCTAATGGCACTTTCTGGGAAACCTCCAGACGTTTTCCCAAACAACTGTGTCTGTCCATACGTCTGCACAGTCATACCTGCACACCCACCTGGGCCCCAAGTTTCTTGGGCAATACCCTCACATGCTTGTAAGACTTGCTTATTTGTGAAACAAAGTATACTGTTTCTGGTTGGGGCTTGAACTGGGCAAAAAAATGGGAGTCTGAGCTTGGTCTCATGTGCTGGAAGGTGCCAGGGAAATGGGCGCTGAGCTGGGTTCCCCAGCAGTTTGAATCTTGAGAAGAGGTGGACTGTGAGACCTCTGGAAGCAAGTGCATGTCCTGTTCAGGAGGCGCTGAGTTGGAACAGATTAGAGAAAAGGCTGGGTTCACTTCCTTCCAGGTGTGCGTGGTTGGGACCCTCAGGCAGGCAGCCTGATAATAAGCACTCACTGAACTCCTACTCCACACCACACTGTGCTAGGCACCACAGGGGACAGCGGGAATACAAAGGAAATAGAAGCCAAAGAACTGAGTATAATTGGGGAGACAAGACACGTGCATAAAGAGCTGAGAACTATTGCAAGGCAGAGAGTCTGCAAATAACAACCCCGAGGGGGCACAGAGCAAACAGAAGGGCTCACTCTGGTATGCGCAATAAAAGAGTGACCAGAAAAGGGAGGCAACTCGTGCTGTGTGTGGGCGATGGGATGGAGGTGGGAGGGTGGTATAACGTTTCCTAAGGGCTTATTCGTGCACTTGACACACATGACCTGATTCCCACAATTCTCCCATTTGAGAGATGAGAAAACAGAGCCCCTCCAGGCTCACCAGACTCCAGTGTCCCTGTTCATTTCACCGTGCCTCACTGCCCAGCCTCTTCCTTTGGCAGGACGGCTTTAAGGATGTTCCCACCAGAGCCTGAGTATTCCCCTTTCCCAATCACGCACTGAGTAGGGGTTGCTGCTTGGGGAGCTGACTGAGGTTTTCTGGCCCCAGGGGTGACCCAGAGCACCATGTTTTCCTGTGAAGCTCACAACCTAAAAGGCCTGGCCTCTTCTCGCACAGCCACTGTTCACCTTCAAGGTAGGAGGGCTGGCAGGGAGGAAGGGTGGACGAGGCCAGGGGCATTCCCGGCGAGCTGTCCTGCAGTTAGAATTGTTCTGTGTTCCAGCTCCCCTTGTGGTCCTGCTGGGATCCAGGGAGCAAGGGGTTAATTGGCATAGCTCCCATTCCTAGTGGGAGCACCTGAGACCCTGCGTGGCTGAGATGAGAATAGAATCCTGACGTCACAGCAGATTTCCCATCACGAAGCAGAGCCCTTGGGAGGGAGGGAAGGAGGGAGGGAAGCAGCAGGAGATGGTCAAGGCCCATGCCCAGCCTTGTTTCTGCCCCTCCCTTTGCGGGGATGGGGGTGGGGAAAACAGCCTAGCACCGGATGGAGGAGACCCGAAGGGCTGGTGCACAGAGAGAGGGGGAGGGACAGGGTGTCTGCAGGAGCCAGGCTGTGGCTGCAGGGGCAGCTGCCTGTCTCTCCCTTGTATCTCCCAAGCCTGAGGTGCCGCCCCCACATACCCTCTCATCTTATTCCTCAGTCACACAGGTCCTTCATTGCAGGGAGAGGCAACCTCTCTCCACAGCCCAGGCACTCTCCCAGGTGTGAGCAACTATGCCCTACTGGTTGCTTATTTGTGTACTACTGTGATCCTGGGAGTGCTGAGTAGCTGTCTTTAGGTTGGAGATGCCCTGGACCCTCAGAGAGACTCAAGGCTTGACTCCCATGCCTCCTACTCCCTCCATTCGTATTCCTACTGGGCACTGATTCTGAGTCCCCGTCCACAGCACTGCCTGCAGCCCCCTTCAACGTCACCGTGACAAAGCTTTCCAGCAGCAACGCTAGTGTGGCCTGGATGCCAGGTGCTGATGGCCGAGCCCTGCTACAGTCCTGTACAGTTCAGGTAGGCTCTCTGGGCTGGGCCATGCTTATTCTGGCTGCCTGGCCAGCACTTTGTTGACAGGGGTATCACACTCACTAGTCAGCTCTTAGGGCCTTGGTCTGCAGCTCTTTTCAGGTGCTGCTCCTTAGCAGGAAGAGCACAGGCCACTGTCTCTTATCATGGGGTGCTCTGGCAACTAAGTGACTGCAGATGGGCTCAAATTCATGCATTCTTCAGGTTGAAAAGCAGATCACTAGAACAGATTTGGGGTACCTAGAAGGTTTTTCTTTCCTTCTTTTTTTTTTTTTTTTTTTTTTTTTTTTTTTTTTTTTTTTGATACAGGGTCTCACTGTTGGCCAGGCTGGAGTGCAGTGGCGCCATCTCAGCTCACTGCAACCTCCACCTCCTGGGTTCAAGTGATTCTCCTGCCTCAGCCTCCCCAGTAGCTAGGATTACAATCGTGCACCACCATGCCCAGCTAATCTTTTTTTTTTCTTTTCTTTTTTTTTTTTAATGGAGACTAGTAGTTCACCATGTTAGCCAGGCTGATCTCAAACTCCTGACTTCATGCGATCTGCCGGCTTCAGCCTCCCAAATGCTGGTATTACAGGCGTGAACCAGCACACCCAGCCAAGTTTTTCTTGCTTAGGTGAAAGCTCAAACCTTTGCTGATGCTCACACTATCATGCTCCGCCTTACCCCCCAACCCCCATTCAAGCCAAAGAGGACAAGATGACCAGAAGGGGCCCTACACCTTGGAGAGTAGAAAAACTGGGTAAGGTGATACTAAAAACATGAGGCAATGCAGGCTTGCTCATTTTCATCAGTTTACTCAAAAGCCACTTAATGAGTACCTTCCAAAACTGTTCTGGGCAGTTTCCCTGGGCAGGAGGGGCCCCTGCTCTGGGCTCCACCATTTAGAGAACCCTACTGAGGTTGGGCTCAGTGGCTCATGCCTGTAATCCCAGTACTTTGGGAGGTGGAGGCAGGAGGATTGCTTGAGCCTGGGACTTCACGACCAAACTGGGCAACATGGCAAAACCCTTTCTCTACGAAAAATACAAAAATTATCCAGGCACAGTGGCATGCACCTGTACCCCTAACTATTCAGGAGGCTAGAGTGGGAGGATGACTTGAGCCTGAGAATTCAAGGCTGCGGTGAGCCAAGATCATGCCACTGCACTCCAGCCTGAGTGACAGGGCAAGATCCTCTCTCTAAAAAAAAAAAAAAAAAAAAAAGAGGATCCTACTCTGGCCCTCCTTGGGCCATACCCCTTTCCCTGTGCAAAGAGCCTGCAGGGCCAACAGGATATGGCCATCCAGATGGCAAGGTCCCCCTCACTGCCACACTATACTCTAGATATTCAGAATCTCTTGCCCTGATGGTCCTGAGTCTGCTTCCAGGGTCTGTGTGGGCCTCTTCCCTGCTCCATCTTCCCAAGGATGGACCACAGTATGATATGAGCACCTCTAAGCCCAAGGGGCAGCCATTCGTGAGGGGAATGGGAATGGAGCTTGGATATGCAGTCAGCATTGTCCACGCCTGTGCACATGAGGCCGCTCATGGTGCAGACTTTGGCTTCGGGCCAACTCTTCCAGTGCCGCCTCATTCTGACTCGGGACTCCAGGGATTTAGAGAATTACAAATGCAAACCTGATCTCCCAGGTTGTTTTGAAGGTTTATTGGTCAAAATATTAAGATAGAAACTATTTAATAGTTTGTTAGCTGATTTATAATGTTTAAATATTTAGACATATAGTACGTGGATCTCTTTGTACTCTTGCCCTGGGCCCCCAAAATGTAAGAGGAGGGGCTGGTTCATAGTGCCCTAGGCTCCCAGTTTTCTCTGAGCTTCAGAAACTCGAACTTTGGAGTGGCATGTAAGCAGGCACAGTAAGTGGTAAGTATACCCTAAGAGTTTCGCGCCAAGTACAAAAGGACAAGAGGAGTTTTCTGGAGTGGTTGAGAAAGGCTTTCACCAAGAAAGTGATATTTGCACTGAGTCTTACAGGATGAGTAGGCCTTTGCTAGGAAGAGCAGGTCATTCCAAGTGAAAGGAATAGCATTTGCAAAGGCATGAAGGTGTGGAACCTGGTGTATTATTGGGGTGGGGGCGGATGGGAGGGTGTGGGTTGCAAGTGTTTGCTGATAGAGGAAGCATTCATTCAAGCACCCGTAACTATATCCACTCCATCTTCCATCTCGCACAGGCTCTCCCCTACATCATTCCTTTTCTGCTTTTCTGTAGGTGACACAGGCCCCAGGAGGCTGGGAAGTCCTGGCTGTTGTGGTCCCTGTGCCCCCTTTTACCTGTCTGCTCCGGGACCTGGTTCCTGCCACCAACTACAGCCTCAGGGTGCGCTGTGCCAATGCCTTGGGGCCCTCTCCCTATGCTGACTGGGTGCCCTTTCAGACCAAGGGTCTAGGTAAGGGATGCATAGAGCAGAGCGGGTGGGCAGGGCTGGAGCCGGGAAGGGGGCCGTGTTGGCTCGAGTTCTGAATGGTGCTGGTGGAGATGGAGGTTCAGGCATCATTTGGCAGACATTTACTGCATATCACTACATACCACCTTGTAAATAGTTACTGTGGGTGGAACAGATAAGCAAACTAGAAAAGATCAGATAATGTGGTTGATGAAGAGTGCCCCCGGATGGTTAAGGAACCCCCCCGCAAAAAGGTCTGATTCGGGTCTGAAGGATAAAGAAAGAGTCATGTAAATATCTGGGGGAAAATCACTGCCGGAAGAAGGCACAGCAAGTGCAAAGACCCTATGACACGAACTTGCTTAGAGTTCTCTGGCAATTGCAGGGAGGCTGGCATAGCTGTGAGAGGGGAGTGGCGAGGGATGAGGCAGAGAGGCAGTAACCATGGTGATGAAGAGCAACACTGCCGAGCTGGGGTGCTGCCTGTCCTGCCCATTGCTTACCCCGCCCCCAGCACAGTGGGTGAGAGCAATCAGAGCTGGGAGGTGAACCCTTCCCCAGTCGTGCCTCTCAGAGCTGTTTAGTTCTTGGGAGTTGGTTCCAAAGGTCTGCATGGGATTATGATGACGGGAAGGGCAGGGGTCTTAGCAATCTTCTCTCTTTGGCTACAGCCCCAGCCAGCGCTCCCCAAAACCTCCATGCTATCCGCACAGATTCAGGCCTCATCTTGGAGTGGGAAGAAGTGATCCCTGAGGGCCCTTTGGAAGGCCCCCTGGGACCCTATAAACTGTCCTGGGTTCAAGACAATGGAACCCAGGTAAGAGAGACAGAACCCTTCCCTCTCTTCACTCTCCTGGAGTATCAGCCCTCCGGGTTCTAAGGCCTTTAAGAATTTCAAAATGGTTGTCTTTGGTGGGCCTGGGTCTCCCACTCTCCCAGGGAATCCTCTCCTCCTCACCCACCTCTGCAAACTCCACTTCTCAAAGGATTATGTCTCCTGTTAGGATTGCATCCTGTGTGCACTTTGTAAATAAAGCAGGAAGCACATTCCTGCTTGAGCTGGGGGAGGGCACAGATAAGGCTTTGTCCCCAGCTCAGTTTGCTCCCATCCCCCACCTGTGCATTCCGGGACTGAGCCTTGTTTGTGTTCTGGAGAGGCCCCTGCAGCCCGGAGCAGGAATGTGATTACTCCCAGACGGTTGTGTTCCCACAGCCCCTGAACCCACAGTGCCCCTATACTCCCATGTTCCCAGCTGGACCTTTTTCTGCCCTCAGGCCCCAGCTGGAGGCCTTCTCATCAGGCTTACTGTGGGGTGGGGGCTTTTCCTGGCTGCAGGATGAACTGACAGTAGAGGGGACCAGGGCCAATTTGACAGGCTGGGATCCCCAAAAGGACCTGATCGTACGTGTGTGCGTCTCCAATGCAGTTGGCTGTGGACCCTGGAGTCAGCCACTGGTGGTCTCTCCTCATGACCATGCAGGTGAGGCTTGTAGGGGGAGAGGGGCAGAGGCTCAGGGGATCAAGGTTTTCACGGGCAACCTAGACTGGTGGGAGGAGCCTAGTAGCATCTCCCCTCCTAGCAGGCCCACAGACCGAGTGAAGAAGTTGAGGCCAGGGCTGGTATTTAAACTGTATCTTGACTGGGCATGGTGGCTCATTCCTGTAATCCCAGCATTTTGGGAGGTCGAAGGATCGCTTGAGGCCGGCAGTTTGAGACCAACTCTGGCAACATAGCAAGACTCTGTCTCTACAAAAAAAATAAAAAATAAATGATTAGCCTGGTGTGGTGGCATACGCCTGTAGGCCCAGCCACTCCAGAGACTGAGGCAGAAGGATTGCTTGAACCCAGGTGTTCGAGGCTGCAGTGAGCTATGATTGCACTACTGCACTCCAGCCTGTGCCAACAGAGTGAGCCTGTTGTCTCTAAACAAATAGGGCCAGGCGCGGCGGCTCACGCCTGTAATCCCAGCACTTTGGGAGGCCGAGGCGGGTGGATTATGAGGTCAGGAGATCGGGACCATCCTGGCTAACACAGTGAAACCCCATCTCTACCAAAAATGCAAAATAATTAGCCGGCATGGTGGCGGGCGCCTGTAGTCCCAGCTACTCGGGAGGCTGAGGCAGGAGAATGGCGTGAACTCAGGAGGCGGAGCTTGCAGTGAGCTGAGATCACATCACTGCACTCCAGCCTGGGCGACAGAGCAAGACTCTGTCTCAAAAAAAAAAAAAAAAACAAATAAGGCTGGGAGTGGTGGTTCACACCTGTAATCCCACAACTTTGGGAGGCTGAGGTGGGAGGATTGCTTGAGTCCAGGAGTTCGAGACCACCCTGGGCAGCAAAGTGAGACTTTATCTCTACCAAAAAATTTAAAAATTAGCCAGGTGTGATGTTGCACAGCTGTAGTCCCAGCTACTTGGGAGGCTGAAGTGGAAGGATTGCTTGAACCCGGAGGCTGAGGCTGCAGTGAGCTGTAACTGTGCCCCTGCACTCCGACCTGGGCAACAGAACAAGACTCTGTCTCAAACAAACTATATCTCATTCTCCTCTCTCTGCCCCAGAACTGGCATAGAAATCCATGGTCACACTCTAGGTCACAACAGCCAGGGCCTGTCTCTGACCAGGTAGGAAGGACTCTTGGGCCTTCCTCTGGAGCCCCTTTCCCTCAGGACCCTTTATTGACCTAGAGGAGCCCCTTGACCCAGCTGTATGGCCATCCTAGGAAAGTTCTGAAGGGACCCCATGGTGTCCTCCTAGCTCATGCCACTGCGCCTCCCTCCCACAGGCCAGCAGGGCCCTCCTCACAGCCGCACGTCCTGGGTCCCTGTGGTCCTTGGTGTGCTAACGGCCCTGGTTACAGCTGCTGCCCTGGCCCTCATCCTGCTTCGAAAGAGACGGAAAGAGACGCGGTTTGGGTAAGGGGATGGGAATGTGGAGGGAGAGGCAGGTGGTGATGAAAGACCTTGGAGCTGATCCCAAATCCTGGGTTTTCCTTTAGGCAAGCCTTTGACAGTGTCATGGCCCGGGGAGAGCCAGCCGTTCACTTCCGGGCAGCCCGGTCCTTCAATCGAGAAAGGCCCGAGCGCATCGAGGCCACATGTGAGTGGTGGGCGATCGTGGGAAGGACAAATGGGTTGTCGTGTGCCCCTATCTGCATTATTTTACCAAATTATTAATTCGACTGATATGTGTGAACATCAGTGAGCCCCAGGCACACAGACCTGCCTGTGTAAAGTTCACCACCCCAGCCGTGGGAGACCTAAGCTCATCTCTATGCTCTGAGGGCAGAGTCTGGGGTATAAAAAACAGGCTGGGTTTTGGCTCAGGAATCAGAGATCCCTCTTTCCCACAAACCCTTTCCCCACAGTGGACAGCTTGGGCATCAGCGATGAACTAAAGGAAAAACTGGAGGATGTGCTCATCCCAGAGCAGCAGTTCACCCTGGGCCGGATGTTGGGCAAAGGTATGTGGAGCTGTGCGGGGATGGGCATGGCTGGTTTGCTGTAGCTGGAGGTGTTTGGTCACCCCTGTCACTTTGAGGTTGTGGGTTTAGGTTGGCTCCTGTAAACAAGATATGCTTGTAGACTCCTGAGTGGGGGATGTTTGGGGGGAATGGTGGCTGGGACAGGAAGGGCTGAAGAGCTGCTCCCAGCATGCTCTTGCTTTGGCTACTGGCAAGGGTGCCTTCTCCAGTGGCCCCAGAGTCTGCTGACTGTGTCCCCATGGAGGGTCACTTGGGAGGCAAGATGGCAGGGAGCAGAGAGCCAAGGAGACTCCCTCACTTGGACTGGTTCCTAGGAGAGTTTGGTTCAGTGCGGGAGGCCCAGCTGAAGCAGGAGGATGGCTCCTTTGTGAAAGTGGCTGTGAAGATGCTGAAAGGTGAGTGGGGGATAGTTGTGGCCTGAGGGCATCATTTGGAAGGGTAAGAGGGGCGACTGACCCTGAAGCAGGCTCTGCTTTGCCCCTAGATTTTCCAAGAAGAGCTGGGCAACACTAACTGGGATGCTGTATTTACAGCACAAATAATTCACAAGCATAAACCCAAACACACTCATGCCCAGCCATTACTCTCTGCCATCGGCAGTGACTGTCCTCTGAGTCCTCTCTTGGGTGATTACAGCTGTGGTTGGTTGACCTGCTGGGCTCCCAAACCAAAAGGAAGGGAAGGCATTAGCAAGTAGAGAAGTTGCTGCATAGCACCACTCCTTGGGGGTTTCTCCTGCTCATGGCTGGGCTGTTTCCTGGGCTCGCTGGAAGCCTAGGACATCTGAAGGACAAGACCTAGGAGGCCTGGGTCAAAGCTAGGGACACATCTTGTTTTATTCCCTCCTTCCCCATCCCTTTCTCCTAGCTGACATCATTGCCTCAAGCGACATTGAAGAGTTCCTCAGGGAAGCAGCTTGCATGAAGGAGTTTGACCATCCACACGTGGCCAAACTTGTTGGTGAGCCCCTTTTTGGGGGAGGCAGACAGAGAATAGGGCTAAAAATATGCTCTACCAACATGAGAGGGCAGCCTGTAGGAGAGACATTTGGACTCATCTGGTAAGTAAATAGATGGCAAAATAGCAAGGAGGGTCCTGGCAGAAGTCTGAGGTGAGGAGTGCCAAGGGTCCACACATGAAGACTCTGTGGCCGGGTGCGGTGGCTCATGCCTATAACCCCAGCACTTTGGGAGGCTGAAGTAGAAGAATTGCTTGAGGCCAGGGGTTTGAGACTAGCCTGGGCAGTATAGCAACAGCCCACCTCTATTAAAACAACAACAAAAAAAACACACACATGTACAAAAATTAGCTAGGTGTGGTGGTATGCACCTTTGTCCATCTACCTAGGAGGCTGAGGTGGGAGGATCATTTGAGCCTAGAACATTGAGGCTGCAGTGAGCTGTGATTGCGCCACTGCACTCCAGCATAGATGACAGAGCAAGATACTGTTTCAGAAAATACAAAAACTGCTTGTGTGGACAGAGAAGGAAAGGAAGGGGACAGAAGATGCTCCAGGGATATGGGAGCAGCCAGAGTCCCTCCTGGGTAGTCCCCAGACCAGTGTGGAGCCTATGAAAAAATAAACAGCAGATCCAGAGCTGGAGATGGGACCCAGCAGGTGGGGACTTATGCAGACACCTGAACCCTTCTATGCTCAGCTCCTGACTCTCCCTTGTCCCAGGGGTGAGCCTCCGGAGCAGGGCTAAAGGCCGTCTCCCCATCCCCATGGTCATCTTGCCTTTCATGAAGCATGGGGACCTGCACGCCTTCCTGCTCGCCTCCCGGATTGGGGAGAACCCCTTTGTGAGTACCTGGTGTGGGGATGGCCAGGAGGAAACGGGTGGGAACACAGGGCCTGGAAAGGCATAGAGACCCTGGCAGAGAGGGGCTTGCTGGGTAGGGCTGATGGAGCTGGGTGGGAGTAGGAGGGGTCGAGTTTGAATCCCTTTAATCTAGCAGGCTTTCTTTTCTCTCACAAAACCCTGCTGAGAAATATAGGCTGGGCAAGGACCCTTTCTTGGGGGAGGGACTTGTGGAGCCCCAGGGTGGGGAGTCTTGGCTTCCAGGCTTCCTCTTAGGCTAGCCGAAGCTTCCTTGTCTTGGGAAGGCCCTCCATCCCTTTCCTTCCTTCCAGTGATTCTGGGGACAGCCTTCAGGCTTTCTGGCCAGGGACCCCCATCCATCCTGCCCCAGCTGGGTGGGCAGGTTAAGCCTGAGCTTGGCCTGTCTGTCCACTAGAACCTACCCCTCCAGACCCTGATCCGGTTCATGGTGGACATTGCCTGCGGCATGGAGTACCTGAGCTCTCGGAACTTCATCCACCGAGACCTGGCCGCTCGGAATTGCATGTACGAATTCTGGAGGACTCGAGGGTGGGAGACAGCAGCAGGTGCAAGAGGAGCTAGCTAATGGGCGGCTCCTGCCTGGGACAGTATCTGCTATGCATGGGGGTAGCTTGGGAGCAAAGATGTCTTGGCTCTTGAAGGGCTGTGAGCATGGCAGAAGGCTCACTCCCTCCCTCAACGCTCCTTGTAGGCTGGCAGAGGACATGACAGTGTGTGTGGCTGACTTCGGACTCTCCCGGAAGATCTACAGTGGGGACTACTATCGTCAAGGCTGTGCCTCCAAATTGCCTGTCAAGTGGCTGGCCCTGGAGAGCCTGGCTGACAACCTGTATACTGTGCACAGTGACGTGGTGAGCAGGGTGGCCCGTGAAGCTTGGTGGGGACTAGTGTGAGAACAGACCTTTGGGATCCTTAAGGGCCTAGCCAAGTCTGCTTTCTGGGGTTTGGTTGCCTGATGATGAGGCCCTGAGCTCCAGGCTGTGCTTGTCCCAGAGCCATGGCTCTCTGTCTGACTCAGGACACCTAGTGACAGCTTCTCCCCCAACCTCGATTCTGTCCCAGTGGGCGTTCGGGGTGACCATGTGGGAGATCATGACACGTGGGCAGACGCCATACGCTGGCATCGAAAACGCTGAGATTTACAACTACCTCATTGGCGGGAACCGCCTGAAACAGCCTCCGGAGTGTATGGAGGACGTGTGAGTATCCCGGGAAGGGGGCTCTGGAAGGAAAGGGGAATCTGAAGTTTTGGCTGGTAGCTGCCACCACAGCTGCTGGCCCAGTGGGAACTAAGAGCCTCAACTGGACCTTTGTTTTTCTATAGAAACATCCTTGTAGTTGGAAGACTGCACTCCACCTCATACTCACTGTTCATCTACCACCTCCTTGTTTTCTTTCTTTCCCCCTTCCCATCCCAGATTTCTTGCTTTAGCCTTTGTCTATCAGTCTCTTTTCTCCAGTTTGTAGGGAGAACCAGGAACCCCAAGAGGAGAACAGAAGGCACAGTGCTGAGTAACAGTGTGGGAGGTTTCCCTGCCATCTTCCCACCCATAATTCCTTTTTTTTTTTTTTAATTTTTATTTATTTTATTTTATTTGTTCTACCCCAGTGAATACAACCTTCCTAGGCGACTTCCTAGGCTAAGCTCTCTTGGGAATCTAAGATAAAGAACTGAGGTCCTGGGAATAAGGGAACTGCCTCCTCTTCTTTCTGCAAGCCCAAAGCCCTTGGGACCGGGCAGGCAATGATACCACCTACTTTGCTGGAGTGATAACAAACCCCTGTGACAAGATAATGGGAAGTGTCACTGACATTAGCTGGGCATTTAGGCATTCTTTCAGGTAATCTTCCTCTGACCTTATGAGGAAAAGACTATTATTTATCCCCACTTTGTAGATGAGAAAATAGGATTAGAGAGATTAAGTAACATGGCCAACGTCACGGAGCTATTAAGTGAATGAGTTGGAATTTGAACCTAGATCCCTGTGGTTTTAGAGTATGTACTCTTAACTCTTTATGACAGCAACTGTGATTTGTCTGTTCTAGTCTTACACTCCCACTCTATCTTTTTTTTTTTTTTTTTTTTTCGGAGTCTGGCTCTGTCGCCCAGGCTGGAGTGCAGTGGCACGATCTCGGCTCACTGCAAGCTCCGCCTCCCGGGTTCACGCCATTCTCCTGCCTCAGCCTCCCGAGTAGCTGGGACTACAGGCGCCCGCCACCTCGCCCGGCTAGTTTTTTGTATTTTTAGTAGAGACAGAGTTTCACCGTATTAGCCAGGATGGTCTCGATCTCCTGACCTCGTGATCCGCCCACCTCGGCCTCCCATAGTGCTGGGATTACAGGCGTGAGCCACTGCGCCCGGCCCTTACACTCCCACTCCATCCAAGCCAAGGGCTCCCTAGGCCTTCAGACGACGTTTTGTGAGTATTTTTCGTTTTGTTTTTGAGACAGGGTCTCGCTCTGTCACCCAGGCTGGAGTGCAGTGGCGTAATCTCTGCTTACTGTAGCCTCAACCTCCTGGGCTCAAGTGATCCTCCCTCCCCAGCCTTCCAAGTAGCTGGGACTACAGGAATGTGCCACCAAACCTGGCTAATTTTTGTATTTTTGTAGAGACAGGGCTCTGCCATATTTGTCAAGCTGGTCTTGAGCTCCTGGGCTCAAGGGATCCACCTGCCTTGGCCTCCCCAAATGCTGGGATTACAGGTGTGAGCCACCAAACCCAGCCCAGAGGAACTTTCATGAGCCCCAGTGGGAGTGGGAGCCACTGTGACCAGAGAAAGAATCTGCTCCATTTCTTGCTCTGGGATTGGACTTCTAGAGGGCCGAGGTCATGGACAGGCACAGGAAGGCTCAGCCTCATGGTGGGATCCTTCCCTTTAACAGTGGGTTTGAAGTGCCCTGAACCCAGGCTGTGGGTGACTGACTCATCTGCACCTCAGAGGGAAATCTTGAGTACACAAGCCAGGCCCTGGCCCTCCTGTTCATTCAGCAGAACTCAGGGTATGGCAAGGGGCAGGAAGCTCACGTCTCCCTATGGCTGCAGCCTGCCTCAGTTCTAATCTGGAGCTGTAGAAGCTCTGATGGGCAGTGGTGACCAGACCCCAGTGCAGCCTCCTCCCCAGCTGGAGCTGGTGCTGTCGTGCTGTCAATGGAGAGTGGGCAGGCACTGGCCTCACCCAGGCAGCCTGGTGGACAGGCGCCAGTTGGCTCCTAGCACAGCCTTGAGAATGTGTCCCAGTCTGGCCATGTACCCAAGGCCCCAGACCATTCCCATTCCCACGACCTGCTCAGTGTCTGGCATGATTACTGCCATTAATGGGGGCCCCTGCTGGGTGTGCTGGTGTGTGAGGCAGCACTTGGGGCTCTTGTCGTGGGCATAGGCAAGAGAGTCAGGCATTTGCTTTCACTAGACTTGGTCTCAGTCTCTTCCCATTAGCTTTTTTGGTTTGTTATTTTTCCATCTCGACCTGAGGCATTCCTTGGGCACCCTGAGTGATAGGCTTCAGGGAATTTATAAGGTTCCTGAAGTTGTATGTAAAAAAGCCTTCCTGGCCTGCATGGTGGCTCACGCCTGTAATCCCAGCACTTTGGGAGGCCGAGGTGGTGGATCACCTGAGGTCGGGAGTTCGAGACCAGGCTGACCAACATAGAGAAACTCTACCTCTATTAAAAATACAAAATTAGCCGGGCATGGTGGCATGTGTCTGTAATGCCAGCTACTCTGGAAGTTGGGGCAGGAGAATCGCTTGAACCCAGGAGGCAGAGGTTCCGGTGAGCTGAGATCATGCCATTGCACTCCAACCTGGGCAACAAGAGCAAAACTCCCATCTCGAACAAAACAAAACAAAACATTCCCATTGAGAAGAGAGCTGGAAGCTTTTTCCAGATACTCAAAGGTTGTATATGAACAGTGAGGACTGTTTTTTTTTTTTTGAGACGGAGTTTTGCTCTTGTTGCCCAGGCTGGAGTGCAATGGCACGATCTTGGCTCACTACAGCCTCTACCTCCTGGGTCCAAGCGATTATCATGCCTCAGCCTCCAGAGTAGCTGGGATTACAGGTACTTACCACCATACCTTGCTTATTAATTATTATTTTTTTAATAGAGACATGGTATTGCTGTGTTGCCCAGACTGGTCTTGAACTCCTGGGGTCAAGGGATCCTTCAGTCTCAGCCTCCTGAGTAGCTGGGACTACAGGTGCATACCTCTGTGTCCAGCTGTACAGTGAGGATTTACTGAGTAGGTACTGCCCACTCAGCATAGGAGGGACTTTGGAGCCAACCCCCCTAGCTTCAAATCACAGCTCTGTCACTTTCCACGTGTGTGACTTTAGTCACGGTTCTTAACCTCTTTGTGCATGTTTCCACATTTGTAAATGTGGAAATGATCTCTATCTGATCATTGCTTTCATAGGGTTGTTGTGAGAATTAAATAATAAGCCAGGATGTGCCTGTAATCCCAGCTACTCAGGAAGCTGTAGTGGGAGGATGACTTGAGGCCAGGAGTTTGAGACCAGCCTGAACAACACAGCAAGACCCCATCTCTACAAATATGTATTTATTTATTTATTTAATTTGTTTGTTTATTTTGAGACGGAATTTCACTCTTGTTGCCCAGGCTGGAGTACAATGGCGTGATCTCGGCTCACTGCAACCTCTGCGTCCCGGGTTCAAGCGATTCTCCTGCTCAGCTTCCTGAGTAGCTGGGATTACAGGCATGTGCCACCATGCTGGGCTAATTTTTTTTGCATTTTTAGTAGAGATGGGGTTTCTCCATGTTGGTCAGGCTGGGTTCGAACTCCTGACCTCAGGTGATCTACCCACCTTGGCCTCCCAAAGTGTTGAGATTACAGGCGTGAGCCACTGCACCTGGTCACAGTGTATTTTTTAAATGGCCCAGTGTGGCTGGGCGCGGTGGCTCACGCCTGTAATCCCAGCACTTTGGGAGGCCGAGGCAGGCGGATCACAAGGTCAGGAGTTCCAGACCAGCCTGGCCAATATGGTGAAACCCCGTCTACTAAAAATACAAAAATTAGCCAGGTGTGGTGGCGGGCACCTGTAGTCCCAGCTACTCGGGAGTCTGAGGCAGGAGAATCAGTTGAACCCCGGAGGCGGAGGTTTCAGTGAGCCGAGATCATAACACTGCACTCCAACCTGGGCAACAGAGCGAGACTCCCTCTCAAAAAAAAAAAAAAAAAATGGCCCAGTGCAGTGGTTCACGCCTATAACCCCAGCACTTTCGGAGGCCAAGGTGGGAGGACCACTTGAACCCAGGAGTTCAAGACCAGCCTAGGCAACATAATGAGACCCCCATCTCTATAAACAAACAAATGACAACAAAAAATTAGCTGGGTGTGGTGGCCAGTACCTGTGGTCCTAGCTACTTGGGAAGCTGAAGTGGGAAGATCCCTTGAGCCCAGGAGTTTGAAGCTGCAGTGAGCTATAATAATAATAATAATTTAAAAACAAGTTTTATTTATTTATTTTTTGAGACAGAGTCTCCGTCTGTCACCCAGGCTAGAGTGCAGTGGCACGATCTCAGGTCACTGCAATTTCCGCCTCCCGGGTTTGAGCAACTTTCCTGCCTCAGCCTCCCAACTAGCTGGGATTACAGGCACAAGCCACCACACCAAGCTAATTTTTGTATTTTTAGTAAAGTAGGGGTTTTGCCACGTTGGCCAGGCTGATCTAGAACTCCTGACCTCAGGTGATCCACCCGCCTCGACCTCCCAAAGTACTGGGATTATAGGTATGAGCCACCATGCCCAGTCTATTTATTTATTTATTTATTTTTATTTTATTTTATTTATTTATTTTTATTTTTATTTTTATTTTTATTTTTGAGACGGAGTCTCGCTCTGTCGCCCAGGCTGGAGTGCTGTGGCATGATCTCAGTTCACTGCAAGCTCCGCCTCCCGGGTTTAGGCCATTCTCCTGCCTCAGCCTCCCGAGTAGCTGGGACTATAGGCGCCCGCCACCTCGCCCGGCTAGTTTTTTGTATTTTTTTAGTAGAGACGGGGTTTCACCGTGTTAGCCAGGATGGTCTCGATCTCCTGACCTCGTGATCCGCCCGTCTCGGCCTCCCAAAGTGCTGGGATTACAGGCTTGAGCCACTGCGCCAGGCCTTATTTTTATTTTTTTTGAGACATAGTCTCGCTCTGTCACCCAGGCTAGAGTGCAGTGGCGCGATCTCTGCTCACTGCAAGCTCCGCCTCCCGGGTTCACGCCATTCTCCTGCCTTAGCCTCCCACGTAGCTGGGACTACAGGCTTCCGCCACCACGCCCAGCTAATTATTTTTATTTTTAGTAGAGACGGGGTTTCCCCATGTTGGCCAGGATGGTCTCGATCTCCTGACCTCGTGATCCACCCGTCTCGGCCTCCCAAAGTGCTGGGATTACAGGTATGAGCCACCGCGCCCGGCCTATTTATTTATTTTTGAGGCAGAGTCTTGCTCTGTCACCCAGGCTGGAGTGCAGTGGTGGGATCATGGCTCACTGCAGCCTTGACCTCCTGAGCTCAAGTGATCCCACTTCAGCCTTCCGAGTAGCTGGGACTACAGGCGTATCTACCAAGCCTGGCTAATTTTTGTATTATTATAGAGATGGGGTTTTGCCATATTGCCCAGGCTGGTCTCGAACTCCTGGGCTCAAATACTACCCCCCTTCAGCCTCCCAAAGTATTGAGATTACAGATGTGAGCCGATGTGCCCCACTAGGGAATAACATTTTTTAAATCCCTAGTGCCATATGATGAAGAGGCCCCTGCTTTTGAGGGAAGGGCTCCTGCCTTCTCTCACGCTTCTCTCCACCCCAGGTATGATCTCATGTACCAGTGCTGGAGTGCTGACCCCAAGCAGCGCCCGAGCTTTACTTGTCTGCGAATGGAACTGGAGAACATCTTGGGCCAGCTGTCTGTGCTATCCGCCAGCCAGGACCCCTTATACATCAACATCGAGAGAGCCGAGGAGCCCACCGTGGGAGGCAGCCTGGAGCTGCGTGGCAGGGATCAGCCCTACAGTGGGGCTGGGGATGGCAGTGACATGGGGGCAGTGGGTGGCACTCCCAGTGACTATCGGTACATCCTTACCCCCGGAGGGCTGGCTGAGCAGCCAGGGCAGGCAGAGCACCAGCCAGAGAGTCCTCTTAATGAGACACAGAGGCTTTTGCTGTTGCAGCAAGGGCTACTGCCGCACAGTAGCTGTTAGCCCACAGGCAGAGGGCACTGGGCCCATTTGGCCGGCTCTGCTGGCCACCGTGCTGGCTGACTAAGCCCCGTCTGACCCCAGCCCAGACAGCAAGCTGTGGAGGCTCCTGTGGTAGTCCTCCCAAGCTGTGCTGGGAAGCCCGGACTCACCAAATCACCCAATCCCAGTTCTTCCTGCAACCACTCTGTGGCCAGCCTGGCATCAGTTTAGGCCTTGGCTTGATGGAAGTGGGCCGGTCCTGGTTGTCTGAACCCAGGCAGCTGGCAGGAGTGGGGTGGTTATGTTTCCATGGTTACCATGGGTGTGGATGGCAGTGGGGGGAGGGCAGGTCCAGCCCTGTGGGCCCTACCCTCCCGCTGAGCTGCCCCTGCTGCTTAAGTGCATGCATTCAACTGCCTCCAGCCTGGTGGCCCAGCTATTACCACACTTGGGTTTAAATACCCAGGTTTGCCCCTCCAAGTCACAAAGAGATGTCCTAGTAATTAATATTCCCTTTTAGGTGAGGGTTGGTAAGGGGTTGGTATCTCAGGTCTGAATCTTCACCATCTTTTTGATTCCGCACCCTGCCTTGGCCAGGAGAAGTTGAGGGGAGCGTGCTTCCCTGCAGCTGACCGGCTCACACAAAGGCATGCTGGAGCACCCAGGCTATCAGGCGCCCTTCTTCCAAAGGCAGCGTGCCGAGCCAGCGAGAGGAAGGGCCGCTGTGAGGCTTGCCCAGGAGCGAGTGAGGCCAGAGAGGAGTTCAGGAGCCCCTCTCCATACCCACAATCTGAGCACACTACCAAATCTCAAAATATCCTAAGACTAACAAAGGCAGCTGTGTCTGAGCCCAACCCTTCTAAACGGTGACCTTTAGTGCCAACTTCCCCTCTAACTGGACAGCCTCTTCTGTCCCAAGTCTCCAGAGAGAAATCAGGCCTGATGAGGGGGAGTTTCTGGAACCTGGACCACAGCCTTGGTGGGGGAGCCTCTGGAATGCATGGGGCGGGTCCTAGCTGTTGGGGACATTTCCAAGCTGTTGGTTGCTGTTTAAAACAGAAATAAAATAGAAGACTAAAGACCTAAGGTTTTGTCTCTCTTTTTTTTTTGAGACAGTCTCACTGTGTTGCCCAGGCTGGAGTACATGGCGTGATCTTGGCTCACTGCAACCTCTGCTTCCTGGGTTCAAGTGATTCTTGTGCCTGAGTAGCTGGGATTATAGGGGCGCACTACCATACCCAGGTAATTTTTGTATTTTTAGTAGAGATGGGGTTTCGCCATGTTGGCCAGGGTGGTCTCAAACTCATGACTTCAAGTGATCTGGCTGTGTTGGCCTCCCAAAGTGCTAATTACAGGCCTGAGCCACCACACCTGGCCCCAGCTTTGTCTCTTAAATGTTTACTTTTTTTGAGATCACAAAGATGAAACATTTTTACATAGAGAAAAGTCTGGAAAGACATATACCAAAATGTTAACAGCTGTTATCTTTAAATGATGGGATTAAGGTGACTTTCCTGTTTGTGCTTTCCAGGTTTTCTGCATTGAGCACAAAATGCTTTTGTAATTAGATACAGGACCCCAGTGAATTTTATTATACTGAAGATAATACAGAGTCACTGTGGGCAGTTAAAAACATGCAAAAAATCGACTGGGCGTGGTGGCTCACGCCTGTAATCCCAGCACTTTAGGAGGCCTGGGTGGGCGGATCACGAGGTCAGGAGTTCAAGACCAGCCTGGCCAACATGGTGACACCCTGTCTCTCCTAAAAATACAAAAATTAGCTGGGCATGGTGACGTGTGTCTATAATCCCAGCTACTCAGGAGGCTGAGGCAGGAGAATTGCTTGAACTCAGGAGGCGGAGGTTGCAGCAGCCTAGGTGACAGCGAGACTCTGTCTCAATATATAAAAAATAAAAATGCAAAAAATAATAAAAGGTGCCAGTTACCTATACTACCACCACCTAGAGATAATCACCATTGATCTTTTGAAGATGCAAATACTGAGCTGGGCACAGTGGCACGTTTTTTTTTTTTTTTTTTTAAGACGGAGTCTCGGCCGGGCACGGTGGCTCAAGCCTGTAATCCCAGCACTTTGGGAGGCCGAGACGGGTGGATCACGAGGTCAGGAGATCGAGACCATCCTGGCTAACACGGTGAAACCCCGTCTCTACTAAAAAATACAAAAAAAAAAAAACTAGCCGGGCGTGGTGGCGGCGCCTGTAGTCCCAGCTACTCGGGAGGCTGAGGCAGGAGAATGGCGTAAACCCGGGAGGCGGAGCTTGCAGTGAGCTGAGATCCGGCCACTGCACTCCAGCCTGGGCGACAGAAGCTAGACTCCGTCTCAAAAAAAAAAAAAAAAAAAAAAAGACGGAGTCTCAAGTCTCTCTGTCGCCCAGGCTAGAGTACAGTGGTGTGATCTCAGTTCACTGTAACCTCTGCCTCCCAGGTTTAATCGAGTCTCCTACCTTGGCCTCCCAAGTAGTTTGGACTACAGGCACAAGCCACTGTGTCTGGCTAATTTTTTGCAGAGACAGGGTTTCACCATGTTGGCCAGGCTGGTCTCTAACTCCCGACCTCAAGTGATCTGCCTGCCTTAGACTCCCAAAGCGCTGTGATAACAGGGTGAGACACCATGCCCAGCTTGTAATCCCAGCACTTTGGGAGGCTGAGGCGGGTGGACCACTTCAGGCTAGGAGTTCGAGACCAGCCTGGGCAACATGAAACCCCATCTCAACTAAAAATTCAAAAAAATTTAGCCAGGCTTGGTGGCGCAGGTTTGTTATCTCGGCTACTATGTGGCTGAGGCATGAGAATCACTTGAACCTGGGAGGAGGAGGTTGCAGTAAGCTGAGATCTTGCCACTGAACTTCAGCCTGGATGACAGATTAAGACTGTCTCAGAAACAAAACCAAACCACAAAAAAGAAGCTTTTAGAGCAAGTTCATGGGAGATGCAGCAGGAGGCGCAGGAACCACGCCCATGCTAGTGAGGAGTGTGGGGAGACTGGGAGGGCCACAGGTATTGTGCTGCTTCTGGCTGAGGGCAGGGGAATAGGGCGGCTGCTTCTGAAAGCAAATATCCTGAAAAGCCTGTTGCTGGTACTCCAAATTCTGGTTCCCACGTAGATCAAGAGACCTGAAAAAATGTCCAGGCAGGCAGCTTTCAGAATCTTTCCTGCTGTGATTAGCTTTCACTGCAGGTAGCGATTACCTGTGAGAGAACATCTGGAAATTATTGATTGAAAATACCTTCACTATTGGCTGGGCACGGTGGCTGACACCCGTAATCCCAGCACTTTGTGAGGCGGAGGTGGGTGGATCACCTGAGGTCAGGGGTTCAAGACCAGCCTGGCCAACATAGCGAAACCCCATCTCCACTAAAAAATACAAAAACTTGCCAGGAGCAGTGGCAGGCGCCTGTAATCCCAGCTACTTGGGAGGCTGAGACAGAGAATTGCTTGAACCCGGGAGGCAGAAGTTGCAGTGAGCTGAGATGGCACCACTGTACTCCAGCCTGGGTGATGGAGCGAGAGTCCATCTCAAAAAAAAAAAAAAAAAAAAAAAAAAAGGCGTGGTGGCTCATGCCTATAATCCCAGCACTTTGGGATTTTCCATCTCAAAAAAAAAAAAAGAAAAAGAAAAAAAGAGACTCTGGATCAATAGGGATTTTTTCGCAAACAGATCCAAATAGCCAGCATCCAGATTAAGAAACAGCATTGGCCGGGCGCGGTGGCTCACGCCTGTAATCCCAGCACTTTGGGAGGCCGAGGCAGGTGGATCACGAGGTCAGGAGATCGAGACCATCCTGGCCAACATGGAGAAACCCCTGTCTCTACTAAAAATAAAAAAAATTAGCTGGGCGTGGTGGCGGAAGCCACCTGTAGTCCCAGTTACTCAGGAGGCTGAGGCAGGAGAATGGCGTGAATCTGGGAGGCAGAGTTTGCAGTGAGCCGAGATTGCACCACTGCACTCCAGCCTGGGTGACAGAGCGAGACTCTGTCTCAAAAAAAGAAAAAAAAAGAAAGAAACAGCATTAACAGCAACCCAGAAGCAACCCTTGGGACCTGCCCCAATCTCTGCCTCCTCCCTACTCCCCACAGGTAACCTCTATCCTGACCTCTAACACCATGGATCAGTGTAGCTCCTTTTGAAAGTATATAAATGGCCGGGCGCGGTGGCTCAAGCCTGTAATCCCAGCACTTTGGGAGGCCAAGATGGGTGGATCACGAGGTCAGGAGATCGAGACCATCCTGGCTAACACGGTGAAACCCTGTCTCTACTAAGAAATACAAAAAACTAGCCGGGCGAGGTGGCGGGCGCCTGTAGTCCCAGCTACTCGGGAGGCTGAGGCCGGAGAATGGCGGGAACCCGGGAGGCGGAGCTTGCAGTGAGCTGAGATCCGGCCACTGCACTCCAGCCTGGGCGACAGAGGGAGACTCCGTCTCAAAAAAAAAAAAAAAAAAAAAAAAAAAAAAAAAAAAAAAAAGAAAGTATATAAATGGAGTCGTGTAGATTTGATTACTTTGTGTTTGGCTTCTTTCCCTCAGCAACATGTTTATAAGAATCATCTAACAACAGCAGTTTTGAAAAGTGAGTCTCAAAGAGATAAGAATGGCCGGGCATAGTGGCTCACGCCTGTAATCCCAGCACTTTGGGGGGCTGAGGAGGGCAGATCACAAGGTCAGGAGTTTGAGACCGGCCTGGCCAATATGGTGAAACCCCATCTCTACTAAAAATACACAAAATTAGCAGGGCATGGTGGCGGGCATGTGTAATCCTAGCTACTCGGGAGGCTGAGGCAGGACAATCATCACTTGAACCTGGGAGGGGCAGATTGCAGTTAGCCAAGACTGTGCCACTGCACTCTAGCCTGGGTGAGAAAGCGAGACTCCATCTCAAAAAAAAAAAAAAAAAAAAAAAATTAGCTGGGCATGCTGGTGGGCGCCTGTAATCCCAGCTACTTGGGAGGCTAAGGTAGGAGAATCGCTTGAACCGGGGAGGTAGAAGTTGCAGTGAGCTGAGATCATGCCATTGCACTCCAGCCTGGATAAGAGTGAGACTCAATCTCAAAAAAGAAAGTAATAATAATAAAGTTTATTTTTCAGTATTTCATGTTGATTTATCTCAAATTTATTGTCGAATAAGAAGTGATATAGAGATTCAAAGTTATTTTTCCCAGATGCCTTTTTATTGTCCCAACACCACCATTTATTGAACAATCTATATTTTATGAGCATTTCTTTTCTTTTCTTTTTTCTTTTTTTGATACAGGGTCTTGCTCTGTTTCTGCCTGGTCTGGAATGAAGTGATCCTCTACCTGGCTAATTTTTAAGTTTGTTTGTTTTTTTTCAGACGGAGTCTTGCTCTTTCGCCCAGGCTGGAGTGCAGTGGCGCGATCTCGGCTCACTGCAACCTCCACCTCCCAGGCTCAAGCGATTCTCCTGCCTCACACTCCCAATTAGCTGGGACTACAGGCGTGTGCCACCACGCCCAGCTAATTTTTTGTATTTTTAGTAGAGACGGGGTTTCACCATGTTAGCTAAGATGATTTTGATCTCCTGACCTCGTGATCCACCTGCCTCAGCCTCCCAAAGTGCTGGGATTACAGGCGTGAGCCACCGCGCCCAGCTCAATTTTTAAGTTTTTGTAGAGACGGAGTCTTGCTTTGTTGCCCAGGCTGGTCTTGAACTCTGGATTGAAGTGATCAACCCACCTTGGCCTCTCAAAGTGCTGGGATTACAGGTGTAAAAGCCACCACACCCAGCCAGCATTTCTTGAATAATCTATGTCTATTTCTCTATGTAGCCTCATTCATCTATCTAAACTCCCATATCTATTTGGGTTTCTAGAATGTTCATCTCAATTCCATGTGCCAGTGTCCCTGCTACATTAATTGAATTACTATGAATGTATAATGTTGTTTTCCCATATGTTTGTTGTACATTTTTTTTTTGCAATGGTCTCCCAAGGTTTGAGGAACACTATGGCAAGGCGGGGCGCGAAAGGAACGCAGGTCTCCCAAGGCTTTAGAGAAGAATGATTTGTTCATGGTGTCACAAAGCAAGGGGTGGGGGGCACAATTGGGATGAAAACCCAGGAATCTACACAATTCCTCCATCTTTCCACTGCCCGAATGGGAAAGTAGGGGTAGCTGAGAGGTTTTGAGGACCAGAGGATAGGGGGTAGTAGTCTGGATAGACTTTTCTGTCTCTAAGTCCTTCCCCTGCCATCAGCATCCTGAAGGCTCCCCTCTCACCCAGAGTATTGCAACAGCTGTGCAAGCCTTCCTGACGAAGACCAGGTCAGCACTCCTTTGGTTATGAAGCCGCTGCCCCCAGCACCCGTGGAATTTGTCTTCGGGGTTCTCCTTCCTGTTTTGCAATTATAATAATTATCTCGGGAGGCCGAGTTGGGCGGATCACTTGAGGTCAGGAGTTCAAAACGAGCCCGACCAACATGGTGAAATCCCATCTCAACTAAAAACACAAAAATTAGTCGGACGTGGTGTCATGCGCCTCTAATTCCAGCTACTCGGGAGGCTGAGGCAAGAGAATCGCTTGAACCTGAGAGGCGGGAGGTTGCAGGGAGCTGAGATTGCGCCACTACACTCCAGTCGGGGCGACAGAGCCAGACTCTGTCACGCGTGCGTGCGCGCGCGCGCGCGCGCGCGCACACACACACACACTATTGGCCCGGCACGGTGGCTCACGCCTGTAATCCCAGCACTTGGGGAGGCTGAGGTGGGCGGATCTCGAGGTCCGAAAATAGAGACCATCCTGGCTAACACGGTGAAAACCCGTCTCTACTAAAAATACAAAAAAACTAGCCAGGCGTGGTGGTGGACAACTGTAGTCCCAGCTGCTCAGGAGGCTGAGGCAGGAGAATGGCCGTGAACCCGGGAGGTGGAGCTTGCAGTGAGCTGAGATTGAGACGCTGCACTCCAGCCTGGGCTGCAGAGCGAGACTCCATATCAAAAAAAAATAATAAAATAAAAATTATCTCTCCCCCTTCCCTTTCCTCTCCATATAAGTTGTGTGCACACAGGGACCTTTTTTTTTATTTTGAGACGGAGTCTCGCTCTGTCGCCCATGCTGGAGTGCAGTGGCGTGATCTCGGCTCACTGCAAGCTCCGCCTCCCAGGTTCATGCCATTCTCCTGCCTCAGCCTTCTGAGTAGCTGAGACTACAGGCTCCCGACACCACGCCCGGCTGATTTTTTAAAATATTTTTAGTAGGGACGGGGTTTCACCGTGTTAGCCAGGATGGTCTCGATCTCCTGACCTCGTGATCCGCCCGCCTCGGCCTCCCAAAGTGCTGGGATTACAGGCGTGAGCCACCGCGCCCGGCAGACCTGTCTTTTTTATTATGGTATCCCTCAGTGCTTTCGCACTTAGTAGGCACTCAATGAATATTCATTAATTGGGTGTGGGGGTAAAGGAATGAGGGGTCTAGTAAAATTTATAACTGGGGATTTAGTGGATGGTGAGAGTATTACGTAAATGCCTAGGGCCCACAGAGGAAAACACTAGTAATATTTATTTCACAAGGCCTTTTTAGAATTAACTAAAAGTACCTAAGTGCCTAGAAGAGTTCCTGACAATTGGCCAAAGTTCAGTAAATCTTAGCCACCACTCCTCCCCTTTCCTCCAAATTCCTCAATTTTTCCCTGGGGCAGAGCAAAGGAGAGAAGCCTTTTGGGCCCTCCCTAAGCCACAGGGAAGTTGGGGAAGCCTCTGGATCATCAAAAGGCAGACAATAATTTTACATTTGGTCCTCTAAAACGCCACACGCCCCAAATCAGAAGACTGCCTGGACTTAGCTCGAGCGAGCCCAGAGGCACCTGGTGGGACACGCAGCTGTGTCCCAGGCCTTTCTACCCACGGGCTCGGGCCAGAGAGGCTCGCGCTAGGCGGGCTGGGTCCGCGGGACGAATCCCCAGCTCTGCGGCCCACTAGAGAGCGAGGCCACACGCGGGCGTCACACGCGCGGTCACCAGCGGGTTTTCCCCGCCGGGACTTGGCCAAGGCCGCTCGGCGGCGGGCAAGAAAAGGCTTGGCCTGGCCGGCGGGACACCAGCCCCTTTGTCCGCGGCGCGGAAGGGCCCCAGCTGCGGGCAGAGCCGGCGCACTGCAGGCCGCGGGGAGGAGCGCGGCTGGCGGCGGGCACAGGCGGTGGCGGCCCGAGGGCTCGGGGCCCCGGCGGGGAGGGGGACAGACGCGCACCAAGCGGGAGCCCGGCAGCTCCGGGTCCACGGGATCCATCCTCCCAAGGGTGCCCGAGAACACTCCATCGTCGCCGAATGCCCGCGCTTCTTTCGTTAAAGCTGTCTTTGAGTTTGCCTCCTCTGGTGGTAAAACAATTCCGCAAGTATCGACTTGGCTCAGAGTAATAGCAAAGAACCGTGAGCCTCCCGTTTTTACGCGCTAGGGGCTCACGCTCTTGGAAACGACTAAACTGTTGCCTGTTTGTCAACAGAACTAAGCAAAAACAGAGAAGAAAGCTAAGACACTGTACAGACAGTAAGAGCCCTGGAAGGGAGATGAGAGCTAGGTGGGTGGGGCCACGTGACCGGCATGGAAAAGGCCCTAGGGGGGGACTGGTAGCTGTGGGATGCCACATGCCAATAAAGTCAGCAAATGCTTACTGGGCTGAAGGAATGGCCTACCCCTCCATACCTGTGGGTGTTTCTCGTTAAGTGGAACGAGAGACTTGAGAAAAGAAATGAGGCACAGAGACAAAGTACACAGAAAGAAAAAGGGGGCCCGGGGGACCCAGGCCGGTACCGGTCTCTGAGTTCCCTCAGTATTTATTGATCATTATCTTTACCATCTTAGAAAAAGGGAAGTGGCAGGATAATAGGATCATCATAGGGAGAAGGTCAGCAGTAAGACATATGAATAAAGATCTCTGTGACATAAGTTTAAGGAAAAGTGCTGTGCCTTGATATGTATATACAAACATCTCCATAAACCTTTTAGCAGCATTGCGCCAGCAAGTCCCACCTTTCGTCCTAAGGCGGTTTTCTCCTTTCTCAGTAAACAGAACATACAATCGTGTTTTACACTGAGATGTTCCATTTCCCAGGGCTGGGCAGGAGACAGATGCTTTTCTCTATCTCAACTGCCAAGAGGCCTTCTTTCCTCTTGTACTGGTCCTCCTCAGCACAGACCCTTCACGGGTGTCAGGCTGGGGGATGATCAGATCTTTCCCTTCCCACGAGGCCATATTTCAGACTATCACATGGGGAGAAACCTTGGACAATACCTAACTTTCCTAGGCAGAGGTCCCTGCGACCTTTGGCAGTGTAAATGTTCCTGGGTACTTGAGATTAAGAGAATGGTTGACTTTTCACAAGCATACTGCCTTCAGGCACTTGTTTAACAAAGCACACCCTGCACAGCCCAAAATCCGTTAAACCTTGAGTCACCACAGCACATGTCTCTTGCAAGGACAAGGATGGAGGTAGGGTCACAGATTAACAGCATCTCAAATACAGAACAAAATGGAGTCTCTTATGTCTATTTCTTTCTACAGTCAAATGCTCTACCCCTGAGCTATACCCCCACCTATCTACTTCTTTCTATATAGACACAGTAACAGTCTGATCTTTCTTTCTTTTTCCCACACTGGGCAAAACGAAGATGAAGAGTCCGAGGGAATCCCTAAAGCCAGAAACCACAGAATGTTTGGTAATCATTACCATTCAACAAACAAACTTTCCCTCAATATTCTTTTTAAGGTAGACAGAAGTAAGGCTTTATTAAAATGAAATGTATATAACATCAACATGTAACATGGATGAAAACAATACATGTGATCCTTAAACTATTTAAATTTTTTTTTTCTTTTCTTTTTTTGAGAGAGTCTCACTCTGTCGCCCAGGCCAGAGTGCAGTGGCATGATCTTGGCTCACTGCAACCTCCACCTCCCGGGTTCAAGCGATTCTTGTGCCTCAGCCTTCCAGCACTTTGGGAAGCCGAGGCGGGCAGATCACCTGAGGTCAAGAGTTCAAGACCAGCCTGGCCAACATAGTGAAACCCCGTCTCTACTAAAAATACAAAAATTAGCCAAGCATGGTGGTGCACGCCTGTGGTCCCAACTAGTCGGGAGGCTGAGGCAGGAGAATCTCTTGAACCCAGGAGGCAGAGGTTGTACTGAGCCGAAATCGTGCCACTGCACTCCAGCCTGGGTGACAGAGGGAGACTCTGTCTTAAAAAAAAAAAAAAAAAAAAATCTAAGACCTGCTGGGCTGCATTCCCAGTGAGCTAAGGCATTCTTAGTCACAGGATGAGATAGGAGGTTGGCACAAGATACAGGTCATAAATGCCTTGTTTTTTTGTTTTTGACGTGGAGTCTCGCTCTGTCACTTAGTTGCCCAGACAGCAGTGCAATGGCGCAATCTCGGCTCACTGCAACCTCCGCCTCCTGGGTTCAAGAGATTCTCCCACCTCAGCTTCCTGAGTAGCTGGGATTACAGGCACCCACCATTGGGTCCGGCTAATTTTTGTATTTTTGTAGAGGCGGGGTTTTACCATGTTGGCCAGGCTGGTCTTGAACTCCTGACGTCAGGTGATCCTCCGGCCTCGGCCTCCCAAAGTGCTGGGATTACAGGCATGAGCCACTGCGACCAGCCAAACCTTGTTGATAAAACAAGTTGTAGTAAAGAAATTGGCTAAAACCCACCAAAACTAATATGGCGATGAGAGTAACCTCTGGTCATCCTCACTGCTACACTCCCACCAGCACCATGACAGCTTACAAATGCTATGGCAACATCAGAAGTTACCCTATATGGTCTAAAAAGGAGAGGCATGAATAATCCAAATGTTTAGCATATCATCAAGAAATAACCTAAAAATGGGCAACCAGAAGCCCTTGGGGCAGTTCTGTCTCTGGAGCAGCTATTCTTTTATTCCTTTACTTTCCTAATAAACTTGTTCTCACTTTATGATCTCACTCTGAATTCTCTCGTGCAAGATCCAGGAACCCTCTCTTGGGATCTGGACGGGGACTCCTTTCCAGTAATGTAACCACCTAAGGGGTTCACCTTGCTTGCTGCCTAGACAGGGCCAACTTATCAAGACCTTTTTGATAAATTGATAGATTTTGATCACTCAACTTACATTCGGTTCTTGTTAATCCCCAAAGCAGGAACTAATTTACCAGGGAGAGATTTAATGTTAAAGTTGGGAATAGGTCTGCAAGTCAGCCCAAGAGGATTCCTCACCTCATTAAACCTACTCACCACTGCAGATGAAAAATATATTAACCTAATGTCTGGTCCGAAAAAGGAAACCGAGGGAAACTCCAAGTCCCTCCAATCCACATCAAGCTAAAAACCCTGGGAGAAGTAGTAAGAAGGAAGTAATCCCTATTTCCCTAGAAGGTAGGATAGGGTTAAAACCTATAATTAAAGACCTTATTAAGGATGGGCTTCTCGAGCCCTTTGTGTCCCCTTATAACAAACACCCCAATACTGCCAGTCAAGAAATCAGATGGGTCATGCTGGCTAGTAGAGGCCCTTAGAGCTGTCAACCAAATAACCCAGACTACCCACTCCATTGTCCCTAATCCTTACACCATTCTTAGCAAAATTCCACATAATCATCAATGGTTTACTGTAATAGATTTGAAGGATGCTTTTTGGGTATGTCCCCTGGCTGAAGATAGCTGAAATATATTTGCTTTTGAGTGGGAGGATCGCCACTCAGGGCAGAAACAGCAATATCGATGGACAGTCTTGCCCCAAGGGTTTACAGACTCCCCTAATCTTTTTGGCCAAATTTTAGAACAGGTACTAGAAAAAGTTGTCATACAGAACAAATATGCTTTCTTCAGTACATATATGACATTCTTATATCTGGTGAAGATATAGAGAAGGTAACTGACTTCTCTACACATATTCTTAGCTATCTGCAGTTTGAGGGGCTACAGGTCTCAAAAAGAAAGCTTCAGTATGTAGAGCCCGAAGTTAAATA
Source organism: Chlorocebus sabaeus (assembly GCF_047675955.1). Lineage (NCBI taxonomy): Eukaryota > Metazoa > Chordata > Mammalia > Primates > Cercopithecidae > Chlorocebus > Chlorocebus sabaeus. Next base: position 17,412,784 of record NC_132929.1, read on the forward strand.
TTTAGGCCACTTAATAAGCGCAGACAAGCAAAGAATAGGGCCTGAATGAGTCGAGAGAATTGTGTCCCTACCCTTGCCTCAAACTAAACAAGAACTCAGGACATTTTTAGGGTTAGTCAGATACTGCTGCTTATAGATTAACTCTCATGCACTGCACAGTAAACTGTTACATCAAAAACTTGCCCAGGAGAAGCCTAACCATCTCCTGTGGACTTCTGAAGAAGTTGATCAAGTCGAGAAGCTGAAGGAAAGGCTCATAACTGCCCCTGTTTTAGCCTTACCCTCACTAGGAAAGTCATTCCACCTTTTTGTTAATGTGGACAGTGGGGTAGCTTTACGAGTGCTGACTCAAGAACACAGAGGCCGCCGGCAGCCTGCAGACTTCCTATCAAAGGTCTTAGACCCAGTCACTTGTGGATGGCCTCAATCCATCCAGTCCACCGCGGCTGCGGCAATACTAGTCGAGGAAAGCAGAAAGTTAACCTTTGGAGGAAAATTGACAGTAAGCACACCTCAGCAAGTTAGAACTATCTTAAACCAGAGAGCAGGGAGATAGCTTACTGACTTGAGAATCTTACAGTATGAGGCCATTTTGTTAGAAAAGGATGATTTAACATTGACCACTGATAATTCACTAAACTCAGCAGGTTTCCTAACAGGGAATTCAAATCTATGGAGGGAACACACATGTTTAGATTTAATTGATTACCATACAAAGGTTCGACCAGACCTAGGAGAAATCCCCTTCCCGATGTGACGGCACTTATTCATAGATGGTTCCTCCCGGGTGATTGAGGGAAAAAGACACAATGGACATTCAGTCTGATTAATAGAAAGGTCAAGACCTTGTTCACAAGGAGCTGATCACCCAAGTATTGAATAATATTCAGTTGCCGGAAGAAATAGCTATTGTCCATGTTCCCGGACACCAGAAAAACCTTTCTTTTGAAAGTCAAGGAAATAACGTAGCAGATCACATAGCCAAGCAGGCTGCTGTGTCTTTTGAAATGCGTATTTTTCACTTAACTCCCTACCTGCCTCCTCCTACCATAATCCCCATTTTTTCTTCCACCGAAAAAGAGGAACTAATAAAAATAGGCGCTAAAGAGCATTCGGAAGGAAAGTGGATACTGCCAGACCAAAGAGAAATGTTGTCTAAATCCCTTATGAGGGAAGTCTTATCCCAACTATATCAGGGGACACATTGGGGGCCCCAGGCCATGTGTAAACCAGAGTTTATGGTTGTAGAGGAATTTATACTCTGGCCAAAAAGGTTACAGATAGTTGCTTAGTATGTAAGAAAACTAATAGACATACTATAAAAAGATTACCTCTCGAGAGAAGGAATCTGGGCTTAAGGCCATTCCAAAGTATCCAAGTTGATTACACAGAAATGCCTCCAATAGGCCGTCTAAAATATTTATTAGTGATAGTAGACCACTTCACTCACTGGGTCGAAGCTATCCCCTTTTCAAATCTGACAGCCAATAATGTAGTTAATGCCCTAATTGAAAATATAGTACCTAGGTTTAGACTAATAGAAAATATTGACTCAGACAATGGCTTTCATTTCACCTCACACGTTATTAAAAAGCTATCCCAAACATTAGACATTAGATGGGAACACCATACTCCCTGGCACCCATCCTCATCAGGGAGAGTAGAAAGAATGAATCAGACTTGAAAGAACAACTTAACCAAATTAGTCTTAGAGATTCGGTTGCCATGGACCAAGTGTCTTCCTATACCCTGCTGAGAATTTGAACTGCACCATGGAAAGACATCGGTCTTTCTCCTCATGAGATGCTCTATGGATGACCTTATTTGCACTCCACTACTGATATTCTTACCTTTGAAACAAAAGACCAGTTCCTTAAAAATTGTATACTTGGTCTATCTTCTACTTTCTCTTCTCTTAAAACTAAAGGTTTTTTAGCATGGGCGCCACCCTTGGAGTTCCGGATGCATCATCAGCCTGGGGATCACGTCCTCATTAAGAGCTAGAAAGAAGAAAAGCTTGAGCCAGCCTGGGAAGGTCCTTACTTAGTGCTCCTCACGACTAAAACCGCAGTCCACGCAGCAGAGAGAGGATGGACTCACCACACCCGAGTCGAGAAAGCGCCGCCCCCTCCAGAATCGTGGGCCATAGTCCCAGGGGAAAACCCTACCAAACTAAAGCTAAGAAGAATTTAACTCTCTTTCATCTATTCTATTACTCTTTCTTCTATCCTCGCTCTATTGCTGACCGTGTAGTTATTAACGTAACCAAGTCAAGTTCACCTCAAACTATTGCATTTGATGCTTGCCTTGTTATACCCCGTAGGGATTTGTTAAGTCAGAGACAGCTCTCTACTTCAGAAAAGTACCTCTGCCCTCCTGGCTGTCCTCAGACTGGGCATTAGTGAATTGGGACCATTTAATCCAGGGAGATTTCAATCAAGACCCCAGTGGCAACCAGGAGTCTTGCCCCACCAATGTAGAGCTTTTATGCTGTAGTTGGTCCAATGTTCTGTGACCCACCAAAGAACAAGGATGGAGTGCCCCAACCAGTTTTTGTAATTTCCTAAAACCATACATTCATTTTACTGAAGGGACAGCCCCCCTAACTGTCAGCTAAACCAGTGCAACCCTATACAGGTTATTATTTCGAGCCCCCAAAGTTCTCCCCCTTTTCTAAGCCAGTTCCCTTCTTTCAGCCAGTTTAATGGTATGGGGACTGAGGTTTCAGGGACAGACCCTACTGGATTCTTTGAAATGTGTTTCTTTGATCCCCCACCATCTGAACCTGTCTCTAAACCTTTTTCCAAAACCTCTCACAATGGAACCATTGTTCCTACTCCATCTAACGACAAGGCCAAGATAGCAATGGTAGAAGTTAAAGACTTAAAACAAACTTTAGCAATTCAGACAGGATACCAAGATGTATATGCCTGGTTGGAATGGATCAAATATTCCATCTTCATGTTAAACAAAAGCAATTGTTATGCTTGTGCACATGGCAGGCCAGAGGCCCAGATTGTCTGCTTTCCACGAGGGTGGTCCTCCAGTTGACTGGGCATGGGCTGCATGGTAGCTCTTTTCCAGGATTCTACAGCCTGGGGTAACAAGTCGTGCCAAGCTCTCTCTCTGCTATATCCCAAAGTTCCACACCCTGTGGGTCAGCCCCCGAGGGTCACCCAGCTTCCGTCTCCTAACACTAAGTTCACTTCATGTCTCTCATGACAGGGAGGAAACTTAGCATTCCTTGGAGATCTGAAGGGATGCAGTGAGCTTAAGAACTTTCAAGAGCTTACCAATCAGTCAGCTCTTGTTCATCCCCGAGTGGATGTGTGGCGGTATTGTGGTGGACCTTTAATGGACACTCTGCCGAATAACTGGGGTGGCACTTGTGCTTTAGTCCTGTTGGTTATCCCTTTTACCCTGGCATTTCATCAACCAGAGGAGGGAAAAATAAGACATCAAAAAGCGAGATAAGCCCTTTATGGGTCTTTTGACTCTCATGTCTATTTAGATGCAATTGGAGTTCCACAGGGAATACCAGATCAATTTAAGGCCCGAAATTAAATAGCTTCAGGATTTGAGTCAATATTTTGGTGGATGACAGTACATAAAAAATATAGATTGGACAAACTACATCTATTACAACCAACAGCAATTTATTAACTACACTAGAGATGCTGTTAGAGGAATAGCTGAGCAATTAGGGGCTGCTAGCCACATGGCTTGGGAAAATGGGATAGCCTTAGCAGAAAGGTTAGCAGATGATATTAGCAGATATTAGCAGAAAGAGGAGGAGTTTGCGTCATGATTAAAACTCAATGTTGCACCTTCATCCTAAACAACACGGCTCCTAATGGAAGTATAACAAAGGCATTGCAAGGTCTGACTGCTCTATCCAAAGAGCCAGCAACTCAGGGGGAAACTACCCCTTTACAGGATGGCTAGAGAAGTGGTTCAGTAAATGGAAAGGAATGATAGCCTCAATTCTTTCCTCCCTTGGAGCTGTAATAGGTGTACTTATTCTTGTCAGGTGCTGTGTCATACCATGCATCCGTGGGTTGGTGCAGAGGCTCATAGAAATGGCACTTACTAAAACTTCCCTTAACTATCCTCCACCTTATCCAGAGAAGCTTCTTCTTTTGGAAAATCAAGCAGAACAACTAAGTCAAGACACATTACATAAGTTTGAAGAGAAAGCCGTAAAAAATTGCAAGAGGAGAAAGTTGTTGAATATGAATTCTAAATTTCTCTTCAAAGAATTAATGTCAGTATGTTCAATTCTTTGCCTTCTACTTAACTTCCTCCTAAAGCAAGCTTTTTCGATTACCTACTCCACCCTGACTCATCCAGATTACCTACTCCACCCTAACTCATTCTGACCACCTCCACACTAAATCATTCTGATCACCTCCACCCTAAATCATTCTGATCACCTGCTCCACCCTAACTCATTCCGGTTACCTGCTACAAAGCGCTCATCCCACCAGTCTCTTTAAATTAACCAATCGGAATTAGTTTAGCCTGTGCAGTCTAACCCTAGCCAATAGGGGAACAACACAGCAGCAGGAGCCACGTGCTGTAATTCCAGCACTTTGGGAGGCTGAGGCAGGCGGATCACGAGCTCAGGAGATCCAGACCATCCTGGCTAATACGGTGAAACCTTCTCTCTACTAAAAATACAAGAAAATTACCCGGGCATGGTGGCGGGCGCCTGTAGTCCCAGCTACTCTGGAGGCTGAGGCAGGAGAATCGCGTGAACCCGGGGGGCGGAGCTTGCAGTGAGCCGAGGTTGCACCACTGCACTCCAGCCTGGGCGACAGAGACTCCGTTGCAAAAACAACAACAACAACAACAAACAAAACCCTTCCCCTCCGTCCAAATGTGCGCCCACCATTGCTTTATCGGTGAGAGCACACCCTTCTATAGAAGTAGCTTGACTTGCTGAGAATTAAAAGAAAATTTCATATTCGAGTACTATTTGTTTTGTGGCACCGAAACTTTATTTACAACACAGAGGAATTGCAATAGAGAAAGAGTAATTCACGCAGACCCGGCTGTGAGGGAGACCGGAGTTTTATTATTACTCAAATCAGACTCCCCAGCACTCCGGGAGCAGAGTTTTTAAGGATAACTTGGTGGGTGGGGGGAAGTCAGTGAGCCAGGAGTGCTGATTGGTCAGAAATGAAACCATGTGGAATTGGAGCTGTCTTCTTGAGCTCAGTCGTTCCTGGGTGGGGACCACAAAATCAGATGAGCCAGTTTTTGATCTGGGTGGGCCAACTGATCCATCATGTGCAGGGTCTGCAAAATATCTCAAGCACTGATCTTAGGAGCAGTTTAGGGAGGGTCAGAATCAGAATCTTGTAGTTTAGGGAGGGTCAGAATCATGCAGCTGCATGACTCCTAAACCATAATTTCTAATCTTGTGGCTAATGTTGGTCCTACAAAGGCAGTCTAGACCCCAGGCAAGAAGGAGGTCTGCTTTGGGAAAGGGCTGGTACCGTCTTTGTTTAAACTATAAACTACAAACTAAGCTTCTCCCAAAGTTAGTTCAGCCTACGCCCAGGAATGGACAAGGACAGCTTAGAGGTTAAAAGCAAAATGAAGTCAGTTAAGTTAGATCTCTTTCACTGTCTCAGTCATAATTTTGCAAAGGCGGTTTCAGTAACATAAGGCGGTTTCAGTAACATAAGGCGGTTTCAGTAACATAATTGTTCCTGAGACGCTGTTCAAGCATATACAACATACCAGATGCTTTCCTTGTACCTTTGAACATTTTATTATTATTATTATTGAGATGGAGTCTAGCTCTGTCGTCAGGCTGGAGTTCAGTGGCACGATGCCAGCTCACCGAAACCTCCGCCTCCTGGGTTCAAGCGATCCTCCTGCCTCAACCTCCTGATGTAACCGGGACTACAGGCACGTGCCACCACGCCCAGTTAATTTTCTGTGTTTTTAAAAGAGACGGGGTTTCTCCATGTTGGCCAGGATGGTCTTGATTTCTTGACCTTATGATCCACCCACCTCGGCCTCCCAAAGTGCTAGGATTACAGGCGTGAGCCACTGTGCCCGGCCCATTTTATTATTTTTAATCTTGAAGCTATATGTTTTGTTTAACTTACTTAATAAACATACTCATCTTTTGTGTTTGTTTGTTTGAGATGGGGTCTCATTCTGTCACCCAGGTTGGAGTGTAGTGGCATGAGCACATCTCACTGCAACCTCTGCCTCCGGGTTCACATGATCCTCCCACCTCAGCCTCCCAAGTAGCTGCGACCACAGACATGTGCCACCATGTCCGGCTAATTTTTTGTATTTTTTGTAGAGACAGGGTTTTGCCATGTTGCCCAGGCTGGTCTTGAACTCCTGGCCTCAGGTCATCCACCAGCCCCAACCTTCCAGAGTGCTGGGATTACAGGTGTGACCCTCCATGCCCAGCCTATTTTGTTTTTCTGAGAGCTTTCTAAATATTAACATATTTAATCCTCATAACAATGGCTTTGTTACCAGAAAGGAGTCCAAATCTAGACCCCAAGAGAGGGTTCTTGGAGCTTGCCCAAGAAAGAATTCAAGGCGAGTCCACTTAGTAAAGTGAAAGCAAGTTTATTAAGAAAGTAAAGGAATAGGCCGGGTGAGGTGGCTCATGCCTATAATCCCAGCACTTCAGGAGGCCGAGGCGGGAGTATCACTTGAGGTCAGGCATTTGAGACCAGCCTGGTTAATATAGCGAAACTCTGACTCTACCAGAAATACAAAAATTAGCTGGAGTTGGTGGCTCACACTTGTAGTCTCAGCTATTTGGGTGGCTGAGGCACGAGAATCTCTTGAACCTGGGAGGAGAAGGTTGCAGTGAGCTGAGATCACACCACACCGCTAGCACTCTAGCCTGGGTGACAGAGTGAGACTCCGTCTCAAAAAAAAAAGCAAGGGAATCAAAGAACGGCCACTCCATAGACAGAGCAGCAGCATGGGCTGACTTATGGTTATTTGATTATATGCTAAACAAGGGGTGGATTACTCAGGAGTTTTGTGGGAAAGGGATGGGAGTTCTCAGAATTGAGAGTTTAGACCCTTTTAGACCGTGTAGGGTAACCTCTGGGCATTGCTATGGCATTTGCATGGCGCTGGTGGGAGTGTCTTTTAGCGTGCTAATATGTTGCAATTAGCATATAATGAGCAGTAAGGACAACCAGAGGTCACTTTCATTGCCATCGTGGTTTTGTTGATTTTTGGCCAGCTTCTTTATTGCATGCTGTTTTTTGTTTTGTTTTGTTTTTTGTTTTTAAGACAGAGTCTTGCTCTCTTGCCAGGCTGGAGTACAGTGGCGCCATCTCAGCTCTCACTGCAACCTCCGCTTCCTGAGTTCAAGCAGTTCCCTTGCCTCAGCCTCCCAAGTAGCTGGGACTACAGGTGTGTGCTAACATGCCTAGCTAATTTTTTGTATTTTACTAGAGATGGGGTTTCACCATGTTGTCCAGGATGGTCTCGATCTCCTGATCTTGTGATCCACCCGCCTCGGCCTCCCAAAGTGCTGGGATTACAGGTGTGAACCACTGCACCCATCCACCATGCTGTTTTATCAGCAAGGTCTTTGTGACCTGTATCTTGTGCTGACCTCCTATCTCATCCTATGACTAACAATACCTAAGCTCCTGGGGATGCAGTCCAGTAGGTCTCAGCCTCATTTTACCCAGCCCCTATTCAAGATGGAGCCAGCCTGGTTGCAATGCCTCTGACAGTTTGGAGAGAAGATTATTTATTTATTGAGATGCAGTCTCGCTCTGTTGCCCAGGCTAGAGTGCAATGGCCTAATCTCAGTTCACTGTAACCTCCGCCTCCCGGGTTCAAGCGATTCTCCTGCCTCAGTCTCCTAAGTAGCTGAGATTACAGGCGTGTGCCACCACACCCAGCTAATTTTTGTATTTTTAGTAAAGATGGGGTTTCACCATGTTGGTGAGGCTGGTCTCGAACTCCTGACTTTGTGATCCACCTCCCAAAGTGCTGGGATTACAGGCTTGAGCCACCACCGTGCCCAGCCCTATTTATTTATTTACTTATTTAGAGTCAGGGTCTCGTTCTGTCACCCAGGCTAGAGTGCAATGGCACAATCTTGACTCACCGCAGCCTCGGCTTCCCAGGCTCAAGGAATCCTCCCACCTCAGCCTCCTAAGTAGCTGGGATTACAGGCACGTGCCGCCATGCCCAGTTAATTTTTGGATTTTTCTGTAGAATTAGGGTTTTCCAATGTTGCCTAGGCTAGTTTTGAACTCCTTGGCTCAAGTGATCTGCCCTCCTCAGCCTCCCAAAGTGCTGGGATTATAGGCATTAGTCACTGTGCCCAGATTGGAGACTATTATCTTTATCTTTGTTTTTCCAGTGAGGCACAGAAAAGTTCAGTAACTTTCCCAGTGTCACTGGCCTGTAAGTGGTAAAGCCCTCGGATTTTAGAGTTCATGCTCTTTTTTTTTTTTTTGAGACAGGGTTTTGCTCTGTCACCTAGGCTGGAGTGTAGTGGCGCCATCACAGCTCACTGCAACCTCAACTTCTTGGCTCAGGTGATTTTCCCACCTCAGGCTCTTGAGTAGCTGGAATTACAGGCGCATGCCACCACACCTGGCTAATTTTTGTATTTTTTGTAGAGACAAGGGTTTTGCCATGTTGGCCAGGCTGGTCTTGAATTCCTGGGCTCAAGTGATCTGCCCGTCTCAGCCTCCCAAGGTGCTGGGATTACAGGCATGAGCCACTGTGCCTGGCCAAGATAGACATTATTTTGAAATTGGTATTTATCCTCTGCTGCTCAGGAGACTGAGGTGGATGGATTACTTGACCCTGGGAGGTGCAGGTTGCAGTGAACAGAGATTGTGCCACTGCATTCCAGCCTGGGTGGGAGGGCAAGACCCTGTCTCGAAATCAATAAAAAATAAATAAATAGAAATAAAGATAATAGTTTCCATTCCAAACTGTCAGAGGCATTGGAATTAGAGTGTACTCAAATGTAGTAAAAGCTTAAAACATACTTTTACTACAGTAATATATTCACCAAAAAAATACAAATACACACACACACACACACACATATATATATATATATATATTTTTTGAGATGGAGTCTCGCCTGTCACCCAGGCTGGAGTGCAGTGGTGCCATCTTGGCTCACTGCAAGCTCCGCCTCCCGGGTTCATGCCATTCTCCTGCCTCAGCCTCCTGAGTAGCTGGGACTACAGGTGCCCACCATCACACCCCACTAATTTTTGTATTTTTAGTACAGATGGGGTTTCACTATGTTGGCCAGGCTGATCTTGAACTCCTGACCTCAGGTGATCTGCCCGCCTCGGCCCCCCAAAGTGCTGGGGATACAGGCGTGAACCATCGTGACTGGCCCCATTTTCTTTTCTTTTTTTTTTTTTTTTGCTCTGTTACCCAGGCTGGAGAGCAATGGCGTGATCTCGGTTCACCGCAACCTCCACCTCCTGGGTTCAAGCAATTCTACTGCCTCAGCCTCCCGAGTAGCTGGGATTACAGGCAACTGCCACCATGCCCAGCTAATTTTGTACTTTTAGTAGAGACGGGGTTTTTTTATATTGGTCAGGCTGGTCTCGAACTCCTGACCTCAGGTGATCCACCCGCCTTGGCCTCCCAAAGTGCTGGGATTACAGGTGTGAGCCACCGCACCCAGCTCCGGCCCCATTTTCTTTCCTTCTTTCTTTTTTATTTTTTTAGGAGTTTCGCTCTTGTTGCCCAGGCTGGAGTGCAGTGGTACCATCTTGGCTCACTGCAACCTCCGCCTCCTAGGTTCAAGTGTTTCTTCTGCCTCAGCCACCTGAGTAGCTAGGATTATAGGTACGCACCACCACACTTGGCTAATTTCGTATTTTTAATAGTGATGGGGTTTTCAGCATGTTGGCTAGGCTGACCTCGAACTCCTGACCTGAGGTGATCCGCTTGCCTCAGCACCCCAAAGTGCTGGGATTACAGCCATGAGCCATGCCACCTTACCTGGCCTTTTTTTTTTTTTTTTTTTTTTTTTTTTTTTTTTGAGGCAGAGTCTCAATCTATCACCCAGGCTGGAGTGCAGTGGCATGATCTCGGCTCACTGCTACCTCTACCTCCCAGGTTCAAGCGATCCTCCTTCCTCAGCCTCCTGAGTAGCTGGGACTACAAGCATGCGCCACCATGCCCGGCTAGTTTTTGTATTAGTAGAGATGGGGTTTCACCATGTTGGCTAGGCTGTTCTCAAACTCTTGACTTTGTGATCCTCCCTTCTCAGCCTCCCAAAGTGCTGGGATTACAGGCATGAGCCACTGCACTGGGCCAGTGGCACTCACATTTTAAATAACATGGAATGCCTGGGGTGATGCAAAAGTGTTTTTTTTTTGTTTTTTTTTTTTAAATAAAGATGAGGGGCCAGGTTTGGACATAGTCAAACGATAAGAGTTAAAACAAACTTGGTTTGTTGGCATTGATTTACGAACAACGCTTTGAGCACGCAAGACCCTCAGGAAGACTGACACCACCTGTGAGTTTCTTGTCTTCTCATCCTTTCTGTGTCACCTTCCGTTCTGGGAAGATCAGGCTCCATTAGCTACTTTTCTTCCTGGATGCTCAAGAACTCCCCTGTCACGCTTGGGACCCAAGTCCTTCCCATTATGCCTTGGGCCAGGTTCTGTGTCCCAGAGTTAGAGACTGTTTTATGCTACGTCTTATCTGAGTCTTCCGTAAGTGGGTTTCCTTGGCTTCGGGCTTCTGATCCTACAGAAGCTAGATGCCTCCTTTGCTCTTTGCTGTGGTTGCCAGAACAGGAGTTTCTTTACTGGTCCCTATCTGTTATATTTTCGGCTTAATTAACCCTGCCTGCAGCCACTCCACCCAGTGGATCCTAGTCCTGTTTGTGTTTTTTTTTTAAGACTCTAAATGATCTTTAGGTTCCTTCTTAACTCTGTGCTTCTAGGATTGTTCTGCCTCTATCATGTCTCCAAATTCTTCTCGGAGTAAGTTCTTTAACGAAGTCAGATTTCCCTACTGAATTATTCTAACCTAGCATCTATTTTTTTTTTCAGATGGAGTCTCATTCTGTCACCCAGGCTGGAGTGCAGTGGTGCCATCTTGGTTCACTGCAACCTCCACCTCCCAGGTTCAAGCAATTCTCCTGCTTCAGCCTCCTGAGTAGCTGGGACTATAGGTGCGCATCACCAGGCCTACCTGATTTTTCTATTTTTTGTACAGATGTGGTTTTGCCATTTTGGCCAGGGTGGCCTTGGTTTCTCAAAGTGCTGGGATTACAGGTGTGAACCATTGCACCTGGCCTAACTTAACATCTATCTTATCTTCTCTAGAGGCTCCTGCTGTCAGACTGGTCGCCGTTTTGCCTGTGCCCTGACCATGTGGCTTGTCTTTAGGGAGCCCAGATGCTTATACTCTCATTGTAAGTTGGGTAAGAAAACTATTCTCCCTGTTTGTATTTTAGATAATCTTCCCCTTAGCTGCGCTGGCAATTTCTCTGCTGTAATCCCAAGACTGGCAACTAACATGGCTCAAGTCTGGCTCATGGCCATTCACTGCTGCTATCCCTTTTCTTAGCCACAAATATCCACTCATTATGGAGTGGGCAAGGGGAAAACGGACTCCACAAGGTCACACTGTTATCTTTTTTTTGAGATGGAGTTTCACTCTTGTTGCCCAGGCTGGAGTGCAATGGTGCGATCTCAGCTCACTGCAACCTCTGTCCCTGGGTTCAAGCGATTCTCGTGCCTCAGCCTCCTGAGTAGCTAGGATTACAGGCATGCACCACCACACCTGGCTAATTTTGTATTTTTAGTAGAGACAGGGTTTCTCCATGTTTGCCAGGCTGGTCTCGAACTCCCGACCTCAGGTGATCTGCCCGCCTCAGCCTCCCAAAGTGCTGGCACTACAGGCGTGAGCCACCACGCCTGGCCACACTGTTATCTTTTATAGTACTTTAAAGCAAATGTTAAATCAGAATGTAATCAACTCCCAACATCAGAAGGGGCATCTTTCTCCATAAGGAGATGTGTGCGTGTGCTTACCTCCATTGCACTGGACTTAGGACAGCATTTTGGCACCATGCAAGAGTAGAAATGTGTGACATACTCAGCCCAGAACTGTCCCTTTTGCTGGGGAATATAGGAGCTTTCCCTGAACCATATTTCTTCTTTTGGGCAGGTTGTCCTCTTCCTGTCTCCAGCCAAGAGGTGGTCTATGTCTCTCCTAGTCTTCATTCCCAGTAAGGATATTCCTCCCATCAGCATTATCTCAGGGAGCTCCTGACTATGCCCAATGTCTTTTTTTTGTTTGTTTCTGAGACGGAGTCTCGCTCTGTCACCCAGGCTGGAGTGCGGTGGTGCGATCTCGGCTCACTGCAAGCTCTGCTTCATGGGTTCACGCCATTCTCCTGCCTCAGCCTCCTGAGTAGCTGGGACTACAGGCACCCACCACCACGCCCGGCTAATTTTTTGTATTTTTAATAGAGACAGGGTTTCACTGTGTTGGCCAGGATGGTCTCGATCTCCTGACTTTGTGACCTGCCCGCCTCGGCCTCCCAAAGTGCTGGGATTACAGGCATGAGCCACCGTGCCCAGCCTTATGCCCAATGTCTTAGTGATCCTTGGGTGGGGCCACACTGGACCCCTGTAAGTTTATGCCACATTTCAGCTATTAGAGGGGCCCAGCTTCAGCTCTATTCCAGAGGCCATAACAGCAATTCAGCATTTCTAGGGGCTTAAAAGCAATTCTGTTTTTGTATCCTTGGACCGCAGATTTTTCTAGGGCCATCTGGACTCCCTGAGTTGCTGCCAATAGGACAGCAGGGAAAGTCCAGACCAGTTCAGGTTAACCAGCCCCAGCATATCAATGTGGTTTCCTGTGATGTCTTCCACTCCCCAGGTCAGCCAACCAACGCTTGTTCCATTGGGGTTCAGAGTCCCTAAAATGGAACTGTTTGGTTCTTCTAGGAGCACAGGAAGAAAACAGTGAGGAGGAGTAGTGGGGAGAAAAAGACTCATGCAAAAAAGGGAGAGGAAGTGAGTGATGCTGAGGGAGGAGAAAAAAGCAAATGGCAACAGCAGCAGCAGAAGGAGAGTGAGGGTGGGAGGAAAAGGCAGAAATACAGAGTTCTACTCTTGATAATGTACTATTCTTTTTGAGATAGGGTCTTGCTGTGTCACCCAAGCTGGTGGGCAATGGCATGATCATGGCTCACTGCAACCTTGACCTCCTGGGCTGAAGCAATCCTCCCTTCTCAGCCTGCCAAGCAGCTAGGACTACAGGTGTGTGCCATTACACCTGGCTAATTTTTATTTTTTTTATTTTTATTTTTATTTTATTTATTTATTTATTTATTTATTTATTTATTTATTTATTTTTTGAGACGGAGTCTTGCTCTGTCACCCAGGCTGGAGTGCAGTGGCCGGATCTCAGCTCACTGCAAGCTCCGCCTCCCGGGTTCACGCCATTCTCCTGCCTCAGCCTCCCGAGTAGCTGGGACTACAGGCGCCCGCTACCTCACCCGGCTAGTTTTTTGTATTTTTTAGTAGAGATGGGGTGTTTCACCGGTTTAGCCAGGATGGTCTCGATCTTCTGACCTTGTGATCCACCCGTCTCGGCCTCCCAAAGTGCTGGGATTACAGGCTTGAGCCACCGCGCCCGGCCACACCTGGCTAATTTTTAAAATTTTTTGTAGAGATGAGGTCTTGTTATGTTGCCCAGGCTGGTCTCGAACTCCCGACCTCAAGTGAGGCTTTCACCTCAGCCTCCCAAAGTGCTGAGATTACAGGCACGAGCCACCATGCCCAGCCTACTCTTCGTGTGTGTGTGTGTGTGTGTGTGTGTGTGAAGTGGTAGAGGTTTATTGAAATATGAACATTTGGCCAGGCCTGGTGGCTTGCACCTATAATCCTAGCACTTTGGGAGGCCAAGGTGGGTGGATTGCTTGAGCTCAAGAGTTTGAGACCAGCCTGGGCAACATGGCGAAACCCTGTCTCTGCTAAAAACACACAAAAAATTAGCTGGGTGTGGTGGTGTGTGACTGTAGTCCCAGCTCCTTGGAGGCTGAGGTGGGAGGATGGCTTGAGCCTGGGAAGTGGAGAGTGCAGTGAGCTGAGATCACGTTACTGTGTTCCAGTCTGGTCAACAGAGTGAGACCCTGTCTTGAAAAAACAAACAAACAAAAAACCAAAAAAAGAGAGAGAGAGAGAGAGAGAGAGAGAGAAAGACATATAAACATTCAAGGACACGTAAGATGGAAACAGCCATAACATATACAGACACTTGCTGCAAGAGGATGCCTGAGACATTTATTCACTGCCTAGGCTGCCCATGTGCTATCACATTTTTCCTGGTTTGAATACATATAAGATGGGAAGAGGGGAGGGGACAGAGTTGCCCTGGCTGACTGCCCACCATGTGGCCTTCAGGAAAGCTCGACTTGGGCTAGGGCCCCACTCCTCGGCACCTGCTGGCACCCTCCCCTCCTGGACTCTGCGTGAAACCTTGCTGTTGTCCTTGAGGGCAGTGGGGGGTCACTCAGAGGATGAGGCCAGTCAAGCTGCCTGGAAAGGGAGAGGATCCAATGGCCAGAAAGACACAGAGTGCTGTCCTTGTGTCCTCTGGGTGAGAAGAGTCCATCCTTTGTGACCAAACCTCTGAGAAACGTCTGGCCGAATGTCTGAGACACATTTAAGCAGGCTCAGTGCCAGCCACTTGGCCCCCTCACTGGCACCAGATCCCAGATATCCTTCTCTCCCACAGCCTGCATTTGAGGTACTTGTTTTGTATTCAAGCTTTTTATTTCCCTTTCCTTTCCTAGACAGGACTGAATGCTAGTCACGCCATCACACTGCCTCCCATCACACATGGTGTCTCCCGCCACCACAGTCCAAGGATGTTGCAGTGGTGGTGTTCTCCTGAATGCTTCAGGGCTTACTTGGTGGAGGCAAGCCTCATCCAAGAATCACCTTTCCTTTACAACACAGGAGCAAACTACTCCACGCCAGGGTCCAAGAGGGGAGACAGGGCCTGGTGCGGTGGCTCACGCCTGTAATCCCAGCACTTTGGGAGGCCGAGGTGGGCAGATCACAAGGTCAGGAGTTTAAGACCAGCCTGACCAACATGGTGAAACTCCATCTCTACTAAAAATACAAAAATTAGCCGAGCGTGGTAGCGGGCATCTGTAATCCCAGCTACTCAGGAGGCTGAGGCAGGGGAGAATCACTTGAACCTGGGAGGTGGAGGTTGCAGTGAGCAGAGATCACGCCACTGCACTCCAGGCTGGGCGACAGAGCGAGGCTCCATCTCAAAAAAAAAAAAAAGAGGGGAGACAGACCTTTTTCAGCATCTTCATTCCTTGGGGCAGCTTGACCTCTAGCAAGACTGGCAAGGACCATGGTGCAAGGAGCATGGCCTGCCCATGACGTGAACTGGAAATCCAGTCTATGTGATGATATTAACCTGAGTTCCTGGTTAACATTTTATAGTGACCCATCAAATATGCATAAAAACGTAAGAAAGCTCAGGTGTGGTGGCTCACGCCTGTAATCCCAGCACTTTGGGAGGCCGAGGCAGGTGGATCACGAAGTCAAGAGATCGAGCCCATCCTGGCTAACATGGTGAAACCCCGTCTCTACTAAAAATACAAAAATTAGCTGGGCATGGTGTGGGGAGCCTGTAATCCCAGCTTACTCTGAGGGAGGCTGAGGGAGAAGAATCGCTTGAGCCCGGGAGGCAGAGGTTGCAGTGAGCCTGGGTGACAAAGTGAGACTCCATCTCAAAAAAAAAAAAAAAGAAAGGAAGGAAGGAAGCATGCAGTTGTAATTAATGATAAAGGCTGGTGTTTCTGTGGTCCCCATCCCTGGGAAGATCTGTGGGCTACCTTCCCAGGTTTCTTTTGCCTCTGCAACCTGGTCAAGGGGTTCAGAGTTGGGGAGATGAGTAGAACTGAGTGGCTTTGTTCCACTTTTTTCCCCTAATCCTGACAGAGGGTCCCATACATCATAGCTGTTAAGATGATCATGGCTTCTCTGAGGGCAGAGTTCACTTTATTGCTTTCTTTCTTGGGGTTTTGCTCCTTTCTTTCTGCTTTGTGTCCTTTCTTGGCCTGGTTGACTCTAGATATATTATAGATTCTTTCTGAATCTTCTTCTGTATTTGTTAAATGGGGTTAAGACCCTTCTCTGGCCTTTTCACTAGAACATAACAAAGATCAAATCAGCTTTCATTGATAAGAGAGCTTTGTATACTACAAATTGTAAGTATCAATTGTGATGACCATAATCTAGGATTAAATTGCATTCCCTAACACAAAAACTTTCTATTCCTCAGTATGATAGTCAGAGAGGATGCTATTAGCATGTTTTCAGAAATTCTTTTTTTTTTTTTTTGAGACAGAGTTTCGCTCCATGCTGGGTTGCAGTGGAGTGATCTCAGCTCACTTCAACCTCTGCTTCCCGGGTTCAAGTGATTCTCCTGTCTCAACCTCCAGAGTAGCTGGGATTACAGGCGTGCCCCACCATGCCTGCCTAATTTTTGTATTTTTAGTAGAGATAGGTTTTCACCATGTTGGCCAGGGTGGTCTCAAACTCCTGACCTCAGGCGATCCACCCACCTCACCGTCCTAAAGTGCTGGAATTACAGGCGTGAGCCACTGAGCCCGGCCTGTTTTCAGAATTTCTTTTTTTTTTTTTTTTTTTTCATTTTTTTTTTTTTCAGAATTTCTTTATCTCCCAGGCCAGCCAGAAACATTAGTGAGAACTTGGAAAACAACTGCTGCATCTCTGGGGTTGACATAAGGTCTGTCCCCTCAGTGGGTCTTATTTCCTGCCCTATGAACAGCGGCCCACCTCATGGATTCACAACTCACAGCCTTGCTCTTCCTTTCATTCAGGTGAGCAGGTAGTCGCAGGCCAAACTCTCCAAAGGTTATGAATTCAGATTCTGGATACCCATCTAGAATCAGTCTACTTGGGCCTGGAACATTTGAAGCCCATGTAAATACTGAGTGTGTGTGGCGTGTGTGTGTCTGTGTAGGGAGGATGAACTTAAAAATGCTATGGAAATAACGCAGTAGCAAGGAGGACCTTCTGTCTGATTACAGTAAGATAATTCTAAATTAATAGCAGAGGGGAATAGGAAAGATGACTAAGAGAAAAGCTAATTTCTGATAGAAACTTGGGGAGCAAAATCTATGTAGCTAAGCAGTGGCTAAGAGGGAATGAAACATGATGTAAAACCTGAAGAAGAGGGGTCCTGGTTTTAGCTTAGCCCAAGAGGCAAAAGTAATAGAATAAAACAGACTTCTACAATCTGTAGATTTCTTCTTGTTCTGCTAGAAAAGACAGAGTTGGCGGGGGACAGTGGGGTGTTTAGGACTACATGGAACCTTCTTGAAAACGCATGCAGATAGCTTAAGGACAGACAGCATGACCACAAGTCTTCAATCTGTGGTTTACTTGCTGGTGTGGGTGTGTGACATCTACCTCTGACTGGAAACAGCAATTGGAAGGTGGCCTTCGTCTTTTAGAAGAGTGCCTGTTCCTATGTGAGGAGCATCCAGGACTTCAGCTGGATGACAGTGGGAAGCTGTTGATGTAGCGGCTTTGACAGCTTCAACTCATGTCTGCTTTGGTGTCAGACACTCCTGATCTTTCCTGAGCTTTCACTCAGTACAGTAGGAAAAACTGTAGGCTTCTCTTCTCAGTAAACGACTAGATATTGCCACTCATCACTCCTCTTAAGTCTATCCATAAAGAGTGAAGAAGTGTGTGAGAACTTACCCATTGGTCCTGAACTAACCTCCTCTGGAGGTCTTTCAGTTGGCCGTGGTTTAGCTCTCTGTCCTCATCACGATGAGGAATTAGTCTTCCCTTCGCATCCACCAGGAGGAGGTAGAGGGCATGCCCGCCTGGGTGATGCCAGGACCGGCGTGCTTCACAGGGGTTTGTAAGCTCCCCCCAACCTCCCTTCCTTTTCCTGGCAGCAAATAACAGAGGTCAGTGAGGATCAGGCTTGTCTCCCTGAGTGGGGAGGAGGGAAATGGGGGAAGGGAGACAGCATATCAGAATGCACTGCCAAAATGAAAATGAAGAAAAAAAAGAAAAAAAAAAGATTTCTGTGGCACATGGTGCTACTGAGGGAGAGGTGATCACAGCCGCCACCCATTTCAGGAACAGTTCCCAGCGTTGTCTGTAGGCGGATTCACATGACACATTCTTAAACCCAATTCCATTCTGTGTTGCATTTGCTCCTTGTTTGCATCTCAGGAACAATGTATCTCTACATCTTTGTATCTAAGTTTGATTCTGAATGGATTGTCTAGCTGAATATCCAGGCTGCCCGGCTCGTAATGCATTTGTGCCAGTAGACTTTTGAGTCATGAAACCCCATCAACCCAGCTCTCTGCATCTGCACATGACCTGGAATACCTGGAGAGTTACTAAGAAGTTGGATGTTCTTCACGGTGTCTCGATGTGAAAAAAATACAAATACGTATTTCTGGAGGAAGTAATACCAATGATGCAAATTTGCCTGGAAACTATTCTGAACCCAACTCTTCTTCCTGGGAAATGAAATTTTGGTTGTGGCATTTTTTGATTGATGTCTCTACATGAGGAGGTTTTTGGCTTTTTAGTGTTGCTGCTTTTCTGTTCTCACTCCTCTAAGAATCTTTGCCAAAATACCACTGACATTTGAGGAAGAGAATAGAGACAGTTTGGTTTCTTGCTTGTAAATTCCTCTGTTTCCTTGGTGATGTAAATAATTATGGAATATATAAAAAGTTTTTAGCAAATTCAAATTTTGGTTTGAGAAAAACAGGTTTTGTTACCTGGTAAGGGCTACAGGAGCAATCTCAGAGAGCTAGAAACTGTCTGTTCCTCCTTAACTCTTTTTATTATTATTTTTAAATTTTTAGTAGAGTCAGGGTTTCACCATGTTGGCCAAGCTGGTCTGGAGCTCCTGACCTCAAGTGATCCACCCACCTCAGCCTCCCATAGTGCTGGGATTACAGGCGTGAGCTACCACGCCCGGCCATGTTCCTCTTTAACTCTTTTTAAATTAGAAAATCTGGCTGGGCACAGTGGCTCACGTCTGTAATCCCAGCACTTTAGGAGGCCAAGGCTGGCGGATCACCTGAAATCAAGAGTTCGAGACTGGCCTAGCCAACATGGTGAAACCCTGTCTCTACTAAAAATACAAAAAAAGTTAGCCGGGCGTGGTGGTGGGTGCCTGTAGTCCCAGCTACTTGGGAGGCTGAGGCGGGAGAATGGCGTGAACCCAGGAGGCGGAGCTTGCAGTGAGTGGAGATCGTGCCACTGCACTCCAGCCTGGGCGACAGAGCAACACTCTGTCTCGGGAAGAAAAAAAAAAGTTTCAGTAAGTCTGCCCAAGTGTGTGACTGGTGTACGGCCCTGTCAGAAGACAGCCTAGAACAATTCTCTGCCATCTTCAGCTTTACTAGGAGAATCCTGTCCAAAGGGCAGACCCAGAGTCCAGGAATGTGAAAGGAGGGGCAGAATCACCTCAAATAGCCCGAAAGGACTGAGGAATTCCACACATCTGGACTGTGGAATCTTCAAGGGGAGAGGTTCTATTAGCAGGAGAAAATAGAAGGCTGCTGGTCTGGAAGAAGGCTCACTCTACTTGCACCCTCAGAGGCATACTTTTCACTCTGGCTGTTCTAAACTTTTATATTCACTCAAGTTCCCAATTTCCCCTCTTCCTTTTCCATCAGTTACTCTTTTATTCTTGGCAAATCACCTTATCTCCTTTCTATCTTGTGGGTAGAAATATGAGCACTACCTTTTTTCTTTTTTTTTTTCTTTTTGAGACAGGGTCTTACTCTGTTACCCAGGCTGGAGTGCAGTGGTATGATCATGGCTCACTGCAGCCTCCACCTCCCAGGCTCAATCAATCCTCCCATCTCAGCCTTCTGAGTAGCTGGGACTACAGGCACACATCACTATGCCCGGCTAATTATTATTATTATTGTTTTTTGTAGATCCGAGGTCTCATCATGTTGCCCAGTCTGGTCTCTAACTGCTAGGCTCAACTGATCCTCCCACCTTGGCCTTCCAGAGTGCTGGGATTACAGGTGTGAGCCACCATGCCTGGCTGAGTATAACCATTTATTAGCTGTATGACCTTGTTAAAGTCACCTCACTTCTTGGTGACTTTGTTTCCATAACTGTAAAATGGGGACAACAATAGTATATACTTTAGGAGGTTGTGAGGATTAAGTAAGTTAATATATTACAAATTGTTTAGGCTACTAAATGTTAGGTCTTATGATTATTACTGAGAAGACAGATCAATGATATGAACTCCATTATACAAACTCCTCTCCACCTAAAAAATACCTTCATCATTAACCACCACTTCTTCTCTTTTTACTTCAGAGCAAATGACTGTCTTATTTTCTTTTTTCTTTCTTTTTTTTTTTTTTTTTTTTTTTGAGACGGAGTCTCACTCTGTCGCCCAGGCTGGAGTGCAGTGGCGTGATCTCGGCTCACTGCAAGCTCTGCCTCCCAGGTTCACGCCATTCTTCTGCCTCAATCTCCCGAGTATCTGGGACTACAGGTGCCTGCCACCACGCCTGGCTACTTTTTTTGTATCTTTAGTAGAGACGGGGTTTCACTATATTAGTCGGCATGGTCTCGATCTCCTGACCTCATGATCCACCCACCTCGGCCTCCCAAAGTGCTGGAATGACAGGCGTGAGCCACTGTGCCTGGCCTTTTTTTTTTTTTTTTCTTTGAGAAGGAATTTCACTCTGTCACCCAGGCTGGAGTGCAGTGGTGCGATCTTGGCTCGCTGCAACCTCTGCCTCTCCGGGTTCAAGTGATTCTCCTGCCTCAGCCTCCCAAATAGCTGGGACTATAGGCACCTGCCATCACGCCTGGCTAACTTTTGTATTTTCAGTAGAGACGGGGTTTTGCCATGTTGGCCAGGCTGGTCTCAAAACCCTGACCTTAGGTGATCCACCCGCCTCGGACTCCCAAAGTGCTAGGATTATAGGCATGAGCCACCGAGCCTGGCCTACTGTCTTATTTTCTAAATTGGTGCTCTCCACCTGTGTCTTGATTCTATCTTCTCCTGTTTCCTTAAGGGAACTTATTGCATGATTTATTTTCTCCTTCACATTTTAAATTGGTTCCTTTGTCCTGGCTCCTTTTTCTCATCTCACACGCATTCAGGTCTCTCCCATTTGGAAAAGGCCTCCATATGACCTCACTCTCTTTAAGCTACTGTCCCATTTTTTTTCCTCCTCCTTTTACTGCCAAATACTGTGTGCCTCCATGTCTTCATGACTCATTCTCTCATTATTCCTCTGCCATCTGGCTCTTTCCTGCAACACCCCACTCTCGCATAGTGTGCCTATGGTCATCCAGCTCTAAATTCAAAGAACTTAAAAAAATGTTTAAGGGATGTGGTCTTACTTTGCTGCCCAGGCCGGAGTATAGTGGCTATTGACAGCCACAATTACAGCTCACTGCAGCCTCCAACTTCTGGGCTCAAGCAACCCTCCTGCCTCGGTCTCCCCAGCAGCTGGGACTATAGATGCACATCACTGTACATGGCTCCAAAGGACTTTTCTTGATTTCTGTTCTCCTTAGCCTCTTTGCTGTGATCAATATTGCTGACCATCATCTGCTATGAGAAATCCTCTCCTCTCCTGGCCTGTATGCAAGTCTGCCATGCTGCTGCTTCTCCTCTTCTGTGGCCTCTTTGTCTAATGCCTCTACAGGCTCCGTTTCATTCTTTCCGCTCCTCAGCTGTGGGCATGGAGAAAGTTTTGATGGCCAACCTTTTGATTTCTTTCTCTCTTTTTTTGAGATGGAGTCTTGCTCTGTTGCCCAAGCTGGAGTGTGGTGGCATGATCTTGGCTCACTGCAACCTCCACCTCTTGCGTTCAAGCAATTCACCTGTCTCAGCCTCCTGAGTAGATGGGGTTACAGGCACACACCACCACATCCGGCTAATTTTTGTATTCTTAGTAGAGATGAGGTTTCACCACATTGGACAGGCTGGTCTCGAATTCTTGGCCTCATGATCTGCCTGCCTTGGCCTCCCAAAGTGCTGGGATTACAGGTGTGAGCCATCTGCCCGGCCCTGATTTATTTGTATACTCATACTCTTTGATCTTTTTCTCATGCCTTATTAGATCTCTAAATGTCTCCTGAATACTCATCTTTCCTCTTTCTTTTTTTTTTTTTCAAGACAGAGTCTTGCTCTGTTGCCCAGACTGGAGTGCAGTGGTGTGATCTCAGCTCACCATAACCTCCGCCTCCTGGGTTCAAGAGATTCTACTGCCTCAGCTTCCTGAGTAGCTCGGAATACAGGCACACACTACTGCATCCAGCTATTTTTTTTTTTTTTCCTGAGATGGAGTCTCGCTCTGTCACCCAGGCTGGAGTGCAGTGGTCGGATCTCAGCTCACTGCAAGCTCCGCTTCCCGGGTTTACGCCATTCTCTTGCCTCAGCCTCCCTAGTAGCTGGGATTACAGGCGCCCGGCACCTCGCCTGGCTAGTTTTTTAATATTTTTTAGTAGAGACAGGATTTCACTGTGTTAGCCAGGATGGTCTCAATCTCCTGACTTCGTGATCCGCCTGTCTTAGCCTCCCAAAGTGCTGGGATTACAGGCTTGAGCCACCACGCTTGGCCAATTTTTGTATTTTTAGTAGAGCCAGGGTTTCCCCATGTTGGCCAGGCTAGTCTTGAACTCCTGACCTCAGGTGATCTACCTGCCTAGGCCTCTCAAATTGCTAGGATTATAGCCGTGAGCCACCATGCCTGGCCTTGTCCTTTGTTGTTCTTTGTCCTCACTTCCTCAGCTTCCTCATATATCATGCTTACTCCCACTTGTTTTGGCCACACTAGCCAATTTTTTTTTTTTTTTTTTTGGAGATGGAGTCTTGCTTTTGTCGCCCAGGCTGGTGGGCAGTGGTGCGATCTTGGCTCACTGCAATCTCTGCCTACTGGGTTCAAGTAATTATCCTGCCTCAGCCTGCTTAGTAGCTGGGATTACAGGCGCCCACCAGCGGGCCGGCTAATTTTGTACTTTTAGTAGAGATGGGGTTTTGCCATGTTGGCCAGGCTGGTCTCGAACTCCTGACCTCAGGTGATCCACCCACCTCGGCCTCCCAAAGTGTTGGGATTACAGGCGTGAGCCGCCACACCCGACCCACACTGGCCTTCTTTTAGTTTCCTGAAGGTGCTGTGGCATGTTTTTTTTTCCCCCCCGGTTATCGTTAACTTGCATTTATCTTTATCTTTAAAAATTGAAATATAATTCGCTTACCACACAATTTACCCTTTTAAAGTATGTAATTCTTTAGTATGTGTGCAACTGTTACCACTATCTCATTCCAGAGTATTTTCATTGCCTCAAAAAGAAACTCCATATCCATGAGCAGGCACTCCACTTCCTCTCTGCTCTCCCCACCACCCCCTGGCAATCACTAATCTATTTTCTGTCTCTATGCTGTAGGCTTTGGAACATGCTGTTCCTTCTGCCTAGAACTTTGCCATCTTGTCGCCTAGTCAACTCTTGCTCTTACCTTCAGCTCTCACTGCCAGCTCCCTCGACTGGGTCAGTTCTCTTTACTTTATGCTTCCACACGAATATGTACCACTTTGCAGCATTTATCACAAATTGTAATTTTATATTTATTTATGGAATTATTTGATTCATGTCTGTCACCCCAATAAGTGACATGATGGCAAAAACTATATATATATATATATATAAGTAGGCATTCATAAATGAATAAAATTTGCCATCTCTCTCTGTTACACAGCTTCACTTGAATGTAGTGGTAGGCCACCCGACACAGCTAAGACAACATAAATTGTTTTTCTCTGAAAACCGATTCCTCCTTCAGCCTCCCCGATTTGATGATGCTTCTTCATTCTCTAGGGCACACAGGCTTCATTTCTTGGAGACATTTGACTCTTTTCCTCTCTCCTGTCTCCCACATTCAGTGCTCTTCAAATTCTTCAGTCCTTTGGATGCTTGTACTCCAGCCTTTCGGGTAGTGTCCTTAGTGCTCAGTTAACATGCAGTATAACTTTTGGAAGTATCTGCAGAGAGGGAATTGGCTGCAGCCACGAGGCTAAGTGAGCCTTCAGGGACTGCTAGAGGAGTGAAAGAGAAACAGAAAGAGAAAAGGAAATGTCAGAGGGTGGCAGTGGATGGAGACCTAGGACATAGCCATACAACAGAGGGCTGGAGAATACTTACCAGTAAAGTAACGAGAGAAGCAAAAGGAGACCCTGACAAATGTACTGTAATCCATTCGCCATTTACCAAGTATCTGTTACTTGCTGGGTACTTAGATTATGGTGATACGAAGATGAATCAGAAGTTGTCTCTTTGCTGAAGGAAGTCAGGGTCTAGTGAAAGAGAAAAGCATGTAAACAAATACAATACAATACAATACAATACAATACAATACAATACAATACAATACAATACAATACAATACAATACTTGGTAAGTATTATAATAAAAGTATTCACAAAATATTCTGCAAGCCAGAGGAGGTGGTGGCTAAGACTCTCTCAGGACAGGGGTGGGTAGAGGTGGGTATCACAGGATGCCTGGGACTTTTTAGCAGCCTGAGGTCAGAAGGAGTGACATACTGAGAAGACAGAACAACCTCAAGAAGCCGGGGCCCATATGGAACTTCAAGTCATTTTGTTTAATTTTAATGTAAAGAAGGGAATATTGACCAGGCGTGGTGGATCACTCCTGTAATCCCAGCACTTTGGGAGGCCAAGATGGGTGGATCACGAGGTCAGGAGTTCAAGACCAGCCTGGCCAAGATGGTAAAATCCTGTGTCTACTAAAAATACAAAAATGAACTGTAATCCCAGCCACTCGGGAGGCTGAGGCAGAGAATTGCTTGAACCTGGGAGGCAGAGGTTGCAGTGAGCTGAGATCACGCCACTGTACTCCAACCTGGGTGACAAAAAAAAAAAAGAAAAAAGAAAAAAGAAGGGAATATCTTGGGAATTCAGGCTGGGGTGACTTTGTGTTTGTGAAGAGTCTCCTAAGAAGCTATGGAGGTTACTCTTTATTCTCTAGCTAATGGAGAGCTACCAAATGTTTTTTTTTTTTTGAGACAGAGTCTCGCACTGTCGCCCGGGCTGGAATGCAAAGGCGCGATCTCGGCTCACTGCAACCTCCGCCTCCCCGGTTCACATGATTATCCTGACTCAGGCTCTCGACTAACTGGGATTATAGGCACACACCACCACACCCGGCTAATTTTGTATTCTTAGTAGGGACAGGGTTTCACTATGTTGGCCAGATTGGTCTCTAACTCCTGATCTTGTGATCCGCCCTCTTTGGCCTCCCAAAGTGTTGGGATTATAGGCATGAGCCACCGCGCCTGGTCTTTTTTTTTTTTTTTTAAATCTACTTCATTAAGGCATAATTTACATACAATACAATATATAGATTTTAAGCATACAGTTCAGAGTTTTGAGAAATGCCTACATTTGTATAACCATTACCCTAATCAAGATAGATAATTTTTTTTTTTTTGAGACAGGGTCTAACTGTGTTGCCCAGGCTGGGGTGCAGTGGTGTGATCTCAGCTCACTGTAGCCTCAACCTCCTGGATTCAAGTGATCCTCCCACCTTAGCCTCCCCAGTAGCTGGGACTAGAGGTGTGTGCCACCACCCCGGCTAATTTTATTTTTTGCAGAGATGAGGTCTCACTATGTCACCCAGCCTGGTCTCAGACCCCCGGGCTTATGTGATCCTCCAGCCTCAGCCTCCCAAAATGCTGGGATTATGGGCATGAGCCACTGTGCCTAGTTGATAAGAACATTTCTATCGCCTCTAAGTCCTCTTGTGCCCCTTTGCCATTGATCCTGCCTCTTCCCACAGGTAATACTGATGTGATTTCTATTCCCATATGTTTTGGTTATAGATTGTTATATCTGTAGATTGTTTTGTCACCCCAAAACCCAGTGGCTTAAAATAATAAAAATCATTGACTGGGCGCGATGGCTCACGCCTGTGATCCCAGCACTTTGGGAGGCCGAGGTGGGCAGATCACAAGGTCAGGAGTTCAAGACCAGCCTGGCCAAAATGGTGAAACCCTGTCTCTACTAAAAATACAAAAATTAGCTGGGCATGGTGGCAGATGCCTGTAATCCCAGCTACTCGGAGGCTGAGGGAGGGGCATCGTTTGAACCCAAGAAGTGGAGGTTGCAGTGAGCTGAGATTGTGGCATTGTACTCCAGCCTGGGCGGCGCGAGACTCTGTCAAAAAAATAAAAATAAAAATCATTTATTTGCTCATGATTTTGCAATTTGGTCATGGTTTAGTGGAATCAATTTGTCTGCTTTGTGGGTCAGCTGGGGTAGCTTGACTGGGGCTGGAAAATTCACTTCACTCACATGGCTGGAGAGTTGGGATAGGCTCTTGGCTGGGAGCTCAGCTAGAACTGTCTTCCATGTGGCTGTTTGGGCTTCCTTACAACATGGTGGGTAGGTACCAAGAAGGAGAAAGTTGAAGTTACCAGTGCTTGTAAAGACTAGACCCAAAACTGGTACAGTATCACTTTAGCTGTATTCTACTGACAAAAGCAGGCACGAGCCTAGAAGAAATTCAAGGGGATGGAAAAATAAATTCCACTTTTCAGTGGGGAGAGTGACAAAGATGGGCCATCTTTATTCCACCACATCATAGATTAATTTTGTCTGTTCTAGAATGTCCCACAGAATGGAATCATACTGTGTATTAATACATGTCTGGCTTTTTTTGCTCATTATGTGTTTTGAGATTCATCTATATTGTTTTTTCCTTTTTTTTTTTTAAACTAGAGATGGCTGGGGGGGTCTCACTATGTTGCCCAGGTTGGTCTTGAACTCCTGGGCTCAAGTGATCCTTCTACCTCAGCCTCCCAAAGTGTTGGGATTACAGGCCTGAGCCACTGCACCCAGCCATTCATCTATATTGTTGATATATCAGCAGTTCATTTCTTTTTATTGTTGAACTCCAGAACTCCATTCTTTTTTTATTGCTGAATATAGTCCATTGATAATCAATTTGTTTACTCATTTATCTGTTGATGGACATTTGAGTTGCTTCTAGTTTTTGGTTATTATGAATAAAGCTGTTATAAAATTTTTAATACAATAGTTTTTTTGTGTGTGCTGGGCACAATGGCCCAGGCCTGTAATCCCAGCACTTTGGGAGGCCGAGGTGGGAGTATTGTTTGAGCTCAGGAGTTCCAGACCAGCCTGAGCAACATAGCAATACCTTTTCTCTACTAAAAATAAAAGAAAATTTAGCTGGATGTGGTGGTGCACACCTGTAGTCCCAGCTACTTGGGAGGCTGAGGCTGGAGGAGTGCTTGGTCCTGGAGGTTGAGTGCGCAATGAACTGTGATCACACTACCACATTCCTGCCTGGGCAACACAGCGAGACTCTGTCTCAAAGAAAGACATACAGTTTTTTGTGGATATATGTTTTCATTTCTCTTTAGTAAATACCTAGCAGTTAAATTGCTAGGTGATACATTAAGTATATGTTAAATTTATAAACAATTGTCAAGCTGTTTTCCAAAGGGTTGTACCCTTTTTTTTTTTCTTTTTTTGAGATGGAGTTTTGTTTTTCATTCAGGCTGGAATAAAGTGGTGCGATCTTGGCTCACTGCAACCTCTTTCCTCCAGGTGCAAGTGATTCCCCTGCCTCAGCCTCCCGAGTAGCTAGGATTATAGGCGCCTGCCACCACGCCCGGCTAATGTTTGTACTTTTTAGTAGAGATGGGGTTTCGCCATGTTGGCCAGCCTGGTCTCGAACTCCTGGCCTCAGGTGATCCACCTGCCTTGGGCTCCCAAAGTGCTAGGATTACAGGTGTGAGCCACTGCGCCCGACCGATCATACTATTTTTTAATAGAGATGGGGTTTCACTCTGTTGTCCAGGATGAAGTAAAGCAGTGCAATCCTACCTCACTGCAGCCTGAATCTCCGAGGCTCAGGAGATCCTTCAACTTCAGCCTCCCAAGTAACTGAGACCACAGGTGCACACCACCACTCCTGGCTAATTTTTAAAATTTTTTGTGGAGATGGGGTCTCACAATTGCCTAGGCTGAATTGTAGCAGTTTATACTCCCAGCAGGAATGTGTGAGAGTTTTAGTTGCTACAAATCCTAGCCAACACTTGTTATTGTCAGTCTTTTTATTATTCATTTATTTATTTTTGAGATGGAGTCTTGCTCTTGTTGCCCAGGCTGGAGTGCAACGGCACAGCCTTGGCTCACTGCAACCTCCCCTTCCTGGGTTCAAGTGATTCTCCTGCCTCAACCTCTGTAGCTGGGATTATAGGCGCCCACCACCACAACTGGCTAACTTTTGTATTTTTAGTAGAGACGGGGTTTTACCATGTTGGCCAGGTTGGTCTCGACCTCCTGACCTCAGGTGATTTGTCCACCTTAGCCTCCCAAAGTGCTGGAATTACAGGCATGAGCCACCATGTCCAACCTTGTCAGTCTTTTTAATTTTAGACATTGTAGACGGTGTGAACTGGTATCTCTTTGTGGTTTTAATTTGTATTTCCCTATTAACTGGTAGTGTTAAGCATGTTTCATGTGTTTATTGGCCATTTGTAGATTTTCTTTGGTAAAATGTCAGTTCGTTTACTCATTTAAAAAATATTGGCCATTGAACATTTTCTGTTTTATGGAATGAATTATTACCTGATTTTAAAACTGCAATAAAGTCAATTGAATTCTTTAAAAAAATGTATTGGCCAAGACTATACTTTCAGGAATAATTTTTTTAGTTTGTTACTAGAGAAGTTTCTCTGAATGCATACAGCAAAATATGTAATAAGAAAAAAAGGGGGCCGGGCATGGTGGCTCATGCCTGTAATCCCAGAACTTTGGGAGGCCAAAGCAGGCAGATCATGAGGTCAGGAGATTGAAACCATCCTGGCTAACATGGTGAAACCCCATCTCTACTAAAAATACAAAAAATTAGCTAGGTGTGGTGGCGGGCGCCTGTAGTCCCAGCTACTTGGGAGGCTGAGGTGGAGAATCTCTTGAACACAGGAGGTGGAGGTTGCAGTGAACTGAGATTGCATCACTGCACTCCAGCCTGGGTGACAGAGTGAGACTCCATCTGGAAAAAAAAAAGAAAAAGAGGCCGGGCGCGGTGGCTCAAGCCTGTAATCCCAGCACTTTGGGAGGCCGAGGCGGGCGGATCACGAGGTCAGGAGATCGAGACCATCCTGGCTAACACAGTGAAACCCTGTCTCTACTAAAAAATACAAAAAACTAGCCGGGCGAGGTGGCGGGCCCCTGTAGTCCCAGCTACTCGGGAGGCTGAGGCAGGAGAATGGCGTAAACCCGGGAGGCGGAGCTTGCAGTGAGCTGAGATCCGGCCACTGCACTCCAGCCTGGGCAAGAGAGCCAGACTCCGCCTCACAAAAAAAAAAAAAAAAAAAAAGAAAAAGAAAAAGAAAAAGAAAACAAAGGCCTGTAGGCTGGGTGTGGTGGCTCATGCCTATAATCCCAGAACTTTGGGAGGCTGAGGCAGGTGGACCACCGTGAGTTCAGGAGTTTGAGACCAGCCTGACCAACAAGGTGAAACCTCGTCTCTACTAAAAATACAAAAATTAGCCGGGTGTGGTGGCAGGAACCTGTAATCCCAGCTACTCAGGAGGCTGAGGCAGGAGAATTGCTTGAGCCTGGGAAGCGGAGGCTGCAGTGAGCTGAGATTGTGCCACTGCACTCCAGCCTGGGTGACAGAGCAAGAATCCATCTCAAATAAAGGAAAAAAAAAGAAAAAGAAAAAAAACATATTGGCCAGCCTGGGCAACATGGCCAAAACCCATCTCTGCAAAAAATACAAAAAATTAGCCAGGGGTGGTGCTGCATGCCTGCAGTCTCACTTACTAGGGAGGCTGAGGTGGGAGGATTACTTGATCCCAGGAGGTTGAGGCTGCAGTGAACTAAGGAGCTGTGATCTTGCAACTGCCCTCCAGCCTAGGTGACAGAGTGAGACCCTGTCTCCAAAAAAAATAAAAAATAAAAAAAAAAATTGGATTTCCACTTTATTATTATTATTACAGGGTTCTTTTTTTTTTTTTTTTTTTTGAGACAGAGTCTCATTGTCGCCCAGGCTAGAGTGCAGTGGTAGCACCATCTCAGATCATTGCAACCTCTGCCTCCTGGGTTTGAGTGATTCTCCTGCCTCAACCTCCCTTGTAACTGGGATTACAGGCTCCTGCCACCACACCTGGCTAGTTTTTTCTTTTTTTTTTTTTTTTTTTTGAGAGGAAGTCTCGCTCTTGTCCCCCAGGCTGGAGTGCAATGGCTTGATCTTGGCACACTGCAGTCTCTGCCTCCCAGGTTCAAGTGATTCTCCTGCCTCAGCCTCCAGAGTAGCTGGGATTACAGATGCCTGCCACCATGTCCGGCCAATTTTTGTATTTTTAGTAGAGACAGGGTTTCACCAGTTTGGCCAGACTGGTCTTGAACTCCTGACCTCAAGTGATTCACCTCAGCCTCCCAAAGTGCTGGGATTACAGGCATGAGCCACTGCGCCTGGCCATTTTCCTGTATTTTTAGTAGAGACGTGATTTCACCATGTTGGCCAGGCTGGTCTTGAACTCCTGACCTCAAGCGATCTCCCACCTCAGCCTCCCAAATTGCTGGGATTACAGGCGTGAGCCACCACACCCAACCTATTACAGGGTTCTTAACACATTGTGGATTTTTGTCCTTTGTTAGATATATGCATTGTGACTACATGTTAATGAATCAGAAGTCTCAATATTAAAATATTAATTATTCAAGAATTGATCTGTAGATCCAATGCCATTCCACTAAAAATCCTAGCAGGATTTTCATAGAAGTTGATGAGCCAATTCTAAAATTTATATGAAAATGCAAGGGCCGGCCGGGCGCGGTGGCTCAAGCCTGTAATCCCAGCACTTTGGGAGGCCGAGACGGGCGGATCACGAGGTCAGGAGATCGAGACCATCCTGGCTAATACAGTGAAACCCCGTCTCTACTAAAAAATACAAAAAAAATAGCCGGGTGAGGTGGCGGGCGCCTGTAGTCCCAGCTATAGGGAGGCTGAGGCAGGAGAATGGCACAAACCCAGGAGGCGGAGCTTGCAGTGAGCTGCGATCCGGCCACTGCACTCCAGCCTGGGCGACAGCGCGAGACTCCCTCTCAAAAAAAAAAAAAAAAAAAAAAAGAAAATGCAAGGGCCAGGCACAGTGGCTCACGCCTGTAATCCCAGCAATTTGGAAGGTCAAGGCAGGAGGATTGTTTGAGCCTAGAAGTTTGAGACTAACCTGGGCAACATGGTGAGACTCCTGTCTCTATAAAAAAATTTTAAAAATTAGCCAGGTGTAGTGGTGTATAACCACAGCTACTTGGGAGGCTGAGGTGAAAGGATTGCTTCAGCCTGCAAGGTCCAGGCTGCAGTGAGCTGTGTTCATGCCACTGCACTGCAACCTGGAATAGCCAAAACAGTTTTGAAAAAGATAAGTTGAAGGACCTAACTACTGACCTCAAGACATACTATAGTTACAGAAATCAAGGCAGCATAGCTGTAGTCAATGGACAAATAATTAGATCAGTTGAACAGAATACAACCTAGAAATAGACCCAAATATATACAGACAACTGATTTTTGACAAAGGTGTTATGTTATGATGGACCAGCCTCTAATGATGGACCCTAATCTATCAGGTCACACTTAGTAGAGATTGCATGTCATTGAATATCATGATTCCTACCTCCAGGTGTTCACACCCATATGTAATCTCTTTTGGGTGTGGGCTGATAGGTGTCAGAGGATGTCACTAATAGAGTTAGGTTTTTTTTTTTGAGACGGAGTCTTGCTCTGTCACCTAGGCTGGAGTGCAGTGGCCGTATCTCAGCTCACTGCAAGCTCCTCCTCTCGGGTTCACGCCATTCTCCTGCCTCAGCCCCCTGAGTAGCTGGGACTACAGGCACCCGCCACTTCGCCAGGCTAGTTTTTTGTATTTTTTAGTAGAGACGGGGTTTCACCGTGTTAACCAGGATGGTCTCGATCTCCTGACCTCGTGATCTGCCCGTCTTGGCCTCCCAAAGTGCTGGGATTACAGGCTTGAGCCACCGCGCCCGGCCTAGAGTTAGGTTTAAAAGAGACTATGGCTTACATTTTGGGGTCATTGTTTCTGTCTTGGATTGTTTACTATCAGTAACGCTAACTGCCATGTTGTGAGGTAGGCCTGTGGAGAGGCCTATGGGGCAGGGGACCAAGGCTTGCCAAGAAGCACAAAGGAGCTTGGAAGCAGACTCCCCTCACATTGAGTCAAGTGTTCAGTTGAGACTACAACCCTGGCCAACAGCTTGACTGGACCCTCATGAGACACAGTGAGCCACTGGCACCCAGGTATGCTGTGCCCATATTCCTTAACCACACACACAAAAATGAGGTAAAAAGTATTTGTTATTTTAAACTGCTAAGTTCTAGAGGTAATTTGTTATACAGTAACAGATAACTAATACAGATGTCAAGGTACTTCAAAGAGGGAAAATAATGTTAAACAAATAGTGTTGGATCAACTTGACATCCTTATGAAATAAATGAATCTCAACCCCTACCTCACACCATACACAGATTATTATTATTATTATCATTTTTTTTTGAGACAGAGTCTCACTCTGTTGCCCAGGATGGAGTGCAGTGGTGCCATCTCAGCTCACTGCAATCTCTGCCTCCTGGGTTGACACCATTCTCCTGCCTCAGGCTCCCAAGTATCTGGGAAGCTGGGACTATAGGCATCCACCATCATGCCCGGCTAATTTTTTGTATTTTTAGTAGAGATTTCACCATGTTAGCCAGGATGGTCTCGGTCTCCTGACTTCGTGATCAGCCTGCCTTGGCCTCCCAAAGTGCTAGGATTATAGGCATGAGCCCCCGGGGCCAGCCTTTACGGATATTAATTTGAGGTGGATATTAGACTTAAATGCAAAATGGAAAATAATAAAAATTATGCAAAAAACATAGAAGAAAATGTGTACAACTTTGGGATGAGCAAAGGTTTATTAGGTAAGGCACAATAAGTACTCACCACAAAATAAAAAGTTGATACATTGGAAATTATCAGTGTTTTATAAAGTTTATTTTTATTTTTAAAAGTAACAATTATTTTTATTATTTTTTTGAAACAGGGTCTCACTCTGTCACCCAAGTTGGAGTACAGTGGTGTACTGATGGCCAACTGTAGCTTCAACTTCCTGGGCTCAAGCGATCCTCCCGCCTCAGCATCCCAAGTAGCTGGGACTGCAGGCATGCACCACCACACTTGGCTAATTTTTTTGTTCATTTCTTTTTTCAGAGATGAGGTCTTGAAATTTTGCCCAGGTTGGGCTTGACCTCCTGGCCTCAAACCATCCACCCACCTTGGCCTCCTAAAGTGCTGGGATTACAGGTGTGAGCCACCACACCCAGTTGATTATGAATAAAACTTTTATAAACACTTGTGTGTAGGTTTTTGTGCAGACATATTTTCAGCTCATTTGGGTAAATACCTAGGAATGTTTTTGTTTTTGTGTGTTTTTTCTTTGTTTTTAGATACAGAGTCTCTCTTTGTTGCCTAGGTGGGAGTACAGTGTTGTCATCATAGCTCACTGTTAACTTCCAACATGTGGGCTCCTGTCTTGGCCTTCCAAAGCATTGGGCTTACAGGCATGAGCTACCACATCTGGTCTAATACCTAGGAACGTTATTGCTGGGTAGTATAGTAGGACTATACTTCATTTAGCTGTATAAGAAACTACCAAACTGTCTTCCACAGTGACTGTATGATTGTGTACTAGTAATGACTGAGTGTTCCTGTTCCTCTTCATCCTCATCAGCATTTGGTGTTGGCAGTGTTTTGGATTTTAGTCATTCTAACAGGAGTGCAGTGGTATCTCATTGATTATTTTCTAATTTGAAAGCTGTGGTAAAATATACATACATAAAACTTACGTTTTTTTTTGAGATGGAATTTCACTCTGTTGCCCAGGCTGGAGTGCAATGGCATAATCTTGGCTCACTGTAACCTCTACCTCCTGGGTTCAAGCAATTCTCCTGCCTCAGCCTCCCAAGTAGCTGGGATTGCAGGCATGAACCACCATGTCTGGCTAATTTTGTATTTTGAGCAGAGATGGGGCTTCTCCATGTTGGTCAGGCTGGTCTCCAACTCCTGACCTCAGGTGATCAGCCTGCCTCGGCCTCCCAAAGTGCTGGGATTACAGGCGTGAGCCACCGTGCCTGGCTTTTTTTTTTTTTTTTTTAAGACAGAGTCTCACCCTTACCCAGGTTGCAGTACAGTGGCTTGGTCCTGGCTCACTGCAACCTCCGTCTCTCCCAGGTTCAAGTGATTCTTGTGCCTCAGTCTCGTGAGTAGCTGGGATTACAAGCCACCATGCCTGGCTAATTTTTGTATTTTTAGTAGAGACAGGATTTAGCCACATTGGCCAGGCTGGTCTCGAATTCCTGACTTATGGTGATCCACCTGCCTTGGCCTCCCAAAGTGCTGGGATTACAGGTATGAGCCACCGTGCCCGGCCTAATGGTGTTTGACTTATTTCACATAGCTTAATGTCTCCCAGGTTTATCTATATTGTTGCAAATAGCAGTGGTTTCTTTTTTATGGCTGAATAATATCTCATTGCATATACAATTTGATATTCTCAAATAAACTTTAACATTTTGATTGTCATTATAGTGGAATACTTCTATATTTGTAGGGTCTCACAGAGAAAAATGTTTAACTAGTGTAATGGTGGAGGAAATGGAAAGTAGGTATTAAATTTACAAGACATTTAGACTGCCGGGCGCAGTGGCTCATGCCTGTAATCCCAGCACTTTGGGGGGCCAAGGTGGGTGGATCACGAGGTCAGCAGTTCAATACTAACCTGGCCAGGATGGTGAAACCCCATCTCTACTAAAAATACAAAAAAATTAGCCGGGCATGGTGGTGGGCACCTGCAATCCCAGATATTCAGGAGGCTGAGGCAGAGAATTGCTTGAACCCAAGAGGCAGAGGTTGCAATGAGCTGAGATCGCACCATTGCACTCCAGCCTGGGTGATAGAGTGAGACTCTGTCTTAAAAAGAAAAAGGACATTTTGGCTGAGTGCGGTGGCTCATGCCTGTAATCCCAGCACTTTGGGAGGCTGAGGCGGGTGGATTACTTGAGGTCAGGAGTTTGAGACCAGCCTGGCCAACATGGTGAAACCCCATCTCTACCAAAAATATAAAAATATTAGCCCGGTGTTGTGGGGCATGCCTGTAATCCCAGCTACTTGGGAGGCTAAGGCAGGAGAATTGCTTGAACCTGGGAGGCAGAGATTGCAGTTGCAGTGAGCTGAGACTGTGCTACTGCACTTCAGCCTGGGCAACAGAGTGAGACTCCGTCTCAAAAAAGAAAAAAAAAAAAAAAAGAAAAAAAAAGACATTCAAATGTTGGAAGCAATAGAACTCTGGGATCAAGTGATTGTGGAAAATAGATGAAAAGGGTCAGTTGAGGATAAGATTCGTAGCCTGGCAAACTTACTGGAATGGTGGTGGTATTGCCCATTTAGAGGAATGCTATAGTACTTGTGTGTGGTGGTGAAGGGATGGATAATTAGTTTGGCTTTGGAAATGCTGAGTTTCGGATGTCTATGGGAAGTTCTGCCTAAGCGAATCCCTCCCTTTTTTAAGGGTAAATGATGAAGCTAGTAGAGGTTCTATGGAACCACTGGAAGGAGGCCGGGAAGACAGCATCTGAAATATTGTTATGTAAGTGAAGAGTGAGTTTTGAGGTGTCTTTACTTTGAGATATTTATATAAAAATTTTCAGTCTCCTTGAAGTTCACACACAAGTGCCCTCTCTAATCCTCTATCAGCATTATTTTACTGCAATAATGTCTACAGCTCAGCATTTTAACATGTTAAGAAAAAAAAAAAACTGAAATGAAGGTGGGAGACAATGTAAATATATATACCAACAGATGGGGAGTAGTCACTAAGCAGTCCAAAAAAGATCTGTGGTATATGAATCTGTTAGTGTTCCTCTAGCACTGTCTAGGGGAGAAACAGAATAGCAGAGGAAAAAAGATTCAACAATGTGCTGTATTGCAGAGTACAGGGTGCTAGTTCGAATACAACCTTACCACTAACTAGTACTCACATTCATAGAGTCCATCCTATTTATCAGGGATTATGACAGGTATTCTAAATATTTTGATCTGAGAATCATTATGACAACCCAAATACAATCCAGGCAGGGCATGGTAGCTCATGCCTGTAATCCCAACTACTTGAGAAGCTGACGCAGGAGAATCCCTTGAACCTCGGAGTCGGAGGTTGCAGTGAGCCGAGACTGCGCCACTGCACTCCAGCCTGGGCAACAAGAGCAAAACTCCATCTCAAAACACACACACACACACACACACACGCACACACACAAAGACAAGCTGGGCACAGTGGCTCATGTTTGCAATCCCAGCACTTTGGGAGGCTGAGGTGGGCGGATCACAAGGTCAGGAGTTCGAGACCAGCCTGGCCAACATGGTGAAACTCTGTCTCCACTAAAAATACAACAATTAGCCAGGTGACGTGGCATGCGCCTGTAATCCCAGCTACTCAGGAGGCTGGGGCAGGAGAATTGTTTGAACCCGGGAGGTGGAGGTTGCAATGAGCCAAGATTACACCATTGCACTTTAGTCTGGGCAATAGAGTGAGACTCTGTCTAAAACACAAACAAACAAAAACAAAGACAATCCAAAAGTGGCCTCAATTTGCAGTTAAAGGAACTGAAAATCAAAAAGTTCAAAAATGGGCGGGCATGTGGCTCACGCCAGTAATCCCAGCATTTTGGGAAGCCTAGACAGGCAGATCACCTGAGGTCGGGAGTTTGAGACCATCCTGGCCAACATGGTGAAACTCCATCTCTACTAAAAATACAAAAATTGCCAGGCATGGTAGCAGGCGTCTATAATCCCAGCTACTCAGGAG
Organism: Chlorocebus sabaeus; assembly: GCF_047675955.1. NCBI lineage: Eukaryota > Metazoa > Chordata > Mammalia > Primates > Cercopithecidae > Chlorocebus > Chlorocebus sabaeus. The sequence goes on from NC_132929.1 coordinate 17,449,805, forward strand.
GCTGAGACACTAGAATTCCTTGAACCTGGGAGGCGGAGGTTGCAGTGAGCTGAGATTATGCCTTTGTATTCTTGCCTGGGCAACAGACTGAGACTCGGTCTCAAAAAAAAAAAAAAAAAGTTTAAAAACCTGTCACCACAATCAGAGTGCAGGAAGTAAAAGAGCTGCAAGTTGACATGGATCTGTCTGATTTCAAACCTTGGGTTCTTTCCACTACAGCCAGTATGTCCCAAACCCACTTGTGCATAACAATTGCCTGGAGAACATGTTAAAATACGTTTTTCCAGATTCCCACTCAAGACTGACTCAGAAAATGGTAATACTAGTATAGCACTTTTCTCTGAGTTGTTATAAGGATTATACATAATGAATATTAGAATGTTTTATAAACTTCAATATAACATCATATGCTTACAATTTAATGCTTTTTATTACACATGATCATCTAATACCCTTTCTTTTGATTTTCTAGTCAGGGAATAATTTTCTGATAGTTAGGCTTATGAAGTACCTTGAAATTAGAAAAGGGTGCCACAAACTATATTTTGGCTTGATAACCACATTATAAATGGATACATTTAATTTTTAATCTATAAATAAGAACTCTTGAGCTTGACCATCGCTAGTCAAATTCTTCAAGCTTAATCATCTCTTTAAGAATTGATGAAATCGTTCTGAAATCGGCAAAGCTGAAGAATGGAGTTCAAAGCAGAAAAGGTGTGAATTGTTTTGAGTGGGGGTTTCATGGGAGTAAAATATTAGGTTTTGGCCTGAAGGGCAGTTTGTGAATACGTTACAAAGTTAATTGGTTCTGATGCATGCATGACCACTTTTTCTGAGTTAGGAGACGGTGTTTTTTTTTTCTCGTTTCCAATATACCGTATCTCGTATGAGGTGGAACCAGTAACTGTGATACAGACATGTCCCTGCCTCCTTTAAAACGCCGCATGCTCTTATCACCCTGCTTTCCCCAACAGTAGCAGTGAGTTTAGCAAGAAAGGGCTCATCTTCTATCCCAAGGGAAATTCCAAGTGCCATTTCCACTCTCACGTGGGGCTCCTGGTAAGTTGCATTTAAATTAGCATTCTTTTTCACTGGCCAGGAAAGGCTGGCAGTTCATTTGTAGGCAAATACTCTTGCTGTTTTTTTTTTTTTTTTTTTTTTTTTTTTGAATCTTTACAAAGTCACTCAGCAGGCACACACTTAACGCTTGCTCCGTGGAGAAAGGTTTAACGGTTTCCCCAAGACCACACAGATCAAACAAGTGGGGGAGGAGGGGCTCAAAGTGCCTGGTATACCTCGCCACACTCCCATAATTACCCAAACCGTCTCATTCCAAGCCCAAGGACCGGGCTTTCAAAGGGGACACGAAAGGAACGCCCGGGAGGTGAGCGCCAGGAGATCGGGAGAGGTGCCTTTCCCGGCATGCTCTGCAGCACACCGAGGGGCGCCAGGCGTATCCCGGCGTGCATCGGGGAGCGCCCAAGGGCGATGGTTCCCGGCTCCTGGAGAGGCGCGCGAAGTTAAGCCGGTAGGTGCGAGCTTCCTTAGCTTTGAACCTCTGGTTTCTCGTTTCCTCTTTATGAGTTTAATTCCATAATGGCAGAAAAGGATGGCCCTATAACTACCCTCCCTCTCCGCGTGCGAACGACTCGGCGCCGCTTCGAGCTCGGTGCCAGGTGATTAGCGGGTAGGGGCGGGCCGGCGACCAGCACGTGACCCGAACTGGCAGCCAATGACTAGCCGGGTGGTCCAGCAGCGCGAGGATTCCGGGACCCGCGAGCGGAGCGGCGCGTGGGTCGGTTGCTGTCGGCCCTGGCAGGTACGCGCAGGCGCTTTGCTTGCCACGCGCTACGCTCGTCCCCACGCGCCTGGTGGCGTGTTCTTGGCGCGAGGTGTTAACAGTCTGGGTGTTTTTGTGAGTTGGGGGGAAGGAGAGGGTGGCAGGGAGGGGGCTGAGGCGTCACGTGGATGCCACAGCCAATCTCAGGCCGAGGCGCACCCACAGCTTTCCCCGGCGCCCCGGGGTGCGACGTGTTCAGTGAGATTCGACCGGGCCCTGACGGCCTGAGCGCTCTTTCGAAGCGCGTGTGCGGCCCGTAAATTCTGGCCGCGGCTTTTCGCGGCGTCCTGCTCCGCGGCGAGCACAGACGACAAGTTCTCAGCAAAATGGCTGCTGGAAAGAGTCGCCAAGCAGGGGGAGCGCTGGGGCCGCGTGAAGGTCACATGACGAGGTTGGCAGCGCGTGCTGCTGGCGCGGGGCAGGGGGAGGGTGGGGGGCGTGGCGGGTCACGTGCCTTCGACTGCGCCGGCCTGTGGTTTTCCAGCGTCTTTGCTGCGGTCGGATTGCCTGCCTTTACTCCTCCCACCTCGAAGCGTGGCAAGCGTCGGTGAGAAGCTGTGTGGTGTACTGGGATGAGCCGAAATCTGGGAATTCGGAGGCCTGGGGTCCAGGCCTTTGGCTGGTTTCATCTTGCCACTCTCGGCTTCCATTTCTCGTTCAGCTCAGTAGAGGAGATCACCTCTTAAGGTCCCTCATACGGCCTCTGACTTCCTCACCTCAATTTCAATGCAGAAAAAAAAAAATTTAACAAATTCTTAACAATTAAATGAGACAACCCCCCCCCCCAAAAAAAACCCACAGCCTCTCCCCTCTCAGTCTTTACAGTGATGTGGGAAACCTGGTAGAGGTAATTTGTTATAATATTCTGGGCATGTCTCTCCATCTTTATCATTCCCATTTATACTTTATAGGGGCCCACGACCTCATTTGAAAAATACTGTCTTTTAGACATTTAATCTCTATGTATTTTCTGGGAGGAAATCAAAAGGTAACTACTATTGTCATAACTGTGGAGATGGGGAAATAGTAATATTTAAAAGGGAAATGCTGATCACCCATAACGCTGACTAGAAGGGCCTAGAAGTCTTCGTTTCCACTTGATGGGCTCTCTTTGTAAAATTTTAGAGACCTGGTAGCCTGTGGCATTTTTCTTGGTCTCTGTTCCCAGTTCCAGCTCTTTATTTCACCAAAGAAGGGTCAAGGCGTTGGTGAAGAAAAGTATACATTGTATGTTTTCCACACCACTGCTTATGTTTTATGATACCTTTTGATTTATCTTAAAAAGAGCCTTTGAAGATTGTGCGAACACATCTGGAAAACATTTATTGAGCAATCATAATAGCTGTCACTTTTGAGTAATTATAATAGTTAACATCTTTCTGGCTTGGTGTTTTAAATACTTTGTACTGTATTTAATTTATTTAGTTCTCATAACAAACCTACGAGGTAAGTACTGTTATTTCCATTTTACCACTGAGGAAAATAGCAGCAGAGAGATATGGCTGGCAGTTTTACATGATTTCAACCAGATTTCCTTTTGAAAACTTGACAAAATGGTTTTAAAATTCATTTGAAAAAGTAAACCTAGAAAGTAAGAAACTTTTTGGAAGAGAAGAATGGGAAAAGGACTTGTACTAGAGAATATACAAATAAAGCTATGATAATCAAAATATAAGTAGCAACCCTGGAACACAAGAGTGGTGAAACAGAATAATCTAGAAATATATAAGGTTATTTAGTGTTACAAAGGTGGTATTTCGTATCAGTAGGGAAGGGGTTCCAAAATTTATGTTGGAACAATCAACTGTTTGGAGAAAGAATGGGATTTTTACCTTAAAATTTAAATAAAATTGCCGGGTGTGGTGGTTCACGCTTGTAATCCCAGCACTTTGGGAGGCTGAGGCGGGCGGATCACCTGAGGTCGGGAGTTCCAGACCAGCCTGACCAACATGGAGAAACCCTGTCTCGACTAAAAATACAAAATTAGCCAGGCATGGTGGCGCATGCCTGTAATCATAGCTACTTGGGATGCTTGAACCCGGGAGGTGGAGGTTGCAGTGACCAGAGATTGCGCCATTGCACTCCAGCCTGGGCAACAAGAGTGAAACTCTGTCTCCAAAAAAAAAAAAAAAAAAAAAAAATCTAGGTGATTTATATGTATGTGTGTGTGTGTGTGTGTGTGTGTGTGTGTGTGTGTGTGTATATATTTTTTTTTTTTTTTTTTTTTTTTGAGAGGTAGTTTTGGGCTTGTCCCCAGGCTGGAGTGCAGTGATGCTCACTGCAACCTCTGCCTCCTGGGTTCAAGCAATTCTGCCTCAGACTTCCGAGTAGCTGGGATTACAGGTGTCCACTGCTACACCTGGCTAATTTTTGTAATTTTAGTTGAGATGGGGTTTCACCATGTTGGCCATGCTGGTCTGGAATTCCTGACCTCAAGTGATCCTCCAGCCCCATAGAGATGGGGTCTCACTATGTTACCCAGGCTGGTCTTGAATTCCTGGGTTTGAGCAATCCTCCCACCTGGGCCTCCCAAAGTGCTGGGATTATAGACATGAGCCACCGAGCCTAGCCAAATTAAAATTTTTTTTTTTTTTTTGAGAGTCTCACTCTGTGGGCCCAGGCTGGAGTGCAATGGCATGGTCTCGGCTCACTGCAACCTCCGCTTCCTGGGTTCAAGCAGTTCTCCTGCCTCAACCTCCCGAGTAGCTGGGATTATAGGTGTAGGCCACGACACCCAGCTAATTTTTGTATTTTTAAAAAAATTTTATTTTTTGAGACGGAGTCTCGCTCTGTTGCTCAGGCTGGAGTACGGTGGCGCGATCTCGGCTCACTGCAACCTACGCCTCCCAGGTTCAAGTGATTCTTCTGCCTCAGCCTCCCAAGTAGCTGGGACTACAGGCAGACTATGCCTGCCACCCCACCTAGTTAATTTTTGTATTTTTAGTAGAGATGGGGTTTCACTATATTGGCCAGGCTGGTCTCAAACACCTGACCTCATGATCCGCCTGCCTCGGCCTCCCAAAGTGCTGGGATTACAGGCGTGAGCCACCACACCCGCCCAATAATTTTTGTATTTTTAGTAGAGACGGGGTTTCACCATGTTGGCCCGGCTGGTCTCGAACTCCTCACCTCAGGTTTTCCTCCCATCTCGGCCTCCTAAAGTGCTGGGATTACAGAAGTGAGCCACTGCTCCTGGCCCAAATTAAATATTAAAATGTAAAATGTAAAATCAGAAAATTACTGCTTTAAAAAACTGGGAAAACAGTTTTCCAATCTTGAAATAGGATGAGGCCAGGCACGTGGCTCATGTCTATAATCCCAGCACTATGGGAGGCCCAGGTGAGAGGATTGCTCAAACCCAGGAATTCAAGACCAGCCTGGGTAACATAGTGAGACCCCATCTCTACAAAAAAATTGCAAAATTAGCTTGGTGTGGTGGCACGTCCCTGTTGTCACAGCTACTCAGGAGGCTGAATTGGGAGGATCACTTGACCTCAGGAGGTCGAGGCTGCAGTGAGATGTGACGTGTCACTGCACTCCACACTGGGCAACAGAGTGAGACCCAGGCTCAACAAAAGAGAAAAGAGCTGTTCTACTAAGCATGACTGCCAAGGCGAATCCATAAAAACAAAGATTGATGCAGTTATTACAAAAAACATCTGTCTAGTTGGCAGAAACACGGTAAAGTTAAAAGACAAATTTATTTATTTAGTATTCATTTATATTTACTGAGTGTTTACTATGTGCCAGCCAATGTTTTTAGGTTTAGGAGATCCAGTAATCAGCAAAGCCTGGCAAATTGTGGGGGAAAAAAAAAAAAATTGAACAAGGCTAATGCAGGAGGATTCCTTGCGGCCAAGAGTTTGAGAACAGCCCAGGCAACATAGTGAGGCTCCATCTCTAAGAAGAATAAAAAATAAGTTAGCAGGGAGTGGTGGTGCTATCTATGCTTTCAGTCCCAGCTATTCAGGAGGCTGAGGAGGGAAGATTCCATGAGCCCAGGAATTTGAGGCTGTGGTGAGATATAGTGCCACTGTACTCCAGCTTAGGTGACCCTGTTTCTAAAATTTTTAAAAAAACATAATAATATGGGATTGGTTAAATAAATATGGTGCCTTTAGGCCTGATGCAGTGGCATGCACCTGTAATCCCAGCACTTTGGGAGGCCAAGGTGGGCAGATCACTTGAGACTGGAGTTTGAGACCATCCTGGCCAACACGGCAGAACCCCTACCAAAAATACAAAAATTAGCTTGGTGTGGTGGCACATGCTGTAGTCCTAGCTACTCAGGAGGCTGAGGCAGGAGAATCACTTGAACCCAGAAGGTCAGCGCTACAGTGAGCCATGATTGTGCCACTACACTCCAGCCTGGGCAACATAGTGTCTGTCCCAAAAAATAAATAAATAAAAATAAAAATAAATAAATATGGTACCTTTATAGAGGGGAGTACTTTGTACCTGGTAAACATGATATAGATCTCTATTAATGACTTGGAAAGCCTGTAATAAGTGAACAAAGCAGGTTACAAAATTATGTGATCACATTTTTGTAGAAATATACCTGTATATATCCCTTTATAGTACTTCTTCCTTATCCATGGTTTCAGTTTCAGTTATCTGCTGTCAACCGTGGTCTGAAAATGTTTTGAGAGACCACATTTATATAACTTTTATTACAGTATATTGTTATATTTTATTAGTTATTAATCTCTCACTGTACCTAATTTATAAATTAAACTCTATTATAGGTAAGTATGTTAGTATAGGGAAAAATACTGTATAGGGTTCAATACTTTCCTAGGTTTTAGACATACAGTGGGGGGTCTTGGAATGTATCCTGTGGGGATAAGAGGAGAATTAACTATACCTGGAAGTCTAAAAAGATGAATATCAAGCGTAAGCTAATGGTGACTTTTTTTGAGCAGTAGGATTTTGGATGAATTAGATTAGAAAAAACTATTTTCCTCTTTTTTTTTTTTTTTTTTTTTTTGACAAGTGGTCTTTCCACGTTGCACAGGCTGGTCTCAGACTACTGGGCACAAGGGATCTTCTTGCCTTAGCCTCCCAAGTAGCTGCGACTGCACCTGCACACTTGACTCTAAAAAAACTTTTTTTTTGAGACCGAGTTTCACTCTTGTTGCCCAGGCTGGAGTGCAATGGCGCTCTCTCAGCTCACTGCAACCTCCACCTCCCAGGTTCAAGTGATTCTCCTGCCTCAGCCTCCCGAGTAGCTAGAATTACAGGCATGCGCCACCACGCCCGGCTAATTTTTGTATTTTTAGTAGAGACAGGGTTTCTCCATGTTGGTCAGGCTTGTCTTGAACTCCCGACCTCAGGTGATCCACCTGCCTCGGCTTCCTAAAGTGCTGGGATTACAGGCGTGAGCCACTGTGCCCAGCCTAAAAAAAACTATTTTTTAAAAGTTTTAGATTTATAGAAAAATTACAGACTACAGAGAGAATTTTCATACACCTAGCTTCCCTTCCAGCTTTTCCCATTATTAAAATCTTATGTTAGTATGGTATATTTACTATAATTAAAATAAATTATTTTATTTTAGTTTTTGAGATGGAGTCTCTGTCACCCAGGCTGGAGTGCAGTGGCACTGTCTCTGCTTTCCGCAGCCTCTGCCTCCTGGGTTCAAGTGATCCTCCCACTTCAGCCTCCCCAGTAGCTGGAATTACAGGTGATACTCATGTCCCAGTCACCCAAGTAGCTGGGATTACAGGCATGCGCCACCACGCCCAGCTAATTTTTTTGTATTTTTGGTAGAGATGGAGTTTCATCATGTTTCCCAGGTTGGTCTCCTGAGCTCAAGCAATCCACTCTCCTTGGCCTCCCAAATTGCTGGGATTATAGGTGTGAACCACCACACCCAGCCTTTTATAATTAAGGCACCAATAATGATACGTTATTATTAACGAAAGTCCATAGTTTGTTCAGATTCCCTTTTTATCTAATGTCCCTTTTCTGTTCCAGTATTCCATCCAAGATAACACAGTACTTTTTGTAGTCATATCTCCTTAGGATCCTCTTGGTTATGATAGTTTCTCATGCTTTCCTTGTTTTTGATGACCTTGACACTTGTGAAGAATACCAGTTAGGTTTTTTGTAGCATGTTACTCAATTGGGATTTGATACTTTTTTCGTCATTAGACTGGGATTAGAGTACTTAGTATCAACATGATTGTCACTATTGATGTGACCTTGATCACTTGGCTGTCAGTTTGGTTGTTAAATGTTTGCTTTTCTATACCTAATATTAAAAAAATTTGTTACTTGCAATATAAAAGTAAATATTTGTTGTTATTCTGCACATGTCTACCAGTAGCATTTATAATAAGTAATACATTGACAAGCCTAATAATACAGAAAAATGATAATGAATGTTATAATCAAGGAAAAATAATGACGAAGTTGCCTGAAGGGCTAATTGTAGAAAGGAATTAAGGGCATTAGTACCATATAGCTTATTTTAACAGTCTTTAAGCTGTTTTAGGACTCTGTTCTAAGAAGAACATTCTGGTAGTCAAGAATTGGATCTAAATTCAAAGGTAGGAAAGGAATTATTCAATTATTCATAATAGGATGAAAATACAAATAGGATAGTTTAGATCAATTAGGTAAAATCTTACAATTCAACAACAAATAATTAATGAGCCCTACTGTGTGCCAGGTGCTAAGGATTGAGCAGTGAACAGGACAAAGTTCATACCCTCATGGAAGTTATATTTTGGTAGACTATGAGCTAATAAAGAAAGATTATTTCAGGGCCAGGCATGGTGGCTCATGCTTGTAATCCCAGCACTTTGGGAGACCGAGGCAGTTGGATCACCTGAGGTCAGGAGTTTGAGATCAGCTTGGCCAACATAGTGAAACCCCGTCTCTACTAAAAATGCAAAAAATTAGCTGGGCGTGGTGGTGTGCGCCTGTAGTCCTAGCTATTTGGGAGGCTGAGGCACAAGAATCACTTGAACCCAGGAGGCGGAAGTTGCAGTGAGCTGAGATCATGCCACTGCACTCCAGCCTGGGTGACAGAGCAAGACTCTGTATCCAAGAAAAAAAAAAAAGTGCTATGAAGAAAACAGAGAGTGGTGGTGGTGGGTTTGGTGGTTCTTTTAGATGGGTTGCCAGGCAAGGCTTCTCTGAAGTAACATTTGAAAATAACACAACCTGAATGATAAAGAGTAAGACACACCAAAACGTGGAGAATTGGAAGTAGTGCAAAGACTTTGTGTCAAAAATCAGTTTGGGAATTTTCAAGGAATTGCAAGAAGGCTAGTGTGCCAGAGTTGGGAGAGTGCTGGGGTATGAAGTGGTGGTGGTGGTGGTGCATGGTGGTAGGAAACGAGATTGAGAATTGGCGGGGCTCAGAACGTGTGGAGCCTTGTAGACCATAAGGTTTTTGGATTTTATTCTAACTGATGGTATTCATTGGACAGTTTTGTGCAGAAAAATGATACCTAATTTATGTTTTGAAAACATTGCTTTGCTGCAGAGGCAATTAAGAAGCCGTTGGAGGCCAGGTGTGGTGGCTCACACCTGTAATCCCAGCACTTTGGGAGGCCAAGGCAGGTGGATCACGAGGTCAGGAGATTGAGACCATCCTGGCTAACATGGTGAAACCCTGTCTCTACTAAAAATACAAAAAAAAAAAAAAAAAAAAAATTAGCCGGGCGTGGTGGTGGGCACCTGTAGTCCCAGCTACTTGGGAGGCTGAGGCAGGAGAGTGACGTGAGCCTGGGAGGCTGAGCTTACAGGGAGCTGAGATTGTGCCTCTGTACTCCAGCCTGGGTGACTGAGCAAGACTCTATCTCAAAAAAAAAAAAAAAAAAAAAAGAAGCCGTTGGAGTGGTGTGAGGTACAGTAGCTTGGACTAGTGAGGTAGATAGAGATAGAGGCAGTGAGAAGTGATTGAATTCAGGGCCTGTTTTCAAGGTAGAACCAACAGGATTTGCTGATAGATTAGCTGTGGGAGGTGAGTGAAAGAGAGTAATCAAAGATGATTACAAGGCTTTTAGCTAGAGCGACTGGTGCCATTTACAGAGATGGGAAACAGGAAGGAGCTAGTTTGAATGAAGTGTTAAGATGTTTGGAGCTTGAGATGCCTGCTAGATATCCAGGAATAGCCATTGAGTAGGCAGTTGACTATTAAATTCTAGAGCCTAGGGTCAAGATCAGGGTTGTGAATATACCTTTGGGATGTCATCGATATGTTGATGGTGTTTAAACACATAGAACTGCCAACCTCGGCAACATAGTGAGACCTTGTCTCTAGAAAGAAAAACAAAAAATTAGCTGGGTGTGGTGTGATGTGCCTGTGGCCCCAGCTACTTGGGAAGCTGATGTGGGAGGATTACTTCGGCCTGGGTGGTTGAGGCTACAGTGAGCCATGATCATGCCACTGCACTCTAGCCTGGGTGACAGATGGAGATCCTGTCTCAAAAACAAAAACAAAAACAAAAACAAACTGAAAACAAAAACATGTAACTGGTTAGGACAGCTAGGGAGTAAAGAAGAGGGCCAATGCCTGAGCCCTGAGACTACTGACGTCATGGAGGGGAATAGATTGTAATATATACTTAAATTTCTTTTGTGTTGGTATTGGGACCAAATTGAGCAGCACGTAAATAGTATAACACTGAATAATGTCTTTGAGGTGATTATAATGTTACTAGGCTCTTCCTGTTACTTGAATCCTCATGTTTTTGTCACTTTCCTGCCCGAAGATTTCTACTTTCTCTCCATTGTTTGAGGACATAACCCCCCAGACTTCTTAGCTTAGCAGAGCCTTCATTGTCTGACTACTCTATATCATCTCGCTCCTTTTTATCTTTTCTCTTTATCACACCTACCGTGCCCCATGTGCTTGGCTCCTCTATAACCCCTTGTTTGCCTGGAATACTCTTTCTCCTCCTACTGCTCTGCCTCAAACTCAGTCTTCAATGTCCATCTTAAATTTGCTATGTAATTTTCCCCAATTTCAATGGATAAAATTGACCCCTTCACTGAATGGTACATTCTCAGTGCTGTTGCTTATACTTCAATTTATAGCAAAATACAAAATCAGTTGGTATTTTGGGTTTTAAAAAAATTCTTTTGTTTCCCCAGTGCTTGGCATGTGGTAGATACTTAATCATAATGCATCGAAAAAGTTTAAAAGTTTTACTTTGGCCAAAGAGTAAGTAATTAAAAACTAGATCTTATAATACATGATCATATGGATCATTAGCTGAGATTTTTAGGATCTTTTTATTATGTCAAGTTGTTGGTTTTAATGATATTCATTGTGGCATAATTTAGCCAGTACAAAGTTTAGTGAAATGTCAGTTAGGAATCTTAGTTCAGAGACATATTAGGAATGTTTTATTCTCTAGGGCTGAATAATGCTTATTCTTTGGAGGCAGGCTATTATAATAGATTTTTCCTTCACTTGCCCACTTTTCCACCCACCTTCTCAGTAGTTGGGAATTCTATTTTAACAGTACACGTGTACTTTGAGCTCTTTGCTGGAGACGGAACCTAATGTTGTAAATCCAGTAGAATTAGCAGTACTCACCCCAGGAATGTCCTTTAAATTGTTGGACAGAAGGAGGCTTACTGGTGTGAATTGTAGGTGTGAAGATTTTTCAGCCTGTGAGTCCAAAGTAGGGTTGATTATTTTGTCATTCGATCATAAGCATGTATTGAGTACCTGCCATATCTGGATATTGTATGAGGTGCAGTGTGGGGGACACACAAAAGAAATAAAATAAAAGGCATGGTTCTCTGCACATGAGGCCCTGACAATTTAGTTGAGGAACTGAAACATAGGAAGGAATTTAATCTTAACAAGCAATATATCAATAATTGCAAAGTACTGTAGTATAAATCAGGGACTGCATTTCTTAAGCCCATAATTATATTCTCAGGGTTATATACAGTCTTATATCAATTTTTAACATTTTAATTTGACTTGAAGTTCTGCATTTTCTCTTATCCTTTAACATTTCTGGTTTCAATAAGATATTGATTTAGCTCTTTGTTTGATACGATAAAAGCCATATATAAGAAGACTTCTCTGCCACAATGTTGCATCCAAGCATTTTATTCTTTCATGTCTGTAAAGAAAGTACATAGGCCCACACCTGTAATCCCAGCACTTTGGGAGGCCGAGGAAGGAGGATTGCTTGAGTCCAGGAGTTCGAGACCAACCTGGGCAACGTAGCGAGACCCTGTCTCTATGAAAATATAAAAATGAAAAATAAAAAATAAAATACGTAATTTGAAATGGTGGAATGTCATTTATCCTTTGCAAATATGACAGAGGCAGACTTTCATTTTTTTGCTATGTGTAGGTTCCTCCTCCGCATACTTTGTGTTTCCACTTAAAGGGGTGGAGGGGGAGAAAGAACCTGGAGAACAAATTTTGTGTGTGTATCTGAATGTGAGTTTAAAAGTATGTATTTTCTTTTTTTTTTTTTTTTTTTTTTTTGAGACAGAGTCTCACTCTGTCGCCCGGTCTGGAGTGCAGTGGCCGGATCTCAGCTCACTGCAAGCTCCGCCTACCGGGTTTACGCCATTCTCCTGCCTCAGCCTCCCGAGTAGCTGGGACTACAGGCGACCACCACCACGCCCGGCTAGTTTTTTTTTTTTGTGTTTTTAGTAGAGACGGGGTTTCACCGTGTTAGCCAGGATGGTCTCGATCTCCTGACCTCGTGATCCGCCCGTCTCGGCCTCCCAAAGTGCTGGGATTACAGGCTTGAGCCCCCGCGCCCGGCCAAAAGTATGTATTTTCATTAAAGGCAACCAACTGAACAGAAAAGAAGTACGTATTTTCATATTTGAATTATAAAAGTAGTTTTTTTTTTTGAGAAGATAAATACATAAGCACAAATAATAATTTCTTTTTTTTTTTTTTTGAGACGGAGTCTTGCTCAGTTGCCCAGGCTGGAGTGCAGTGGCACAGTCTCGGTTAACTGCAAACTCTGCCTCCCAGGTTCACGCCATTCTCCTGCCTCAGCCTCCTGAGTCGCTGGGACTCCAGGTGCCTGCCACCACGCCCAGCTAATTTTTTTGTATTTTTAGTAGAGACTGGGTTTCACCATATTAGCCAGGCTGGTCTCGATCTCCTGACCTCGTGATCCGCCCGTCTCGGCCTCCCAAAGTGCTGGGATTACAGGCGTGAGCCACTGTGCCCAGCCAGAATAATTTCTAATAAGCCAACTATCACTGTTAGCGTGTTGATATGTTTCTAGGTTTCTTTTTTTTTAAATGGCAAGTTTTGCTTTTTAACTCAGATACCTTTAGAAAAAAGATAATTGTCTTTACATAGGTTTATCTGATCAAGTTACTCTCAATAAAATTCTGTAGTGGCTTTGCATAGTAAATGGAATCAAGTTGAGACAAGTTCAGATTCCTTACTTAGCTTGACACATAAAGCCCTCTACCTCATAGTTTATCTCATGCCATATGACTCCCTCATACACAACTTGTTTTATCCATATTACATGTGTGTACTACTTTCAGTCCTCTAGATGAGGGGTTGGCAAACGTTTTCTGTAAAGGACTAGATAGTAAATATTTTAATTTATGGGCCTTAGCATTTCTTTTAAGTACTACGCAATTCTGTTGTGGTAGTAAACTGCAGGACCAGCCCAGAGAGTGTCTACTCTGTTGATAACAGAATGTCAGGTTGCAAGTCATGTAGCCTGGGCATGCACAATAGGAAAAGCTTTGATCTCTAACAGCACCCAGAACCAACATCCCTCCTCCCCTCTCTCAGCAGAACCAAGAAGTCTGGGACATGACCAGAACTTGAATGCTGGAATGTTTTCAGAAGCAACGGGTCCATTGGCCGTAAAGATCCAGGGCTAAAATTCGCCTCAACATACCTTACTGAAATGGTTAAGTTTGAAGCCCCCCATCAGACCTTGGCAAGCCAACATTTCCAGATCTTTTCCCTTGCCCTCCAACCTCTTAAAACTTGTCCCAGACTCCAAATCAGGGAGACAGATTTGAGCTGGGCCTCCTGTTTCCGCACTAGTCTGCCTTGCAATAAAGCGTTTCTTTTCTCAAAAGCTGGTGCCTCCTACCTATAGGAGATCTCCTTCCTATAGGAGATAGGAAAAAAAAAAAAAGGCTGGTGCTGTAGTATTGGCTTCAATGCATACTGGGCAGCGAGCCCATTTGCTAGATAACAGCACTAAAGCAGCCATAGACAATAATACACAAACAAATGAAATGGCTGTGTTTCAGGGAAACTTCATATATAGACACTGAAATTTGAATTTCATGTAATTTTTTTTTTTTTTTTGAGATGGAGTCTCGCTCTGTTGCCCAGGCTGGAGTGCAGTGGTACAATCTTGGCTCACTGCAACCTCCGCCTCCCAGGTTCAAGTGATTTTCCTAGCTCAGCCTCCCGAGTAGCTGGGACTACAGGTGTGCGCCACCATACTCGGCTAATTTTTTTTTGTATTTTTAGTAGAGAGCAGGTTTCACTACGTTGGCCAGGCTGGTGTCAAACTCCTGACCTCAGGTGATCCATCCACTTCTGCCTCCCAAAGTGCTGGGATTACAGGTGTGAGCCACTACACCTGGCCTTTCATATAATTTTTACATGTCATAAAATTGTATTTCCTGGATTTTTTTTCAACCATTAAAATATGTAAAAAAATCATTCTTAGCTTGTGGGGCATATGAAAACAAATGGCAAAGCATGGCCTTTGGGGCTATAGTTTATGGATTCCTGCTCACTTCCTGGGTGCCTCTGTCCTTGCTGAGTACACTCTTTTCCCTCTGCCGCACTTTGTTTTCCTAGTATGGCTAACTTACTCAAACTTCATCTCAATATTACAGTTTCAGGGTATTCAGAATTTGTTTTAGATTTTCTTTTTCTGGTGATGGAAGTGCTCTGTTCAGATCTCTCTCTTGTTTGGGACAGGGTCTTGCTCTGTTGCCCATGCTGGAGTGCAGTGGTGTGTGCACAGCTCACTGCAAACTTGACTTCCCAGCCCAGGCCCAAGCCATCCTCCTGCTTCAGCCTCCCAAGTAGCTGGGATTTTGTGCCACCCACCACCCCTGGCTAATTTTTTTTTGTGTTTTGTTCTTTTGAGACGAAGTTTTGCTCTTGTTGCCCAGGCTGGAATGCAATGGCACAATCTCGGCTCACTGCAGCCTCTGCCTCCTGGGCTCAAGGGATTCTCCTGCCTCAACCTCCTGAGTAGCTGGGATTATAGGCAGGCACCACCATGCCTGGCTAATTTTGTATTTTTAGTATTGATGGGGTTTCTCCATGTTGGTCAGGCTGGTCTCCCAACTCCCAACCTCAGGTAATCTGCCTGTCTCGGCCTCCCAAAGTGCTGGGATTACAGGAGTGAGTCACCGCACCTGGCCCCACCCCTGGCTAATTTTGAAAAATATATTTATGTTTTATTTTTATTTATTATACTTTTAAACTTCTTATTTTTTTAAATAGAGGTGGCATCTCACTGTGTTACCCAGGTTGATCTTGAACTCCTGGGCTCAAATAATCCTCCCACCTTGGCCTCCCAAACTGCTGTGGTGGCCTGTAATCCCAGTACTTTGGGAGACCAAGGTGTGAGCCACCATGCCGGGACTGAGTTTTAAAATTTTTGGTAGAGATGGGTTGCACTGTGAGCCGTGATTGCGCCACTGCACTCCAGCTGAGAGTGAAACCCTGTCTCAAAAACAAACACACACACAGAAAAAAGAAAAGAAAAAGAAAAAAAACTACAAGCGTGTGCCACACACAGACACAGAAATTAAGAGGAATAAAAAGTTGTCAGTGGTAAGATTGTAGGTGTCACAAATTATATTATTTGCTTATTTATTTTATAGGTTCTTTGTTAGAATGTAAACTAGAGGTCAGGGATTTTGTCTGTCTTAGAACAGTGCCTGGCTTACGATAGTTTTGAGTAAATATTTGTTTATTGTTTCATGAATTGAATGTGGAAACATTTCTTTTTGTTGGCCTTAATGTTATAGTAATGCTTATTTACATTAAATTAAAACAAAAGTTAAAAAGAAAATTCCTGGTGGGCGTGGTGGCCCACGCCTGTAATCCCAGAACTTTGGGAGGCCAAGGCAGGTAGATCACCTGAGGTCAGGAGTTTGAGACCAGCTTGAACAACATGGTGAAACCTTGTCTCTACTAAAAATACAAAATTATCTGGGTGTGGTGGCGCATGGGTGCCCTATAGCAGCTGCTTGGGAGGCTGAGGCAGGAGAATCGCTTGAACCTCGGAGGCAGAGGTTGCAGTGAGCTGAGATTGCACCACTGTACTCCTGGGCAACAAGAGCTAAACTCTGTCTCAAAAAAAAAAGAAAAGAAGAAGAAAAGAAAATTCCTAATTCTTTTTTTTTTTTTTTTTGAGACAGTTTTGCTTTGTCTCCCAAGCTGGAGTGCAGTGGCTCGATCTCAGCTCATTGCAACCTCTACCTCCTGGGTTCAAGCGATCCTTCTGCCTCAGCTTCCTGAGTAACGGGAACTACAAGCGTGTGCCACCACACCTGGCTAATTTTTGTATTTTTTGTAGAGATGGGATTTTGCCATGTTGGCTAGGCTAGTCTTGAACTCCTGGCCTTAAGTGATCCACCTGCCTTGGCCTCCCAAAGTGCTAGGATTACAGGCGTGAGCTACTGTGCCCAGCCCCAACCTTTTTTTAGTGCAGCATGGTTTTTGCATGTTCTCACCACTGTTACTGGCCACCTCTGGTCCTCTGTAAGTATTGTACCCAAAACAGGACACACTCTTCTAGATTTAAGCAATCCAGCCCAGCATATAGAGGAATTACTTCCTCTCAGAATCTAGATACCACACATTCAATTTAGGGTTTCTTGTACATGTTGTCCCATTGTTGGGTCATATTAAACTTTGTAGGTATAAGAGATAGGAAAAACCAAACTGCTTTTTCCTGATCTCACATACTACTCAACAATTCTGACACCAGATGTGTGTTGGATTTTTCCTTACACACTAAGCAGTTCTCTCGTAGACACCAATTGGATATCCTATAATTCAATTGTAACAGTGTCTACCTGCAGATAGTGTCAGATAGGATCTGATAGGATCTGACACTATCTGCAGGTAGACACTGTTACAATTGAATTTGTAGGGCTCAACCATGCACAACTGTCTCCACTTAACATGCCAGTTGCATGTCCCAGGTTGTGACCTGTGTTAACCAACTGGCTATAAATTGGGGGTTCCCACAACCTTCTCCTTGGGTTTGGTTAATTTGCTGGCGTGGCTCACAGAACTCAGGGAAACACTTTATTTGTGTGTATCCATTTATTATAAAGAATATTATACAGGATATAGATGATCAGCCAGATGGAAGAGATGCATAAGGCAAGGTCTGTAGGAAGGAGTGTGGAGTTTTTGTGTCCTCCCTGGGCACTCCACACTCCTGGCACCTCCCTGTGTTCAGCAGCCCAAAAGTTGTCCAAACCCTGACCTTTTAGGGTTTTGTGGAGGCTTTATTATGTAAGCATGGTTGATTAAATTATTGGCCGTTGGTGATCAGCTTAACCTTCAGCTCCTCTTCACTATCAGGAGGTGGGAGTGAGGTGGGAATCACAGTTTCAACCTTCCAATCACATGGTTGGTTCTCCTGGCAAGTAGCCCCCAGAAGCTATCTAGGAGTTCACCCTAAGTTGCTTTGTTAGAACAAGATATGCTCCCGTCACCCAGGAAATTCTAAGGGATTTAAAGGCTCTCTGTCAGATGCTCCTATCACTTAGGAAATTACAAAGATTTTAAGAGTTTTATCTCAGGAACTGGAGGTAAAGACCAAATATCTATTTCTTATTATATTACAATATTATAGTAGGCATTTAAAACTTTAATTTTGCTAACACATTATAATAGTTTCCAACTCTTTCCCAGTAAATGTTTACCTGCTAATGTAACAGAACTGGCTAGCTTGACTTTTGTGTATTTTTGTTTTTCCCTGCCCTCCTTCATTGGAGGTACTAGTAAGTAGCAAAATGTTCAAAAGATGGGTAGGCAGAGAAATGGAGTGACACCTCTGGAAAGTCTACACTTTTTTTTCTTTTTGAGACGGAGTCTCGTTCTGTCGTCCAGGCTGGAGTGCAGTGCGCGATCTCTCCTCACTGCAAGCTCCACCTCCCAGGGCGCCTGCCACCGTGCCTGGCTAATTTTTTGTATTTTTAGTAAAGACGGAGTTTCACTGTGTTAGCCAGGATGGTCTCTATCTCCTGACCTTGTGATCTGCCTGCCTCAGCCTCCCAAAGTGCTGGGATTACAGGTGTGAGCCACCGCACCAGGCCGAAAGTCTACACATTTTAAAAAATTTTTGTTTTTAATTTTATATTTTGCTAACTTCTTTTTTTAACTGTCCTTACTGCTTATGCAAAGTCTGCACATTTTATATTATAAAATATATATTTTAAATTTTATAGAGTATTATAAAATTTGTAATATTCTCCAAATAATTCAATGATGATTATACATTTTCTTTTTTTCTTTTTTTGAAACGGAATTTCACTCTTGTGCAGGCTGGAGTACAATGGTACGATCTTGGTTCACTGCAGCCTCTGCCTCCCGGGTCCAAGCGATTCTCCTGCCTCAGCCTCCTGAGTAGCTGGGATTTCCGGCATGTGCCACCATGCATGACTAATTTTGTATTTTTAGTAGAGTTGGGGTTTCTCCATTTTGGTCAGGCTGGTCTTAAACTCCCGACCTCAGGTGATCCGCTTGCCTCAGCCTCCCAAAGTGCTGGGATTACAGGCATGAGCCACCGCGCCTGGTTGATGACTATACATTTTCTAGATGCTTTCTTCAGAATTCCTGAAATTGCAGGAGAGTAAGTGCTTATGTAAAAATCAGAAACTGATCTCATGGCTGTCTGTTCAGAAAGTATTGAAAACCTATTTTTTCCAGGAAAATGTGTCATTATAATTTTACCCTAACTTTCCAAAACTGTAACTAAATTCTTATTCCCATCAGCCCTTCATTTCTCATGGATGTCACTATGATATCGTGTGGATGTCACTGAGATATAGCTCATGGATATCATAGACCAAGGGATGTCAACCTTTTTCTTTCTCCTCCTCAGTGTTTCAGGAAGGCAAATATTTTCTGTGAAGGACCAGATAGTAAATATTTAAGCTTTGTGGACCAGAGGGTCTCTGTCTCAACAATTCGACTATGCTTTTATATCACAAAAGTGGTCACAGACAATATGTAAATCAATGGACATGGCTGTCTTTCAATAAAACTATTTACAGAAGCAGACATCAAACCTAGAGTGAAAAGAAATCATTGTACCAAAAAGACACAGGCACATTGCAGCACTATTCACAGTAACAAAGAAATGGAGTCAACCTAAGTGTACCCATCAGCAGTGGACTGGATAAAGAAAATGTGGTACATACCCACCATGGAATACTATGCAACCATAAAAAAGACTGAAATCATGTCATTTGCAGCAACATGGATGCAGCTGGAGGCCATTTTCCTAAGTGAATGAACACAGAAAACCAAATATCACATGTTCTTACTCATTTTTTTCTTTTTTTTCGAGATGGAGTTTTGCTCTTGTCACCCAGGCTGGAGTGCAATGGAGTGATTTTGGCTCACTGCAACCTCTGCCTCCCGGGTTCAAGCGATTCTCCTGCCTCAGCCTCCCGAGTAGCTGGGATTACAGGTGCCCGCCACCATGCCCAGCTAATTTTTGTATTTTTAGTAGAGACAAGGTTTCACCGTGTTAGCCAGGCTGGTCTCGAACTCCTGACCTCAGGTGATCTGCCTGCCTGGGCCTCCCAAAGTGCTGGGATTACAGGCATGAGCCACTGCAGCTGGCCCACATGTTCTCACTTATAAGTGGGATCTAAACATTAGGTGCTCATGGACATAAAGATGGCAACAGTAGATACTGGGCACTACCAGAGGGGGTAGGGAAAGGGGGACAAGGGTTGAAAACTCTAATTATTGGGTATTATGCTTACTACCTAAGTGACAGGATCATCCGTACCCCAAACCTAAGTATCACACAATATCCCCATGTAGCAAACCTGCACATGTACCCTGAAATGTAAAATAAAAATTCAGATGATGATGATGATGATGATGATGATGATTATTATTATTTTGAGACGGAGTTTTGCTCTTGTTGCCTGGGCTGGAGTGCAGTGGCGCCATCTCAGCTCACTGCAACCTCTACCTCCCAGGTTCAAGCAATTCTTCTACCTCGGCCTCCTGAGTAG
The DNA here is from genome assembly GCF_047675955.1 of Chlorocebus sabaeus. NCBI lineage: Eukaryota > Metazoa > Chordata > Mammalia > Primates > Cercopithecidae > Chlorocebus > Chlorocebus sabaeus. The sequence goes on from NC_132929.1 coordinate 17,469,879, forward strand.
CTGGGATTACAGGCTTGTGCCACCACCCTGGCTAATTTTGTGTTTTTAGTAGAGATGGGGTTTCTCCATGTTGGTCAGGCTGGTCTTGAACTCCCAACCTCAGATAATCAGCCCTTCTCAGGCTCCCAAAGTGCGGGGATTAGAGTCGTGAGCCACCATGCCTGGCCAAAAATTGAAATTATTAAAAAATACCAGGCCAGGCGCGGTGGCTCAAGCCTGTAATCCCAGCACTTTGGGAGGCCGAGACGGGCGGATCACGAGGTCAGGAGATCGAGACCAACCCGGTGAAACCTCGTCTCTACTAAAAAAATACAAAAAACTAGCCAGGCGAGATGGCGGGCGCCTGTAGTCCCAGCTACTCGGGAGGCTGAGGCAGGAGAATGGCGTAAACCCAGGAGGCACAGCTTGCAGTGAGCTGAGATCCGGCCACTGCACTCCAGCCTGGGCCACAGAGCCAGACTCTGTCTCAAAAAAAAAAAAAAAAAAAAAATACCTAGAGTGATGTCTGTTGTATCAGGCCTAGTATAATGACCGTCATCATAGACCCACTATCTTCACCATCCATGAAGATAGACTAGAATTCTACATGGAAATCATTTTCCTCCAGAGTTTTTGAAAGCCTTGGTTCTGTCTTCCAATGTCCCTTTTGAGAAATATTTTGCTATTCTGATTCTTTTTTTTCCTTTTGTTTTAGAGATGGGGTCTTATTATTCCCAGGCTGGTCTCAAACTCCTGGTCTGAAGCAATCTTCTCATCTCACCCTTCCAAAGTTCTGGGATTATAGGAGTGAGCCAAAGTGCTTGGCCCCATTCTGACTCTTTTATTGTATTTTATTTTATTTTTGAGACGGAGTCTTGCTGTGTCACCCAGGCTGGAGTGAGTGCAGTGGCACGATCTCAGCTCACTGCAAGCTCCACCTCCCGGGTTCATGCCATCTTCCTGCCTCTGTCTCCCAAATAGCTGGGACTACAGGTGCCTGCCACTATGCCCGGCTATTTTTTTGTATTTTTAGTAGAGACGGCGTTTCACCTTGTTAGCCAGGGTGATCTTGATCTCCTGACCTTGTGATCTGCCCGTCTCGGCCTCCCAAAGTGCTGGGATTACAGGCGTGAACCACCGTGCCCGGCCTCTGACTCTTGATCCATTGTTTAAACCAGTCTTTTCCTGTCTTTCTCTGTCTGGAGGCTTCTCTTAGTTCTTAGCACTTTCTGTGTGTGTCTTTCAGGTTACTTAAATTCTCATCACTTTTTCTAGTCAGTGCAGTGGAGTTGGCAGTACCTACCTTAGGCTTGTTTTGAATATTAATGTGATAAAGAATATAAAGTGCTAAAAACAGTGCTTTGCATATAATTGTTGCTGTTATCATCAACATCTTACTGAGGCATCTCACTAAAATGCCTTTCTGTAGTTTTGACCGTTCATAACCACCTTTTGGTACTGTGGGGTTCCTATGGTGTGAAATTCTGATTGCAGAGACAAAGTCTGGGATAACTTGAAATGATACTAGAGATTTGTAGGGTTAAGGAATGGAAATGGGATCTTCCAGTAGCCCTGAGCCTAAAATAGAGGTTTGGAGTCACGTAAGAATTTGGTATAATTGGAATGTTTGTAACACAAGGAAATGATAAATGCTTGAGGTGATGGATACCCCATTTACCATGATGTGATTATTATGCTCTGTATGCCTGTATCAAAATACCTCATGTACTGCATAAATACTATATACACCTACTATGTACCCATAAAATTAAAAGTAAAAAAATAAAATTGAAAAAAAATAGAGAATTTGGTTCCCAGTTGCATTCACTGAGTTGGAGGTTACAATAGAATACACGTGTACCTTCCTCCACCCAGGTGACCCCTTGCCAGGATTATGCATATGTTAGTGTCAATCACAGTGTTTTCCAAGCTGCTAACTGTATTTATATTTTTCAAGTGAAAGCTTTTTAGCACTGCAGGTTACTTTTCAGTTCTTTTAAAGTGTTATAACTTCCCTTTTATTTTAAATAGTGTGTTCTTGGAACCAGCATTTTATATTGCCACTAAAAATTTAAAATAATTAGATCAATATTGGTGTCATTTGAAATAGGATATTTGAAAAGAGCAGATTGTTTTCAGGTTATATTTTTACGCAAAAGCATACTTAATTTCCTCTGATTCTCCTTAATTTTGTTTTTTGAGGACACTCTGCCTTCTGAGTAGCATATTAGTAAAGATGTGGGTAGGAACAGACCTTTTATGTCATCTTTAAGGGAAATAGGGAATCATAAAAGTCCTTATTTGTTTAATTTTTTTTAGTAATAAAATTAAAAAAATTTTTTAAAAAGTTTCTAACTCAGTAATTTTTTTGTTTTTATTGAGACAGGGTGTTGCTATGTGCCCAGGCTCAAGCTCAAGGCCCGCCTCAACCTCCCAAAGTGCTAGGATTATAGGCATGAGCCTCCACTCCTGGCCAGAATGTTTTTATTTTTGATGAGCCTAAGATTATATGAGATACACTTGCCTTGCCCCCTAACTTCAGCCTTAAGTTCAGCTGGCTATTTTACTGGTGTTTTGTCCAACAGGTGAGAAAAGGTGAGCTGCCTTGTTAAATTCTTCCCCCTGCTGGGAAAATAACCAGAAATGTATTAAGTTTATCATCTTTACAAATGAATTGTTCATAGTATACTTTTCCTGGCAAGGAGACTTGGACTAATGTTTGAGCCAAATATGAAAGGAGGTAATCATACAAGTGCTGTTAAAAGGTGAGCAAGATCTGGTGACGGGCTTTGGAAGCAAGGATGACCATCCATTAAGCATAGTAGGCACAGTGCATATGTGGCCCACAGTACTTTTAGGGGGTCTATGATAATGTTTTAGTCTCATGTAAAATCAGAAGAAAAAACTATTAGGTGAAACAAAATATTTTCATATATTTCTTTTTGTGTCAGTACAGCCATAAAATATAATTTCAATTAAATTTTATTTATTTATTTATTTTGAGATGGGGTCTCACTCTGTTGCCCAGGCTGGAGTGCAGTGGCATGATCTCACTGCAGCCTCTGCCTCCCGGGTTCAAGCAATTCTCCCACCTCAGCTTCCTGAGTAGCTGGGATTACAGGGGTGTACCACCACGTCCAGCTAATTTTTGCATTTTTGGTAGAGATAGGGTTTCACCATATTGGTCAGGCTTTATTTTTATTTTTATTTTTATTTTTATTTTTAATTTTTTTTTTTTTTGAGACGGAGTCTCGCTCTGTCACCCAGGCTGGAGTGCAGTGGCCGGATCTCGGCTCACAGCAAGCTCCGCCTCCCGGGTTCACGCCATTCTCCTGCCTTCGCCTCCCGAGTAGCTGGGACTACAGACGCCTGCCACCTCGCCCGGCTAGTTTTTTGTATTTTTTAGTAGAGACGGGGTTTCACCGTGTTAGCCAGGATGGTCTCAATCTCCTGACCTCGTGATCCGCCCGTCTCGGCCTCCCAAAGTGCTGGGATTACAGGCTTGAGCCACCGCGCCCGGCCTATTTTTATTTTTAGAGAAAGGGTTTTGCTCTGTCACCCAAGCTGGGATAGAGTAGCCTGATTGTAAGCTCACTGTAGCTTAGAACTCTTGGGCTCAAGTGATCCTCCTGCCTTGGCCTCTCAGTATTGGGATTACAGGCGTGAGTCACTGAACCTGGCCAAAATACAGTTAAAATATATATATATTTTTTTGTACAGGAAGGAGCGCAATAAAGCAAGTGCCCAAGGCCCACAAAAGCTGTAATATGGCTGTTTGGAATGATGGAAACCAGTCAAAATGACTTTTTTTCTATCTTGAGATGAGGGAGAAGTAGTAGCTGTCAGTAAGGAAATTGGAGGACATATCACAAATTTTGCCTTAGATTAAATGAGTTGTGGGACATTTATGAAGAGAGGTGGATTATATAATGCATTTTTAAACTAGTAGTTATTCTTCAAGAGCCTAAGGCAGGTTTTCTGTGACTTACTTGTTCCATGGTAGGGAACAGGTCCTGGGGATATAAGCCTTTCTTCCAAACTAGTATATTGTGAATGTGTTAGTGACAAGTAAGACGTCAGTTCTTTTTTTTTTTTTTGAGATGGAGTCTCACTCTGTCGCTCAGGCTGGAGTGCAGTGGTGCGATCTCGGCTCACTGCAAGCTCTGCCTTCCCGGGTTCACGCCATTCTCCTGCCTCAGCCTCCCGAGTAGCTGGGACTACAGGTGCCCACCACCACGCCCGGCTAATTTTTTGTATTTTTAGTAGAGACAGGGTTTCACCGTGTTAGCCAGAATGGTCTTTATCTCCTGACCTTGTGATCCACACGCCTCAGCCTCCCAAAGTGCTGGGATTACAGGTGTGAGCCACCGTGCCTGGGCAGACGTCAGTTCTTAAGTTGTAATTTAGGATTTTGCTTTTACTACTATCCATGATATCTTCCATCTTAGCCTTTTAAAAAATATACATATTTTATATTGTTTGCTTTAAATGTGTTCACAGAGGGGACACATGAAATTTCATAGTTTGATATATTTTTTGTTTGAGGTATTTACTGGCAAAGTTTAGAATATTGTTGAAAATTTCAGTCATCATGGCTCTAGAATTTCATTTTCCCTCATTTCTCTGTTTTGCTGCTTGTACTAGAACCCAGAGAAGACAATTAGAGTCAAGAGTCAGTGCCATTTTGGTTTGCTTCCCTGCAAGGTAGTTCTCTATGTTACTGAAAGGGGCTGAACACTCAGGTCAGTCACCAAAAATCAATATGGTAGCCACCTTTTTTTTTTTTTTTTTCCTGAGAATGAGTCTCGCTCTGTCACCCAGGCTGGAGTGCTGTGATGCGATCTCAGCTCACTGCAACCTCCGCCTCCTGGGTTCAAGCGATTCTCCTGCCTCAGCCTCCCGAGTAGCTGAGACTACAGGTGCGTGCCACCATGCACAGCTAATTTTTGTATTTTTAGTAGAGACGGGGTTTCACTGTGTTAGCCAGGATGGTCTCGATCTCCTGACCTGTGATCCCCCCACCTCGGCCTCCTAAAGTGCTAGAATTACAGGTGTGAGCCACCACACCTGGCCTGGTAGCCACCTTTTAAGGGAAACTTACCATATGCCGGGCATTGTGTTAAGGATCATTATTTAATCTCCTAAGTGGTCTCTTCCTCACCTTGTCCTCTTACGGTTTTTTTTTTTTTTTTTTTTTGAGATAGAGTCTTGCTCTGTCACCCAGGCTGGAGTACAGTGGTACAATCTTGGCTCACTGCAAGCTCTGCCTCCTGGGCTCAAATAATCCTCCCACCTCAGCCTCCCTAGTAGCTGGGACCAATGTAACTGTGATGTTACAGAAAAAAATAAAGCAGGGAAGAGAGATGGGGAGGAAATCAAAATCTGAATCAAGACATTCAAATCAAAATCTGAATTGAGATTGAGCCACCATACCTGACTAATTTTTGTATTTTTAGTAGAGATGGGTTTTTGCCATGTTGCCCAGGCTGGTCTGGAACTCCTGAACTCAAGTGATCCACCCACCTTGGCTTCCCAAAGTGCTGGGATTACAGGTGTGAGCCACTGTGCCTGGCCTGTGATATATTCTTAATATGGCAGCCAGAGAGAAGCTGTTAGATCAGAGATGCTGATGCTGTTTAGGTCCAGTCATATCATTCCTCTGCTCAAAACCTTACAGTGACTTCCTATTTCTGGCAAAATAAAAGCTAAAATCCTTACAGCAGCCTTTAAGGTTCTATGTGAGCTGGTCGCCTCTTACTTCTCTGACCTTCTCTCTTAACATTCCCTTCCTTAGTCTCTGCTCCAGCTTCTTCATCTCCTTGCTTTTCCTTGTTCATGCTGGGCATGTGCCTTTTCATTTCTAATTTCCCCTATGTGGAACACGGCATAGCTTGTTCCCTCAATTCAGATTTTTTTTTTTTTTTTTTTTGAGACGGAGTCTGGCTCTGTCACCCAGGCTGGAGTACAGTGGCCGGATCTCAGCTCACTGCAAGCTCCGCCTCCCAGGTTTACGCCATTCTCCTGCCTCAGCCTCCTGAGTAGCTGGGACTACAGGCGCCGCCACCACGCCCGGCTAGTTTTTTGTATTTTTTAGTAGAGACGGGGTTTCACTGTGTTAGCCAGGATGGTCTCGATCTTCTGACCTCGTGATCCACCCGTCTCGGCCTCCCAAAGTGCTGGGATTACAGGCTTGAGCCACCGCGCCCGGCCTCAATTCAGATTTTGATTTGAATGCCCTGATTCCGATTTTGATTTCTTCCCCATCTCTCTTCCCTGCTTTATTTGTTTCTGTAGCATAACAGTATATAACATACCATGTTACATCATGTATTTATTTGTTTTCCTTGTTTGATGTTTCCCCTACTAAAATTCGAGTACCATGAGGACAGGGATTTTTGTCCTGTTTCCTGCTGTTTTTGTAGCACCTGGCAAGCACAAAGTAAGTGCTCAATAATGTTTGCTGAGCGAATGAATAAATTGCCACAACCCTCTGCCATGGACACTGTTATTTCATTTTGCAAATGAAGAAACTAAAGCCCAGAGAGGTTAAATGATTTGCATAAGGTCACATGACTCTTAATCTTCCTGCTGAATGGCTTTATCTCGTGTCATCTCATCATGCCTCTGTGCTCAGTCATGGGACACTAAATATTTGTGTATGTTTATGTGTGTGTGTATGTGTGTGTGTGTGTATGTATGTGTGAATATCATATACACAGTTTATCTTCTGTGCCTTTGCTCATGTTTCCTCAGGAGACGTCCTTCTTTCCTTCCCTTACTGAGGTAGAACTTTATTTGCAGAAGAAATGGTGATTTAGAGGAGTTGCTGGGTACGAAGATTGTTTGGTGAGGTAGAGGGATGAGTATTGGGAGCTAAGGCCAAATTATGGTAAATGCTTATAATGTGTGTTCAGGGAGCTTTTGGTTAGAGTGAGGTTTTGTTTAGGAGTATGATAGACAATGAAGTTAAAGAGAGAGAGGGTTATAGTCCCACTATCGGGACCTTGAGCTTCAGGCTAAGGAGCAGATATTTTTATCTTGTCCCTTGAAGGTTTTTGAGCAGGAGAACGTTAATGAGTATTAGTGAAAAAATAGTACTTTGAAAAATACTTGATTTTGCAGGGTGATGAGAATAGTTTGAAGTAAGAGGCTAATATTAGGAAGAACACTTAGGAGATTATTAGGATGACATAGTTTAGAGGTGAGGCAATCAGGGCTGAAGTTTATACTTAAGATTGGAAATTGCCGGGCGCAGTGGCTCAAGCCTGTAATCCCAGCACTTTGGGAGGCCGAGACGGGCGGATCACGAGGTCAGGAGATCGAGACCATCCTGGCTAACATCCTGGCTAACACGGTGAAACCCCGTCTCTACTAAAAATACAAAAAACTAGCCGGGCGAGGTGGCGGGCGCCTGTAGTCTCAGCTACTCCGGAGGCTGAGGCAGGAGAATGGCGTGAACCCGGGAGGCGGAGCTTGCAGTGAGCTGAGATCCGGCCACTGCACTCCAGCCTGGGCTACAGAGCAAGACTCCGTCTCAAAAAAAAAAAAAAAAAGATTGGAAATTGGCTAGGTGTGGTGGCTCACGTCTGTAATCCCAGCACTTTGGGAGTCCGAGGCAGGTGGATCACTTAAGGTCAGGAGTTCGAGACCAGCCTGGCCAGCATGGCAAAACCCCATCTCTACTAAAAATACAAAAATTGGCCGGGTGTCATGGCACGCGCCTGTAGTCCCAGCTATTCGGGAGGCTGAGGCAGAAGAATTGCTTGAACCCAGGAGGTGGAGGTCGCAGTGAGCCAAGATTGCACTGCTGCACTCCAGCCTGGGCAACAGAGAAAGACTCTGTTTAAAAAATAATAATAATAAAAGTGGAAATTCAAGTGCAGAGATGAGATACTAGACCAACAAAAATCAAACACACACACACATACACACACAAAATAAGGCTGGGCGTGGTGGCTCATGCCAGTAATCCCAGCACTTTGGGAGGCCGAGGTGGGAGTTTGAGACCAGCTTGGGCAACATAGTGAGACCCCCCACTCCTTTAAAAAATTTTTAAAAATTAGCTGTTTACGATGGCATGTGCCTGTGGGCCCAGGTACTTGGGAGGCTGAGGTGAGTGGATTGCATGAGCCTGGGAGGTCAAGGCTGCAGGGAGTCATGATCGTGTCACTGCATTCCAACCTGGGTGACAAAGTGGGTGTCTCAGAAAAAAGAAGACTAAATCCCAACAACAAATACAGTCATATGCCACATAATGATATTTTGGTCAATGATGGACTGCATATACTACAGTGGTTCCATAAGATTATAATGGAGCTGAAAAATTTCTGTTGCATAGTGATAGGGTAGCTGTTTTAACGTGGCACAGCATTTTACTCTTGTTTATGGTGATACTGGTGTAAACAAACCTGTGCTACCAGTTGTATAAGAATATAGCAGGTACAATTCTATATAGTATATAGTAGTTAAAATGTTTTTTAAAAATTCAGTACTAGATGATACTGCAGTAGCATATAGTATATAATATATAGTGGATACAAATATATTACATAGTTCATAATAAACTAGGTTACTGGATTATGCATTTATTATACTATATTATTTTATTTTCTATTTTCTTGCAAATACCTCACCTACTACTTGAATTTAATTTTTTTTTTTATAGACAGGGTTTCATTCTGTCACCCAGGCTGGAGTGCAGTGGGATGATCGAAGCTCACTGCAGCCTCCAACTCCTGGGCTCAAGCAATTCTCCCATTTCAATTTCCTGACCATGTCAGACTAAATTTTTTTTTTGAAATGGAGTCTCGCTCTGTCTCCCAGGCTGGAGTGTAGTGGCACAATCTTGGCTTACTGCAAACTCCGCCTCCTGGGTTCACGCCATTCTCCTGCCTCAACCTCCCGAGTAGCTGGGACTACAGGCATCTGCCACCATGCCCAGGTAATTTTTTGTTACTTTTAGTAGAGACGGAGTTTCACCGTATTAGCCAGGATGATCTTGATCTCCTGACCTTGTGATCTGCCTGCCTCAGCCTCCCAAAGTGCTGGGATTACAGACGTGAGTCACCGTGCCCAGCCCAGCCCGATTTTTTTTTTTTAACTTGTAGAGAGCCATGTTGCCCAGGCTGGTCTTGAACTCCTGGCTTTAAGTGATCTTGCTGCCTCAGCCTCCCAAAATGCTGGGATTACAGGCATGAGCCACCACACTCTGCTATACTATATTGTTTATCATTATTTTAGTATATACTCCTTCTACTCATTGAAAAAAAAAAGTTAACTGTAAAACAGCCTTAGGCAGGTTCTCCAGGAGTTATTCCAGAAAAAGGCAATTGTTTATCATAGGAGATGACAGCTCCATGTGTGTTACTGCCCATGAAGACCTTCCAGTGGGAAAGATGGGGAGGTGAAAGACAGTAATATTGATGATCCTGACCCTGTGTAGACCTAGGCTAATGTATGTATGTCCTAGTTGTTTTTTTTTTTTTTTTTTTTTTAAAACAAAGTTTATTTTTATTTTTATTTTTCTGAAATGGAGTTTCTCTCTGTTTTCCGGGCTGGAATGCAGCGGTGTGATCTCAGCTTGCTGCAACCTCTGCCTCCCAGGTTCAAGCCATTCTCATGCCTCAGCCTCCCGAGTAGCTGGGATACAGGCATGTGCCACCACGCCCAGCTAATTTTTGTATTTTTAGTAGAGAGGGGGTTTCACCATGTTGGCCAGGCTGGTCTTGAACTCTTGACCTCAATGATCCGCTGGCCTCAGCCTCCCAAAGTGCTGGGATTACAGGTGTGAGCCATCATGCCCATCTTTTTTTTTTCTTTTTATTAATAAATGAGACAGGGTCTTGCTCTGTTACCCAGTCTGGAGTGCAGTGGTACAATCAAAGCTCACTGTAGCCTCAACCTCCTAAGCTCAAGCAATTTTCCTGCCTCAGCCTCCTGAGTAGCTGGGACCACAGGCATGTACCACCACATCTGGCTAATTTTTGTTTTGTTTTGTTTTGTTTTTTGAGATGGAGTCTCGCTCTGTTGCCCCGGCTGGAGTGCAGCGGCACGGTCTCGGCTCACTGCAACTCCCGCCTCCCAGGTTCAAGCGATTCTTCTGCCTCAGCCTCCTGAATAGCTGGGATTACAGGCACCTGCCACCATGCCTGGGTAATTTTTTGTATTTTTAGTAGAGACGGGGTTTCGCAGTGTTGGCCAGGCTGGTCTTGAACTCCTGACCTCGTGATCCACCTGCCTCAGCCTTCCAAAGTGCTGGTATTACAGGTGTGAGCCACTGTGCCTGACCCACATCTGGTTAATTTAAAACAATTTTTTGAGGCTGGGCATGTTGGCTTATGCCTGTAATCCCAGCACTTTGAGAGGCCAGCGTAGCTAATGACTTGAGCCCAGGAGTTTGAGACCAGCCTGGGCAACATAGCGAGGCCCCATCTCTATTAAAAAAAAAATACAAAAAACTTTCGCCAGGTGTGGTAGTCTCACTCTTGTAGTCTCAGCTACTTGGGAGGCTGAGGCAGGAGAATCACTGAACCTGGTAAAGTTGAGGCTGCAGTGAGCTGAGATTGGACCACTGCACTCCATCCTGGGTGACAGAGCTGGACCCGGTCTGAATTTTTTTTTTTTTTTGTAGAGATGGAATCTTGCTATGTTGCATAGATTGGTCTTGAACTCTTGAGCTCAAGGGATCCTCCTGCTTCAGCCTCCCAAAGTTCTGGGATTTACAGGTGTGAGCCACCGTGCCTGGCTCAGACTAGATATTACCAAAATTTTAAATATTTGCTGGTCTGGAAAATGATACCTTGTTTTGATTTGTATTTCTCTGATTAGTGAAATTGGGTTTCTTTCCATATCCTTATTGGCTTTTTCTGTTTTTTTTTGAGATGGAGTCTCACTCTGTCACCCAGGCTGGAGTGCAGTGGCATGATCTCGGCTCACTGCAAGCTCCACCTCCCGGGTTCACACCATTCTTCTGCCTCAGCCTCCCGAGTAGCTGGGACTACAGGCATCCGTCACCACACCTAGCTAATTTTTTGTATTTTTAGTAGAGGCGGGGTTTCACCATGTTAGCAAGGATGATCTTGATCTCCTGACCTTGTGATCTACTCGCCTCAGCCTCCCAAAGTATTGGGATTATAGGCATGAGCCACTGTGCCTGGCCTTACATATGTATTTTTTTTGTGAATTGCATAGTCATATTTTTTGTCAGTTTGTCTACTCAATTTATAGGAGCTTCTTGTGTTCTGGGTATTAATCCAGATTTTTTTTTTTTTTCTTTTTTTCTTTTTGTAATAGAGACGAGGTCTCGCTATGTTGCTTTGTTGCCCAGGCTGGTCTTGAATTCCTGGGTCCAAGCAATTTGCTAATTTTGTCCACCCAAAGTGCTGGGATTTACAGATGTGAGACACCGTGCCTGGCCCAGATATTAATCTTTTGACTATCACGTATCTTTAATATTTTCTCCAAGTATGTCACTTACTTTTAACTTTTTTAATGGCACATTCTACTATATAGAAGTTTTCAGTTTTGAGGCAATGGTAGCTGCTAGTCTTTTCCTGTATGATTTTGAGGTTTTGTTTCCTTATCCTGTGATTATATACAATTCTCTTATCTTACAGAACTAGTATAGTTTTTAGAAATAGAACCTAACTTTTTTTTTTGAGATGGAGTGATTTTTATTTTATTTTCATTTTTTTTAGGGAGGGTAGGGAGGAAGGGCCTTTTTCAGTGATTTGAAATGCCTCCCTTTTATAAGTTTCCCTTCAGTCAGTTTCTGGAGTCTCCTTTCTGTTCTGTTTATGTATCTATGCATCAATATCATATACCATTTCAAATTCCTATAGCTTTATAATTTTTCTTGTTGTTGTTGGGTTTTTTTGAGATAGGGCCTTGCTCTGTCACCTAGGATGGAGTGCAGTGGTGTGGCATGATTACAGCTCACTGTAACCGCTGGGTTCAAGTGATCTGCCTGCCTTGGCCTCCTAATGTGCTAGGATTATAGGTGTGAGCCACTACACCTGGCCTGGGTTTTTAGTTTTTGATAGCAGGTAATAAAACTTTATTGAATATTCTCATTTTGATTTCTAGTTGTTAGACTATGAAGTTTCAGAAAACATTCTGTTGAAATTTTGATTAGAATTACATTGAATCTATAGAATAATTTGAGGACCATTTCACATCTTTACAACATTGAGTCTCCTTGTCCTGGACTATGATGTTTCTCTATGTTTTCTATTGTTATATCACCTTTGAGCTTTGTAATTTACTTCAGTTGGCTTTATATATTTCTTTTTAGTTAGAAATAATCCCCTTAAACTGGGTGAAGTGGCACATGCCTATAATTCTAACTACTCAGGAGGCTTAGGTGGGAGGATTGCTTGAGCCCAGGAGTTTGAGGCTATAGTATGCCATGATCACACCCATGAATTGCCACAGCAGTCCCCAGCCTGGATGACATAATGAGAGCCCTATTTCCAAAATTAAAAACAAAAATCCTCCTTTGATTAATTTTATTTTTGTAAAGCTTCAAGGGAAAAGAAATACCCAGAATTGCTCTGGTGACTGGTTATGATTTTTTTTCTTTTTAAAAATATTTATGTATTTGTTTGTTTATTTAGAGACAGGGTCTCACTCTGTCACCCAGGCTGGAGTGCAATGGCATAATCTAGGCTCATTACAGCTTTGACCTCCTGGGCTCAAGATATCCTCCTGCCTCAGCCACCCATGTAGCAGGGACTATAGGTGCACACCGCCATGACTGGCTAATTTTTTGTGTTGTGTGTAGCGACAGGGTTTCACTGTGTTGCCCAAGCTGGTCTTGAATTCCTGAGCTCAAGCAATCTACCTGCCTCGTCCTCCCAAACTGTTAGGATTACAGGTGTGAGCCACAGTGCCTGGCCTTTTTTTCTTTTAAAATAGAGACAGAGTCTCACTCTGTCAGCCAGGTTGGAGTGCAGTGGTGCAATCACAGCTCACTGTAACCTTGAACTCTAGGGCTCAAGTGGTCTTCCCACTGCAGTTTTCCAAGGAGCTGGAACTACATGCATGTGCCAACATGTTCAACTCATTTTTAGAATTTTTTATAGAGATGAGGTCTCGCTGTGTTGCCCAGGGTGGTCTTGAACACCTGGCCTCAAAACATCATCTCACCTAAGCCTCCCAAAGTACTGGTATTACAGGATTAAGCTACCATGCCTGACCTGTTTCATTAATAAAGTTACTAAGTTATTAGATTTGCCTGCTTCATAGGAACTTAAAACCCTCAATGGAGAAAAATATAGACAAGCATAGATGGCTTAATCAGGGACATTTTGGGTCTTTATTTAACAGAAACTGGCTTTCATTATATGCTTGATAACCTAAGACCTTTTACATGGTTAAAAGTATAGAAACTGTTGAATTTAGTAGATGTAGCAGGAAGAGTCATAGTGTATCTAAGGTGTCTTACGTAGATTTCTGAATCTTAGCAGTTTTCAAAATTGTAATTTATTGATATCTACTTTGTGTAAAACCCTGTGCCAGTTGTTCTGAAGAATACTAAGACTAAATTCCTGCTGTCTAGGCATTTACCAGCTATAAGACTAGCAATATAACATTTAAGAAAACCTATAATTGCTGGGTGCGGTGGCTCACGTCTGTAATCGCAGCACTTTGGGAGGCCTAGGCAGGCAGATCACCTGAGGTCAGGAGTTTGAGACCAGCTTGACCAACGTGGTGAACCCCTGTCTCTATTAAAATTACAAAAAATTGGCTGGGCGTGGTGGTGTGCGCCTGTAGTCCCAGCTACTCAGGAGGCTGAGGCAGGAGAATCATTTGAACCGGGAAGGTGGAGGTTGCAGTGAGCTGAGATCGCGCCACTGCACTCCAGCCTGGGTGACAAAGTGAGACTTGGTCTTAAAAACAACAACAAACAAAAAGTCCTGTACTTGAAGGCACTGTATGATATGTCCAGTGAGTGTTGGAGAAACTTCACTGAAGAAAAAACGAATTACCTGTAGTTGAATATTCTGGGTCAACTTGGTAGGTAAGCTGTGATTTGAGGCGGACCTTGAAAGATGAATGAGATTTTCGTTGTGCTAAGGTCTGCATATAGTACTTTATGTGAATTTTTAAAATGTAATCTTTACAACAACTTTTATGAGACAAGTCTAGTTATGATTGCTATAGTAAAGATGAAGAAACAGGAGCTTAAAGTGTATATTTTTTGCTGGAGTATAGTGGCGCCATCTTGACTCACTGCAACCTCTGCCTCCCTGGTTCAAGCGATTCTCCTGCCTCAGCCTTCTGAGTAGCTGGGATTACAGGTGCCTGTCACCACGCCTAGCTAATTTTTGTATTCTTAGTAGAGACAGAGTTTCACCATGTTGGCCAGGTTGGTCTCGAACTCCTGACCTCAGGCAATCTGCCCACCTGGGCCTCCCAAAGTGCTGGCATTACAGGCATGAGCCACAGTGCCCGGCCATGAAAAACATTTTTAAAAAAAGTCTAGAAAGATTCATGTTCTGTTACATATTGGTTACCTATGGGGGAAGGTACTGAGATTTTGGAGGTGGAAGTCAAAAGGAGGCTTTGGAATTTCAGGTTGTCATTTAAAGGAGGTATATTTAAAAATGCATTTCAAGAAGAAAAATATAAACATTTTGGAACTAAGATAATGGGAAAGGAAGGCTAAGGTACTAAAAGTTTTAGAAAAGATATCTACTTGCAAAATAGTGCAAGGTAGTCAGTTGGATTGGCTCCTGAATTTAAAAATATGAGTATTTATAGGGAAAATGCATGAGATCACCAGTTATTTAGTTTACATTAATCTGTCACGATGGAAAAACTCCACCTTTCTCACATTATTATATCCACAAAGGTCATACCATTTCTTTGGATACCACTGTTGGGCATAAAGTTAGGGACAAAGTTGTTTAGTTAGGGGGTCTAGGCTTATAGGAAATGCTGCAGGTTATATTTATTTTGGGAAAAGTATTTTCTTTCCCCCATCTCTGGGATGTGAGTTTTATTCATATTGGTGGCAAGGCAGAACATCAATTTTACTTTCCCAGTAGGTTGTTCAAGGTTACATAGCTAACAAGTGGTTCAGTAGGATTTGAACCCAGACAGCCTGGGTTCAGAGTTCTAGATCTCAGCTACTCTGTTATTGAAAATGGAGAGACAGGAATTCCAAAGGAAGAATCAAAGTTTACAGAAGGAGGGCAGTATAAAGTATGTTCAAGGGTGCCGTAGTAAAGTAGTATAGTAATTATGCCTGTAATTGGCGGGAGATAAAAGATGATGAGGCTTTTTCGGGCTATAATGTGGAATATCTTGAAAATTAGGATAATAGATGGGTCCAAGGATGGATGAAAAAGATTCATTCCTCTTACAAATATTGCATTGAAATAAAATTTCAGATACATAAAGGATCATTCTTTGAGTGTACTTACAGGATTGTGGCTTATCCATCCTTTACAAAGGTTATTTAGCTTGGCCAGACATGGTGGCTCATGCCTGTAATCCCAGCACTTTGGGAGACCAAAGTGGGCAGATCATGTGAGCCCAGGAGTTCGAGACCAGCTTGGGCAACATGGCAATTGCCACTACATTAATTTAATAATAATTAAAAATAAAAGATATAATTTATTTTTATAATTAAAAAATTTAAAAACGGTTATTTAACTTCAGCTGTTCCTTATAATATACCAGATTCTTTTCAAAGGAAAGGATAAAGTTCTGTTCCAGCAATTTTCAAATTTAACTAGCATTCTTACCTTTGAGAATACTACCATGACTTTTTTTTTTTTTTTTTTTTTTTTTTTGAGACAGGGTCTTGTTCTGTTGCCCAGGCTGGAGTTCAGTGGTACGATTTCGGCTCACTGCAGTGAGCTCAGTTGATCCTCCCACCTTAGCCTCCCATGTAGCTGCTACTGTAGGTGTGTGCCACAATGCCCAGCTAATTTTTTTGTAGAGACAGAGTTTCACCATGTGGTCTGGGCTGGTCTTGAACTCCTGGGCTCAAGCAGTCCACCCACCTTGGCCTCCCAAAGTGCTGGGATTACAGCCATTACTTTTGTATTATGGTAAAATATATATAACATAAAATTTACCATTTTAATAATTTTTCATTGTATGGTTCAGTAGCATTAAGTACATTCACATTGTTGTGCAACCATTACCACTATCCATCTCCAAAACTTTTTCATTTCCCCAAACTGAAATTATGCCTATTAAACACTAAACTTCCATTCCTTCTTCCTCCTAGTCCCTGGCAACCACCTTCTACTTTCTGTCTCTATGGATTTAACTATTCTAAGTACTTCATAAAAGTGGAATCGTACAATATTTGTCCCTTTGTGTCTGGCTTATTTTACTTAATGTCTTCAAGGTTCATCCATGTTGTAACATCTGTTAGAATTTCCTTCCTTTTTTTGCAAATTTTTAAAATTGTGGTAAAGTACATGCAACAAAATTTAACCATTTTAAAATGTACAGTTTAGCCGGGCGCGGTGGCTCAAGCCTGTAATCCCAGCACTTTGGGAGGCCGAGACGGGCGGATCACGAGGTCAGGAGATCGAGACCATCCTGGCTAACACAGTGAAACCCCGTCTCTACTAAAAAATACAAAAAACTAGCCGGGCGAGGTGGCGGGCGCCTGTAGTTCCAGCTACTCGGGAGGCTGAGGCAGGAGAATGGCGTGAACCTGGGAGGCGGAGCTTGCAGTGAGCTGAGATCTGGCCACTGCACTCCAGCCTGGGCCACAGAGCGAGACTCCGCCTCAAAAAAAAAAAAAAAAATGTACAGTTTAATGTTATGAACTACATTTATACCGCTGCACAACTATCACCACCATACATCTCCAGAAACTCTATCTTGTAAAATTGAAACTCTATACCCATTAAACAATCAATCTCCATCTTTCTCCCAGCCCCTGGCAAGCACCATTCTACTTTCTGTCTCTATGATTTTAACTACTGTAAATACCTCACATAAGTGGAATAATACAATATTTGTCTTTTTGTTACTGGCTTATTTTACTTAGCATAATGCCCTCAAGGTTTATCCATGGTGTAGCATGTATCAAAATTTCCTTCCTTTTTAAGCCGAAAAATACTCCATTGTATGTACATGCCACATTTTGCTTATCTATTCATTCATTTATGGACACTTGCATTTCTTTCTTTCTTTTTTTTTTTTTTTTTGAGACGGGGTCTCGCTCTGTTGCCCAAGCTGGAGTGCAGTGGCATGATCTGGGCTCACTGCAACTTCCGCCTCCCGGGTTCAAGCAGTTCTCCTGCCTCAGCCTCTCGAGTAGCTGGGATTACAGGAGCCTACCACCACACCCAGCTAATTTTTATATTTTCAGTAGAGATGGAGTTTTGCCATTTTTGTCAGGTTAGTCTCAAACTCCTGACCTCAGGTGATCCGCCTGCCTCGGCCTCCCAAAGTGCTGGGATTACAGTCATGAGCCACCGTGCTCAGCCGGACACTTGCATTTCTTCTACCTTTTGGCTACTGTGAATAATGCTGCTATGACTGTGCATGTACAAATGTGAGTTTTCTTTGTTTTTATTTATTTATTTTGAGACAGAGTTTCACTCTTGTTGCCAGGCTGGAGTGCAATGGCTTGATCTTGGCGCACTGCAGCCTCTGCCTCCCAGGTTCAATCGATTCTCCTGCCTCAGCCTCCTGAGTAGCTGGGACTACAGCCATGTGTCAGCACACCCGGCTAATTTTGTATTTTTAGTAGAGACGGGGTTTCACCATGTTGGTCAGGCTGGTCTCGAACTCCCAACCTCAGTTGATCTGCCCACCTTGGCCTCCCAAAGTGCTGGGATTACAGGCATGAGCCACCGCGCCTGGCCGTTTTCTTCCTTTTTAAGACTGAATAATATTAGATTGTGTATGTGTGCAAATACACACACACACACCCCATGTTTTGTTCATCCATTCGTCAGTGGACATTTGTTGTTTTCTGCTTTTGTTGAACATTTGTGTACAAGTTTTAATTTAAGCATGTTTGAATACACGTTTTCAGTTCTTTTAACCCTCTAGCTAGAAGTGAAATTGTTGGATCATATGGTAATTTCATGTTTGACATTGAGGAACCACCAAATTCTTTTCCACAATGGCTGTACCATTTTACATTCCACCAGTAATGCAGAAAGGTTTCAAGTTCTTCACTTCCTTGCCAACACTTGTTCTTGGTGAGTGCGTGCCGCGCGCGCACGCGTGTGTGTGTATGAATAGCTATCTTAGTGGGTGTGAAGCAGCATTTCATTGTGGTTTTGATTCACATTTCTCTTAACAGCTAGTGATGTGGAGAATGTTTTTATGTGCTCGTGTGCTTATTGCAATCAGTATATTTTCTTTGGAGACGTGTTTATTCAAGTCTTTTGTCCTGTTTTGAACTGTGTCATTTATACCACCATTTTTAAAATCTAGTAAGTCTCTCAGCTGTCTTCTGGGTTGAACCAAAGGCTCCTTATAACACTGAAGCATATTGTGATAGGAAGGACTTATTAGGAAGTTAATAATGAACTATTAAGTATTAATGTAGGAAACCTCTTAGTTGGGGGTGACTGACTCAGATTGTTCACCTAGATCTATTTTTCTATAACATGACATCAATAGTAAATTATCCAAATGTGGCATAATCTCCATTGGTTGCTGGAAGTCATCATTGTTTTTCTGTTCCATGGCTTTTCTACAGCTAGAAACTATTCCTTTTTTTTTTTTTTTTTTTTTTTTGGTGAAATGGAGTCTTGCTCTGTCACCCAGGCTGGAGTGTGGTAGCATGATTTCAGCTCACTGCAACCTCCACTACCCAGGTCCAAGCGATTCTCCTGCCTCAGCCTCCTAAGTATCTGGGATTACAGGTGCCTGCTGCCACGCCCAGCTATTTTTTGTAGTTTCTGTAGAGAGGAGGTTTTGCCATCTTGGCCAGGCAGGTCTCGAACTCCTGTCCTCAACCAGTCCGCCCGCCTTGGCCTCCCCAAGTCCTGACATTACAGGCCTGAGCCACCGTGCCCGGCCAACTATTCCTGTTTTCATTTTTAGTTTTTGCTAGGGTGTGCTTAATAATGTCAATCTTCCATTTAACTTTCTGTCTCCCTCTACTTTCTCTAATCCATTGCCACAGATGAACTTCAGTGTTGTTAGGGAAACCCCTCACTTGCTTACTTTAATAATCCTGTGACCTCATGGTCATTCCTAATGGTAGTAATTTCTAGTTATGATACACCTAATACAAAGATGGCATTAACTTGATTACTTCTGTTAAAGAAAAAAAAAAAATGGAGTAATAATTTTGCAATGGATAGCATATTGAAATTTTAATCTTTTTCTAAAAGATACCATAAATATCTCTAGAACATGAAAACAAAAGCAATGAACATTGAAAGCACTAAATGAGTCAACGGGCAGTTTTTGAATCTAAGGATAGAGTCTTCTTAAGAGTTGCCCAGGTAGGTCTGTTAAATCTGAGTAATTAGGCACCTCCTGAGGAAGTATGCAGTGACATTTGCTATCACTCTTTGGAATTAACATGAGGGTTCAGTGCAGTTTTCCTGCTGGCTCCCTGACAGTATTGGTTTAAGTGACAGCCAGAATTAAGTTAGCCTAGCTCACAAACTTCATAATGGAAATCTGAATCACAAGGAGGTGAGTACCTTAAAGGATTCTGTCTTTTTCACTTTTTTTTTTTTTTTTTTTTGAGATGTCTCAGTCTCCCAAAGTGCTGGGATTACAGGCGTGAGCCACTGCGCCCGGCAACTTTTTTTTTTTTTTTTTTTTTGAGACAGAGTCTTGCTCTGTCACCCAGGCTGGGATGTGGTTGTATGATCTTGGTTCACTGCAACCTCTGCCCCCTGGGTTCAAGTGGTTCTCGTGCCTCAGCCTCCCTAGTAGCTGGGATTACAGGCATGTGCCATCACACCTGGCTAATTTTTGTATTTTTGCAGGGTTTCACCACGTTGGCCAGGCTGGTCTTGAACTCCTGACCTCAAGTGATTCGCCCACCTCAGCCTCCCAAAGTGTTGGGATTACAGGCGGGAGCCACTGTGCCCAGGGTTTGAGTCTAGCCGGGGCAACACAGCGAGACCCTGTCTTTACAAAAAATTGAAAAATGAACCAGGCTCTGTGGCACACATTTGTGTCCTAGCTGCTCCAGAAGCTGAGATGGGAAGATTGTTTGCACTCAGGAGGAGTTGGAGGCTGCAATGAGAGTGCCACTGCATTCTATCCTGGGCAACAGAGTGAGATCCTTTCTCTATGAAAAAATAAATACAAAGAGAAAGGAGGGCAAGTGACCTGAAATTGTAACATAAGAGACTTAGGCCGGGCGCCGGTGGCTCACGCCTGTAATCCCTGCACTTTGGGAGGCCGAGGCGGGCGGATCACGAGGTCAGGAGATCGAGACCATCCTGGCTAACACGGTGAAACCCCGTCTCTACTAAAATACAAAAAATTAGCTGGGCACGGTGGCGGGCGCCTGTAGTCCCAGCTACTCGGGAGGCTGAGGCAGGAGAATGGCACGAACCCGGGAGCGGAGCTTGCAGTGAGCCGAGATGGTGCCACTGCACTCCAGCCTGGGCGACAGAGTGAAGACTCTGCCTCAAAAAAAAAAAAAAAAAAAAGAGACTTAGATATGTAATCTTAGGATTTGGACTGGGGGGAATCAGAGGGATTATAGATCAAGGAGCAGGTATGGTCAGAGTAAGATTTTTGCAAGGTACTTGAGTATCAAGACGGGACAGTTTCAAATGATGACAAGATCCAGAGTTAAAGAAGTAAAGACCAGGTACATTAAATAGAATTGAACTAAAGATTGCTGGGCGCGGTGGCTCATGCCTGTAATCCCAGCACTTTGGGAGGCCGAGGCAGGCAGATCACCTGAGGTCAGGAGTTCGAGACCAGCCTGACCAATATGGTGAAACCCCATCTCTACTGAAAATACAAAAATTAGCCCAGCATGATGGCGTGTATCTGTAATCCCAGCTAGTTGGGACGCTGAGTCAGGAGAATTGGTTAAACCCAGGAGGCGGAAGTTGCAGTGAGCCAAGATCGTGCCACTGCACTCCAGCCTGACTGACAGAGTGAGACTCTGTCTCAAAAAAAACCAACCAGGTTGGGTGCAGTGGCTCACGCCTGTAATCTCAGCACTTTGGGAGGCCGAGGCAGGCGGATCATGAGGTCAGGAGATAGAGACCAGCCTGGCTAACACAGTGAAACCCCATCTCTACTAAAAATACAAAAAATTAGCTGGGCATGGTGGCGGGCGCCTGTAGTCCCTGCTACTTGGGAGGCTGAGTTAGGAGAATGGCGTGAACCCAGGAGGTGGAGCTTGCAGTGAGCCAAGATCGCTCCAGTGCACTCCAGCCTGGGCAACAGAGCAAGACTCCATCTCAAAAAAAAAAAAAAAAAAGAACAAAAAATACAGTAACCACTATTTGTATAGCATATTTGTATAGCATTTACACTGTATTAGGTATTGTAAGTAATCTAGAGATTATTTAAAGTGTACGGGATGATGTGTATAGGTTATATGCAAATACTGTGCTTTTTAAAAATTTAATTTAACTTAATTTAATTTAATTTAATTTTTGAGTCAGAGTCTTACTCTGTCACCCAGGTTGGAGGGCAGTGGTGAAATCTTGGCTCACTGCAACCTCTGCCTCCCAGGTTTAAGCAGTTCTAGAGCCTCGACTTCCCAAGTAGCTGGGATTACAGGTGCTCGCCACCACGCCTGGCTAATTTCTTTTTTTTTGAGATGGAGCCTTGCTCTGTTGCCCAGGCTGGAGTACATTGGCGGGATCTTGGCTCACTGCAACTTCCGCCTCCTGGGTTGAAGCGATTTCTGGCTTATTTTTTTTTTGTGTTTTTAGCAGAGACAGGATTTCACCATGTTAGCCAGAGTGGTCTTGAACTCCTGACCTCAAGTGACCTGTCCTCCTCAACCTCCCAAAGGGCTGGTATTACAGGCCTGAGTCACCACACCCAACCTAATTTTTGTATTTTTAGTAGAGATGGGATTTCACCATTTTGGCCAGGCTGGTATCAAACTCCTGACCTCAGGTAATCCACTTGCCTCAGCCTCCCAAAGTGTTGGGATTACAAGCTTGAGCCACCACACCTGGCCTGTGGTATTTTATATCAGGGATTTGAGCATCCATGGATTTTGGTATTTGCAAGGGTGTCCTGGAACCAGTCCCCATAAATAACAAGAGACAACTGTGTATCTCAAAGGTGAAGCCGTAAAGGAAGATGATCGTGATCTGGAAACTTTGATAGAAAGGCAAGAGAATGACAATCATTTCTGGCTCGGGGTGGGGGGGGGCGGTAAAGGTTGTAGTAAAGAGAGAAATGTGAGAAAATACTTGATGGGGGACAGCCAGGTTTAAGTCAAGGTAAATAAGTGGAAGGACCATTGTTCAGAAAGATTGAGGAAGCCTGATACTTGGTATGATAAGAGTGAGTATTCTCTTGGGCATAATGGAAAGCTTTGGGCAGTGACAGTGTGGAAAGAACCAGGGTTGAGGACCTACAGATTAGTAAGATAGTTCATGGTTCGTATCATATTGCCTTTGTCTTTGGTGACCTGGGATTATAGAGATCAGAGGGAATGTTGGAAGTTATTGATTGACTTAATTGTCTGGACTTTGTAAGTTGTTTTGGTACTGAAACTGGTTTAAAGATCCAAATAATATATTATGTGATCTCATAGAGGTGGTAAATACTTTTTATAAAGTTAGTGTGAAAGTCAACAAAGACTATATTCTGGGTGAGGGGTTGAATAAACAGAGTTGAAATCACTTGTTAGGTAAAGGCTCCCAGAAGGAATGTGGTGAAAAACTGATTGTGTCCAAGGACTCCTGTGATGCTTATAGAGGGGCTATAAAGTTCCCCCAGGTTGAGGGGAATGTGGTGACAGGGATCATTTTATAATAGAGTGATTATCAGTTTAAAATTGAATGGCTTGTGGATATATGCTAGAAGGAAACAGAAATGAATACCTGTTAGGATATTGGGATATGGCTTACTTTTTTTTTTTTTTTTTTGAGACAGTGTCTCTCTCTGTCATCCAGGCTGTTGTGCAATGGCGTGATCTCGGCTCACTGCAACCTCCGCCTCCCAGCTTCAAGGGATTCTCCTGCCTTAATCTGCTGAGTAGCTGGGATTACAGGCACCTGCCTTCACGTCTGGCTAATTTTTATATTTTTAGTAGAGACAGGGTTTAGTTTGCCAGGCTGATCTCGAACTTAGTTGGTCCACCCGCCTCGGCCTCCCAAAGTGCTGGGATTACAGGCGTGAGCGATTACCATGCCCGGCCTTTTTTTTTTTTTTTTTTTGGGACACAGTCTTGCTCTGTTGCCCAGGCTGGAGTGCAGTGGTGAGATCTCAGCTCATTGCAACCTCCGCCTCCTGGGTTCAAGCAATTCTCTTGCCTCAGCCTCCTGAATAGCTGGAACTATAGGTGTGCACTGCCATGCCCAGCTAATTTTTGTATTTTCAGTAGAGACAGAGTCTTGTCATGTTGGTCAGGCTGGTCTCGAACTCCTGACTTCAGGTTATCTGCCTGTCTCGGCCTCCCAAAGTGCTGGGATTACGGGCTTGAGCCTGGCCAGATATGAGTTAATTTTTAATTTTAAAATATACTAGAATTTTTTTTTTTTTTTTTTTTTTGGAGAAAATCTCACTCTGTCACCCAGGCTGGAGTGCAGTGTCATCATCATAACTCACTGCAGCCTCTAACTCCTGGGCTCAGGAGATCCTCCTGCCTCAGCCTCTTCAGTAGCTGGGACCACAGGCATGTACCACCACAGTCAGTTAATTTTTAAAATTTTTTTGTAGACAGGGGTCTTCTTATGTTTCCAGGGATCTTGCTTGTCTTGAACTCCTGGGCTCAAGCTATCCTCCAACCTTGGCCTCTCAAAGTGTTGGGATAACAGGTAAAAGCTATTTTACCTGGCATTTCTTTTCTTTTTCTTTCTTTCTTTCTTTCTTTTTTTTTTTTTTTTTTTTTGAGACAGGGTCTCTCTCTGTTGCCCAAGCTGGAGTGCAGTGGTGTGATCTTGGCTCACTGCAACCTCTGCCTCCTGAGTTTGAGCGATTCTTCTACCTTAGCCTCCCTATTAGCTGAGGCTACAGGCATGTGCCACTATGCCTGCTAATTTTTTGTTGTTGTATTTTTGGTAGAGATGGGGTTTTGCCTTGTTGCCCAGGCTGGTCTTGAACTCTTGGGATCAAGTGATCCGCCTGCCTTGGCCTCCCAAAGTGCTAGGATTACAGGTGTGAGTCACTGCACCTGATGTTTTTTTGATGGGGGTCTCACTGTGTTGCCCAGGCTGGACTTGAACTCCTGGTCTCAAGTGATCCTCACATCTCAGCCCTTTCAGCATGAGAATTTGTCCTTCTCCTCCTGGTTGGGGATCATAATGTCTTTTTTTTTTTCCACCTCTTGTTATACTATTCTTGTCCCATCCAACTTCTGACTTCACCCTTTTCTTTTGTGTGTTTTTCCTT
Organism: Chlorocebus sabaeus; assembly: GCF_047675955.1. Lineage (NCBI taxonomy): Eukaryota > Metazoa > Chordata > Mammalia > Primates > Cercopithecidae > Chlorocebus > Chlorocebus sabaeus. The sequence continues at coordinate 17,494,359 of NC_132929.1, forward strand.
GTCTTATGGTTTCCTCTCGTGTGGCTCTACTATTTTATGGCCCCTTCTCTGGCAATGTTTTAGTTTCTCTTCTTGATTCCAGCTCCATGAGTCTTTTCCTCCCATTTTCCATTCAGTTGAGAGGGAATGAGAGAGTACATTTTTACATTTAAGGCAGAGAATCTGTTTGTTACTCCTATTTGACTAAACTCTCATAGCACTCTTTCCTCACAAGCTGATGGTTAATTCATAGAACCTTTAGGTCTGTTGGATCCCTCCTATCTAATTAGCTTGGCACAGGAGTCAGGAGCATGTAGGTTTTTTTTTTTTTTTTTTTTTTGAGATGGAGTCTCGCTCTGTCGCCCAGGCTGGAGTGCAGTGGTGCAGTCTTAGCTCACTGCAAGCTCCGCCTCCTGGGTTCACACCATTCTCCTGCCTCAGCCTCCCAAGTAGCTGGGACTACAGGTGCCCGCTATCACGCCCGGCTAATTTTTTTTTTTTGTATTGTTAGTAGAGACGGGGGTTTCACTGTGTTAGCCAGAATGGTCTTGATCTCCTGACCTTGTGATCCGCCTGCCTTGGCCTCCCAAAGTGCTGGGATTACAGGCGTGAGCCACCATGCCCAGCCTATTTTTTTTTTTTCCGAGACAGATTCTTGTGCTGTTGCCCAGGCTGCAGTGCAGTAGCATGATCAGGGCTCACTGTAGCCTCATCCTCCCAGGCTCAAGTGATCTCTTACCTCAGCCTTCCAGTTACAGGCATGTGCCACCACACTTGGCTAATTTATTTTTTTTAGAGACGGAGTCTTGCTGTGTTGCCAGGCTTGGTCTTGAATTGAGCTTAAGCCATCTTTCTGCCTTGGCCTCTCAAAGTGCTGGGATAACAGGTGTGAGCCAGGGTGCCTGGCTCCCCCCCTTTTTTTTTAAGACAGAGTCTCGCTCTGTGGCCCAGGCTGTAGTGCACTGGCGCGATCTTGGCTCACTGCAGCCTCCGCCTCCTGGGTTCACGCGATTCTCCTGCCTCAGCCTCCTGAGTAGCTGGGACTACAGGTGCCCGCCACCACACCTGGCTAATTTTTTGTATTTTTAGTAGAAATGGGGTTTCACTGTGTTAGCCAGGGTGGTCTCGATCTCCTGACCTTGTGATCTCCCTGCCTTGGCCTCCCAAAGTGCTGGGATTACAGGGGTGAGCTACTGTGCCGGCCCTAGCTCCTATTTTTAAAGTGATTTTGTTGTTGAGTTGTAGGAGTTCTTTTTATATTCTAAATATTAGTCTATTATCAGATATATAGTTTGCAAATATTTTGTCCTTTTCTGTACGTTGCCTTTTCACTATCTTAATAGTGAATAATATACAATAGGTTTTAATTTGATGAAGTCCAGTTTATCTTTTTTTGTGTGTTACTTGTGCTTTTTGTGTCATACTTTTTTTTTTTTTTTCCCTGAGATGAAGTCTCGCTAAGTCGCCTCTGCCCGCCTCTGCCTCCCTAAGTGTTGGGAATATGGGCGTGAGCCACCATGCCCAGCCTTTTGTGTCATACTTAAGACCATTGCTAAATCCAAGGTTGTGACTCTTTTTCATTTTTTTTCCGTAAAAGTTTTATCGTTTCAGCACTTACATTTAGATCTTTGATCTGGTTTGTGTTCATTTTTGCGTATGGTGTGAGGTAGATGGTTCAACATAATTCTTTTTTTTTTTTTGAGTCACTGTTCTGCTGAACCAACATAATTCTTTTGTATGTATATCCAGTTGTCCCAGTACCATTTTTTCATCCTCTATAAATCTAATAAAGTACTTCTTCATATTTTACATAAGACATTTCTTCATACTTTATATAAAACTGGCCTAACATTCCATTCAAAATATTACTATACAGGTCAGGTACAGTGAGTGGATGGATCATACATGTAATCCCAGAACTTTGGGAGGCTGAGGTGGGAGGATTGCTTGAGGTCAGTAGTTTGAGACCAGCCTGGGCAACAGAGCAAGATTCCATCTGTACAAAAAAAAAAAAAAAAGGAGAAGGCTGGGTGTGGTGGCTCACATGTGTAGTCCCAGTACTTAGGGAGGCCGAGGTTGGAGGATCACTTGAGTCCAGGAGTTTGAGACCAGCCTGGTCAACATGGTGAAACCCTGTCTCTACTAAAAATACTAAAAATTAGCCAGGCGTGGTGGTCGCACACCTGTAATCCCAGCTACTTGGGAGGCTGAGACATGAAAATCACTTGAAACCCGGGAGGAGGAGGTTGCAATGAGCCGAGACTGCACCACTGCCCTCCAGCCAGCCTGGGCAGACTCTGTCTCAAAAAAAAAAGAGGAAAAGAAAAAATATTACCATTCAAAGTGAATATGAAATGTGTATTATTACTTGTGGAATACTAAAGTTGAAGTATATACCATAGAGGTTGTCTTCAGTCCCCCTTATTTAATAATTGTGGAAAGAAAGACCTAGAAAAGTTAACTGATGTCCAGTGTTGTATAGCTAATCAGTTAGAGATAATACTTTAACCCAGGTGTTTGCAAACTTTTTCTGTAGAGGGCCACATAGTAAATATTTTAGGCATTGTGGGCCAAGAGGCAAAATAGGGTATTATGTAGGTACATATATAAAAGTAAAACCAAATTTCCACAAATTTTGTGTTGATGAAAATTAAAAAATGTAATTATTTAGTACTTTTTCATTTTGGTAATACATGTCTACAGATGAGAAGAATGGAATTCTTTTTTTGGGGAGAATAACAATTTGTTTAATTGAGATTCAAAGTAAATGTTCCTTAGCCTTAAAATCAGTTGCAAATGTTCATCTGTTATTATTTATCTGTATGAGGTTTTATGTATTTAATCTTAGAAAATGTCATTTTTCACAGACAGGTCCTGCCAATTACTGATATCAGTTCACAAGCATGTGTTTCTAATTGAGCCTGTTAGTCTCTTGGAAGGCATTTTAAGAATTCTGTTAGGGCCGGGTGCGGTGGCTCACGCCTGTAATCCCAGCACTTTGGGAGGCCAAGGCGGGCGGATCACTTGGGCGGAGCTCTAGACCAGCCTGGCCTATGTGGTGAAACCCTGTCTGTACTAAAAATACAAAAATGAGCTGGGTGTGGTGGCACGTGCCTGTAATCCCAGTTACTTGGGAGGCTGAGGAAGGAGAATCTCTTGAACCTAGGAGTTGGAGGTTGCAGTGAGCTGAGATTGTGCCACTGCACTCCAGCCTGGGCAACAGAGTGAGACTCTGTCTGGAAAAAAAAAAAAAAGACTTTTGTTAGATTCTTTGATTTTTAAAACATTACTTGAAGATTAATCACTTTAAATTTGAGGCTAGGTGGAAGCTCCTCAATTGTACAAGTAAATAGATTTTGAAATGGGGAAATTCCCTTTTCATTTGCACCAAGTTCTGAAAAATGCTGCTGGAACTGTAAAATGCTGAACTTGGAAGATACATTCACTACAACTTTGTATGGAAATGGACATTTCTCATACTGTTTTAATTCTTGACAACACAGGAGTTGTATGTACCTTGACAATACTTGTGGTTCAAACAATGTTAGTTTTTATTTAAATGACTTTGTTGCAGCATAAGTTCTGCATATAATCACTGTTTTGCTATTTTACTAGGTTGAATTCATTAAGACACATGATGAAGTCTGTCAGAAAAGCTAATTTCCAAAGCCATTCAGTGTTCAATTAATAGTGAATGTGGGTAGTCTCATTCAGAAAAGTTTCAGCTCACCCTGAATTTTAAAAATTGCAGTAAAAATTTCCCTCTGCTAAGCTAAGTCACTGCTTCAGAAAATAAAGTGAAAAAGTTTATTTTCTCTGGATGTACAATTCTTTGGCAGCTATAGTCAGACATGATTTAGTTAACTAACCATTGCTAAGTGACTTTCCTTGCTTGGCTAATAGAGGTGATATTCAGAAGCTTACTTTCGTTGTATCCTCATTTTTAGTTTTTATTTCTATGAAGAAATTTAGCTGTGAGGAGATATTCCATTTTATTTTGTTTATTAATATTTATTAATTTTTTTTCTATTTTTCTTTTTTTTGGAGATGAAGTCTTGCTCTATCGCTGAGGCTGGAGTGCAATGGCATGATCTCGGCTCACTGCAATCTCTGCCTCCCAAGTTCAAGTGATTCCCATGCCTCGGCCTCCCCAGTAGCTGGGATAACAGGTGTGCACCACCATGCCTAATTTTTGTATTTTTAGTGGGGGGGGGGGGGTCCGCCATGTTGGCCAGGTTGGTCTCGAACTCCTGGCCTCAAGTGATCCACCCACCTTGGCCTCCCAAAGTTCTGAGATTACAGGCGTGAGCCACTAGAGGGAGAATTGCTTGAACCTGGGAGGCGGAGGTTGCAGTGAGCTGAGATGGCGCCACTGTACTGCAGCCTGGGCAACAGAATGAGACTCCATTCCTGCCCCCCACTGCCAAAAATGCATTTTTGACTTAATGAGATTTTCAATTATGATGGGTTAATTGCAATATCACCCCCACTGTAAGTTGATGGGGACCTGTATTGGTGTCATTCCAGGTTACTAGAAAATTATTTCTGTAACCTGTATGTGTACACTGGTTAGCAATGTAGTTTTAATGAGTCACAGTCAGAAAAGTTAGAGAAATATTTATAGAGCATATATGATGACAAGTAAAAAATGTCTGAAATCCATGCAGACTGCCTCTCTTCCGTGTACAACTTACTTCTTCAGATTTGTTATTTCCATTGGATAAGCTTCAGGTTTTTTTTATATGTTGATGTTCTCCAGGGCTATTTTCTAGCTTGGCTCTCTTTTCTCATTCAGCTTCTATGGTTCTTTACCTTTTGTTGGGTCATACACCTCTTGGGAAAATTGATAAAATTTATGGACCCTTTGTCAAAAATTGCTTGTATGTACCTTACACAAACTTCTGCTTAAAATTTTAGGAGTTTCACAGGACATCTATCTGCCTGCAAGCTCATTCGTAGATTCCAGATCAGAGCCGCACCTCCCTATGTGCTACCTGAATAATTGCACTCACATTTGTAGTTTGAAATACATTGATTTTCCAATCTATTTCTTCAGTATGATTCTCTGTGCTGAGCACTAGACCCTGATACTCATTTACTTCCTCTCCTTGCATATGTGACTGTTCTGTTGTAGTACTCCACTTACGAAACTGTGTAGTTCCTGGAATACATTTTCCTGTTGTTAAATCCTTGACTCCTTGGTTATGAGGCCCTGCCACTTCCTTGTTCTTCAAGACGTTCTCCCTCCTTAGCTTCTGTAATTCTACTTTCATCTATTTTTCTCTTATTTCTGTGACTACTCTTCTCTTCCTTTTTCCTAGATTCTTTTTTCACCACCTGTCCTCTAAATGTCTATTCTGACCATAACCCTCTGAGATATTTGACTCTACATTTTTGGGCTTTTTCATACCCCTGGCTTTAGTTACTTCCCAAATCTTTGTATTTAGCTAAAGTTCACCGTTTTTATCTCCAATGTCTACTGGACATTTCCACTTAGATCAATGGTTCCTAAATATGGTGGGGGATTACATACTCCCTTAATAATCTGATTAAGGTATATCTCTCTTCCCAGAAAAGTGTACTGCATACTAAATTTTGCATATTGTTTTAGGGTGTTCCTGGACCTCTTTCAGCCCCTCCATGGAATCCCTGTGGTATTCTAATTAAACACATATTAAGATGTTCCTGAACTGCCTTTAATTCAGTTTGTCCAAAATTGACACTATCATGATTGCCTCTAACCCATTTTATTTTTATTCCTCTCCCTGATGCCTCTAAATATAATTATTTGCCTCTTAATTATTTACTAACAAATTCATTCTGCAAATACGTGAATGCTTACTTCATATCTGGCACCTGACTTGAATATGCAGTGATGCACAAAATAGACATGGTTATTCCGTTCTCTCAAAGCTTACTCTATAGCATAGTGATTAAAAGTGTGAACTTTGGAGCCATAGTATCTGGGTTCAAGTTTTGAATCCTTACTGCTTTGTGACCTTGAACAAATTACTTAACCTCTCTGTTTAACCTTTAACTTAACCTTTTAGTTTCATCATCAGCCTGCTTCACTGGTTATTAGGATTAAATGAGTTAATATATGGCAAATGCTCTGTATATGTTAGCTTTTATTCATGGAGGAGACATTGAATAATCATAAGTAAATAATTATACATTTTGATAAGTACTATGAAGGAATAGAACAGGGTACTTTGAGAGAGAATTTAAATTAGGGAGTAGGGATAGGATTGCTAAGGGAGTGATATTTAGACAAACTGGTAGGATGTATAGGTGTTTCCCAGGTGAAGGTTTGTGGGGACTGGAAGCAAAGCGTTTCAGGCAAATAGAAAAGGCAGTGTAAGAGTCCTTCTCTGAGAAAGTGTTTGGAACATTTCAGAAATAGAAGGTCATTGTGCCTGGAGTATGATGTGTAATGGGGAGAATTATGTGAACGCAGAGATCTGTAGGCCATATCCAGGAGGTTAGATTTTATTCTAAATGAAATGGGAAGCTAATGGAAGGTTAAAAATGGCAGAAATGGCATGAACTGATTTATGTTTTGAAAGGGTCCCTTGATACTGTGTGGAGAATGGATTAGAGGAGAGCCATAATGAGGGCCTAGAGAGAGAAAAGAAAAGTCTGTTGTAGTAGTCTGAGTAAGAGCTGCTGGTGGTTTGGACTAGGGTGATGCATGAAGGTGGAATGAAGTGTGTGGGTTCAAAATGTTTTAAATTGAGTGCTTCTATGTGCCAGGTACCATTGATAGAATCTGAGGGTACAATGTAGAGGTTAAAAAGGACATACAGGCTGTGTGCAGTGGCTCACGCCTGTAATCCTAGCACTTTGGGAATCCGAGGCGGGTGGATCATGAGGTCAGGAGTTCAAGACCAGCCTGGCCAAGATGGTGAAACCTTGTCTCTACTAAAAATACAAAAATTAGCTGGTCATGGTGGCAGGAACCTATAATCCCAGCTACTTGGGAGGCTGAGGCAGAGAATTGCTTGAATCTGGGTGGCGGAGGTTGCAAGTGAGCCGAGATCACACCACTGCACTCCAGCCTGGGGGACAGAATAAGACTCTGTCTCAAAAAAAAAAAGAAAGAAAGAAAAAAAACAAGGACATAAAGTCTATAGTTTATAGGGATGGGATGAACAGGAGAGAGAAGACAATTATACAAATAAATATAAAAAATAGACCTGTATAAGTTCTAGGAAGAACAGATACATGGTGTTTTGACAGCATATCATGGTCAGGAAGGTCAGTGATGTTTCTACATCAACAGGCAGATTTGATGATTGACTTGATGTAGAAGGAAGGGAGAGGAGGATATGTAGATGGATATGGAGAAAAATCTTACTGGGTTCTAGTCTTGTCATCTTCCACACCATCTTGTTTGTTTATTGAGCTGGAGTCTCGCTCTGTCGCCTAGGCTGGAGTGCAATAGTGCGATTTCAGCTCACTGCAACCTCTGCCTCCCAGGTTCAAGTGATTCTCCTGCCTCAGCCTCTTAAGTAGCTGGGATTACAAGCACCCGCCACCACATCTGGCTAATTTTTGTATTTTTAGTAGAGACAGGGTTTCGCCATGTTGGCCAGGCTGGTCTTGAACTCCTGACCTCAGGTGATCTGCCCACCTCGGCCTCCCAAAGTTCTGGGAGTACAGGCGTGAGCCACTGCACCCAGCCTTCCACACCACGTTAACCAGTAACCAAAGTAATTCTTTACTTCCTATGAGAATTATTCTATGATCCCGCAGTATAATTTAGCTGCTTTTTGTTTGTGCTTCCATTACACCCCAGGCACAGAGCCAGTAGCTTTCTTTATTCTTTGCTGTCATCGAGTATTGGTTATCTGATAATGGATTGTAAGCTTTTGAGGGTAGGAATCATGTCTTTGTGTTTCAGGATATGTACATGGTAAGTGCTCAGTAAATGTTTGACTTGAGGAATTAATGAATACTCTGTTCTTTTTTGTCATGTGCCTTTGCATAAGCGGTTCCTTCTCCTTGGAATGCCTTTCCTTCCCTTGTCTGCTTTGTCAACTTCTAGACATTCTTTAACACTAAGCCTTACTTGATACCTCAGTTACAGTTCCTCCTATCACTGTGCTTCTATAGTTTTTCTTAATTTTAATTTTTTTTTTTTTTTTTGGAGACAGAGTCTCACTCCATCACCCAGACTGGAGTGCAGTGGTGCAATCTTAGCTCACTGCAACATCTACCTCCCTGATTCAAGCCACATCATGTGTCTCAGCCTCCCGAGTAAATGGAGTAAATGGAATTACAGGCGTGCGCCACCATGCCTGGCCAACTTTTGTATTTTTAGTAGAGATAGGGTTTCACCATGTTGACCAGGCTGGTCTCAAACTCCTGACCTCAAGTGATCTGCTTCTCATAGCCTCCGAAAGTGCTGAGATTACAGGCATGAGCCACTGTGCCTGGCCCTATAGTTTTCCTTTTGTGTACCTCTTATAAATATTTGATAGTGCAGAGTAGGGATCTAAATGTTCAAAAGAGTGAATATATATCATTAACATCATGGACTTGTAGATTGGATACATATTTTCCAAATGTCCAAGCCCATTTCCAAGTAACCTAGGTTATTTTCATCTGGTCTTAGTTCATTTTCTTCTGCTATAATAGGATACCACAGAGTGGGTAGTTTATAAACAATAGAAGTTTATTTGGCTCACAGTTCTGGAGGCTGGGAAGTCCAAGAGTATGGCACTGGGATCTGATGAGGGTCATTGAATGGTGGAAGGCAGAAGGGAGCATGTGAGATAGAGGGGGACACCAGGGGCAGGACTCACTTTATAACAACCCACTCTTGAGATAACTAACCCACTCCTGTGATAGCAACATTAATCCATTCATGAGGGCCCAGACCTCATGACCCAGTCTCTCCTTACTAGGCCCTACCTCCCAACTGTTGTGTTGGAAATTAAGTTTCCAATGCAGGAACTTTCTGGGTACAGATTCAGACCATAGTACTTAGGAGGTAAGTTTACTGATCTTACTTGGTTTTAATTTTGTCTCTTGTTTTGATCTTTAGTGTTTTACTCTTATAAAGGCAGCCCTATCTCCAAGTTCTGGATAATTTATTGTAATTCATTGTTTGTTTACTACATAGCCACTGATTGCAATGTCTTCCTCCACTTTCTCTCTCATTAATTTTATTTCTCCTTCAAGAGTCAGCTGAAAAGTCTCTTCTTCTTTGTAAAGTCCCCTTTCTTTTCCTTCTTCCCTTTCCTCCCCCTTCCCCCTCCCCTGCCCCTTCCCCCTTCCCTTCTCCTCCCTCCTCCCCCCCTCCCCTGCCCTTCCCCTCCCTCCTCCCCTCCTCCCCCTCCCCTCTCCCCTCCCTCCTCCCCCTCCTTCCCCCTCCCCTGCCCCTCCCCTCCCCCCTCCCCTGCCCCTCCCCTCCCTCCTCCCCCGCCCCTCCCCCCTCCCCCTCCTTCTTCCCCCTCCCCTGCCCCTCCCCTCCCTCCTCCCCCTTCCCTCCCCTCCCTCCTCTCCCCTCCCCTGCCCCTCCCCCCTCCCCTGCCCCTTCCCCCTCCCCTGCCCCTTCCCCCTTCCCTTCTCCTCTCTCCTCCCCTTCTCATCTCCCCCCCCTTCCCTTCTCCTCTCCCCTTCTCCCCTCCCCTTCTCCTCTTCCCTCCTCCTCTCCCCTCCTGCTCTCCCCTCCCCTTCTCCTTTCCTTTCTCCTCTCCCCCCTCCCCTGTTTTCCCCTCTTCCCTCCTGTCACCTCTCCTTTCCCCTCCCTCTCCTCTCCCCTCCCTCTCCTCTCCCCTCCCTCTCCTCTCCCCTCCCTCTCCTCTCCCCTCTCCCTCTCCTTTCCCCTCTCCTTCCCTTTCCCTTCCCCACTTCCTCCTCCCCCTCCTCCCTCCTCTCCTCTTCTCCCCCACCCTTTTTTTTTTTTTTTTTCCCAGATGGAGTCTCGCTCTGTCACCCAGGCTGAAGTGCAGTGGCACCATGTTGGATCACTGCAAGCTCCGCCTCCCGGGTTCATGCCATTCTCCTGCCTCAGCCTCCCGAGTAGCCGGGGCTACAGGCTCCCGCCACCACGCCCGGCTAATTTTTTGTTTTTGTTTTTTTGTATTTTTAGTAGAGACGGGGTTTCACATGTTAGCCAGGATAGTCTCGATCTCCTGACCTCGTGATCCACCCGCCTCAGCCTCCCAAAGTGCTGGGATTACAGGTGTGAGCCACCACGCCTGGCCTCCTCTTTCCCCTCTTCTTTCCTCTCCTCTCCTCTTTCTCCCCTCCCCTCTGCCCTCCGCTTCCCTCTCCTCTTTCCCCTCTCCCTTCTCCCCTCTTCCGTCTCCCTTCTCCCCTCTCCTCTCCTTTCGCTCTGATGCCTAGGCTAGAGTTTAGTGGTGCAGTCATAGTTCACTGAAGCCTCAAACTCCTGGGCTCAAATGATCCTCCCACCTCAGTCTCTGAGTCGCTAGGACTACAGGCATGCACCACCACACTCAGCTAATTAAATGTTTTTTTTTTTTTTTTTTGAGAGACAGGGTCTCACTGTGTTGCCAGGCTGGTCTCTAGCTTCTGGCCTCAAGTGATTCTCCTGTGTTGGCCTCCCCAAGTGCAGAGACTTTATACCCTTTGTAGATTTTGTATGTTTCTATAGTGTTCTCAGAGGTTTTTCCACACTACCAACTACAGTTTTTCAATATGATTATTCTGTCTTTTCAATCAGAGCTTGAGCTTTTTGAGGGGACTTGTTTTTGTTTATTCATTTTCCCCAGTTTTAGGGCTTAGCACATAGTTGATGCATAATAAATATTAGTTTAACTCATTGTAGCCTTATTTACTTACGCTAATAAGGATAGATAACCCCAAGAATGTAGAGTGGAACTAATCATGAGATGAAAAATAGTGCCTGTATATAATCGCTACAATTTATAATCTATATACATACAATTTGCACTGCATTCAAGTTACTTGAATAATCTTTATGTTCTCTATTTCCATACAGCTTTTTTCCTCTTTTTAAAACAGGTGTAGCTGGGTGCGGTGGCTCACGCCTGTAATCCCAGCACTTTGAGAGGCCGAGGCAGGTGGATCACCTGAGGTCAGGAGTTCGAGACCAGCCTGGCCAAGATGGTGAAACCCTGTCCCTACTAAATATATAAAAAAATTAGCAGGGTGAGGTGGCGGGCGCCTGTAATCCCAGCTACTCCCTGAGGCAGGAGAATTGCTTGAACCCGGGAGGTGGAGGTTGCAGTGAGCAGAGATCATGCCATTGCACTCCAGCCTGGGTGACAGAGCGAGATTCCATCTCAAAAAAAAAAAAAAAGAACCACACAAAAAACAGGTGTTCCCCTGCCCTCCAGTGTTTAGATCACAGCTAACAATTTTAGTAAAGGTCAAGATTATAAAACATTTTGAATATTTATTTATTTTGAAGTAATATTTAAAATTCGACCTAGCAAGACCCTATCTCTACATTAAAAAAAAAAAAAAAGAAAATTAGCCAGTTGTGGTGGCATGGCCTGTAATCCCAGCTACTCAGGAGGCTGAGGAAGGAGCATCACTTGAGCCCAGGAGATTGAAGCTTCAGTGAGCCGTGATCATACCACTGCACTCCATCCAGCCTGAGAGACAGAGTGAGACCCTGTCCCTTAAAAAAAAAAAAAAAAAATCCCATTTGGTTTACTTTTCAAATAAAACAAGTTTCCCCCACATTTTTTCCTCATATATGTGATATGCCTGGAGCCTACGTTTAAACTAAGTGTAACTTAACCTGCCTCTTCCTTTGCCACCATGTGTTCCACAGTTTTTCCTAGTTATGTGATTGGGTGGGTCTGTTTGACCTTGGTTTCACTACACTGTTCTGTACCATTACCAAAGTTCCAGGATCTTGCCCCACCATAAAGGCTTTCCTGTTTTCAGTGTCTCTCCCACCCTGATTCCCAAAGTAGCTTCTTAATCTTGTGGCTGTCCTTTGGTCTCGACTGAGATGTCTCTTGGCTAATATCTTCTTCTTCGGTATTGTTACTGATGAGGAGAAGCTGACTCTTGACTTCTTGGCAAAGTGACTTATACCCCATCACAGTCCTGTTGTATATATTTTCTTCTATGAATATCAAATCTTAGCTGTCTAGGGAGGCTGATGTATGGCTGATCAGGCATTTCTAAATACCTGTCTGCAAATAAGTTTTCAGTGGTATATCACAGAATAAGGACAATGTAGTGAATTTTTCATCTATCTAAGTGTATTAAAAATAAGACTATTATAATGAGATGTTCTTTCCAGTGGTTTTTAATCTTAAAATGATCTTTTTTTGGCCGGGCGCGGTGGCTCACGCCTGTTATCCCAGCACTTCGGGAGGCCGAGGCAGGTGGATCACAAGGTCAGGAGATTGAGACCATCCTGGCAAACATGGTGAAACCCCGTCTCTATTAAAAATACAAAAAATTAGCCGGCTGTGGTGGTGGGCACCTGTAGTCCCAGCTACTCAGGAGGCTGAGGCAGGAGAATGGCGTGAACCTGGGAGGTGGAGCTTGCAGTGAGCCAAGATCGCGCCACTGCACTCTAGCCTGGGCGACAGAGCTAGACTCCATCTCAAAAAAAGATTTTTTTTTTTTTTAATAAATCATAGCAATAACAGAGGATGGATGTTTGGTAAGATAAATTTTTTTCACCTTATGATGGTCCTCTAAATACTTTTTTGGGATATCTTGCTGGTCTGTGATGTCCAATAGCTGGGGAATTCCTGTGTTGACCACCATAGCTCTTTTCCCTGAGGCAGTATTGCCTTTCATGTACAGTAAGGATGGCTTCTTTCGTATGCATTTGCAAACAATTTTCCAGTATATTCTTCTCTCATAGGCTTCTTCCTGATTTTTGCCTAATTCCAAAGTGATGAGATTACAGGCATGAGCCACTGTGCCATCTTCTAAATAAAGATGGAGTGCCATTGTGTTATCTAGGCTGGTCTCAAACTCTTGGACTCAAGCGATCCTTCCACCTCCTCCTCCCAAAATACTGGGATTACAGGCGTGAGCCACTGTGCCTGACTGACATTTTCCCTTTAGAATTTAGTAAAACAAATTCACTGTTACTAAAGTGTCCTTTCTTTAATACATTTGCTATTTTTTCTTATAGATGAATATATAACAGATGGTGGTCTCTATTACAGCTTGTTGCTTCTATTACCAGATGGTATCATAACATTTTTTCCATTTTATTCTAAGGATCTCTTTGTTTTTGTTGATTTTCTAGGTAACACAGTTGTCCCTCAGTATCTGTGGGGGATTGGTTCCAAGATCCCCGCCCCCACAGGATACCCAAATCCTCAGATGCTCAAGTCTCTTCTATAAAATGGCATAGTATTTGCATGTAACCCATGTATGTCCTTCCATATACTTTATTTTTTTTAATTTACTTTTTTTTTTTTTTTTTTTGAGACAGAGTCTTGCTCTTTCACCCAGGCTGGAGTGCAGTGGCAGGATGTCAGCTCACTGCAACCTCCGCCTCCTGAGTTCAAGCAATTCTTGTGCCTCAGCCTCCCGAGTAGCTGGGATTACATGCCTGGCTAATTTTTGTATTTTTAGTGGAAACTTGCTATGTTGGCAAGGCTGATCTCGAACTCCTGACCTTAAATGATCTGCCCACCTCGGCCTCCAGAAGAGTTGGGATTACAGGCGTGAGCCACCGTGTCTGGCCTCTCCCGTATGCTTTAAATAATCTTTAGATTACTTATAATACCTAGTATAATTTAAATGCTTTGTAAATAGTTATACTATTTTATTTTTATTATTGTATTGTCATTTTTAAATTTTTTCCACGTATTTTTGATCCACGATTGGTTTAATCTGTGGATTTGGAACCCACAGATAGAGGGCAGACTGTATCCAGTCAATGGGCAGTCAATAAGACTTTCCTAGAAAAATATTTGTATCTCCTCAAGTATCTGCCCTGTCAACATTTATCCATTCCCCTAAAGAGAAATAATTTGGGATAAGAGTCACTGGGTGCTAGTTTTTTTCTTTTTTTTAAAATATTTTAAGTTCTAGGGTACATGTGCACAACGTGCAGGTTTGTTACATATGTATACATATGCCATGTTGGTGTGCTGCACCCATTAACTGGTCATTTACATTAGGCGTATCTCCTAATGCTATCCCTCTCCGCCTGCCACCCCACAACAGGCCCCAGTGTGTGATGTTCCCCACCCTGTGTCCAAGTGTTCTCATTGTTCAGTTCCACCTGTGAGTGAGAACATGGGGTGTTTTGTTTCTGTCCTTGTGATAGTTTGCTGAGAATGATGATTTCCAGTTTCATCTATGTCCCTACAAAGGACGTTAACTCGTCCTTTTTTATGGCTGCACAGTATTCCATCATGTATATGTGCCACATTTTCTTAATCCAGTCTATCATTGATGGGCATTTAGGTTGGTTCCAAGTCTTTGCTATTGTGAATAGTGCTGCAATAAACATACGTGTGCATGTGTCTTTATAGCAGCATGATTTATAATCCTTTGGGTATATACCCAGTAATGGGATTGCTGGATCAAATGGTATTTCTAGTTCTAGATCCTTGAGGAATCGCCACACTGTCTTCCACAATGGTTGAACTAGTTTACAGTCACTGGGTGCTAGTTTTTTAAAATCACAACTCTACCCCTTTGGGAAATGTTGGCCAAAGCCAGGGATGTAACTGCTTAATATAACTTCAGTATGTATTATGACCCTGTTTTCCAAACCCCATATTGTTGGACACTGAATCAGTATTTGATACTTAGACTTGCCTTAAAAATGAGGATCTATGGTTTTCTATTTATTTATTCAACAAATATGTGTCCACCCTATTCCAGGCATTGTGATAAGCACTAGAATAGAGTGGAGCTAATGGTCTAATGGGGAAGACACATTAATACATGGTTTTAAAAATAACACAGTTGTGGTAAATGGTATAAAGAAATAACAGGGTACTATGAGAGCATGTAACTGGGAGACCTTACCTGATCATGGGAGTTAGGGCAAGTGTCTTGAAGAAAATACATTTAAACTTAAGTATGAAGGGTGAATAGAGTTATCTGAGGCCGTCTTCTTAGGCAAGGGTAAGGAACGTGGTTATGTGGGCTTGAGATGTGGGGGCAGCAAGAAGGAATGGTGTTTTTCTTCCTCTCCCCTCTTTCCTCTCTCTCACTCTGTCACTCTTTCTCTCTGTCACTCTGTCACCCAGGCTGGAGTACAGTGGCGTAATCTTGACTCACCGCAACTTCTACCCCCTGGGTTTAAGCAGTCCTCCCACCTCACCCTCCTGAGTAGCTGGGACCATAGGTGTACACCACCAGGCACAGCTATTTTTTTAAATTTTTAATTTTGTTTTTGTATTTTTGGTAGAGACAGGGACTTGCCATGTTGCCCAGGCTGCTCTCGAGCTCCTGAGCTCAAACAGTCCATCCTGCCTCAGCCTCCCAAAGTTCTGGGATTATAGGCATGAGCCACTGGGTGTTTCTTAATGAATGTTGATTATATTCTACAACATTTCTGTCCTTCTTTTCATCCTCCCTTCTCTTAGCATTTTCTAAAACGTGGTTTTAATCATATTACTATGCTGATTAAGAAACTCTTTTCTTTAAGAGACGGGGTTGGGGGGTAGGTCTCACTTCGTTGCCCAGACTGGAGTGCAGTGGCACAATCACAGCTCACTGTAGCCTCGACCTCCTGGGGTCAAGCAGTTCTCTCACTTCAGCCTCCTGAGTAGCTGGGACTGCAGGCACCACCACACTTGGCTAATTTTTTAATATTTTGCAGAGATGGGTTCTCACTATGTTGTCCAGGCTGGTTTTGAACTCCTGGGTTCATGTGATCCACCTGCCTCTGCCTCCCAAAGTGCTGGGATTACAGGCATGAGCCACTGCGCCCTGCCCAGAAAGTCTTAAAAGTTCTTCTTTGGGTAGATTATTAGCTCCTTAAAGGCAGAAATCTTGCCATTTTTAATTCCTTAAATCCTTAATTTTTAATTCCTTAATTCCTTCATTACAGATATTGGAGGCAATCATACTTTGCCCCTCAGCATTTGATTTCAGTTGTAGTACTAAATGGTGGGCAAGGATGGAGTTGTCCATGATTCTCTTTTTACCCTCTGCCTAAGACCTAAGTTTTCAGGTTGGCTAGTGAGGGGCTTTTTTTTTTTTTTTGGAGATGGAGTCTTGCTCTGTTGTTCAGGCTGGAGTGCAGTGGCGCGATCTCGGCTCACTGCAACCTCCACCTCCCTGGTTCAAGCAATTCCCCTGCCTTAGCCTCCTGTGTGGCTGGGATTATGGGCGCATGCCACCATGCCTGGCTAATTTTTTTGTATTTTTAGTAGAGACAGAGTTTCACCATGTTGACCAGACTGGTCTCCAACTCCTGACCTTAGGCAATCTGCCTGCCTTGGCCTCCCAAAGTGCTGGGATTACAGGCGTGAGCCACCGCACCTGGCCGAAGGACTTTTTGTAAAAACAAAACAAGCATCTTTTGCAACTCGTTCTGTATGTAGCCCTTATTTTATGAATGTTCTTTATTATATTGATATTTAAACAAGGCCATAGTCCAGGAGTTTGTTCATGGTAGTGGTTTCATCTGAAGAGTGAGGTCTTTTTGTCAGTTGAGAGAGGATGTTTTAGAAATCAGAACTGAGAGGACTGGATCTGAATATATTGGATTAGGAAGTTTGTCTTGGTGGATTCTGTTACTTAAGTTGTGCCAATCTTTGGCATTCCACTGTAGACATCTGAAAAGTGCATGAGGTGCCAGCCTTTCCCCTATCCTTAGCATATAGTAGGCACTCAGATATTTGCTGAATAGGAAAAGTGTGCATGGAAATGGGATAGTTCCTATGGGTTTATAGAACAATCTAGGATCAAAACTGTGTACATTCTAGGCCAGATTGTTTAATGACATGCATTCTCTTTAGTTTTTTGTTTGTTTCCCCTTAATATTCAGAAAAATCTCCTTGAACGTGCAGCCTAGGAAAATCAAGGCAAAGACTTTTGTGTTAGGTTGGACCAGTAAGTTGAGCAACCATAACTGAAAAAGGTGGAACTTAGGAGCATCACTTTAGCAGTTAGCTTGGCATTCTTAAACCTTGGGTTATATATGGATGCCTTTTAAAGGAGGAAATTTCTTACATTATCCAAAGTATACAACCAAGAATTTCAGTATGAGAATACTGCATTAAAAGTTGAATGTAACCATTTAAATGGTTACTTGAAGCAAACAAAAAATAAAAAAGAAAAACAGGTGGTTACTTGGTACCTGCATGATGGTAAATCCAAACTGGATCTCTGAAATGCATGTGGTGGTATGATGATTTTTAGAATATCATATAAAAACAACACTTAAAAGTTCTCATAGGACCCTCAGATTCTTGACATTTCCTGACCTTTCTAGGTTAGACAGACTCCACTTTGAAAAACTATGGATAGTTTTCCTCTCCCACCAAGATATTTAGTACTGAATCTTCAAAGTTCAGGGTTTTTAATTTTTTTTTTTGTTTTTTGTTTTAAGTATCTAGTATTTAGTAATATGTTTGCCTGGTGTAGGGAAAGAGTACCAAAAGAGAATCTCCATTCCCCTTCTTCCCGAGTTGTCCTCACAGATCCCCTAGTTAGATAGATCATTTGGTTTAACCTGTCTCTTTGGGGATGCATGGTTGTTAACCAGTCATTCACACCTTGGGATCATATGTTTTAATGCTAAATCAACATAAATTTACTTCTTCCCCAGAAAATGGAAATTTTTTATGAGGAAACTTCAGATCCTTGAGAGGAAGACATTCTTGGTAAGGTGGGAGATTCTGACAGGGCAGCTTGTAGGAAAGAGGTTCTTGGGGTCAGGGAAGAGAAGGAAGGTGTTAAACCGTTACTTTTCAATTTTGCCTAGGATCGTGAATGCTCCTGCTGACGGTGCCTGAATTAGGGTTTCAGAATGCCTTCAGAAGTCTCTAAAGTAGTCTAGACGTTTTCTTGTTCAGACTATTCCAGCAGTTTCTGTCCATGTTGTTGTATATCTCCTCAGGAAGAGCAAAGTGTAGAGAAACAGGATCCTTCCTAAGTAAAAAGTAGGTCAGATCAGTAGTGTTGGATAAGCCTCCTCCTGTTGACTCCTTCCTCATAGTCTCCTCATTCTCCTTCATAGTGTTTTGTATTAAGTCACCTAGCATGTCACGTAGTGGGTTCTCAGTGCTTGCTAATTCTTATGAAAGAAAGCAGTTTTGGATCATTGACCACAAAATCTGCTCTCCTACTCCCTACTTTTTTGCCTCTTAAGAAACTATGCTTCCTTTTTACTGGTGTGTCAGGAGCACAGAAGAAAGAACAGCTGGTAAGGAGCACAGAAGGAGAAAGATAACTAATTTTTGAAGATTGGGAGAAATACTGTCCATTGATTTACTTCAGCAACTGCCTGACACATAATAGATATTCAGTAATACTTTCTTTGCACCTCGTAGCTTAAATGTCTTGAAGAAACAAAAATTGAATGCACAGGATCAAGGCACTAAAGCTCAAATAACACACTCCTGCAAGTTTCTCGTTTCCCTGTTTTATCAAGATATCTTTCATCTTTGTATCAGGCAATTTAGTGCCAACTCTTCGCTTTCCAACTGCTCACTGAGTCTTTCGGTCTCCTCCCCATTTTCCTAGTCGTCTTCGGTTGTGGATGTTGTAAACTCGACCATCCGTCTCTCAAGGTCTTTGCTTCAAGGTTTCCCAATGCTTTGGCGCTGTCCAAGCCCCAGTACTCCGGGGAGGAAGACCTCGGATTCATTTGACGGGCTTTTGGAGGCTGGGGGTCTGTGGAGCCCCATGTGGGTGGGGCTGGGCGCGGCCGGGGCGGGGCCGGCTAGGAGCCCTAGGGAAAGGGTGAAAGGCACAGTTGAGAAAGGCCCGCCGGGCATTGGTTTCACAGTTTCCACGAAGGCTTCGTGTGCAAGCCTGAGGAATCTAGGTGCCTCCCATCTGCCTCGCCTTTCTTGATTCTAGAAGCTTCAGTAGGCTTTTCTGGGACCCGGAAAAGCAGCGGCTTCCACTCTGGGGGCGGGTCCCAAGGGTCTTGCTGCTGCTCTGGGGCCGTTTGGACTCCTGGTGTTGGGGGAGGGGCCAGGGAGGTGCTGCTCGCGTTTCCTTTTGCGCCTGCGCGGCGGGCTCTGAGCGGGTAGGAGCGCGTGCGCGGTGACGTGGACGTCCGGTGCGCGCGCGCAGGCTCTTCAGCTGGAGCGGACACACGGTGTGCGAACCGAACAGAATAACCCGCCCCCAGCGGGATATGAAGGACTCCGGGTGAGGCCGGCCACGCCCCGCACGGTAACTCTCGGGCCTGGGTGGAGGGCATCGCTTAGTACTGGCCCGATTGGAGTTTTTCGAGAGTTTGAAGCTCTTGTGTATTTGAACGGCGTGAGAAACGTTCTGCTGAGAGAGCTTCGCACGCCCTCGCCAGGCCGGGCCTTGCGCGGGGCCGCCTTTGGCGCGCGCCTGTGGTCTCTGAGCGAGGCTGCGCATGTCACCTCGCGCGCGTCCCCGGCCTCACTTCCGCGTCGCTCAGCTACCTAACTGGGAGCATCGACGCCAGAGAGAGCGGCCACGAGGCGGGAGGGGTGAGAAGCGCCCATGGCTCGGCCCTGCCCTCGCGTGCGTGGGGTGCCGCTCCGCGTGGTACGGTCCGCGTGACGACTTAGCCTGGCGCTGGGCTCTAGGTCGAGAGCCATGCTTACGCGCTTTGCAGTTTAGCGCCCAGGTCTCGTGGTTCTAGAACTCCAAGGGAAACGGTGTTGGCGTCGCTTTTCTGAGGAACTGGGCACAGCGTTTTGACACCTGTGCAAACGTCTTTTCTAACAAGTAATTTCCGGCCAAATTGTTTGAGGCAGGACGGCAAGTTTAATAAAGGAGGGCGAGGAAGTGAGCTGTAGGAGTGGGGACTTGGTAAACAAAGGACCGGTGGTGTGTGAGTGCAGAAATGAGGGAGGGGAAAACAGGTGGGAAGAGCAGGTGTTATTTTCTTTTTTCCTCTGTGGGGCAGCCTTTACCTAGTTCTGTTGATGGGGTTTCCTGTTTCTGTTAAATGGTCAAGTAGGTCTCTGCCCTCAGTGCAAGATATCTGGGATATTAACAGCACCCTCCGGCCCCCCGCCCCCCCCCCCCCCCGCCTCCCACAAAGCTCCAGTAGCCAAAGTTGAGGAATCTGTGTGTCAGAAGAATATGGAGAAACTAGGTATCGTTTCAGACTGGGTCGAGAGTGCAAAGTGGTAGCGTCTTGCTGTATAGATTTTTGCTTTGCCTTTCGAACCCTGGGGAATGCCTTCTTCCTCTGGCCGGGGTGGAAGCAGGACCGGGTAAATGAGGTCTGAAAGGAGGGGTTACTGATGGCAGACCAACATGAGAAACCAAAGTGCACTCTTTTAGAGGAAAGATAACTTTCCCAAGGTTCGCCTCGCCGGAGCAAACACGTGGATCATGAGAAGTCTCGAGCCCACCCGCGCGCGTGTTGTTGTAGAGCTTCCCAGGCTTATGCGGCTGAGTCCCTGGTTAACTGCTTGCTCTGTTCGTTCTTTTTGGGCACGATGCCGCAGCTAGGCTGCAGGGAAAGTGCCTGGGGGCGGCGTGACGGCTGCTGGGAAGGGGGTTGGCCGCGGAGGGTCTGGTGGCTGGTTCTGTAGTCTCCAAGGTAACAAAATGCGGCTGGGTCCCGCAGAGAGATCCTCGGGTTCCGGACGGCGGCACGTGATCTGTCGGGACTCCTCTTCCCCGGAAGAGCTTTCCTTGCGGCATTTTTTCACGTGGTTCTTGGCCAGCTGTCTTTGCAGTTGAAAAGCGGCGGTTTGTGGGTCATTAATAGTCGACGGCGTCTGCTCCTCTTGGGGAAGGCAGTGAGAGCCTTTTACTTTCTTGCGTATCGGAACAGCGCCAGTGTTTCTTGCCGCCTACGGTTGTTTCTAGCGTTTGTGTGGGTTAAGTGGCTTGGGTCCACTTAACAGAAACACAGGCTGAGGACTTGAGGAAATTCAGTGCCCTGGGTACCTTGGCATACTTCAAGTTTGACTACAGCCCGTTTCTGCCTTAAAAGTTCTTCAAATTCTGCTTATCCAACTGCTAGGGACCTGTCAGCTCGTTGGCCCTGAGTTGTAGTTAAGGGTCCATTCTTAGCAATAGAAAATACTCCTGGGGCCAGCAGTAACAGATGGTATCTGGGAAGAGAAGGGGGCAGTACTGTCTTAGGCAGGTGCAATTCTGTGCCTTAAAACCTAAAAGCGTTTCAGATAATATTTTGACATTTGCCCTATAAGGTTGTGACGATAAAATGCCCAGGATATTGTCTGTTCCGAAGTGAGTAGTTCTTAATAAATAGCAAGTGTCATTTGTTAAATTAGTAAAAATAAGCAAATGATGGTTAACAGCGATTAAGAAAGTATTAATAGTTGGCTATTTTACTGTCTTTGCCACCATTTACTGTCATATTCTTATTATATTTATATCCGCATTCTGTTTTTAAAAAACTTAAAATTTCTTTACCCAGTGTTTATTAGTAAATGAAATCTGAGTGAACCTGTTCTCTTGAAATTTGAGTTTCACAAATATAATTTAACTTAATCATATTCTTGTGGTGAAGGATTATGTTAAGGAATATACTAACATCTTGGTGCCTACCATACTATTGTATTTATTGTATGAAAGGGTTGTAGATGTTTGTAGCAATTTGGAAAACGTTGAGAATGTGTTGCTTAGCATTTGAATATTTGTGTTTTTAAATCATGGTATTGACTTGGAATTTTGATTTTGTGTAACTAATTTTTGGGGTTGAGCACAGTACATAAATCATTGAATTAGGAAACTAGTAAAACTGGTGTATTTTGTGAGTTGTATGAGGGTCATTGCTTTAGTAGATAAACATTTCCCAAAGAGGTCACTGATGAAAAGACATTAAAATAGGGAGTCTGAAATTGTAACAATTTATGGAACTTGTCAGATTACTTAGCTAAAAAATGTTTTCTATGATAGGTTTTGTGTGTGTATATATGTCTTCTGGTGTGAATTTTCCCCTCCACAACGTATTTGGTTAGGTTTTTATTATAGCTGTTTTATCTAGATAAAAAAAATTTGATGTTGAAAAGCCGAATTGAACGTTTTTGAATGTTAAGGTGTATATGTATGTACCAAAATTGTGGTTTTCATTAAAGCTTTTAGTTTACAAGAGTATTTTTAGGATGTTGCTAGATTTATTTCTTAATGAGTAGTCTACCCCTTTCTTTTCTTTATTATTATTATTATTATTATCTTGAGACCGAGTCTCTATCTCGAAGGCTAGAGTGCAGTGGCACTATCTCGGCTCATTGCAACATCTGCCTCCCGGGTTCAAGTGATTCTTGTGCCTCATCCTCCCAAGTAGCTGGGACTACAGGTGCACAACATGACACCTGGCTAATTTTTGTATTTTTTGTAGAGAGAGCGTTTTGTCATGTTGGCCAAGCTGGTCTTGAACTCCTGACATCAAGTGATCCACCGGCCTCAGCCCCTCAAAGTGCTGGGATTACAAGCGTGAGCCACTGCGCCCGGCCTAGCCTACCCTTTTCTAAAGTACATTTGAGTTTAGCAGTTGGCTTAAGATTGTCTTAGACTTTCGAGTGGTCTTGGTATCTGAAACAGCTGAATATTCTTAATTGACTGCCTTTTGATTAGAAAATTAAAATGTTTTGCAATATTTATCTTAGAAAAGAAAATTCATATGGTAGCTCCAAACCTAGGCATATGCTTATAGTGAAGTGGAATCTGTGCTTAGATTTGATGTAGAATAAGAATTGCATTCCATGTTCTTAAACCAGTAGCTGTTATGGCTCAAGATAGAGATGGTTTTAGTTGTAAATTAAGTCTTTAATTCAATGCATTTTCATCAACTAACGGATTAATTTGATTAGTGGAGTTAAAAACCAGTCTTATACAAATCATAAGTCAGAAAGTTTGTTTTCTTGTCTTCAGGCACATTTTTACATTTTTTTATTAGATGCCTGTGCACAAAGTTGAAATAGGTTAATGTGACTTCTCTGCACTAATTTTTTGCTTAGGCAGAAAGAAAAACTCAAAATGTGCGTATATAAAGTTAGTGTAAAATTTACTTCAAGTGCAGTCTAATATTCACTAAACTGGGTTTTTGTCAGTTGCATCTTTGACATTTAATAGATTAATCTTTAGAAGAGAGTAATTTTTGGCTGGGCGCGGTGGCTCAAGCCTGTAATCCCAGCACTTTGGGAGGCCTAGATGGGTGGATCATGATGTCAGGAGATCGAGACCATCCTGGCTAACACGGTGAAACCCCGTCTCTACTAAAAAGTACAAAAAACTAGCTGGGGGAGGTGGCGGGCGCCTGTAGTCGCAGCTACTTGGGAGGCTGAGGCAGGAGAATGGCGTAAACCCGGGAGGCAGAGCTTGCAGTGAGCTGAGATCCGGCCACTGCACTCTAGCCTGGGTGACAGAGCGACACTCTGTCTCAAAAATAAATAAAAAAATAAAAATAAAAGATAGTAATTTTTAAAGAATTGGTTAAAACTTCTCTGTCTTGATTTTACCAGTAATGATCTGAAAATCAAAATTTCCCCATCTCTACTAAAAATACAAAATATTAGCCGGGCGTGGTGGCGGGCACCTGTAGTCCCAGCTACTCAGGAGGCTGAGTCAGGAGAATGGTGTGAACTCAGGAGGTGGAGCTTGCAGTGAGCCGAGATCGCACCACTGCACTCCAGCCTGGGCAACAGAGTGAGACTCCGTCTCAAAAAAAAAAAAAAAAAAAAAAAAAAAGGTAATGTTTAAGAAATTCGGCACCTTTTCATGTAATTTATAGGTTTGGGATAACAAAATTTTTTTTCATATACTTCTTTACTGCCTTAGTCATGTTAAATACACCTAAGGATGTTGTGCTCACATGGAGCACATACACACAAAGGATGTTTTGCATACTTGACTCACAAAAATAGTTGGTGATTTGTAACAAAACTTTGAAGTTTATGAGTTAATAAATACAAGCTAGGAGTTTGCGTTGTTTGAATTATACATCATTGTAGAGGTTTTTTTTTTTTTTTTTGCCTGTTCTTTAAGCTTTCATATTTTACCTTATTTGTGACTTCTGAGTCTGTTTAGTTTTGTTTTGTCAATCTCTGATAGGTATTGCTTAAGTGTGTTAGGTTTAAAAAACCAATGAACTTCATAGGTAAAAGCTTGAGGCCACTTTTGAAAAGAATCACTGTAAATTTTATCTGTCTTTTAAAAATAAACTTCTCATCAGAGGAGAGATTTTTTGTTGTTGTTCCTCACCTTCCCTGATATTAGTGCTTTAGTGTTAGGAAGTGAATTTCTATTTTTATCTCTAGTCATAATAGGAAACAATAGTAAACCTTTTGAAGTCTTGATTTTAAAAATATCTATTATCTGTAGACTAACAGATATTTTAAGCTTTGGAGATGTATGACCAATCTTGTAAGAAGAGGTAAAATTCAGATTAGATGCTTTTACTGCTCATCATTAGCCCTGATGAAAGGTAAAATACTTTTTAATTATAATGAAGACTAATAATGGCTGAATTTGATTAAGATTACTGACCCACTTACACAGGGGTGAGGAAGTGTCATCTTCCTTTTTGTATAAAAACTAGAAGCTGTAGCTTTTATTTAGTATATCAGTTCAGTTGATTTTAGCAGTCAGATTTCTTTTTTTTTTTTGATACAAGGTCTCACTCTGTTATCTAGACTGGAGTGCAGTGGCCCCATCACAGCTCATTGCAGCCTCAGCCTCCCCACCCCCAGGCTCAAGTGATCCTCTCACCTCAGCCACTCAAGTAGCTGGGACTACAGGTACACACCATTGTAGAGATGGAGTCTCACTGTGTTTTCCAGGTTGGTCTCAAACTCCTGGGCTCAAGTGATCCTCCTGCCTTAGCCTCCCAAAGTTGTGGGATTGTAGGCATGAGCCACCACGGCCGGCATCAGATTTCTTTATTATAACTTTTTATTGAGATGCAGTTCACGTAACATAATTCATCATTTTAAAGTATACACCAAAAAGAAATCCCACACCCTTTAGTAGTTAGTCCCAGTTACCCCTTCACCTGAAACCACTAATCTACTTTGTGTTTCTCTAGATTTGCCTGTGTTGGACATCTCATATAAATGGAATCGTACAATATATATGATCTTTTTTTAATAACCTTTAATAATTAATTTAATTTTAACTTTGTTTTTTTTAAAAGAGATGGGGTCTCACTCTGTCTCCTAGGCTGGAGTGTAGTGATATAGTTATGGCTCACTGCAACCTGAACTTTAAGGGCTGCTGAAGGTGTCCTCCTGTCTCAGCCTCCTAGCCACCATACCTGCTAATTTTTTTTCTTTTTTTTTTTTTTGGTAGAGACCGACTCTGGCTATTTTGACCAGGCAGGTCTTGGACTCTTGACCTCAAACGTTTCTCCCACCTTGGCCTCCTAAAGTGCTGGAATTACAGGCGTGAGCCACTACACCTGCCCACCTGGCCTGTTTTTTAGTTTTTAAAGATTGTGTGTTCACAAGGCACAAAATTTAGAAAGTGTAAAAGGGTATCTTTTCCAAGTCACCAAGTTTTCCTTGGATATGACCAATACTACTGTTTTCTGTCTTTCCAGAGATAGTCTGTGTAAAGCAAATATGTACCTGTTCTTTTTCATTCTTTGGTTTATTTATTTTAAAGACCGAAATGCTGTCTATTTCTTTGACTTTATTAAGGAAAAAAACTTTTACAAGGGTTGAAAAACTACCTATCAGGTACTATGTTCACTGCTTGGATGATGGGATCATTAGAAGCCCAAACCTTATATTATGCAGTACACTTATATAAACAAACCTGCACGTGTACTCCCTGTCTGAAGTTTAAGAAGTACAATAAAAAACTTCTGACTGGGCGCGGTGGCTCACGCCTGTAATCCCAGCACTTTGGGAGGCCAAGGCGGGTGGATCATGAGGTCAAGAGATTGAGACCATCCTGGCTAACGTGGTGAAAACCCGTCTCTACTAAAAATACAAAAAAATTAGCCGGGTGTGGTGGCGGGTGCCTGTAGTCCCAGCTGCTGGGGAGGCTGAGGCAGGAGAATGGCATGAACCCGAGAGGCGGAGCTTGTAGTGAGCTGAGATTGAGCCACTGTACTCCAGCCTGGGCAGTAGAGCGAGACTCCATCTCAAAAACAAACAGACAAACAAAAAAACTTTTAAAAGACGTGTGGCATAATTTAAACTCTTCTGAACATTTTGCGCTTAATATATCTTGTAGATATTTTTTGCATGCATTCATTAAGCTTATACATTCTCTTTTATGACTGTTATCATTCCACTCTATGGATGTGCCATCATTTGTTTTACCACTTTAAGGACTTCTCTCTTCCTGTCTAGTCTTTTGCTGTTATAAATGGGAATGCAGGGGATAATCTTGTATAGATATCATTTATCATAGGTGTGTGTATTTAAAATAAAGTTCTATAGTGGGTTTTATCAGTGAATTAAAAAAACTTAAAGTCCTGGAAAAACTTCTTTGTTGTAGGATGATATATGGATTTGTACTTTCGATATTTTCAAGTTGCCCTTTCTCATAGAGATTCTGTTATTTTATACTCCCAGTAACTAGTTAGGGGAGAATGCTGGTTGACCTATACCCTTTCCAACACTACCAGGCTTTGATTTTTGCCAGTCTGATAAGTAAAAAAACAATCTCAAGATGATTTTAATTTCCTTTCCTCTTCACTATATACATATTCATAGCCATTTGCGTTTATTATCTTTTACTTATTTTTCTGTTAGGTATTTGGTCTTGTTGATTTGTAGGAAGCCTATAAAAATTATTATTACTGTTAATGTATTTTTATTTTATTTTTTTGAGTCAGAGTCTTGCTCTGTCACCCAGGCTGAAGTGCAGTGGTGCCGTCTTGGCTCACTGCAACTCCACCTCCTGGGTTCAAGCGATTCTCTTGCCTTAGCCTCCTAAATAGCTGGGATTATAGGCGCACACCACCATGTCCAGCTAATTTTTTTGTGTTTAGTAGAGATGGGGTTTCACCATGTTGGCCAGGCTTGTCTTGAACTCCTGACCTCAAGTGATCTGACCTCCTTGGTCTCCCAGAGTGCTTGGATTACAGGCGTGAGCCACTGCTCCCGGCCACTATTATTTTTTAATAGAGACAGGCTTTCACTATGTTGGACAGGCTGGTCTGGGACTCCTGACTTCAAGCAATCCTCCTGCCTTGGCCTCCCAAAGTGCTGGGATTATAGGTGGGAGTCACCATGTCTAGTCTCCTTTTTATATTAGGGAAATGAGTTCTTTATAAGTTGCACATACCTTTTCCTGGTTAGTTGTTTGCTTTTTGATTTTGCTTAAATGATTTTGCCAGATTAAAAAATTTACAGAATATTACATTTTGTTTTATTTTTATTTCTTTGAGACAGTCTTTCCCTGTCACCCACGCTGGGGTGCAGTGGCGTGATCTTGGCTCAGTGCACCTTCTGCCTCCTGGGTTCAAGTGATTCTCGTGCCTCAGCCTCCTGAGTAGCTGGGACTACAGGCATGCGCCACCACACCCGGCTAATTTTTTAGTTTTTAATAGAGATGGGGTTTTGCCGTGTTGGCCAGGCTGGTCTCGAATTCCTGGCCTGAAATGATCCACTGGCCTTGGCCTCTCAAAGTGCTGGGATTGCAGGTGTGAGCCACCGCACCTGGCCTTATATAATATTAAATTTATCAACTTTTTTTTTTTCTCCTGCTTTACTGGTTTTAGGTTTTGTGTCTCATAAAAAAACTTTTCTCAGGATTTAGGAATAAAAAAATTAAATATTAGATTCATCTGGAATTTTTTTCAGTGTAAAATCCATTGAGTTCCAGTGATTTGTCATGGCTTCTTTAAATGCATGTACTAAGAAGTTAAGATAGCTTTTTACTTACTTATGGAACCATGTCTTCTGAACCATGTGAAGAACTAATTCTGTACAATTAGCTCTTTGGAATGAAAATGGAAATTTACTTATTTAATTTACTCATCACAGGGGAACTTGCTATATAAAGGAATCTTCTGGCAAATTAATTCATAAAGTGTTAGGATGCTTTAAAAATGCATAACCTTCCAATTTAACTTTTTAATTTTGTATATTTTTATTTTTTTAAATAATGAATATATGCTTTTGTTTCTTTGTGTGAGATTATAGTATTTATAGTGAATTGTTAGAGGATTAGGATATGAGCGACTTAACTAATTAGATTAAAATGAACTTTAAAAAATGATTAGATATTCCAGAATAAATATTCTTGCTGTGATTGAAAGAAAAGCTTAGAAGCAAAGTCTTACAAGAATTTAGGAATATTTTGGGGATGACATCATTCTTGTATTTTTGTTCAAGAAATAAATACTCACTTGATTAAAGGGTGTTTTTTGTTTTTGGTTTTTTTGCTTGTTTCTTAGGATGGGAAGGCCATTGTGACTATGTGGTGATTACAGTTGTCTTACTACTGAGTTTCCTACTGAAATCATGGAGGAGAAACAGCAGATTATATTGGCTAATCAAGATGTTGGAACAGTGGCAGGAGCAGCACCTACCTTCTTTGTCATCTTAAAGCAGCCAGGAAATGGCAAAACTGATCAAGGAATTTTGGTTACTAATCAGGATGCCTGTGCTTTGGCTAGTAGTGTGTCATCACCAGTAAAATCTAAAGGGAAGATTTGCCTTCCAGCTGATTGTACTGTGGGTGGAATCACTGTTACCCTCGATAACAATAGTATGTGGAATGAGTTCTATCATCGAAGCACAGAAATGATTCTGACCAAGCAAGGAAGACGCATGTTTCCTTATTGTCGTTATTGGATAACAGGTTTAGATTCAAATTTGAAGTATATTCTTGTCATGGATATATCTCCTGTGGATAACCATCGTTATAAGTGGAATGGTCGTTGGTGGGAACCCAGTGGGAAGGCTGAACCTCATGTTTTGGGGAGGGTTTTTATTCATCCAGAATCTCCTTCCACAGGTCATTATTGGATGCATCAACCAGTATCTTTCTATAAACTCAAACTTACCAACAATACACTGGACCAAGAAGGGCATATCATCTTGCACTCTATGCATCGTTACCTGCCAAGGCTTCATTTGGTGCCTGCAGAAAAGGCTGTGGAGGTGATACAATTAAATGGCCCTGGTGTCCACACTTTTACCTTCCCACAGACTGAATTCTTTGCAGTCACAGCTTATCAGAACATTCAGATTACTCAGCTGAAAATAGATTACAATCCATTTGCCAAAGGCTTTCGGGATGATGGGCTGAATAGTAAGCCCCAAAGAGATGGAAAACAAAAGAACAGCTCTGACCAAGAAGGGAATAATATTTCCAGTTCTTCTGGTCATCGGGTCCGTCTTACAGAAGGTCAGGGGTCAGAGATACAACCAGGTGATTTGGATCCTTTGTCAAGGGGTCATGAAACATCAGGCAAGGGTTTGGAGAAGACTTCCCTTAATATAAAACGAGACTTTCTTGGTTTCATGGATACTGATTCAGCACTTAGTGAAGTTCCTCAATTGAAGCAAGAGATTTCTGAATGGTAAGTAGTAGTTTTTCTGTTCTTAGAAATAAAAGGAAGATTGAGATGGGCCAGGTGTTGGATTTAACATCTTGTTTCTGTGGAATGCTACACATGTTGATAAATGTAAGTCACTATCACTATAAAATGTACCACAACTGCTTTTACATTCTGTGAAATGACAGATAATTTTTCTGTAATGAGAATCAGTTGGGTTCAGGATCTAGAATTGTAGGCAAATTGGATAACTTACCTGAATTATTCATATGTATTTAGAATGTTCCTTGATATCCTTGGGGGATTGGTTCCAGGACCACCTGAGGATACCAACACCTTACTATATTTGAGACTCCGTCTCAAGAAAAAAAGAAAATCATACCAATTGTGACAACATAGATGTTCCTAGAAAATACTGTGCTAAGTGAAATAAGCAAAACAAAAAAGACAAATACTGCAAAATATTCTTAAAAGTAGAAAGTAGAATGGTGGATGCCAGGGGGTAGAGAAAGACTGAAAGATGTTGGTCAAAGGGTATAAGGCTTCAGTTATGCTAGGTAAATTTTACAGAAACAGTAAACATGCTATTTTAACTAGTAATAATTTTCAGCTGCTTCTTTGTTTGGGCAATTTATGGATTAGGATATCCCTCAGGCAGTAAATTCACAAGTATTAGGTACAAATAACGACTGTAAATGCATTTTGTGCCTTGTGTAGATAAGTTTGGTTTCCATTATGATTTGGGATTTTCTTCCCTTCTTCAATTATAGTAGGCCCACCACATCTTCTGGTTCTGCATCCACAGATAAAACTGGCCAACTAAGGTACTTGAGTATCCTCAGATTTTGATATCTGGGGAGGGTCCTGGAACCAGTCCTCCTCAGATACAGAAAGTCACCTGTAATCATGAGTTGTCTATACAATCAGTCTTCCATGGAGGCTGCAGCTGTGTGTTCAACCAACCACAAATCCAAAATATTTGGGATGGAATGTGGGGGAGGATTTCACAAAGTTCCAAAAAGCAAAACTTGAATTTGACTATTGTGAATGATACTGTTGTTTCTTTTTGTTTGAACTTGCCTTATTTTTGTTTGTTTATTGTTTTTGAGATGGAATCTCGCTCTGTTGCTCAGGCTGGAGTGCAGTGGCGCCTTCTCAGCTCACTATAACCTCTGGCTCCCAGGTTCAAGCGATTCTCCTGTCTCAACCTCCCGAGTAGCTGGGATTGCAGGTGTGTGCCACCATGCCTGGCTAAATTTTTTGAATTTTTTTTTTTAGTAGAGATGGAGTTTCACCATGTTGGCCAGGCTGGTCTCAAACTCCTGACCTCAGGTGATCCACCCGCCTCGGCCTCTCAAAGTGTTGGAATTACAGATGTGAGCCACTATACCCGGCCTGAACTTGCCTTATTTTTATTTTTATTTTTTTATTTTTTGAGACGGAGTCTGGCTCTGTCGCTCAGGCTGGAGTGCAGTGGCATGATCTGGGCTCACTGCAAGCTCCACCTCCCAGGTTCACGTCATTCTCCTGCCTTAGCCTCCCGAGTAGCTGGGACTGCAGGCGCCTACCACCACGCCCGGCTAATTTTTTGTATTTTTAGTAGAGATAGGGTTTCACTGTGTTAAGCCAGGATGGTCTTGATCTCCTGACCTCGTGATCTGCCCACCTTGGCCTCCCAAAGTGCTGGGATTACAGGTGTGAGCCACTGCGCCCAGCCATTATTTTGATTTTTAAACCCAAGTTCAGCAAAAGTAAAGAAATCCCTGCACACGAATTCCCTGTACTTTCCTTTTCTTGCTAAAATTGTAGGCCACTAACAGCTACTATTTTTTGAATTTGGAATCACCATGCTCATGAGTTCCCCTTGCCTTGTCTATGAGCTGGTTATTGCTTTGCTTTTTCTAAGGATTGTTGCAGCAGGAGTAAGTGCTACTCAAGCAAGGCATACAGTTTTTTTGTCAAAGGTTCTTTCAGGTTACACTTTTTGCTGTGGTATTGTTTGTAATTGCAACTGGTGGATGCCGTCTTTAAACTTGATTCTTCAGCCACAGCTTAATCATCTTGATTAACATAATTAAAATAGGATTTAAACAGTTGACCACAAATTATATTTTTACCCTTGTTATCCAGAAATAGTTGAGTGTACCGTTGGATGATGCAGAATTTATTAAAATTCCTTTGGAGGATGGGGCCTGAAGAAGTTCTTCAGGTTAAAGGGTCAGATGTATGTTGGTTTGTTTTTTGAGGCAGTGTATGGCTCTGTCACTTAGAATAGGGTGCAGTAGTGCAATCACGGCTCACTGCAGCCCTGACTTCCTGGACTTGGGTGATTCTCCTACCTCAGCCTCCTGAGTAGCTGGAACTACAGGCATGCATCACTATGCCTGACTGATTTTTTGTATTTTTAGTAGAGACAAGGTTTTGCCGTGTTGCCCAGGCTGGCCTCAAACTTGTGAGCTGAAGTGATCTGCCAGCCTTGGCCTTTCACAGTGCTGGGATTACAGGCATGAGCCGCCATACCCGGCCAGGCTTATTTTTTTTGTTACAGAAAGCAGCTGTTGGGATTACATATGGTTGAGCTTTTGATTTTAATGAATCAAGAGAGTGGTTCAGATTTATTAACATGTAGTATCTCTGTCACTGAAGGGAGAAAAGCAACTCGAATCATGCTCCAAGAAATAACATTATCTTTATGTGTGAAAATGGTATTTAGCTCTGTGTAAACTTTTTCTCTAAATGCTTGATATGGGAGCAGAAATTATTTTTAGGCGAGAGTTGGGCAAATCTGGCCTATAGCTTGTTTTAGTGTGTATACAAGAATATGTGGCAGAGACCATAGATGCTTGTAAAGCCTAAAATATTTACTATCTGTTCCTTTACAGGAAATAATTGCCAACCTCTGATTTAAGGGTCTAAAAAATTATATACACATGCGTGTGCATGTGCACACACACACACACACCCCCCACACTATTTTCCCATTTTCTATTCAGTTACTGATATATGATTGCTTTGTCATTCTGCTTTGTTTTAGCTAATGCTATTGGTAAATGCACTGATCTTTAGGCTTTATTTGCTACATTTCCTGTTGCTTGACCGTTTTCTCCTACTTGAAACTCTATTTTTTCTTCCTTGGCTTTTACCATACCATTCACGTGGTTCTCCTAACTCTTGATTTTTTCCCCTTCTTTCAGTTATTCTTACTGACTCCTTATAATATATTCAGATATTTATTAAATGAAGGTTATTTCCTAGTATTATGCTCCTGTAGTCCCCTTTCTTCCTTCCTTCCTTCTTTTCTTCCTTTCTTCCTTTCTTTTCTTTCTTTCCTTCCTTCCCCCCCCCCCCCTTTCTTTCTTTCTTTCTTTCTTTTTTTTGAAGGGGGACAGAGTCTTGCCCTGTTGCCCAAGCTGGAGTGCAGTGGTATGATCTTGACTCGCTGCAACCTCCGCCTCCTGGGTTCAAGGGATTCTGGGTTCAAGTGCCTCAGCCTCTGGATTAGCTGGAATTGCAGGTGCATGCCACCATGCCTGGCTAATTTTTGTAGTTTTAGTAGAGACAGAGTTTCACCATGTTGGCCAGACTGGTCTCGAACTCCTGGCCTCAAGTGATCCTCCTGCCTCAGCCTCCCAAAGTGCTGAGATTACAGGCATGAGCTACCATGCCCAGCTGTTGTAGTCTTTTTCTTTTTCTTTTCTTTTCTTTTCTTTTTTTTTTGTGATGGAGTTTTGCTCTTGTTTCCCAGGCTGGAGTGCAGTGGCACCATCTCGGTTCATAGCAACCTCTGCTTCCTGGCTTCAAGTGATTCTCCTGCCTCAGCCTCTGAAGTAGCTGGGATGACAGGCATGTGCCGCTACGCCTGGCTAATTTTTGTATTTTTAGTAGAGATGGGGGTTCACCATGTTGGCCAGGCTGGTCTTGAACTCCTGACCTCAGGTGATCCACCCGCCTCAACCTCCCAAAGTGTTGGAATTATAGGCATGAGCCACCGTCCATGGCCATCTTGTAGTCTTATCTATGACTTTGACCTCTTCTCCCATCTAATATTGTTTATTATTTTGTTTTGAGATGGAGTCTTGCTTGTTGCCCAGGCTGGAGTGCAGTGGTGCAGTCTCGACTCACTGCAACCTCTGCCTCCTGGGTTCAAGCAATTCTTTGCCTCAGTCTCCTGACTAGCTGGGATTACAGGCATGTGCCGCCACACCCAGCTAATTTTTGTATTTTTAGTAGAGGTGGGGTTTTGCCATGTTGGGCAGGCTGACCTCAGGTGACCCACCCAACTCAGCCTCCCAAGTGCTGGATTACAGGGGTGAACCACTACATCCCACCAATTATTATTTTTTATTTTTATTTTTTGAGACAGTCTGCCTCTCTTGCCTCAGCTGGAATGCAGTGGCGCGATCTCGGCTCACTTCTTCTGCCTCCCAGGTTCAAGCAATTCTCCTGCCTCAGCCTCTGGGGTAGCTGGGATTACAGGTGCCCGCAACCATGCCCAGTGGAGTCTCGCTCCGTCACCTGGGCTGAAATGTAGTGGCATGATCTGGGCTTACTGCAATCTCTGCCTCCTGGGTTCAAGTGATTCTCCTGCCTCAGCCTCCTGAGTAGTTGGAACTACAGGCGTGCGCCACCACGCCCAACTGTTTTTTTGTATTTTTAGTGGAGATGGGCTTTCACCATGTTGGTCAGGATGGTCTCGATCTCTTGACCTCTTGATTTGCCTGCCTCTGCCTCCCAGAGTGCTAGGATTACAGGTGTGAGCCACGGTGCCCTGCCAATAGTGATTATTTTTAAAGCTACTGATATCTCTAGCTTATTTGTCTCTCTTCTTAGTTCCAGACCTCTACATCAAAATGTTCATTATTATACATAATTCCAACTGAATTTTTCTTTTTGCTTTTAAATCCTGCCCTTTTTTTTTTTGCATTAGCTGTCGTAGTCATTCAAATCAGAAAACTCTGCATTATTTTTACCTGATTACATAAACCTGTTAAGTTATTCTATTGATGTGTATTTGGATTGTTTCTAGTTTTTGACTATTATGAATAAAACTAATATGAACTTTCTTATACGTGTCTTTGGTGGACATATGCGCTAGTGTCTTTTTGTTATATGTCTAGGAGGAGAATTGCTGGGTCATACAGTAGGCATACTTTTAGTAGACACTGCCAGAATTTTCCAAAAGGATGATACCAATTTACACTTCCACCAAAAATGTATTATGAGAGTTCCTGTTACTTCTACATCTTTGTCAGCACATGTGGTATTGTCTGTTTTGTTTTTAGCTATTCTGATTTCACTATCTCTAGAGGCTACTGCTGCTTTTTTTTTTTTCCTATCTTTTTTTTTTGTGTCAAGATCTTGCTCTGTTTGTTTCTCAGGCTGGATTGCAGTGGCAGGTTCATGGCTTGCTGTAGCCTTGACCTCCTGGGCCCTAGCGATCCTCCTGCCTCGGCCTCCCTAGTAGCTGGGACTACAGGCATGCACCACCAGGCCTCTTTTACACGACCTTCAAACATTTGGGGGAAAATTATACTCCTTTATGATTTTTGTTATCTTTTATTTGTAACTGAATACCTTTTAGTTTCAGGTACTTTTCTAAGTACCAAATGAAACAAATTCCTGCATTATGGATCTTAGGTTTTACATAATTCCAACCTAAACACAGCTTTTCCATGTGTGACATAGTTTTCCGATGTTTTTCCGTTTGATTAGTTGATTGCACACTACCATGGGTGCACCTCGAGTTTCTGGCACATTTATTTTTCTCCCAAGAAAGCTCATCAGAATGCAAGTGAGTGAGAATGATATTGTTATAGAGAGAATCACTCTGGTTTGATTTTTTTGAGACAAAGTCTCACACTGTTGTGCCAGCTGGAGTGCAGTGATACAATCTCAGCTCATTGCAACCTCCACCTCCTGGGTTCAAGTGATTCTCCTGCCTCAGCCTCCCGAGTAGCTGGATTTCAGGCACACGCCACCATGCCTGGGTAATTTTATATAGGGGTTTCACTATGTTGGCCAGGCTGGTCTCATGATCCGCCTGCCTTGGCCTCCGCAAGTGCCGGGATTACAGGCGTGAGCCACTGCGCCTGGCCTGGTTTGATACATTTAAAACAATAATTAATTCACAAATGTCAATATTAGACAAATATGAACAGTTTTACAAAAATGCTGTTCCCACAGTCTAGAATCCTGCTGTTTTCCCCAACATTATACATTCTATGACAGGCATTTTAAAGGGGCTGCATTAGTATCCATAAGATGTATTTAATCAGTTCTCTGTTGATGGCTCTTGAAATTTAGTTTTTTTAGCCACTACAAATAATACTTCAGTAAAATTTCTTACACACAGTTTTTATATACTTTTGCAAATATAGCAATTAATTCTTCGGAATGGAATTGTCTAGATCAAGATTTTAAATTGTAATTAATTGTTAAATTATATTCTAAAAGGTTATAACCATTTATATCCCTACCCATAGTACATGAACCTGCTGATTTTTGTATCATCTTTGCTGTTGTTATTGTAGTCCAAAATACCATCCCTGCTGCATAACATCCGCCTGGTTTCCCAGCTGCTTTTCCCCCCACAATCCCATGCTCTGTTTGGTAGACAGAAGGATCTTTGAAAAATATGACTTACAGGGGATTATGTCCCCTCTTAAAATTCTTCAGTGGCTTTCCTTTGCACTTGAAGGCCTCTTGCCCGATCTCTTTGGCCTTATCCCATTTATCTGTTGATGGACACTTGGATAGCTTGTACCTTTTTGCTACTGTGAATAATGGAATTACGAATTCATTTTTTTTTTTTGGAGATTGAGTCTCATTCTATCGCCCCCAGGCAGGACTGCAGAGGTGTGATCTTGGCTCACAGCAACCTCTTGCCTTCTGCATCCAGGTGATCCTCCTGTGTCCAAGTGATCCTCCCACCCCAGCCTCCAGAGTAGCTGGGATTATAGGCATGTGCTGCCACACCCAGCTAATGTTTATATTTTTATTAGAGGTGGGGTTTCGCCATGTTGGCCAGGCTGTTTTTGAACTCCTGACCTTAGGCGATCCACCCACCTCAGCCTCTCAAGTGCTGGATTACATGGGTGAGCCACTGCACCTGGCCAGTGAATTCTTTTGGGTATATACCCAGAAGTAGAATTGCTGGATCATATGTTAATTCTATTTTTAAGTTTTTGAGGAGCCACAATACTGTTTTCCAAAGTGGCTGAACCACTCTACATTCCCATCAACAGTGCACAAGTATTCTAATTTCTCCTTATCCTGGCCAGCACTTACTATTTTTAATAATAGCCATTTTAATGGGTATGGAGGGATAGCTCGTTATGGTTTTTAATTTGCATTTCCCTAATGATTGACAATGTTATTTAGGCATCTTTTCACATGCTTATTTACCGTTTGTATAAGGAGAAATGTTTATTCAAGAGCTTTGCCTATTTAAAAATTGAGTCTTTATTTTGTTGTTGAGATGCAGGAGTTCTTTATATATTTTGGATATTAATCCATTAGATAAAATATTTGCAAATCTCTTGTCTCATTCTGTGGGTTGTTTTTTCATTCTTATATAGTGTGTTTTGATGCACAAGTTTTTAATTTTAATGAAGTACAATTTTCCTATTCTTTATTCTCTTGCCTGTGCTTGATGTTACGCTTAAGAAATCATTGCCAAATCTAACATTAGAAAGAGTTTCCCTTATGTTTCTTACTAAGGGTTTTATAGTTTTATCTCTTAAGTTTAGGTCTGCGATCAATTTTGAATTTTTTTTTTTTTTTTTTTGACACAGAGTCTTGCTCTGTCACCCAGGCTGGAGTGCAGTGGTGTGATCTTGACTCACTGCAACCTCTGCTTCCCGGGTTCAAGCGATTCTCCTGCCTCAGCCTCCTGAGTAGCTGGCACTTGCCACCATGCCTGGCTAATTTTTGTATTTTTAGTAGAGATGAGGTTTTGCTATGTTGACCAGGCTGGTGTCGAACTCCTGACCTCAAGTGATCGGCCCGCCTCAGCCTCCCAAAGTGTTGGGATTATAGGCGTGAACCACCACGTCTGAGTATTTTTATTAGTGGTATAAGGTAAGGTTTCAGCTTCATTCTTTCGCATGTGTGTATCCAGTTTTCCCATCACCATTCATTGAAAAGACTCTCCTGGCTGAGTGCGGTGGCTCACGCCTGTAATCCCAGCACTTTGGGAGGCCGAAGCGGGCTGATTACGAGGTCAGGAGTTTGGGACCAGTGTGGCCAACATAGTAAAACCCTGTCTCTACTAAAAATACAAAAAAAATTAGCCAGGCATGGTGGTGCACACCTGTAGTCCCAGCTACTCAGGAGGCTGAGGCAGGAGAATTGCTTGAACGGGGGAAGTGGAGGTTGCAGTGAGCCAAGATTGTGCCACTGCCCTCCAACCTGGGCAGCAGAGTGAGACTCTGTCTCAAAAAACAAAAAACAAGAAACGAGAAGACTGCCCTTTTCCCGTTGAATGGTCTTTGCACCTGTTGAAAATCAATTGACCACATATGTGCAGATTGATTTCTCAGCTCTCTGTATTCTGTTTGCCTGTATGTTTATCTTTATGCCAGTATGACATTATTTTGATCACTAGAAATTTTCAAATTGGACAGTATGAGACCACCAACTTTGTTCTTGTTTTTCAAAATTGTTTTTGCTATTTAAGGTCCCTTGAGATTCCATTTTCTTCCTCTTTTTATTTTTTTAAGACTGAGTCTTGCTCTGTTGCCCAGGCTGGAATGCAGTGGTGTGATCTCGGCTGGCTGCAACCTCTGCCTCCCATGTTTAAGCGCTTCTTCTGTCTCAGCCTCCTGAGTAGCTGGGACTACAGGTGTGCACCACCATGCCTGGCTAATTTTTTGTATTTTTAGTAGAGACGGGGTTTCACCCTATTGGCCAGGCTGTTTTTAAACCCCTGACCTTGTGACCCGCCTGCCTTGGCCTCCCAGAGTGCTGGGATTACAGGGATTATAGGCATGAGCCATCGTGCTCGGCCGAGGTTTCATTTTCTACTTCTGAAACATCCTGTTGGGATTTTGATAAGGATTTTGTTGAATTCGTTCAACACTTTGGGTTGTCTTCCTGTTCATGAACATGGGATATCTTTCCATTTTAATTTTTTTCAATAATGCTTTTATGGTTTTCAATGTAAAACTGTTTTGCTTTCTTAGTGAAATCTATTCGTAAGCATTCTTTTTGATGCTGTTATATATTGAGTGGTTTCTTTTTCTTTTTATATTGCCCATTGCTGTTTTGTGTTGCATATTGTTCATTGTATAGGAATACAGTTGACTTTTGTGTGTTGAGTTTGTATCCTTCAACTTTGCTGAATTTGCTGAAGTGAGTGGTTTGTGTGTGTGTTGTGTTGGGGGGTGTACTGAGAGTGGGTTTTTGAAAGTTTTCTATATGTAGGATTGCACCATCTATTAATAGAGAGATCTTTACAAACTCCTTGACAATTTGAATATGCTTTTTTTAAATTTATTTTTCTTATCTAATTGCTCTAAATAGGACTTTCAGTAGTAGGTGGCAAATAGTGGCCAAAGTGGGAGCATTATGGTTGTAGTTTGTCTTTTTCTAGTGATTAGCAAAGTTGAACACCTTTTTGTATTATTTATTGACCATTGGGGTTACTCAGGTGATTGTGTGTGTGTGTGTATGTTCTTGGGCACTGTTTTCTTCCCTTGATCAATTTGTCTACCCTTAAGGCCCAAATCACACTGTTTTAATTGGTATAGCTTTATGATGGTTAACTGCCTGACCATGGTCCTACTGTATTCCACTTCTGTGGTGAGGCGTTTTTCTAAGTAGTCATTGTTGGTTCTTAACTACTTTGATGCATTTCTTACTCTCTTGAGTGTATTGCTCAGGTTGTTGCAGCATTCTTTCTTCTAGTTTTGCCCTTGTCAGAATTTTAATTTTTTAAAGGAAATTCAATACTGTTACTAATCTGCTTAACTTTTCAGAGGTACACAGTTGCCTTACAATTTACAGAATTAAGTAAAAGTAGTACTATTCTGTGTTAACCCCACCTGACATATTGAATAAGAACCCATAGTTAGTCTCCATAGGTTGAAATGCATGGTCCCCAACAAGACTGCCCCTAGTTGAGACATTAACCACAACTGGAGATTCTAGGCCACCTGTACTTTTCACTAGTTGGCTACAAATCCTGAGATTCTCACAATCTCCCTCAGGTTCACTAATTCACTAGACTCACAGAACTCAGGAAAACGCTGTATTTAGAATTAGAATTTTGCTGTAAAGAATACAAATTAGAACCAGCCTAATGAGACGTAAAGAACAAGGTCTGGGAGGGTCTCACATGCAGAGCTTCCATGCCCTCTCCCCATGGAAACATATAGGGTACATCACCCTTCTGGGACATCAATGTGTTCACCAACCAGGAAGCTTTTATTAAGCTTTGGTATTAAAAATTTTGGGGGTGCATTATGTAGGGGTAATTGACAAAATCTGTGATTGAACTTAATCTTCAGTTCTTTTCCCCACCCTAGAGGTTGAGCTGGCTCAGAGTGCCAGTTCTTTAATCACAGTGTTCTTTTTGGAGACCAGCGCCATCCTGGATCTATTTAGGGGGTCTACCACAGGTCATGTCATTAGCATAAACTCAGATGTGAGCCATTGGGCTCGTAAATGACAGTCCCTTCTGTCACTCTGGAAATACCAAATATTTTAGAAGCTTTGTACCAGGAACCCTGGACATAGACCAGGCAAGCTCATTATACAGCAAATACATAATACATAATTTAAAAGGATTAGAAAAAATCACTTATGATGAAAAATAGTAGTGACTTGCTTTACCGTTTTTCACCTTCTAGTTTTCTTCATAGAGGAAATTAGTTTTTCCATCTTAGCTATTTCTTGTGGTATTTGCCTCTGTCTGGGTCATATGCATAATGCCAAATAATTATCAATTTTACATGTAATCCGTTTAAAAAATTATTTTCTAGTACAATATATAGGCCATTTAGTTGTTACTCTTTTTAAATCCTCTTAGTATAGTTACTCCTTTTTTTTTTTTTTTTTAAATTCTCTTAGTATCATTATCATAATTTTTGGTCAACTAATTTTTCTTTCTTTTTGAGACAGAGTCTCACTTGGTTGCCCAGGCTGGAGTGCAGTGGGTGATCACAGTTCACTGCAGCCTCAACCTCCCAGGCTCAAGTGATCCTCCCACCTCAGCCTCCTGAGTAGCTGGGACTAGAAGTGTGTGCCACCTCATCTGGTTAATTTTTTTATTTTTGTAGAGATGGAGTTTCAGCACGTTTCCCAGGCTGGTCTTGAACTCCTGCGCTCAAGTGATCCTCCTGTCTTGGCCTCCCAAAGTGCTGGGATTATAGGTGTGAGCCACCATGCTTGGCCAAATAATCCCTTTTTTAAATAAGATAAATACTCTATACTGCTGAGCCAAATGTTACACTATGAGTTAATTTTCTAACTTTGTTTTGTAGTAGTTAATTATTGCCTTTTTTAAATATATATTTGTAATTTTATATGTACTGGTGCTTATTCTATAGACCACATTACTTTTCTTCCCCCATCCCGAGATGGAGTTTTGCTCTTACTGCCCAGGCTTGAGTGCAATGACTCGATCTCGGCTCACTGCAACCTCCGCTTCCCAGGTTCAAGCGATTCTCCTGCCTCAGCCTCCCGAGTAGCTGGGATTACAGGCATGTGCCACCA
The DNA here is from genome assembly GCF_047675955.1 of Chlorocebus sabaeus. Classification (NCBI taxonomy): domain Eukaryota; kingdom Metazoa; phylum Chordata; class Mammalia; order Primates; family Cercopithecidae; genus Chlorocebus; species Chlorocebus sabaeus. The sequence continues at coordinate 17,535,601 of NC_132929.1, forward strand.
TGCCTGGCTAATTTTGTATTTTTAGTAGAGACAGGGTTTCTCCATGTTGGTTAGGCTAGTCTCCAACTCCCTACCTCAGGTGATCTGCCTGCCTCGGCCTCCCAAAGTGTTGGGATTATAGGCGTGAACGACTGCACCCCTCTTCTACCTACATTCTTTAATAAAATCTTTTGGTTCATTCATACGCACACACACATTCATACATATATGTGCATACACATATTCTTCTATTGAAAGTAAATTTTTGTGTGTACCTTCTCTGCGTACTTCGGGAGCTCTTTATTCTCCTTTGCCAATCTGTTCTGGTTGTTCTCTAGCCCCCTACCAAGCTGCCATCTTGGGATTTTCCTTTGCTGTCGTCCTGCTAACTTTACATTTGCTATTTTCATATAGGTTCTTTTTATTTGTCTGTTTGTTTATATGTATGTATATTTATTTATTTGAGACAGAATCTTGCTCTGTCGCCCAGGCTGGAGTGCAGTGGCGTGATCTCGGCTCACTGCAACCTCTGCTGCCTGGGTTCAAGGGATTCTCCTGCCTCAGCCTCCCAAGTAGTTGCGACTATAGGCTCATGCCTCCATGCCGTGCTAATTTTTGTGTTTTTAGTAGAGACGGGGTTTCACCATTTTGGCCAGGCTGGTCTTGAGCTCCTGACCTCAAGTGATCCTCCTGCCTCAGCCTCCCAAAGTGCTGGGATTACAAGTGTGAGCCACTGCACCTGGCCCTGTAGGTTCTTTTGTGTACCATATCTTAGGCTGTCTTTACTGGTTTGTGTTGTTTTTGTTGATTTGTGAAGTTCCTTTTTCAGTAGTTTCTTTAGAAAGTATCTGTGGAACATAGAATTTTAAGATGTTTAAGTAAAATTACTTATGATGAAAATAGTTCCCAGCTTCACCTCTCTTCACCCCTCAATTTCTTCTTATATGTTGGTAATTGGCTTTATTCTGCTTTTCACATTTTATAAAATTGTTTCTGTAACGAGTTCTTTGAAAATGTGTTGTTGCCTCCCAGTTTCCTGTTGAGAAGTTTGATGCCATGTTTTGCTCTGGTGATTTGAATGTAACCTTTCCCCCTTCTGCTTTCAGAACCTTTTGTTGATTCCTCATATTATGAAATTTCACAGTTATAAATGTTGGTACGGTAGTTCTCATCATTGTACTGTGCTTTATTTTTTTAAATTGAGACAGGGTTTTGCTTTGTCACCCAGGCTGGAGTGCTGCGACACAATCCATGGCTCACTGCAACCTCGGTCTCCTGGTTTCCTCAAGTGATCCTCTCACCTCAGCCTCCTGAGTAGTTGGGACTGATTACAAGTGTGCACCACCACACCTGGCTAATTTTTTATTTTTATTTTTATTTTTTGTAGAAACAAGATCTCACTGTGTTTCCCAGTTTGGTCTCAGCCTCCTGGGCTCAAGCAGTCCTCCTGCCTTGGCCTGCCAAGAGCTCTTTTATTTTCTTCTGTACTCTACATTTCTCTTAATTAAAGCACTAGGTTTTTTTTGTTTTTGTTTTGGAGATAGTGTCTCACTTTGTCACCCAGGCTGGAGTGCAGTGGCACCATCTTGGCTCACTGCAGCCTTGACCTCCTGGGGTCAAGTGATCATCTCATGTCAGCCCCGTAGGTAGGTAGTTGGGACTACAGGCATGAACACTTGACTAATTATATTTTGTATTTTTTGCGGAGACGGGGTTTCGCCATGTTGCCCAGGCTGGTCTCGAACTCCTGAGCTCAAACAGTCCGCCCTTCTTGCCCTCCCAAACTGCTGGGATTACAGGCATGACCCACCGTGCACAGCCTAAACACCAGTTTTATTTTCTTTTCCCCTTTCCTTTTTTTTTTAAAAATTTATTTTTATTTTGGCCGGGCGCGGTGGCTCACACCTGTAATCCCAGCACTTTGGGAGGCCGAGGCGGGCAGATCACGAGGTCACGAGATCGAGACCATCCTGGCTAACACGGTGAAACCCCGTCTCTACGAAAAACGCAAAAAATTAACCGGACATGGTGGCGGGCGCCTGTAGTCCCAGCTACTCGGGAGGCTGAGGCAGGAGAATGGTGGGAACCCGGGAGGCGGAGCTTGCAGTGAGCAGAGAATGTGCCACTGTACTCCAGCCTGGGCAACAGAGCGAGACTCTGTCTCAAAAGAAAAAAAAAAAAATTTATTTTTATTTTATTTTAAGTTCCTGGGTACATGTGCAGAATGTGCAGGTTAGTTACACAGGGCATGCTAAGCACCAGTTTTGTGGAAGGTGCTATAATATTGTTTCTTCTTATGTGCACCCTTACTGCCTATATGTATGTTTAATCATAGCATCTGTTAAATTACATCATATTGTCTACTTGTCTGTCTCCCGCACTGGCTTGTAAATTTCTTGAATCTACATAGAGACAGTGCTTTGTTTACTTTGTTAATCTCTGTGCCTAACAGAATGTCTGGCATTACTGGGCACTCAGCAAATGTTAAGTGAATGAGTTTATCAGGAGTATTTAAAACTTTCTTAATGTGTCTTAGAGTGGGTGGTATTGTCACACATTAATATGTAGTGTTATTTGTTGCATTGATTACATAATGCCAACAAAAAAAATCCTTTTAATTGATGTTTGTAATTCATTGATTTTTGCCTAGGTATTCTTTTGCCTAATTTACTTGGATAGAAGAGACTTCTTAGAAGAATGAAACTTAACTGTTTGTAAAATTCTTTCCCCAAGGCAAGGTTTCACGTATTATGTATAAAGTTTTTGTTGGAAAATAGAAGAAATCCTTTCTTAGAGTGTTTATAACTTAGCAAGTTCAATTTCTCAGGAAGATGTGAAAGCAGTTATTACAGTAGCAGCCAAGATCTAGCCTCAGGGGGTTTCCCAGCTACTGCAAACAAACTGCGTGTTGTGTGCTAAATGAAAAGAAGATAAAAAAATTTTTTTCTACATTATGAGAGTTATGTCTTGAAACGCGAAGATACTGAGAGAACAATAGCAAGTTATTTAAGCGTTAATCTTAAATTACTTGATATAGAATGTCATTTGTATGTGATATACATACGAACTGAGATAATTGGGAAAGGGAAAAGAGTGGGCTTGATTCTGGAAATCGATTGACTTGTGGCTTTTCTGTAGTTTTTGCTTGCTTAACCTTTAAAAAACAGATAAAGGGAAACTGGATTTTGGTAATGGCTAATAACCATACATTTATTAAAAATTATTGAGTTAACACTTAAAATGCGGGTGGGTATTATATTATGTAACTTACAAAGTAAAGTTGTAAAAAAAATTGATAAAGAGATAGCTGTTTTCATCAGTTAAGTGAAATACGTGAAAGGGGGAAGTTTTGGTTTTCACATTTAAGTCTGTGATCTATCTTGAATTATTAATAATTTTTGTACATGCTGTGAAGGGTCAGCGTTCATATTTTTCCATGCAGATGGCTAGGTGCTCTAGCATCACTTATTGAAAATATTTTCTCCATTAAATTGCATTGTTGCTTAGGAAAATCAGGTGACTATATGTGTACAGGTAGGTTTATTTTATACTAAATTCTGTTCCAGTGATTTATTTGTCCATGTTTTCTATTATTTTGGGCAATACCATGCTGTCTTACTGATAGTAGGTTTATAGTAAGTCTTAGAATCTGGTAATGTAAGCCTTTGAACCTCCCATTATTTTGGTAGAATTATTCTAGGTTCTTTGTATTTCCACATAAATTTTGAGTCAGCTTGTCGGTTTCTGTGAAAAAAACCACTGGAATTGCCTTGAATAATAGATCCATTTGAAAAGACTTGATATCTTGACATCATTGAATCTTCTGATAAACATGGTGTATATCTCTGTTTATTTACATCTTATTTAGTTTATCTCAACTGTAATCCATTATTTTCAGTCTTTAATTAAACTTATTCCTAGGTGCTTTAAAAACTGATCCTTGTAATTGGCATTTAAAATAATTTCCAATTTTCGCTGGGCACGGTGGCTCACGCCTGTATTCCTAGCCCTTTGGGAGGCCGAGGAGGGTGGATCATGAGGTCAGGAGTTCGACACCATCCTGGCTAACATGGTGAAACCCCGTCTCGATTAAAGTTACAAAGAGAAATTAGCCGGGCGTTGTGGTGGGCGCCTGTAGTCCCAGCTACTCAGGAGGCTGAGGCAGGAGAATGGCGTGAACCTGGGAGATGGAGCTTGCACTGAACCGAGATTGTGCCACTGCACTCCAGCCTGGGTGACAGAGCAAGACCCTTGTCTTAAAAAAAAAAAAAAAAAAATTCAGTTTTGATAGTATATAGAAATTCAGCTGAGTTTTACTACTTTATAGATTCCTTTAGAAATTTTTTACATATGCATTGTTACCTGTGAGCAAAATTAGTTTTATATCTTCTTTCCAATCTTTATGACTGTTCTCTCTCTTGCTTTATTGTATTGCTTGGACTCCCAGTACTGTGTTGAAAATAAATTTTGAGGCAGGGTGCAGTGGCTTACGCTTTTAATTCCAGCACTTTGGTAGGCCAAGGCAGGAGGATCACTTGAGCTCAGGAGCTTGAGAGCAGCCCTGGCCACATAGTGACACCCACCCAGCCCACCCCCATCTCTATAAACTTAAAAAATTAGCTGGGCATGGTGGCACACACCTCTAGGCCCAGCTACTTGAGAGGCTGAGATGGGAGGATAGCTTGAGTTGAGCCTGGGAGGTTGAGGTTGCAGTGAGCCATGGTTGTACCACTGCATGGGCAACACAGTGAGATGCTGTCTTAAAATAAAAAAAAAATTTGAGTGGTCATTCATGTCTCCTGATCTTAGAGAAACTCACTCTGTATTTTTATTGCATATTGGGTGTAGTTTTTGTGTAGTGCTCTTTATCACATTGAAATACTTTCCTACTATTACCCATTTTCCTGAGTATTGTTAAGAATGAATATTGAATTTCATCAAATGATTTTTCTAAATCCATTGAAATATCATATGTTTTTTCCCTTTTATTTGGTTAATATGGTGAATTAACATTGATTTAGAGGGGAGGGGTGATGATGTTATACCACTCTTACATTCTTGGGCTAAACATTACCTGGCCATGATGATATCATCCTTTTTAATGTTACTGGTTTCAATTTGCTAATATTTTATTGAGGATTTTTGTACCAAATGCATGTGGGATATTTGTTTATAGTTTTATTTCTGATGTGTTAGCAGTAGGGTCATGGTTACCTCATAAAACATGTTGCAAAGTGTTCTGTTGTCTGTATGTGCTGAGTTTGTGCAAGATTGCTATTTTTTTTTCATTATGTATTTGATATAATTTATCAGTGAAGCCACAGAGTTTTCTTGTTGGCAGGTTTCAAATCATGACTTCAAGTTCTTTGTTTTTTTCTATTTCGTTGATTTTTCTCTCATCATTAATTCCTTTACTTGTTTTTGCTTTAATTTTCCTTAGATTAGGGTTTGGTGGACTAAGACCCATGGATCATATGTGCCTACCACTGGTTTTTACTTGACTTGTAAGCTAAGAATGATTTTTACACTTTTCAGTAGTTGGGGGAAAAAAACAAAAGAACAGTTGTTTGTGATTGAAAATTACAGTTCAAATTTCAGTGTCCTATTTTTTGGAAGACAGTCATGCTCATTTGTTTATGTATTGTCTGTAGCGTTTTTTTGTGCTAAGATGGCAGAGTTGAGTAGTTGGAGCAGAGACTGTATGGACTGCAAAGCCTAAAATTTTTACTGTTTAGCCCTTTACAGAAAAAATTGATCAACTCCTGTCTTAGATAATTTATTTAAGACTTTTTCATTTGTATATATTTTAAACTATACATTTGACTCTTGAGCACTACTTTAGGCACATTCTACACATTTGAAATGTTGAGTTGATGTTTGTTATTGATTTGTAGTTTGATTCCATTGTTGTCAAAGAATATATGGCTTAAAATCTTTGGATATTTATCAAGGGTTTGCTTTATTGTTTAGCATGTGATCTGTTTCTAATTGATACTTCATGTATACTAGAAAAGGAGGTGTGTATTGTACAGTTGTTGGATATAATGATCTATAAAGGCTTATCAAGTAAGTTTGATTGATAGTATTATTCAGTTCTTCTGCTTCCTGGTATTTTTAATGTCAGTTACTGATAAGGATAGGTTAAAATCTCCTACTGTAGTTGTGGATTTGTCTGTTTCTCTTTTTGGTACTATAGATTTTTGCTTCAAATATTTTGAAGCTATATGATTTAGGTACATACACTTCTGGGTTGTTAATGTTTTCTTGGTGAATTGAGCTCATAAAGTTTTAATTATGTGCCTCTTTATCTCTGATAAAACTCCTTATTTATTTTATTTTTATTTTGTTTTGAGATGGAGTCTCGCTCTGTTGCTGAGGCTGGAGTGCAATGGCGCGATCTCGGCTCACTGCAACATCAGCCTCCTGGGTTCAAGTGATTCTCCTGCCTCAGCTTCCCAAGTAGCTGGGATTACAGGCACGCACTACCATGCCCAGCTAACTTTTTGTATTTTAGTTGAGATGGGGTTTCACCGTGTTGCCCAGGTCGAACTCCTGACCTCAAGTGATCCACCCGCCTTGTCCTACCAGAGTACTGAGATTACAGACATGAGCTACCGCGCCTGGCCTGAAACTCCTTATTTTAAAGTCTACTTTGATGTTATTGAGCCATATTGGTTTCCTTCTGATAAGTTTTTGCATAGTTTATCTTTTTCCCTCCTTGTATTTTAATTCTTCTTCCTTGAATTTATGTTGCAGCTCTTTTAAATAGCTTATAGTTGGACTTGTTTCTTTATCCCCTGTTACAATTGGACTGTTTTGTTCATTTACATTTAATGCCATTACTTATGTAGCTGAGTTTTAACCATGTCATCTTACTGTTTCCTGCTTCTCTTACCTGTTTATCTTTCCCTGTTTTTGTGTGAATTGAGCTTTTCAAATTTCATTTATATAAACATTACCTCTTTGTAATTTTTTTAGTGGTTGCATTTGTCTACTCAGGCTGCAGTAACAAAATATCATAGATTGGCTGGCTTAAACAACAGAAGTTTTTTTTTTTTTCCCCACAGTTCTGGAGGCTAGAAAGTCCAAGATCAAAGTTCTGGCAGGGTTTGGTTTCTCATGTCTTATCTTGGCTTACATATATAGCTGCTTTCTTGCTATGTCCACATATAGGGGGAGCGGGAGATGTCTCTTTTCCTCTTCTTATGAGCCCACCATCCTGTTGGATTAGAGTCCCACCCTTAAAACATCTTTTAACCCTAATTTTCTCGTAAAGCCCTGTTTGGGCTTCCACATACAAATTTGGTGGGGGACACAATTCAGTATATAGCAGTGGTTATATGAATTACAATATGCATCCTTAATTTATTGAATATAATTTGAATACGAACTGCTAATGCAGTTATAGTTGATGTCCTTGTATGTGATATAAGCCTCTAAACCTTGTTACTTTATTTGCTTTAAACAGTCAGTAGTCGGTGTGTGTCCTCTCCCTCTCTCTGGCTCGCTCTCACCCTCTTGCCTTCCCTTGCCCTCCCTCCCTCTTCCTCTCCCTACCTCTTTCCCTCCCTTCTCCGTTCTCTTTCCTCCCTTCCTTTCTCTCTTTCTCCTTTTCTCCCTCTCTCCTTCTCCTCTCCCTCTTTCCCTCTCTCCTTAAAAATAATAAAAGTCAGTCAGTAGTCGTTTAAATAATATAAGAAAAAGTCTTTTATATCTATTTATTTATTTATTTTCTTTCTTTCTTTCTTTTTTTTTTTTTTTTGAGATGGAGTCTCGCTCTGTCGCCCAGGCTGGAGTGCAGTGGCCGGATCTCAGCTCACTGCAAGCTCCGCCTCCCGAGTTTACGCCATTCTCCTGCCTCAGCCTCCCGAGCAGCTGGGATTACAGGCACCCGCCACCGCGCCCGGCTAGTTTTTTTTTTTGTATTTTTTAGTAGAAACAGGGTTTCACCATGTTAGCCAGGATGGTCTTGATCTCCTGACCTCGTGATCTGCCCGTCTCGGCCTCCCAAAGTGCTGGGATTACAGGCTTGAGCCACCGCGCCCGGCTATTTATTTATTTTCATTTGTTTCTGGATCTCTGTTTATTTTCGTTCATTTTTTTTCTTTTCCTTTTTTTTTTTTTGAGATAGGATCTCACTCTGTCGCCCAGGCTGGAGTGCTGTGGTGCTATCTCAGCTCACTGCAACCTCTGCCTACCAGGTTCAGGTGATTCTCCTGCCTTAGCCTCCCGAGTAGCTGGGACTACAGGTGTGCACCACCACGCCTGACTAATTTTTGTATTTTTAGTAGAGACAGGGTTTTGCCATGTTGGCCAGGCTGGTCTTGAACTCCTGGCCTCAAGTGATCCGTCCACCTCAGCCTCAGTCACCACACCTGGCCCATATTGTTTCATTTTCTAACAGTCTGAAGAACTTCCTTTAAGAGTTATTTTTTAAAAACTTTTAAAAAATTGAGATATAATTCACATACAATAAAATCTACATAAAATTCACCCACCAACTGAAAGTGTAGAGTTCAATGGTTTTTAATATATTCACAGGATTGTGCAACCATTACTTCAGTGCGGCAGTCAGTTTTAGGACATTCTCAGCACCCCAGGAAGAAAACTCATTAAAGTAACTTCCCATTTTCCCTCAGCTACTCTCAAGCTCCACCCAATCCAGCACAACCACCTGTCTGTCTCTGTAGATTTGCGTATTTTGGATATTTTATATAAATGGTATCATTTAATATGTGGTCTTTCGTGCCTAACTTATTTTACTTAAACTTGATGTTTTTAAGATTCATCCATGTGTAGCATGTATCTGTACTTTGTTTCTTTTTATTGTCAAATAATATTTTATTGTGTGGACATTGCCACATTTTATTTATTCATCAGTTGGACAGTAAGGTTTTCAGTTTTTGGCTGTTATGAATAATGTTGCTGTGAACATTTGTGTACAAGTCTTTGCGTGAACACAGTTTTTTTGTGTTGAAAAGACCATTTTTTTCCTTTGTTGAATTCTCTTGGCACCTTGGCAATTGAATCAGTTGACATAAATGTGGGCATTTGTTTCTGGACTTGCAATTCCGTTAGTTGATCTGTGTATCTAGTCTTATGTCAGTCTCACACTGTTGACTGGGCACAGTGGATCATGCTTATAATCTCAGCACTTTGGGAGGCCAAGGCAGGAGGATAGCTTGAGCACAGGAGTTTGAGACCAGTCTGGCCAACATGGTGAAACCCCGTCTCTACTAAAGAGAACCTGTCTCTACAAAAAAATAAAAATAATAGCTGAGTGGTGTGGTGGTATGTGTCTGTAGTCCCAGCTACTCAAAAGGCTAAAGTGGGAGGATCACTTGTTTCCAGGAATTTGAGGTTGCAGTGAGGTATGACTCTAGCCTGGGCAACAGAGTAGGACCTTGTCTCAAAACCCAACCAAACCAATAGACACACTGTCTTAATTACTGTAGCTTTGTAATAAGCTGAAATCTGGAAGTGTGAGTGTTCTGAGAACTTTGTTTCTAATTTTCAAGACTGCTTTGGTTTTTTTGGTGGATCCCTTGCATTTTCATGTGAATTTTAGGGTCAGTTTGTTTGTCGCTTTAAAAAAAAAAAAAAGTCACAGATAGGATTTTGGTAGATATTGCGTTGAATTTGTAGATCACTTTAGGGATTATTGCTGTTTTACCAATATGAAATATTTTTTTCCCATAAACATGGGATATTTTTCTATTTATTTTGGTCTTTAATTTGTTTCAACAATGTTTTATAGTTTTCTATGTATAAGTCTTGAACTTCTTTTGTTAAATTTATTCCTATTTTATTCTTGTTGATGCTATTGTAAAATGGAATTATTTTCTCATTTCACTTTTGATATTCATTGCTAGTTTGTAGAAAAACTATTTGTGTGTGTGTGTGTGTCTTGGATCCTGGAATCTTGGTAAACTGATTAGTTCTAATAGTTCTTTAGTGAATTCTTTAGTATTTTCCATATACAATATCATGTTACCTGTGAATAGAGATAGTTTTGCTTTTTCCTCTTCAATCTGGATGCCTTTTATTTCTTTTTCTTGCCTAATCATCCTGATAGAATCTCTAGTACAAGTAAGTAGAAGTGGCAAGAACCGATATCTTTGTCTTATTTCCGAGCTGAGGAGTATTTTTATGCAGTCTAAATGATCTCAGCTGTCCGAAAATGTCTTCAAGTTTAAAGGCTTCTTTTGATAGATATAGAACATTAGGTTGGGAGTTTTTCTTTCAACACTTCATGATGTGGGGTATATTGTCTTCTGACTTTCCAGTGAGTCACTAGTCAGTCTGTTGTTTTTTTTCTTGTTCCTCCAGTGTAATGTCTGTTTTTCCCTCTGCTGCTTTCAGGATTTTTCTGTTCGTCTTTCATTTTCAGCAGCCTGACCTTGATGTGCCTAGATAATGACTTTTTTTTTTTTTCCTTCTGTTTGTCCCCCATTGTTGCTTACTGAGCTTGGATCTGTGGGATAAAATCTTTTGCTTTTGGAAGATTTTTGTTCATTTTCTTTTCAAGTATTTCTTCACTTTGTTTCTCTTGTCTTTTTGGAAGGGCGGTTACTAGTATGTTAGATCGTTTTATGTTGTCCCAGAGATATCTGACAAGGTTTGTTTTTGTTTGTTTGTTTCTCTGTCCTTCAGTCGAGGTGATTTCAAGTGGCTTCCTAAAATACAAAAAACTAGCCGGGCGTGATGGCGGGCGCCTGTAGTCCCAGCTACTCGGGAGGCTGAGGCAGGAGAATGGCGTGAACCCGGAAGGCGGAGCTTGCAGTGAGCTGAGATCTGGTCACTGCACTCCAGCCTGGGCGACAGAGCGAGACTCTGCCTCAAAAAAAAAAAAAAAAAAAAAAAAAAAAAAAAAAATTTCAGCTCACCTCACCTTTCAGCTGTGTCAAGGGAGGAGTGATTGGTCTTCTATCCCTGGCAGGACCTTAGGATCTAAGCATTGGTAGACTACATGTTCTCTTATTTCCAGGCCAGCCTTTCTGCAGCACGCTGTTTATTCCGCAGAAGTCCTCTGGAGTCGGTGGTAATTGGACAGCAGTGAGAACTAGTTTTCTATTTGGGATCCTCGAGATTCTGCCCATGCTCAGGCATTAAAAGTTGGTTTTTCCGTGGTTTTGCAGATCCTTTGCATATAGTTGCTTTTTTCTCTCCTTACTCTATGTTCACGCAGTGCAAATGCTGCTTAGGGTTGAAAGCAGTAGCTATCTCCGGTCACCTAGGGAAGGCTAGTCCCCTTCTGTAATTCACTTCATTTAGACTTATTTATGTCCAAATGTTTTCAGTATCTTGTAAGAAAAATAATTTACTTAGTGTTTTCTCATTGTTACGGCAAAAGTGATGATCTTTTGTGATCCTCCACATTCTAACTGGAGGTGGAAATCTTCGATTGGAGGATTTTCTTTTTTTTTTTTTTTTTTTCGTTTGAGACAGAGTCTCACTCTGTTGCCCAGGCTGAAGTGCAGTGGTGCAACCTCTGCCTCCCAAGTTCAAGCAGTTTTCCTGCCTTAGCCTCCTGAGTAGTTGGGACTAGAGGTGTGCACCACAAAGCCTGCCTTTTTTTTTTTTTTTTTTTTTTTTTTGGAGACCAAGTCTCGCTCTGTTGCCCAGGCGGGAGTGCAGTGGTGTGATCTCAGCTCACTGCAACCTCTGCCTCCTAGATTCAAGCGATTTTCCTGCCTCAGCCTCCCAAGTAGCTGGGATTACAGGTGTGCGCCACTGCACCCGGCTAATTTTTTGTATTTTTAGTAGAGATGGGGTTTTATCATGTTGGTCAGGCTGGTCTTGAACACCTAACCTCAGTTAATCCACCCGCATCAGCCTCCCAAAGTGCTAGGATTATAGGCGTGAGTCACTGCACCCAGCCTATTGTTTTAGTAGAGAATGGGTTTCACCATGTTGCCCCCAGAGTGGTCTCAAACTCCTGAGCTCAGGCAATCTGCCTGCCTCTGCCTCCCAAAGGGTTAGAATTACAGACGTGAGCCACCACACCCGGCTTCTATTGGAGGAATTTGAAGTAAGGTAAAAAATCTTAAGTAGAAATTGTGCAAGGAACAAGTAATTACACATTCATGTAGTAGTTGCTAGTGCCTATTTTAAGTTTTATAAAGTTTTACAAAGACAGTGACTTTAATTGGGTTAGCAAGTAGTGAAAAAAATAGTGCTTCATTCATTAATGATGGATTGGTGTTGAAAATGTATTTTATGGCCGGGTGCGGTGGCTCAAGCCTGTAATCCCAGCACTTTGGGAGGCCGAGACCATCCTGGCTAACCCGGTGAAACCCCGTCTCTACTAAAAAAATACAAAAAACTAGCCGGGCGAGGTGGCGGGCGCCTGTAGTCCCAGCTACTCCGGAGGCTGAGGCAGGAGAATGGCGTGAACCCGGGAGGTGGAGCTTGCAGTGAACTGAGATCTGGCCACTGCACTCCAGCCTGGGCGACAGAGCGAGACTCCATCTCAAAAAAAAAAAAAGAAAATGTATTTTATTGGACAGAGACACTAATGTAATATTTTCCATGTGATTGGATCCTATGCAGGTTTATTGTTTAAGATGAGGCTGAAATGGCTGAAGATAAATTATATTGGACTTTGAAAAACATCCCAGATATTTATACTTTTTTCTTTAGTTTCAGAAGCCTTTGAAATGCTTTTGAACAGGCAAGTAATGTAAATATAGTTCAATATTTTAGGGAGATAAATTAGGTAATAAAAGTAATGGATGTGGAAATATCTTGATTGGGGGTATTTAATTTTATTGCCTTTTCTTGTGATTTTGCCCCTCAAATCACTGCCTTGCTAGCTTTTTGATGTCTTCAAATAGATTTTAAGAAATATTCTGGGGTGGGGGGGGAAACTGTTTAGTGTAACTTTTCTAGTTCTAAGTGGAGGAGGGTCAGTCTGCTCTGAGCTATTTCACACTACTAATGGGAACGTACCTACCTAACTTTTAAAAAAGTGACTAGGCTGGGTGTGGTGGCTCATGCCTGTAATCCCAGCACTTTGGGAGGCTGAGGTGGACAGATCATGAGGTTATGAGTTCAAGACCAGCCTGGCCAACATGGTAAAACCCTATTGCTACTAAAAATACAAAAATTAGCCGGGCGTGGTGGTGCATGCCAATAATCCCAGCTACTCAGGAGGCCGAGGCAGGAGAATTGTTTGAACCTTGGAGGTGAAGGTTGCAGTGAGTTGAGATCATGCCACTGGACTCGAGTCTGGGCGACAGAGCAAGACTCCATCTCAGAGAAAAAAAAAGTGACTGATCAGAGGAAAATATTTTAGTTGCGTAAATGCTGTTTTCTTATTTTTAAAATTTTAAAATTTTTATTTATTTATTTTAGAGGAGGCGTCCTGCTCTGTTGCCCATGCTTTAGTTCAGGGTGTTATTGTAGCTCACTGCAGCCTTGAACTCCTGGGCACAAGCAGTTCTGGCACCTCAGTCTTCTGAATAGCTGTACTACAGGCATGTGCCACCATGCCTGGCTATAAATGCTATTTTCAGTCATAGACTTTGAACTATTTAAAAAAAAAATGCCCACAGTCCCTTGTTACATACATATTATTTGTTAGTGAATATATATAGTGGGTGTGTATAGCTTTTCTCAAAGCAGTTTTCATCCTGCTTTCCTCTACTGTTAACATGTTGACTTGTATGGATATTTTGGTGGGGGGAAATGAGAGGTGCAGTTTTGGAATTTCTGAAGCTGAGAATTCTAATTCCAGTCGTATTACTTTATGTGGAATCTTTTTTTTTTTTTTTTTTGAGACAGGGTCTCGCTCTGTCGCCAGGCTGGAGTGCAGTGGCGTGATCTCGGCTCACTGCAACCTCCGCTTCCCGGGTTCAAGCGATTATTCTGCCTCAGCCTCCCAGGTAGCTGGGACTACTGGCATGTGCTGCCACGCCCAGCTGGTTTTTCTAGTTTTAGTAGAGACGGGATTTCACCATGTTGGCCAGAATGGTCTCAATCTCTTAACCTTGTGATCCGCCTGCCTTGGCCTCCCAAAGTGTTGGGATTACAGGCGTGAGCCATTACACCTGTTATGTGGAATCTTAGCCCAATTTTTTATTTCTACTATTTCTTTTACTTCTCAAGATACATTGATATAGTTCTTAGACTTTTAATGGCTGATTGGGAGGGAGGGGGAAACTAGATGTTTATGTTGCTTTTTGATGAATTAATACACAATATATCTGGGTCATACGTATTTGCCTTCAACTACTCTATCTTTTATTTTGGAAGAATTAGTGGTGAAATCTTTATATTGAAAGTGAGTTTTTCAATTTTAAAGTTGAAAAATCATCTGGCAACATCAAGACTATACTAAAAACCAGTGAACTGTATATTCTAAAATAGCTGAAATATTATGTTTTATGTTATGTGAATTTAATCTCAAACACACAGGAAAATATCAGCTGGCAGTTTGATGGCCCTTTCCTGTTTGTTGCAATTCTTAGTTGTGATGGATGTGTGTTTGCTTTACAGGGTTGTTAATCATCATGTGGATTTTTAGAGTTTTTTAGTGTTTTTGAGGAATGACTCAGGAAATCTGATGTATTACTTGGATTCCTAACATCTTTTTTTTTTCCTCTTTGAGTCTTGTTTATGGATCATTTTGTACTTTTAAAATCCCTTTCTCCCCTCTCTCTCCAGTCTTATTGCCAGCAATTTTGAAGATGGCTCCCATGTAGCCTCACCATTAGACCAGAATGGAAGCTTCAATGTTGTTATTAAAGAGGAACCTCTAGATGATTACGACTATGAACTTGGTGAGTGCCCAGAAGGGGTCACTGTGAAACAGGAAGAGACAGATGAAGAGACAGATGTATACTCAAACAGTGATGATGATCCTATACTAGAGAAACAGCTAAAGAGGCACAATAAAGTTGACAACCCAGAAGCTGACCATCTATCTTCTAAATGGCTTCCAAGCAGCCCATCAGGTGTTGCTAAAGCTAAAATGTTCAAATTAGACACTGGAAAGATGCCAGTAGTCTATCTGGAGCCCTGTGCTGTCACTAGAAGCACAGTGAAGATTTCTGAACTCCCTGATAACGTGCTTTCCACATCTCGAAAGGATAAATCTTCTATGTTGGCAGAATTGGAATATTTGCCTACGTACATTGAAAATTCCAATGAGACTGCCTTCTGCTTAGGCAAGGAATCAGAAAATGGTCTTAGAAAACATTCATCAGATCTCCGAGTGGTACAAAAATACCCCTTACTGAAAGACTCTCAGTGGAAATATCCTGATATATCTGATAGCATTAACACAGAAAGAATACTTGACAGTTCAAAGGGTTCAGTTGGAGACTTACTTTCAGGAAAAGAGGACTTGGGCAGAAAGAGAACAACTATGCTTAAGATTGCAACACCCCCAAAGGTAGTGAATGCTAATCAGAATGCCTCTCCAAATGTCCCTGGAAAAAGAGGAAGGCCACGAAAATTGAAACTCTGTAAGGCAGGACGACCACCCAAAAACACAGGAAAGTCTTTAATTTCTACAAAGAATGCGCCTGTAGGCCCTGGGAGTACTTTTCCAGATGTGAAGCCTGATCTGGAAGATGTGGATGGTGTTCTCTTTGTTTCCTTTGAATCAAAGGTAAGATTGTAATTTTCAGGATTCTTTTAAAGGCTAATTAGTTGCATTTGAATTGTATACTGGCTTGTAACTAACTCAATTTAGAATCTAGTTTTGTGACATCTATTTGTGAGGGTGTATGGGTGGGTGGAATTGGGAGGGAAGTGTCTCCAAAATGTTTGGTTTAGTTAATAAGAATAACTTAAGATATTTCATTTGAATAGACTTAAAAAATTATGTCTTAGATTTCAGTTCATGATTTTTGCATAGCTGTGTTTAAAAAAAATCTTCGGGTCTTACTGGAATTATCATCATTATGGATTTTGGAAAGGCCTAAAAATACATGAAATATTTACTAACTCTTTGGTGACACTCCATTTCTTTTACCTCCTGGTTTTCTTTTCTTTTCTTTTTTTTTTTTTTTGAGACAGAGTTCTCGCTCTGTTGCCCAGGCTGGAATTCAGTGGCGCGATCTCAGCTCACTGCAATCTCTGTCTCCCGGGTTCAAGCCATTCTCGTGCCCCAGCCTCATGAGTAGCTGGGATTACAGGCGTGTGCCACCACACCCAGCTAGTTTTTGTAATTTTGGTAGAGACGGGGTTTTGCCATGTTGGCCAGCTGGTTTCGAACTTCTGACCTCCAACAATCTGCCTGCTTCAGCCTCCCCAAAGTGCTGGGATTACATGCATGAGCCACTGCTCCCGTCCCCGGTTTTCAATAGTAGTAGTAGAGTACCATTGGAGAACCAAATATTAATAGTCATCTTAACTCTGCTGTCTTACACATTGACAGTCTCTCTATTACACTCTGACTCTTCAACCAGATTATTTTTCTTTGAAATTTTTATAGAAGCCTGGTCTTTCTTTTTTTCTTTTTTCTTTTCTTTTTTTTTTTTTTGAGATGGAGTCTCGGTCTGTTGCTCAGGCTGGAGTGCAGTAGTGCAATCTCGGCTCACTGCAAGCTCCCCCTCCTGTGTTCACGCCATTCTCCTGCCTCATCCTCCCGAGTAGTGCAGGTGCTCACTACCACACTCGGCTAATTTTTTTTTGTATTTTTAGTAGAGACAGGGTTTCACTGTGTTAGCCAGGATGGTCTCAATCTCCTGCCTCGTGATCCTTTTGCCTTGGCCTCCCAAAGTGCTGGGATTGCAGGCGTGAGCCACCGTGCCTGGCCTCTTTTTTTTTTTTTTTTTTTGATACGGAGTCTTGCTCTGTCGCCAGGCTGGAGTGCAGTGGCACAATCTCAGCTCACTGCAGCCTCTCTCCCAGGTTCAAGCAGTTCCCCTGCCTCAACCTCCCAAGTAGCTGGGACTACAGGTGTGCGTCACCACACCCAGCTAATTTTTTTATTTTAGTAGGGGCAGGGTTTCACCATGTGGACAGGATGGTCTCAGTCTCCTGACCTTGTGATCCACCCGCCTCGGCCTCCCAAAATGCTGGGATTGTAGGTGTGAGCCACCCTGCCAGGCTGTCTTTCTTAATTGACTACACAGATGTTAGATATTTAATCCCTTCTGGCTGTTCTTTTCCTCCCTTGTTAGCTGAGTAAGCTATCTGAATATAGGCAATGAGAAATGAACATGCAAATTGGCATATACTTTGAGGTCAGTTAGCTCAGTATGATATCACATTCACATTTTTTTACTTTCCCCTTTCCCCCTTGTGATTATTAAAGTAATATTAATGTAGAACACTTAGAAAATATCAAAAAGTGTGAAAAAATTGCTCCTGTTCTTCCAATTTTAGTGTAACTGTAGGCATGGACATATTTTCCTTCTGGTCTTTAATTTTTTTAAATCCAGTTTTACATTTAATTTTTCAGAAGCAACATGAACTACCTTTTTTTTTTTTTTTTGGATGTATAGGAAGCTCTAGACATTCATGCAGTTGATGGGACAACAGAAGAATCTTCTAGTCTTCAGACATCAACCACAAATGACTCAGGTATTATAAAATAGTATAAAATGAGTTGTATTTGTGGTTTGGGCTCCAGTAATGAAACATGCAACATTCGTTTGTCTGTAGTGTACAGTAGCTTATTTTATTACTGTTTATTTTGGGAGTAGGTTACAGAGCAAGAATTTCCCAGTTGGAAAAGGAGTTGATAGAAGATTTGAAGTCTTTGCGGCACAAGCAGGTGATACATCCTGGTCTTCAAGAAGGTAATAGACTGGCAACTTTTTTTTTGGTTTTCTTTTTTCTTTCTTCCCTGTTTCTCCTCTTTTTCCTCTCTCCTCTTCTTTTTGTTTTTTTCCTCTTTCTTTCTATCCTTGATTTCATTTCTTTCAGCACCTCTTTCAGTTTGCATATTTTTCTCTTCTCTGTCTCCAGAATTCTTCCCTTTAGTTTAAAAACCATGTCTAGGTCTTTTTTATCCTATTATCTTATGTAAGAAAAAAATGTGTCATGGTGAAGCAAGTGATATTTTCTTTGTTCATTCTCACAACCTGGTATTCTGCCCCCGCATTTCTCATCTTAGTTTGGTTACTTTTGTTTATGTGGTTGTTTGTTTATTTGAGACGGAGTCTCACTGTGTTGCCCAGGCAGCTGGAGTGCAGTGGTGCTATCTCGGCTCACTTCAAGCTCCGCCTCCTGGGTTCACACCATTCTCCTGCCTCAGCCTCCCGAGTAGCTGGGACCATAGGCGCCCGCCACCGTGCCTGGCTAATTTTTTTGTAGTTTTAGTAGAGACAGGGTTTCACCATGTTAGCCAGGATGGTCTCCATCTCCTGACCTTGTGATCCACCCGCCTCAGTCTCCCAATTACGTGCTTGTTTTTATAATTTTGGAGGAAGGGTCTGCCTTGTCCTTTAGTAATATATTTAGGTGTATAAATAGTAGAATACTTTTCTCTCTCATGTTTTGGCTGCAAACATCTATTTTATATATTCGATGTACCAGTGGGAAGTTAATTTAAAATTTTCATTATCTTTTTTTTTTTTTTTTAAATTTAAGTTCTGGGATACATGTGCAGAATGTGCAGGTTACATAGTTGTACATGTGCTATGGTGGTTTGCTGCACCTATCAACCTGTTATCTAGGTTTTAAGCCCCACATGCATTAGGTATTTGTCCTAATGCTCTCCCTCCCCTTGCCTCCCACCCCCCGACAGGCTCTGGTGTGTGATATTCCCCTGCTTGCATCCACGTGTTCTCATTGTTCATCTCCCACTTATGAGTGAAAACATGCAGTGTTTAGTTTTCTGTTCCTATGTTAGTTTGCTGGGAATGATGGCATCCAGCTTCCTCCATGTCCCTGCAAAGGACATGAACTCATTCTTTTTTATGGCTGCAGTTTTCATTATTATCTTTATTTTATTGCAGTGCGTTATCTTGGCCTTGATTATGTTGCTTAATCTTTAAAAAAACATATCTACTATGGTTATTAACATCATGATCACTACTGATTTTCTACTATGGTTATTAACATCATGATCACTACTGATTTTCCTGTTTTGGGATGTAATGAAAAATTTTAAGCCGTGCCCCAATTTTTAGTTTCTTACAAATATCTTTGATTTTAGATACACATCTTGGAGTAGTTTTTTGATTTTTTGACTCTTAACAATTTTCAGAAGGGTGTCTAGACTATTTATACTAATTAGTAGTTCATTTACCTGAGAGTCTAAACATTACAAGTTATCAAACAAAAGATTTATATGCTGGTCATTCAGTTTCTAAATCAAATGGTAATACTTGAAGAAGTTTTGCTTTAACGGAAGGCAGCTTGTGTGACAGTGCGATCTTAAAGTGTGCGGATCCCGGTCTCAGTCAATCAATATGGGCTGATTGCTGTGGATTGTAATGGACAGTCACATCATAGCAATCTTGCAGATAACGTTTGCTGCTGTTTATTGTCAGCTTTAACGTCTACTATTTTATTTAAATAATATTCTCTTATTTCTCCCTATCTTTTTTTCTCCCCTTCGTTCATTTCTTCCTATCTTTAACTTAACCTGTCTTCTCCCTTTCCCACTTCCTTTTTTTCCGTTATTTTCTTGATAATATAAAAATATTATGACATTTATATTGTGTTCTTTTAACTTAATCCCCACATTTAAAAAACCTTAGTTCTAGAGTTAAATATATTCAGTGCTTGCAGCTGGTCCTTTTGATCTGGTTTATTTGCCTAGTATTTGCTGGTTGGCAAAGCTTTGACTGTTTTTCTTTCTTTTATAGACAACTTAGTCAAATTTGTAATCTTTTCCTTAATGGAATGGGGTGTTCAAAGGCCAATGTTTATGGAAACTGACGAGGTACCATATATAGTGAAATTAGCCTGAATTTGGGGGGTAGAGTTGGACTCTGGTGGGGTAGAGTACAGGCACTTCTTCGAAAGGGACAACTGCATCAGTGGATTCTTGTCATATGGAAAAATGGGCCCAAAATTCTCAGGTCTTCCTATAGTTCAGTAGAAGCTGGAGTGGCTATGTGATGTGTCTGAAGTGGTGGCCGCTAATAGTTTTTTGGGCACCTAACTCAAAACTTTAAAAACACAGCCAAACGAAACATATCTGTGAGCTATTATTTTTCACCTTCTTTATAGATTCTGCATTTGGTGCAAGTTTGTATTTAATCCTAAGGTTGTTAAAATTTATTCAACTACATGCTGACATAGTTTTGTTTTTTTAAAAATAATTAAATCTGTAATCTCTCTGGTACTTAATTTTCAATGTGTGAGGTGGAGTCCTGTTTTGGATTTTTTTTATTCCTCTGTTTTATTTTGGCATATTTTTCTCCCCAACCTTGACTTCCTTTAAAAAGCCATGCTTGGGCCAGGCTCGGTGGCTCGGGCCTGTAATTCCAGCACTTTGAAAGGCTAAGGCTGGTGGATCACTTGAGGTCAGGAGTTCGAGACTAGCCTGGCCACCCTGTCTCTACGAAAAATACAAAAAATTAGCTGGGTGTGGTGGTGAGTGCCTGCAATCCCAGCTACTCGGGAGGTTGAGGCAGGAGAATAGCTTGAATCCAGGAGGTGGAGGTTGTAGTGAGCTGAGATCCTGCCACCGCACTCCAGCCTGGGTGACACAGGGAGACACTGTCTAAAAAAAAAAAAAAAAGCTAGACTTAAACAGTTTCTAAAGAATAAGTTAATTTGGCCAAATATTTGTAGTAACTGGGTGATGCCAATCCCAGGGCTCTGAAGATAATTAAAGTATTCTAGGTCCATCTCTAAAATTTGATTCTTGAAATAATTAGTTAAATTTCAACTTAATGTCATATTTCTTTGCCCTGCTATTAACTGTAATTTCATTATTTAGAAAATAGCACTTGGCCGGGCGCGGTGGCTCAAGCCTGTAATCCCAGCACTTTGGGAGGCCGAGACGGGCGGATCACGAGGTCAGGAGATCGAGACCATCCTGGCTAACACAGTGAAACCCCGTCTCTACTAAAAACACAAAAAACTAGCCGGGCGAGGTGGCGGGCGCCTGTAGTCCCCGCTACTCGGGAGGCTGAGGCAGGAGAATGGCGTAAACCCGGGAGGCGGAGCTTGCAGTGAGCTGAGATCCGGCCACTGCACTCCAGCCCGGGCGACAGAGCAAGACTCCGTCTCAAAAAAAAAAAAAAAAAAAAAAAAAAAAGAAAATAGCACTTAAACTTCTTTTGAGCTGAAAACCCTTGAAAAACTAGAAAATCTTTTTGAGTTTGCTTTAAAATTGGGAAAGCAGTGTTGATTAAGCCTGGGAAAATGTTTTTATTGTTGTTGGTAGTTTTACTTAAAAATAAAATAAGGTTCTTAATTTTTCTTTCCATGGTACTATATTTTTGTTTGCTATACTAAATTTACTATATCTACGTTGGTCTGCTTTTTAAGTCTGTTAGCTTATCTGAAATTATCATCTGTCTTTGCATTTTAAAAGTGTGTTCAAAGCATTTCTCCTTCATTGCTACCAAGTCAATTATTGTCAGTTTTTAGAACTTTATATTTTAGAAGAGTTTTAGATTTATAGAAAAATTAAGAACACAGTGCAGAGAATTCCGGTTTTTTTTCTTTTTACTCATTCCTAATTCTCTCAGTATCCAGAATTTCTCCTATTAATATCTAACATTAGATTGGTACATTTGTTACAGTTAGTGAACCAGTACGGATATATTATTATTTAAAGTTCCTACTTTATTGAGATTTCTTTAGTTTTTACCCAATGTCCTTTTTTTTTTTGCATCTAAGATCCCATTCAGGATACCACAGTACTTTTAGTAGTGATGCCTCCTTAGGATCTTCCTGGTTGTGACAGTTTCTCAGATTTTGTGTTTAATGAAATTGACAGTTTTGAAGAGTCAGGTATTTTTATAGATGTCCCTCAGTTGAGACTTATCCTGTCATATCAAGAGTACATACATTAAGCATAATTTATCACTATTGATGTTACCTTGATCACCTGGCTGAGATATTGTCAGTTTATTCACTGTGAAGTTACTCCCGACTCCCTGCCTTCCGTTTCTCTCCATACTGTACTCTTTGGAAGGAAGTCATTGTGCTTAGCTCACACTTAATGTGCAAGAAGTTACATTGTACCTCCTTGAGTGTAGCCTATCTATGTAAGTTATTTGGAGTTATTTTTCACCAGAGATTTATCTAGTCTTCTTTTTAAAAAATTCACTTAGGTGAATCTCCAGCTCTACTAAAAATACAAAATTAGCTGGGTTTGGTGGCATGTGCCTGTAATCTCAGTTACTTGGGAGGCTGAGACAGGAGAATTGCTTGAAACTGGGAGACGGAGGTTGCAGAGATTCTGCCACTGTACTCCAGCCTGGGCAACAGAGCGAGACTCTGTCTCAAAAAAAAAAAAAAAAAAATTCACTCATCAGTATGGACTATTGTCAGTTTTAATGTTTTGTTTTGATGTTTATTGTTTGTTTTAGAGACAGGGTCTCGCTTTGTCACCCAACCTAGGCTGTAGTGCAGTGGCATGAACATGGCTCACTGCAGCCTCGACCTCCTGAGCCCCAGTGATCCCATGTCAACCTCCCAAGTAGCCGGGACTACAAGCACATGCCACCACACCTGGCTAATTTTTTTTTGTATTTTTTTTTCTGTAGAGATGGGGTTTTGCCATGTTGCCCAGGCTGGTCTCGAACTTTTGAGCTCAGGAGATTTGCCCACCTTGGCCTCCTGAAGTGCTGGGATTATAGGCATGAGCCATATGTCTGGCTGATTTTAATGTTAATTTCATTTATGAGTAATAACAATATTTTAATAACTCTCTCCCTCTTCCTTTTTTAGTTATTTAATAAAAATGCTTTATTTTTCCTTAAAAAATTCTTTTTTTTTTTTTTTAGAGATGGTGTCTCCCAGTTTTGCCCCGTCTTGTCTCAAACTCCTGGCTTCAGCCCATCCTCCAAGTAGCTGGAATTACAAGTGTGAGCCATGGTGCCTGCAGTAAAAAAAAAAAAATTCTGAATGTTGTATTAAATTAGTGTTTAGTGGCCAGGCGCGGTGGCTCACAACTGTAATCCCAGCACCTTGGGAGGCAGAGGCGGGCGGATCACAAGGTCAGGAGATCGAGACCATCTTGGCTAACACAGTGAAACCCTGTCTCTACTAAAAATAAAAAAAATTATTTTTTTTTTTATGCGTGGTGGCATGTGCCTGTAGTCCCAGCTGCTGGGGAAACTGAGGCAGGAGACTGGCGTGAACCCGGGAGGTGGAGTTTGCAGCGATCCGAGATCGCGCTACTGCACTCCAGCCTGGGCAACAGCGCGAGACTCCGTCTCAAAAAAAAAAAACAAAAATAAAAATAAATTAGTGATTAGATAGAGTTTTCCTTGTAATATATCCTTTTCTAGTCTATGTTTACTGCTTATATAGGTGTTTATAGAACTATAAACATCTTGAGTGTACTTTTGTATTTCAGTGGGTTTAGGTAGCAGTAGGCATTTTTGGCCATATCTTATCGTAGGTGAATCTGTCTTTGCTTGAATCTAAAAGTTATCTCTTTTCAGCTTTATCTTTATGAGTCTTTTTTGTAATGACATTATAACAAATTTTTAAGAAGTAGCTTCTGATATGGTGAAATGAAGGAAAACTGTTTAGAAGTGTAGTTTAAACTGACATATGTAGACAGGATTTTAGGTTCTAAGTAGGCTCTGGTTGAATAAAAATATAAAAAGATAGTAGGGCTTTCACAGTATGCTTTCTATGAATTATTCAGCTATATTATTTTCTGCAAGCTAAAGTTTTTATGCCCATTTCATATGAAATCAACGAGTCTAGGTCTCAGGTGTCTTACTTGGGGAAGGATTTTCTTACATGACCTCAGGTGATCCACCCACCTCAACCTCCCAAAGTGCTGGGATTACAGGTGTGAGCCACCATTCCCAGCCTCAGATTTCTTTTTGTTTACCTCTCTTAGGGACTTATTTACCCTATGCTAACTACTAAAAATCAATTGGGAAAACAACACTAAAGCTTCTTGAGGTCTTTTTGTTTGTTTGTTTCAACACAGGATTTTGCTTTTTTGCTCAGGTTGGAGTGCAGTGGCATGATCATGGCTCTCAGTACCCTCAACCTCCTGGGCTCAAGCAGTCCTCCCACCTCAGTTTTCTGAGTAGCTGGGATCACAGGCATGTGCCATTACACCCAGCTAATTTTTAAATTATTTTGTAGAAATGGGGTCTCACCCTGTTGCCCAGACTAGTCTTGAACTTCTGGGCTCAAGCAATCCTTCTGCTTTGGTCCCCCAAAGTACAGGGATTACAGATGTGAGCAGACACACCAGGCCTGAAAAATGTGTTTTATCTTTCTGAGACCATCTGCTTTACAGAGAAAGTACAGTAGATTCTCAAAGCATATGACTGAGTGTGGTGGATTGGTGTTCATTTTACTGTTGAGAAAATGTAGTAGAGACAAGATTAAAAACCATTGTTTTGACTCATTATCCTATATTTCCCATAGTTGATTGAGAACATGGGGAAAGAATGTTGTTTTATTTGATTGATGTTTTAATCATACTGTGTAATTAAATACCATAAATATGTAATACAGGCAGGGTGCGGTGGCTGACACCTGTAATCCCAAACTTTGGGAGGCTGAGGCGTGCAGATCATGAGGTCAGGAGTTCGAGACCAGCCTGACCAACGTGGTGAAACCCCATCTCTACTAAAAATACAAAAATTAGCTGGGCCCGGTGGCGTACGCCTGTAATCCCAGCTACTCAGGAGGCTGAGGCAGGAGAATCGCT
The DNA here is from genome assembly GCF_047675955.1 of Chlorocebus sabaeus. Classification (NCBI taxonomy): domain Eukaryota; kingdom Metazoa; phylum Chordata; class Mammalia; order Primates; family Cercopithecidae; genus Chlorocebus; species Chlorocebus sabaeus. The sequence continues at coordinate 17,560,355 of NC_132929.1, forward strand.
TGAACCTGGGAAGCGGAGGTTGCAGTGAGCCAAGATGGCACCATTGCACTCCAGTCTGGGCAACAGCGAGACTCCGTCTCAAAAAGAAAAAAAAAAAAAAGTAATACAATAAAGATATGTTAGAGAATTGGAATTGCAAACTAAAACAAAATAGCTGTCTTTTTTTTTTTAAAGAGATGTGGTCTTCTCACCTCAACTTTCCAAGTAGTTGGGACTACAGGTGCACGCCACAGTGCCTGGCTTGCCATCTTTTGTTCAGATAGATTTTATGTATAGGGTACATGGGGTTCATAACCCACCTAATGTCTTTAACTGTTAGAGAAACAGCACTATGTGAGCTTTTTAATGGAAACTTATACCTGTGACTTTTAATGGCTTTACTGTGATACTTAACACTTAGCTTTTTTTTTTTTTTAAAGATAGAGTCTTACTCTGTCTCCCAGGCTGGAGTACAGTGGCATGATCTCGCTCGGTTCACTTGAACCTCCCAGGTTCAAGTGATTCTCTTGCCTCAGCCTCCTTAGTAGCTACAGGCACACACCACCACACCTGGCCAGTTTTTGTACTTTTAGTAGAGGTGGGGTTTCACCATGTTGGACAGGCTGGTCTCAAACTCCTGACCTCAAGTGATCCGTCTCCCTTGGCCTCCCAAAGCGCTGGGATTACAAGTGTGAGCCACCAGGCCTGGCCAATAATTAACGCTTCACTTTGAACTTCTTTTGCCTTCAGTTTATTAAAAGTTAAGTTGAATACCTTCCCAAAAGATTGCCTTTTAACCTATAAATAAGGAAGTCATAATGTTTTTAGGCTTGATTAACCATAAATGTCATTAATAAGAACTAGAGAACCAGTAGCCATAATCAGGCCAGCAGCTTAGTCTATGGTAAGTTCATAATAGAGGCCTTAGATAATCTCTGGACCACAAAGAGTTTTTTTTTTTTTTTTTTTTTTTTGAGACGGAGTCTCGCTCTGTCGCCCAGGCTGGAGCGCAGTGGCCGGGTCTCAGCTCACTGCAAGCTCCGCCTCCCGGGTTCACGCCATTCTCCTGCCTCAGCCTCCCAAGTAGCTGGAACTACAGGCGCCCACCACCTCGCCCGGCTAGTTTTTTGTATTTTTTAGTAGAGACGGGGTTTCACCATGTTAGCCAGGATGGTCTCGATCTCTTGACCTCGTGATCCGCCCGTCTCGGCCTCCCAAAGTGCTGGGATTACAGGCTTGAACCACCGCGCCCGGCCTGGACCACAAAGAGTTAAAGCACAAACGATCTGAATTTTGCCATTTTTAAATTAGTTACCTTGCTTAATAGATTATCACAAACTTAGCAACTTAAAACCATATGTTTACTGTATCACAGTTTCTATGTGTCAGCAGTCTGGGCATAGCTTGGTTGGGTTCTCTGCTTAGGTTCTTACAAGGCTACAGTCAAAATATTGGCCAGGCCTGGTTTCTCAGAGACTTGGTTGGAGAGGGATCTGCTTCCAGTTTCCCTCAGCTCATCGGCAAAATTTATTTCATTGCAGCTCCAGCAAGATGGATAACTTGTGTTATCACATGCACATTATCATGCATGGCCCATCTCCCTTACCACATTTTATTGATTAGAAACAAATTAAGGCCCTGCCTACCACACTCAGCAGAGTGAGGGGGATTATACAAATGTGTGATACCAGATGACATGGATCATGGGGCCACCTTAAAGTGAATCTGCTACAGTTTGTTTCATTGTTTTTGTTCTTTACTATCTCCTTTCTCTCTTGACCTTACCCCCCACCATCTCTCAGGCACAAGTTAAAAAAAAGAAGGGAGATAATATGATTTGTGATTGATCTATGGAAATAAGATTTCCTTTTTTCTTGTAGTGGGCTTAAAATTGAATTCAGTGGATCCAACAATGAGCATTGATCTTAAATACTTGGGAGTACAGTTACCTTTGGCTCCAGCTACTAGTTTTCCTTTTTGGAACCTTTCAGGAACCAACCCTGCCTCTCCTGGTGAGTATGTAACATTGGTAAAGTCATACACTATTTTTCTTGAAGTTTACATTATTTGTAATGTAAGTAAAAAGCTACCTTTATTGGTGACATTTAACATTAGTCTAAGATAGGTCTTTTGTCTGTTGTTATAGTTTCAGTAAGTGATTTATACACTTACCAAATTAAAGTTTTATTAATTAATTAGGTCCATAATATTGGCCTGCTAGAATTTTGGTCATCTGTTTGACTTTTTCTTTTATAGATGCGGGATTTCCCTTTGTTTCTAGGACAGGGAAAACCAATGATTTCACTAAGATCAAGGGATGGAGGGGAAAATTTCATAGTGCTTCTGCATCTAGGAATGAAGGTAATTAGTTTTTAAAAATTTTGTAAATGTTCTGAAACATGTAGCCAAAAACCTTTTGTTAAAAGTAAGTCTTGGTTGTTTTTCTTCATTCCTTCTCGCCATGGTTTTTTTCTTTTTTTTTTTTTTTTGAGACTGAGTTTTACTCTTGTTGCCCAGGCTGGAGTGCAATGGTGCGATCTTGGCTCACTGCAACCTCCACCTCCCAGGTTCAAGAGATTCTCTTGCCTCAGCCTCCCAAGCAGCTGGGACTACAGGCATGTGCCACCACGGCTGGCTAATTTTTTGTATTTTTAGTAGATACAGGGCTTTACCATGTTGGCCGGGCTGGTCTGGAACTCCTGACCTCAGGTGATCCATCTGCCTCAGCCTCCCAAAGTGCTGGGATTACAGGCGTGAGCTGCTGCTCCCAGCCTTCCATGGTTTAAAATGAACTGAAAATACTTGTCTTGCTGTTTTCTGTCTGCTACCCATTTTCCTGTAGTCACAGCCCTGAGGTTCAGTCAGGCTTAAATAATTGCTGCAGCCTTTTAAACAGCATTTCTGGTATTTCTGTTTCTGCAGTTACAAAAAACATTCTCAAGCATTAGTTTAGAACTGTATACCTCACAGTTGTATAGTGATTTCCTATAGTCTTATACTTCAGACTAAATTTCTAATCCAGGCATTTTGACTGTATCCCTCTTGGTCCCCATTCTTAGTGCTTTTCCTTGTCCACTGCATTCGTTTGCAGTTTAACCAGATAAATATGCCAGTTTTTCAAAATACTTTTTCTTTTCTTTGAATCTTTTCACTGTGTTTATAACAGTGTAATTCATGTCTCTGTACTTAATTTTTTTGTTTCTTAAAAACTAAATTTTATGGTTGGGCATGGTGGCTCATGCCTGTAATCTCCCAGCACTTTGGGAGGCTGAAGCTAGCGCATTGCTTGAGCTCAGGAATTTGAGACCAGCCTGGGCAACATGGTGAAAACCCCTCTCTACAAAAAATGCAGAAACAGCCAGATGTGGTGGCACATTCCTGTAGTCCCAGCTGCTCGCAGGGCTGAGGTGGGAGGATCACTTGAGCCCGGGGAGGTTGAGACTGCACTGAGCCGCGATCACACCACTGCACTCCAGCCTGGGTGATAGAACAAGACCCTGTCTCAAACAAACAAAAACCCAACTAAATTTTATACCCCTTTTTTTGTGGTCTTCCTTCTTCTCTAATGTTTTGTATCACACTACAGGCATTCCAGTCTCTCTCCCTTGCTTTTTAAGGATGGGGTCTTGATCCATCGCCCAGGTTGGAGTGCAGTGGTCCAGTCTCAGCTCACTGCAGCCTTGACCTCCTGGGCTCAGGTGATTCTCCCTGCTCAGCCTTCAGAATAGCTGTGACCACAGGTGTGCGCCCCCATGCCTGGCTAAGTTTTTGTAGAGCTGGGGTTTGCCATGTTGCCCAGCCTGGTCTTAAACTCCTGAGCTCAAGAAATCCACCTGCCTTGGCCTCACTAAGTGCCGGGATTATAGGCATGAGCCCCTGTGCCCAACCTCACTATTACAAATAATCTTTTGGCATTCTGTTGAGGCCTGCTTTGGTTTTTTTTTCCCCCCCCGTTATGTGTTTTTTTTTTTTTTTTTTTTTTTTGGAGATGGAGTTTCACTTTTGTGCCCAGGTTGGAGTGCAATAGTGTGATCTCGGTTCACCACAACCTCCGCCTCCCGGATTCAAGTGATTCTCCTGCCTTAGCCTCCCGAGTATCTGGGATTACAGGCATGTGCCACCACGCTCAACTAATTTTGTATTTTAGTAGATAATGGGTTTTCTCCATGTTGGTCAGGCTGGTCTCGAACTCCCGACCTCAGGTGATCTGCCTGCCTCGTCCTCCCAAAGTGCTGGGATTGCAGGAGTAAGCCACGGCACACAGACTCCCTGTTATGTTTTTACTTATCTTTGGTCTCTTTAATCAGGTCAAAGATTGTCAAAGATTGATGATTTTTAGGTTAAATACATTGTTAGCACTTTGTAAAAAGTAGTGCCTCAATAAATAATATAATGTGGTAATTTTAGGGTAAGACATAATTGTAGATAATGGATTTTAATTTTTTGTTTGTTTGTTTGAGACAGAGTCTTGCTCTGTTGCCCAGGCTGGAGTGCAGTGGTGCGATCTCGGCTCACTGCAAACTCTGCCTCCTGGGTTCATATCATTTTTCTGCCTCAGCCTCCTGAGTAGCTGTCACTACAGGCACCAGCCACCATGCCCAGCTAATTTTTTTGTATTTTTAGTGAGACGGGGTTTCACCGTGTTAGCCAGGATGGTCTCCATCTCCTGACCTCGTGATCCGCCTGCCTTGGCCTCCCAAAGTGCTGGGATTACAGGCGTGAGCCACCGTGCCCGGCAAGGATTTTAATGTTTTTAGTGCCCAAGACTAGAGAATAGATTTTAATGTCAGTAGTATCTGAGACTCATTCTCTTCACTTGGTTTTATTTATCTTTTCTTTCTGAGGAGGGATGGTTTATTTATTAATGTTTTTATTTTTAAAAATTTTAAAAAATTTTTTAGAGACAGGGTCCTCGCTATGTTGCTTAGGCTAGTCTTGAACTCTCGGCCTCTAGTGATCCTTTTGCTTCTTCTTGCCAAAGTGCTGGGATTATAGGTGTGAGTCACTGTGCCCGCTAAGGGATAGTTTAGAGGATTCAGTATTTTGTAGCTCAATATTCTTGACCTTTTTAGTGTTTTTGTGGAGATTCATAAATCTGCCCTAGATTTCTTTAAGCATTTTGTGTTTTCTTATTTCTAGGTGGAAATTCAGAAAGTTCACTGAAAAATCGTTCTGCTTTCTGTAGTGATAAGCTAGATGAATACTTGGAAAATGAAGGCAAGCTGATGGAAACAAGCATGGGTTTCTCTTCTAATGCTCCCACATCTCCTGTGGTGTACCAGCTTCCCACTAAGAGTACCAGCTATGTACGAACACTTGATAGTGTACTAAAGAAGCAATCTACTATTTCCCCTTCTACCTCTTACTCTTTGAAACCTCATTCTGTACCCCCTGCCTCTCGAAAGGCAAAGTCTCAAAACAGACAGGCAACTTTCAGTGGCCGAACTAAATCATCTTACAAGTCCATTTTACCATACCCTGTTTCACCAAAGCAGAAATACTCTCATATGATTCTGGGAGATAAGGTTACCAAGAATTCTTCAGGCATCATCTCAGAAAATCAGGCGAATAACTTTGTTGTGCCAACTTTAGATGAAAATGTGTTTCCAAAGCAGATTAGTTTGCGGCAGGCACAGCAGCAGCAGCAGCAGCAGCAGCAGCAACAGGGAAGTCGTCCTCCAGGCTTGTCTAAATCTCAGGTGAAGCTAATGGACCTGGAAGACTGTGCACTTTGGGAAGGAAAACCGAGGACATATATCACAGAAGAGCGAGCAGATGTATCCTTAACAACTCTACTTACAGCTCAAGTAAGTAGCTGCTGTTTTCTGGAGGTATATTAGTGCTTGGCTAGAAAGAGTGAGGTTAGTGAGGGGAAATGGGAACGGTAGTTTTTGGCAGGATGATCAGCTAGTTTTTAGCATTTAGAACCTTCATGGGAACTAAGGCTACGTCTTCCCTGTTTGTTCTTTACCAACTGGACCCTCAGGTGTAGATTCCTCCTGCCAGCAGAGGGAGACAGTACAATTGTACTTTTGAATAACCTCTCTGCTGTCTAAAGACTGACCATTCTGAAAATCTCTCAATTTCATTTTCCAACATATGGGCAAGTACATTTGCTGATCTTGTTAAAACAACTTTGAAGATCGTGCTTTTTTTTTTTTTTTTTTTTTTTTTTTTTTGAGATGGAGTCTTGCTCTACTGCCCAGGCTGGAGTGAAGTAGCAGGATCTCAGCTCACTGCAACCTCTGCCTCCTGGGTTCAAATAATTCTCCTGCCTCAGCCTCCTGAGTAGCTGGTACTATAGACACATGCCACTGCACCTGGCTAATTTTTGTGTTTTTAGTAGAGACGGGTTTTTGCCATGTTAGCTAGACTGGTCTGGAGCTCCTGAACTTAGGTGATCCACCTGTCCCGCCTCCCAAAGTGCTGGGATTACAGACATGAGTCACCACGCCTGGACTTTTAAAAGATACTAAATCTCAGGAAATTAAAAATTTAAAACCTATGGAGAAAAACCTTTATCTTTTGTGAAATTTTGTATTAACACTTTTTCACTTATTTATTTTTATTTTTATATTTTAAGAGTTTTATGGCAAGGGATGCAGGAAGGAATTTTTGATCTATTGATGATATACCTATCTTAGCAGCCTCTGATGCACGTGTACCCAGGCTGGAGTTCAGTGGCATGATCACAGCTTACTGCGATCCTCCCACCTCAGCCTCCTGAGTAGCTGGGGCATATAGATGTGCACTACCATGCCTGGCTAATTTTTTTATTATATTAAAAATACAAATCGAGTTTTGCCACGTTATCCAGGCTGGTCTCAAACTCCTGGGCTCAAGCTATCCGCCCTTCCTCGGTCTCCCAAAGTGCTAGGATTACAAGTGTGAGTTACTGTGCCTGGCCTTTCCATTAATTTTTTTACTTTCCATTTTGTAATTCTGTGACTGAATTCTGGAACTAAAGATCATCAGATGTTGGAACTAAATGCAGATTGTTTTATTTGTTATTAATCCTTCATAAAGACTTTTATTTATATATTGTCCTATTCTTTTTTTATTAATTACCTTAGAATAGGGACCAGCAAACTTTTTCTGGTAAAGGGCCAAATAGTAGATATTTAAGGCTTTGCAGACCATACACTCTCTAGCAGTTACCGAACTCTGCTGTTGTAGTTCTTCAGACGGTATGTGTATGAATTAGCCTGGCTGCGTTCCAGTGAAACTTTATGACACAGGCTGGATTTGGCCCATGGGTCTCACCCTTTGTTAATCTTTGCCTTAGAACATTGTGTATAATTTATATTGAAAATAAATCCATCCTTGATTGTTTTGCTGATAATTGTCTGTACTAAACATTAGAATGGCAGATTGTTTAGAGCCCTGGTTATATTCATGTTCTGTCCTTTGAATCTGCATTAATCCTGTGCTGTTAGTACTTAAAGTCAGAGAGTAATGTAGTCCAGTATATGACCATAAATTGTTGGGGGTGTGGGAGGATGGTTTAGTGGAATTACAATTTTCTGCTTTGACTTTAGGCATCCCTCAAAACTAAACCTATCCACACAATTATAAGGAAACGAGCCCCTCCCTGCAACAATGACTTCTGTCGACTGGGTTGTGTATGTTCCAGTCTAGCTTTGGAGAAGCGCCAACCTGCTCACTGCCGCCGACCAGACTGCATGTTTGGTTGTACTTGTTTGAAAAGAAAAGTTGTACTTGTTAAAGGAGGATCCAAAACTAAGCATTTTCAGAGGAAGGCTGCTCATCATCGAGATCCAGTATTTTATGATACTCTGGGAGAGGAGGCAAGGGAAGAAGAAGAAGGAATCAGGGAGGAGGAGGAACAGTTGAAAGAGAAAAAGAAGAGAAAGAAGCTAGAATACAGTGAGTATTCATTGAGAGTTAAAACTCTGACATATCAGTTTTTGGAAAAGTATGGTTATTTTAGAATAATACAATCTACCTTAATCCTGATCAATTATCCAATAAGAGTTTTGAGACTTCTTATTATCCTTACATGCTCTTTCTGACTGGCTGTCTAGATGCACACATACACACACACCTTTTTTAGGTTGTTCTCTGAAAATTGCTTTTTTGTGCTAAATTTAAATCATACTGTTACTTGGTTTTCTAAAATGCCCTTGACCTTTGAGTTTCTTCCATTTTCTGGATTGTGTGCATGTGCACGCACACACAGACACACGTATGTTCCTTGGAAAGACTACAGATGATCCATATAATGCATCATGTTTTCTAAAAGGAGAAGTTTGCAAAAAGACCCGCTGGTCATGGTTGAAGATTTGGGGACAAAGTAGGGGTGTGGTAAAGCTGAACGTCATGTACTGTGTTGAAAATTGGAGCTTTTTTTGGTAGGAAAGGATAAAATATGATGTAGATGTAGACCCAAGTTATATATTATTTCATTATTGATTTTTTTCGTTTCTGTTACATCTTTGTATTTTGTTCAAATGTATTGAAATGATTTCACCATATAATTGAAACAGGTTTCTTAGTTTGTCAGGGGATTGATACTCCTTTTTTGGCAATTTATATTTATATTTCCTGTTGCTCTGTACTCATTTCAATCAGAGATGATGATTAATATTTCAGTGTATGTTCCATCATAAGGTCATGTTCTGCTTTCCACGTCAGCAATTGTAGATCTAATTTATAATGTTAGTTTTAATGGCTTCATGTTGTTATAATCCCTTTGGTTGGATAGTTAGCCTTTTTGGGTTTTCTTTATTATAAACTGTATGGTGATGAACATCCATGTTCAGGATAGGCTATTAAAAGTGGAATTATTGTGACAGTGCATACATGTTAAACATTTGTAGATGTCATTAGAGTTGTACCAACTTTAGACGTATGCTAGTAGTCGGATACTAGCTGGTGCCAGTTTTCTGTTCTTTTTTTTTTTTTTTTTTTTTGAGACGGAGTCTTGCTCTGTTGCCCAGGCTGGAGTGCAGTGGCATGATCTCAGGTCACTGCATCCTCTGCCTCCTGGATTCAAGTGATTCTCCTGCGCCAGCCTCCTGAGTAGCTGCGATTATAGGTGCCCAGCTAATTTTTTTGTATTTTAGTAGAGACGGGGTTTCACCATGTTACCTAGGCTGGTCTATGAACTCCTGAGCAGTCTTCCTGTCTCAGCTTCCCAAAGTGCTAGGATTATAGGCATGAGCCACTGTACCCAGGTAGTTTTCTATTCTAACACTGAATATTTTAAAACTTTTAAGTCATATGGATAGGCAGAAATTGGTATTGTTTTAGATTTGTATTTCTTCTGTGATAGGTTTATTGACCATTTATCATAAACTTTTTTTCTATAAATTGCATTTTTGAATTCTTTGCTAACTTTTTTTGGAGTATGTTTTTTTCCTTTAGTTTGCAGAAGCTTTGTTTTTTCTAGGTTGTAATTTTGTAATTTACATTTTCATTTTGTTCAAGTTTCCCTCCCTCACTGCCCACCACCGCCAGTGAAAAAACAGTGATAGTTAAACTTGGCAGTCTTTTTATGGTTTCTGTCTTTTTTTTTTTTTTTTGAGACAGAGTCTCTCTGGAGTGCAGTGGCGTGATCTCGGCTCACTGCAACCTCCGCTCTCCTGGTTTCAAGCAATTCTTCTGCCTCAGTCTCCCAAGTAGCTGGGACTACAGGCGTGCACCACCACACCTTACTAATTTTTGTATTTTTCGTAGAGATGTGGTTTCACTATATTGGCCAGGCTGGTCTTGAACTCCTGACTTTATGATCCGCCCACATCGGCCTCCCAAAGTGCTTGGTTTCTGTCTTTGAGGTCTTGCGTAGAAAGTCTTTCTCTACCTTGAGATTATAAAAATATTTAATTATATTTCTTCTAGTACTTTTTTGGACTAAAAAAATAAGTTGTTAATATGTCTGAATTTATTTTATGTGAGATTTGTAGTAGGGAATCACATTTCCCCCAAATGCCTAGCCAGTTGTACCATCACTTATTGAGAAATATACTTTTCCTACTGAATTAAAATGTCACCTATAATAAAATAAATTAAAATATATTAATGCCTGGATCTCTTTCTGGCCTCTCCTGTTTTGTGACCAGTGCCAGGCTATTCTTATTTCTATTTTAGCATTTAAGTGAGATATAGTGTATTTATATACCTAAGTGATCTTTGTGTAAATAAGAATTCAAAGGTTTAAAATGCAGCATAGTGTAGATTTATTAGTTTAGTTCTATCCATATCTCCTTACTGAGTTTACTCCCTTCTTATGCTTATGACAACGCATTTCCATTTCAAAGCAACAAAAATAAGATACAGAAGCCCACATAAGCAGGAATACTGCTTACCTGTTAGGCTTTACTGCTTTTTGATTATTGTCTTCATCCTTTGTCCTATCCTTGACTATCATTAAACACCGATAGCCAATTATCAAAGTATTTTTTGGTTTTCTTACTGTTACAGTTCATTATAAAAAGCAAAGCTTGCTATTCCCTATCTAGGAGCCATCAGTTTTCTTGTGCTGTTAGGGAAGGATGAAAAAGGAGGGGTGATATTTTTGTTAACAACTGATATGTAAAGGGAGTAGAAATAGGAAAGAGTTCTTACAGGTAAACATGTTGCCGATACCAAAAATGGACAAAGAAAAAAATATAAAAGCTGAAAAAGTTGAAATCCTTTAGTATGTTTTTCAAAAAGATAGGTGGAAACTGAGGGGAAAAAAAGTAAGTTGTGAAATTGAGGTATAAGCATTTTATTTAGAATGATTGAGTGTAACGACTAAAAATAAACATAAATGGTTAAAAGTAGTCACTTGTGGTCACTGCAACACTGGTTTTGATGGAAGACTTGTTTATTTTTATATTCTTTAGCACAGTTTTAATTTTTTTGTGTGTTTTTGTTATGTAGTTAATATATAAATAAAATCAGTATTCTCAATGCATAAAATCTTGGCATTTAATACTTTTTTTGGTCATTGTAACAGACTTAAATTTTTTTTTGTAATGGTTCAATCCATTGCTGAAAAAAAGATGGGTAACGTTATTGGACCCTCTTATGCATGACACTGTGAGGGTTCTATCGTTTAAACCTGCAACCTTATATGATAAGGAGGCTTCATTCTCCGTTTTACAAATGAGCTAATTGAGTGCTTAGTGACTTGTTCTCCAAGGTCGTCATAAAGATACTAGGTGAGTTGTAGGGTACTGCCAAGTTCTCATGCTTTTTCTGCCTTGTAAGATTATAATTTCTGAAATTTTAATTCTGCCTCCTTGTTTTTTGGCCTTTACTTTTATCACCTGCTTATCATTTGGCCTTTACTTTTATCACCTGCTTATCCTTTGGTTTGTCAAAAAATACTGCTGACCGTGCAGAGGTACTGTGCCTAGCTATTGTGGGTAGTACCAAGGGAAAGAATAAAACCTGACATTTCTATTTTCTTAGCCCACTTTATATACCTATAAATTAACTATATAAAGAAAAAAATCAATAAAATTGGTACTTGTAGCCAGACTGAGGAATAAAGAGAATATACTAATTACCAATATTAGGAATGAAAGGTGACTTCAGACATTGAAAGGATGATATGGCAATATTGTGAACAACTTTATGCCAGTAAATTGGACAACTCAAATGAAATGGAGAAACTCTTTAAAAGACACAAGGTACAAAACTCACTCAAGAAGAAATAGACGACTGTTTAGCCTTATACTTATTAAAGAATTGAACTTGTAGTGGAAAACACTGCAATAATAATTCTGGTCTGAGTTGCTTCACTGTTGAATTCTACAAAACATTGAAGACTAAATCCCATATGATACAATCTTCCATAAAATGGTATCATCTTGTGAGACTAGCATTACCCTGATATTCAATCCATAAAAAGACTTTATAAGAAAACTGTAGACTGATAACCCTTATGAACATAGATGTAAAATTTCTAAATAAAAGTTTAGCAACTCAGATCCAACAATATATTTAAAGGATACTGCATCATGGCTAAGTGGGGTGTATCCTAGAAGTGTAGGATTTGTTTAACATTCGAAAAATTGATCATTATACTTTGCCATTACAATGGATTTAAAAATAAAACTATATAATCTCAAGATCAATCTATCACACTATATATACATATATAGTGTATATATGTAGTATAGATATATGTAGTATTATCTAATTAGGTTCTTAAGAAATTTAAAACACCAGTTTGTGAGGATAAATTCCATTTGTCAGGGCAAACACAGATCGCAGGTAGCCCTGGAGCTGAGGAATAGCTTTGATTTTTTGTACAATTTGTGAGTCCACAACTTTCTCATCAATCTTGCACTGCTCTGTAGTCTTGTAGTTCTCTTTTTCTGTGTCAGAGATCTCATCTTCCTGGTGTCTGGGCTTCTGTAGCTGCTTCTTGAAGTGAGCATCAATAAGATGTTTTGGGATTTTTACATTGCTGATGCTAATTTTGGTTGAGGTGGCAATGACAAATTTCTGGTGTGTTCAAACTCCACCTGATTAAGAGATATTTTTGAAAGATTGACAAAATTCGTTTCTGGTAAAAAATTCTCAGCACTCTAGGAATAGAAAGGAATTTTCTCAACTGGATAAAAGAATCTTTGAAAAATATTACAATTGACATATTAATGATAAAAGACTTATTGTTCTCTCCCAAAGACTGGGAATGAAGAAGAATGCCCACTTTTTACCACTTCTGTTTAACTTTATACACAGGAGGTCCTAGCTGGTGCAGTAAGGCATGATAAAGAGAGAAGTGTCCAGATTGGAAAGGAGGAAGTAAAAATTGGCTTTATTCGTGGATAGGAAAATCCTAGGGAATCTACAAAATAAGCTACTAGAACTGTAAGTCATTTTAATGAGGTTGCAGCATACATTATCAGTATGCACCATGTTTGTACATATAAACAATGAACAATTGGAAATTGAGATAAATTGAGATTAAAAAATAAAAAACCATTTAAAATAGCATCCAAAGAGAAGAGACACTTAAGGATAACTTTGATAAAAGATGCCTAAAACCTATATACTAAAAACTACAAGACATTGCTGAGAGTGATTTTAAGAGGCCTAAATAAATGGAAAAATATATTGTTTGCATTTATCAGAAGACACTCTTGGTAAGATACTTTTCACAAATTGGCCTGTAGATCTGCTGATGCTATTCCAATCGAAATCTTAATAGGCTTCTGGGGGATAGAAATTGGCAAGTTTCTAAAATTTTTATGAAAAACAAAGGACTTAGAATAGTTCAAACAACTTTGATAAAGAATGTACCTGGCCATGCATGGTGGCTCATGCCTGCAATCCCAGCACTTTGGGAGGCCGAGACTGGTGAATCATCTGAGCTCAGGAGTTCATGACCAGCCTGGGCAACATGGCAAAACCCGGTCTCTACCAAGAATACAAAAAATTAGCCTGGTATGGTGGCATGCACCTGTAGTCCGAGCTGCTCCCGGCTGAGGTGGGAGGATCACTTGAGCCTGGGAGGCAGAGGTTGCAGTGAACTGAAATCATGCCACTGCACTGCAGTCTGGATGACAGAGTGAGACCCTGTCTCAAAAAAAAAAAAAAAAGAAAAATTAATGTTCTAAATTCTGGTGACATTATATGTTGTAATTAGTAAATATGTCCATATGTATAAAATACATATTAGGGATTAGAGATAGAAATTTGATTTAGATATGAATATTTGTGTAATTTTCCATATAACAGATTAAATGAGATAATTTATATTAATGAATTAATATATTTAAATTGATAACAGTTCAACATTTTTTATTTAAAAAAATAACTAGCTATCATTAAGTGAATCCTTTTTTTATAGGAAGGGGAGGGACTGATTGAGAAAGGGTCTGGAATTGATAGCACTGTTCTATTTCTTGTATTGTGTTTATGTGGATGTATAGTTCTTAATATGTATTGAGCTGTATATTGTTAATGTACTTTTTAAATAAATATTATATTTCATTATAAAGATACTCAAAATGCCTACAGAAATCAGAGGAAGAGGAGCATGGTGTGTTAGTGTGCTGTATTAGCATGGCAGTTCTTGTAGGTCTTCTAAGTGTAATGCTATTCATTTATGGTGCGACTACTATGGACACTGCTAAGAGTGAGGACATGGAATAAGGCAATTAAAACAAATCCATCTCTCTAAGAGGTTACTGTCAATTTGATAAAACGAGTGTGTGGTGAAAAGATACATATTTATTGTAATTTTAAGTCCCACAAGTAACTAAATTCCTGTAATGTTTTAAGTGTCATCAACAAAAGGCTTACTGAGAAGCCAGAAGACAGAGTGGAGTGATAAAGCCAGGGGACTTGGGGAAGGTAATATATATTAAGAGGCATTTCAGTAGAAATGAGGAGACCATTTCTTTGTTAAAACTGTTTTCCATTCTTGGCTCCTGTCAATGAATATGTGCTACTGAGGTTCTTCCCTTAATTCTGCCTTTTCCTGCTGAGTGTTGTTCTGTTTTTTTCCTGAGTTTCAGGGAAAGAGTAGGGGAATCTCTAGTGTCATTATAAGGGGGAATGAAGAGGTGCTATATCTTGAATCCCAGGCTGTAAAAAGGAATCAAGTGAACAGTGGGCCAGTGAGTGTGAGGGATCAGTATCTTCTTCTTGCCTTTGTGAGGAGTCTGTTTTCATGGCTTCAATTCTACTAGTCTCTGCCAGTGATAGTCCTGATTTTTAATTCCCATACTATTTTATTTATTTACATATATTTTTGAGAGAGAGGGTCTTGCTCTGTCACCCGGGCTGGAGTGCTGTGTCTTGATCATAGCTAACTGTACTGTATCATTGATCTCCCTGGCTCAAGCGATCCTTCCATCTTAGCCTCTGGAGTAGCTAGGACTACAGGTGCATGCCACCATGCCCAGCTAAAGCTTTTTATATTCTGTAGAGACAGGGTCTTGCTATGTTGCCCAGTCTGGTTTTGGACTCCTGGCCTCAAGAGATCCTCCGACCTTGGCTTCTGTATTGGGATTATAGGTGTGAGCTACTGCACCTGGCTCCCTACCCTATTTTTAGTATGTTGTTGTCCTTCCAATTTAAGACATCTTGTAAACAGAACTGAACTCTACCCCTCTCAGCTAGCTCCTTTTATGAACTCCCCTGTTTATTGGAAGCTCCATTTCTCGTTTTTTCCCATTCTGGTGACAGATTAACCATTTCCTACGTATTCACAGTTGAAATTTTAAAATTGTCTTTGCCTGTGAGAGATTAAGAAAAATACGAATAATCATTCTTGGCATCTTAAGAGGTTTTTTGTTTTTGTTTTTTGAAGTACTGTACTGTGTATTTTGTAGCTATTATTTCAAAAGGAAAAGATGAAAAGGGACCTTTGCTTAGTATAATGCTTAGTTTATGAAGGCTTAGAAAATCCTTAAAAGATTATTGATAGAAGTCCAAGACGTCTTGCTTGCCCTAAAGGTGCTTTTGTTTTTGTCTTATAATTAATATGTGTATAAAATAATTAACTACACTGAATAAGAAAGTTTTTACTAAATGTGTGGTAGAACCTCTTAATACCACTTTCACTGGGAGGGCAAACCTCAAAAGACATACTTGTATATACTTACTACACATGCTACCTATTTCCTTTCCTTTTTTTTCTCTTAAGTACCTAACCATATTCCAACACATTTTCCTTATTCGTCACATTGCCTGTCTCATCTTACTTCCCCCAAAATCTACCTGAGGGCAAGGATTTTTGTCAGTTTTATTCATTGTTGTATCTGCAAAGTCTGATACGTAGTAGAAATTCAAATATTTGAATGCATAAATGAATATTGGTGGCTCACAACTATAATCTGACACTTTGGGAGGCCAAGATGGGCAGATCACTTAAGGCCAGGAGTTCGAGACCAGCCTGGCCAACATGACAAAACCCCCTCTCTACTAAAATATAAAAATTAGCCAGGTGTGGTGGCGTATGCCTGTAATCCCAGCTATTCAGGTGGCTGAGGCATGAGAATCTCCTGAACCTGGGAGGCAGAGGTTGCCGTGAGCTAAGATCGTGCCACTGCACTCCACCCTGGGTGACAGAACAAGACTGTCTAAAAAAAAAAAAAATTTTTTTTTTTTCAGTAAAATCTTCTCTGACTCTGCTAAATATAATAGCATCCCCCTTTTAATTCTTCATTCCTTAATTACCTTGCTCTGTTTTTCTACATGGCTTACCATTACTTGATACTATATATTTATGGTTTTGTCTTCTCCTACTTGATTTTAAACTCTGAGGGCAAGAACTTTGTTTTATTCATAGCTGTGTTCATTCTAGTGCCTAAAACGGTATCTGGTTGATAGCTGGTGTTCAACAAATATTTATAGATGAATAAATTAAAAGTATATGAATGCAACTAAATGCCCTTTTTTTGAGGGGGGGTAGCTACTTGATTGTTTTAATGAGTTACTGCCTTTTGTGAAGGAGCATATTTTGTTTTGTCAGTGCCTCAGTATTGATTGATTGTTGCCAAAAGCACCTAAAATCTTACCCTTCTTTTTTGTTAAGCTATATGTGAAACAGAGCCTGAACAGCCTGTTCGACATTACCCATTATGGGTAAAAGTAGAAGGTGAAGTAGATCCAGAACCAGTTTATATCCCCACACCTTCTGTCATTGAGCCTATGAAACCATTGTTATTGCCTCAGCCAGAAGTTTTATCTCCTACTGTGAAGGGCAAACTGCTCACTGGAATTAAATCTGCACGGTCATATATTCCCAGACCCAATCCTGTGGTAAGTTTGGAATTTAATCTTTTATTATGAGTTACCAAAGTCACATGTAAAGATGATGTGTTTCAACTAAATTTTTGGTTGATATTTTGTGAATCATTTTGCTTTCAGTAATACGTTTATAAGACATCTTCCTTTCTGGTTTAATCAGTTTAGTGCTGGCACTTTAAAAAGTCTTAAAAGTAGAAATGAGTAGTAGTAATTTTAAAAAACAGCAATCTTCTCTTCAAGAAGATCATAGAAAGATGGGCTTTTTTACATGACTTGGAAAAAGTTTTAAAAAATACTGCTCCTGTATTGTAGAATATTAATAGTCAAGATAAGCAGTATATATTATTAGTAGAAAAACATTAGGAAAAAGCTTTTAAAAGCAAATTTAAAAATGCACAATAATATCAGTAAAGTTTAAGATTTAAAGTAACAGTTGATGTAATATGACTGTGAAGACTGGTAGGTAAAAGTAGGAAGTTATTCATTGTGTTAATGGCTTAAGCAAGTCTTATTATCAAATCCATATATCCTACTAGTCCATTAGATTGAAGAAAAATCCTATACTACGATGCTACTGAATATGTTCTCTGTAGCAGAGCTATTATAGCATAAAACTGTTTCTGGCCTGTGATGGAATAGGCAAGGGTAGGCTGGGCGCGGTGGCTCACACTTGTAATCCCAGCACTTTGGGAGGCTGAGGCGGGTAGATCACCTGAGGTCGGGAGTTTGAGACCAGCCTGGCCAACATGGTGAAACCCCGTCTCTACTAAAAATACAAAAAATTAGCCCTGTGTGGTGGCTCATGCCTGTAATCCCAGCTACTCGGGAGGCTGAGGCAGGAGAATCGCTTGAACCTGGGAGGCAGAGGTTGTGGTGAGCTGAGATTGCACCACTGCATTCCAGTCTGGATGACAGAACAAGACTCCATCTCAAAAACAACAACAAAACCTGAAAAAGGCAAGAGTTAGGGCCGCTGATCTCCACGCAGTCAAAATTCTGCATGTAACTTTCAGCTCCCCTAAAACTGAACAATAGTGTACTGTTGACTGGAAGCCTTACCAATAACGTAAACAGTCAACACATATTTGTATGTTATATATAGTATATACTATATTCTTACAATAAAGTGAGCTGTGGAAAAGAAAATGTTACTAAGAAAATAATAAGGGAAAGAAAGTGTTGTTATTGTTCATTAGTGGATCATCATAAAGGTCTTCATACTCACTGTCTTCACATAGAGTAGTCTGAGGAGGAAGAGGAAGGGTTGATTTCACTGTCTTGGTGACAGAGGTGTAAGAAAATCCATATGTGAGTGGACCCACACAGTTCAAACCTGTGTTGTTCAGGGGTCAACTGTATAGAAAAGAGAGTAAATATTTAGAAATTTCTACAGCAAGTTGATTAGACTGAATCTAATATTTAAAAAACCTTGCATTTTATATGTTTTTAGTTTTTCTAGTAATTTATTGTATTTACTAAAGTGTCAGTCTATGATGGACTGGTAATTAGGAATGTATCCTTCATCATAGGTAATTTGAAATGTGCTGTTCTGGTATGATCTGAAATTTCCTGATAGAGAACTGGATCCTTTCTGACTATCCTAAGATTAGGGCGTATGAACTGTACTTGTGCTATTTGATTTTAAAGTTGGCATTAAAAAATTTCAACTATTGTAATAGAAAAAAACATTCATTTTGTTTTGGGGTCTTGGGGAGTTTTTCCCATTGTATGGAATGTTTTGTTGTATGAAATTTACAGATTCGGGAAGAGGACAAAGATCCCGTCTACTTGTACTTTGAAAGTATGATGACTTGTGCTCGAGTTCGAGTATATGAGCGAAAAAAAGAGGACCAGAGACAACCGTCTTCTTCCTCCTCCCCATCTCCATCATTTCAGCAGCAGAGTTTATGTCATTCTAGCCCTGAGAACCATAGTAATGCAAAGGTGAGTTTCTTGTTGCATAATTTCTTTTCAATTTCGAATTCCCTGTTTTTGGTGTTAAGATTTGCATTACTATCAGAATAATTAATCCACCAATTATCCTACAGGGTAGAGAAGTCATATGTGACATGTTTATCAGTTTATTTTTCTGTGTACCTATTGTATGATATGTCCCTTAGGGTTATTACAAGTATTATTCTTTCTTGGTTGGGCGCCGTGGGTCATGCCTCTAATCCCAGCACTTTGGGACGCTGAGGCAGGCGTATCAGTTGAGCCCAGGATTTCAAGACTGGCCTGACCAATATGGTGAAACCCTGTCTTTACTAAAAATACAAAAAAAAATTAGCTGGGCCTGGTGTAGCATGCCTGTAAACCCAGCTACTTGGGGCGGTGAGGAATGAAAATTGCTTGAACTTGGGAGGCGGAGGTTGGAGGTTGCAGTGAGCTGCTATCATGCCACTTTACTCCAGCTTGGGTGACAGAGTGAGACTCTGTTTAAAAATATATATATATTGCCCTTTCCGCCATCTTTCCGCGCCGCTACAGTGGTGTGCATGAATGTCCTGGCTGATGCTCTCAAGAGCATCAACAATGCCGAAAAGAGAGGCAAATGCCAGGTGCTTATTAGGCCGTGCTCCAAAGTCATCGTCCGGTTTCTCACTGTGATGATGAAGCATGGTTACATTGGCGAATTTAAAATCATTGATGATCACAGAGCTGGGAAAATTGTTGTGAACCTTACAGGCAGGCTAAACAGGTGTGGAGTGATCAGCCCCAGATTTGATGTGCAACTCAAAGATCTAGAAAAATGGCAGAATAACCTGCTTCCATCCCCCCAGTTTGGTTTCATTGTACTGACAACTTCAGCTGGCATCATGGACCATGAAGAAGCAAGATGAAAACACACAGGAGGGGCCGGGCGCGGTGTCTCAAGCCTGTAATCCCAGCACTTTGGGAGGCCGAGACGGGTGGATCACGAGGTCAGGAGATCGAGACCATCCTGGCTAACACGGTGAAACCCCATCTCTACTAAAAAAATACAAAAAACTAGCCGGGCGAGGTGGTGAGCGCCTGTAGTCCCAGCTACTCGGGAGGCTGAGGCAGGAGAATGGCGTGAACCCGGGAGGCGGAGCTTGCAGTGAGCTGAGATCCGGCCACTGCACTCCATCCAGCCTGGGCGACAGAGCGAGACTCCGTATCAAAAAAAAAAAAAAAAGAAAACACACAGGAGGGAAAATCCTGGGATTCTTTTTCTAGGGATGTAATATATACATTTACAAATAAAATGCCTCATGGGGAAAAAAAAAATATATATATATATATATATATATATAAATTCTTTTTCTTTTCTTTTTTTTTTGTTTTTGTTATAATAATCTTTTATTTATTTATTTATTTTGAGATGGGTTTGTTTTTTTTTGTTTTTTTGTTTTTTTAAAAAGATGGAGTCTCACTCTGTCGCCCAGGCTGGAGTGCAGTGGCGTGATCTCGGCTCACTGCAAGCTCCGCCTCCCGGGTTCATGCCATTCTCCTACCTCAGCCTCCCGAGTAGCTGGGACTACAGGCGCCCGCCACCATACCCGGCTAATTTTTTGTATTTTTTAGTAGAGACGGGGTTTCACCATGTTAGCCAGGCTGGTCTCGGTCTCCTGAACTCATGATCCGCCCGCCTTGGCCTCCCAAAGTGCGGGGATTACAGGCGTGAGCCACCGTGCCTGGCCTGAGATGGAGTTTTGCTCTTGTTGCCCAGGCTGGCGTGCAATGGTACGGTCTCGGCTCAGTGCAACCTCTGCCTCCCAGGTACAAGCGATTCTCCTCCCTCAGCCTCCCGGGTAGCTGGAAATACAGGTGCCTGCCACCACATCCAGCTATTTTTTTGTATTTTTAGTAGAGACAGGGTTCCACTATGTTGTCCAGGCTGGTCTTGAACTCCTGACCTCAGATGATCCACCCGTCTCAGCCTCCCAAAGTGCTGGGATTACAGGTGTGAGCCACTGCACCCGGCCACATTTGCCCGCAGCACTTTGGGAGGCCGAGGTGGGCTGATCGAGACTAGCCTGGCCAACATGGTGAAACCCCATCCCTAGAAAAAGTACAAAAAATTAGCTGGGCGTGGTGGTGGGCGCCTGTAATCCCAGCTATTTGGGAGGCTGAGGCAGTAGAATCACTTGAACACAGGAGACCGAGGTTGCACTGAGCTGAGGCCACATTGCACTCCAGCCTGGGCAACAAGAGCAAAACTTCATCTCAAAAGAAAAAAAAGAAAAATGTAATTATGCACTGGTTATCAAGAAAGTTAACTCAATAATAGGGAATAGTTTTCAAATATGCAGCCTGTACCAACAAAATCCTATATGATTTACGCAGTCGTTCAAGCAAAGACAAGAAAATTGGTTCAATTTCTATGAATTATCAAGAGGAAAGGAAAACATGCCCTTCTATCTCAAATAAATCAATCAGGTTTGAATGACAGCTTTTTTGGATATAATAAAGACATACATGCACACAATAAAGACAAAATGTGTCTTCCCATTTAGAAACACTTCCTCTTTTAGTCCATTATATACTTTGCATAATCTTGTGTAGTAAGTCTTTGCTGCAAATGATAATATTCAAAGTAAATCCCTCCTCGTTTAGTGTCCTAAGAAGCCAATAGTTGCAGCAATTTGAGCATTAAATAATATTCCAGTGCTGTTACCAGGCAAGTAAACGCTGAGGCTGTAAAAAGAAGAAACTATGTTATAAATCATGTATTTGTGATTATTTTGCAGAGATAAAGAGAATAATGTTATCGTTAAGTGGAGAGCAAAATACAAAGGACATCCAACCAATTTTCTCTCCTGCATTTTTCATTCCGTGGAAAATTAAGGATGAAAGACATTCTTAAGGGCAACATTAATGCCATTTCTTCTTAAAAACTCCTGTATTTTAAAACAAAATAGGGATGACAGTAATTTAAAAATGTAAATTATATGTAATTTAGAACCTATAAACAGTATTTAAAATCATTAGCACTAACATTATTAATGACCACTTTAATTATAAGTTCTAATTTCAGATCTCATGATAAATAAAAACTTTGTTACCTATATTAAAATATTATGTAGTTAAGCTAGTAGAATAAACATCTATGTATGTATGAAGAGAAATTTTTAATTACCTTTTTAGTATATTTTAAAATAATTTCTCTCATAATTATTTTAAACATTTTAATAAAAACTCTTTAAACTCAGGTAGAAGGAAAGACAGAAAAAGCATCATGTTTTTAAAGTAGTTAATATACTACTTTTACTTTGTTACATCATTTTGGATAAAAAAAACTTCTGTTTTCCCAGCTTTCAGGAGGTAGATCTGGCTTTTAGGGACTTTTAGGGACTCCCTAGTCTCCAGTTTGTTTAAAATACCCATGAATTAATTTTTAAGAAGGACAAACTTTTATGAATAAAGACACAAGAGGTTAGTTTTTCAAAGTAAAGTTATTCATAGCAAATAATCCTAATTATACACTATGACATTTGATCCCAGTACTAACTGAAACTTGGTAAATAAGATCATTTTCTCAATTTTAAGAAATGGAATTAGGCATCTCTTAAACATGTGGGGAAGCAGGACATTTGAGAAGTAATAACACCAATGAGAGTTTTTTGTCTAACTGCAACTGGGCAATTATACATTCTCCCATTTGATCCTGCTACTGTTTACCATGTGTCAGGTAGTGTGCCAGTGTGCTGTGCAGTTACATGTACTACCTTATTTAACCATATGAGGTTGGTGGTATTATCCCCATTGCACACATGAGGCAATAAAGGCCTAAGTTATATTGCTAGCAAGCAGTGGAGCCAGGATTTAAGACTAAGTATACTTGACACCAAAGGTGTCGTTTTTTTTTTTTTTTTTTTTTAAAAGAAAAAGCCCCCGAAATCCATTTTGTTATCCTGTTTTTGTGGCAGAGTCTTGCTGTGTCCCCCAGGCTGGAGTGCTGTATCCCAGCCTCAGCTCATTGCAAGCTCCGCCTCCCAGTTCACACCATTCTCCTGCCTCAGCCTCCTGAGTAGCTGGGACTACAGGCGCCCGCCCCCACGCCCGGCTAATTTTTTGTATTTTTAGTAGAGACAGGGTTTCACCGTGTTAGCCAGGATGGTCTCTATCTCCTGACCTCGTGATCCGCCCACCTTGGCCTCCCAAAGTGCTGGGATTACAGGTGTGAACCACTGTGCCTGGCCTGTTATCCTTATTATACCCTGTGGCACCCGAAATACTCAGTCTGTCATTTACTTGAGCCACATAATGCTATCTAGATGGTTATATCCTCTGCTAATGCAAGAGCTGATAAATTTTTAGATAACCAAGTGAATACTTACTCATTGTGAGGTGGGAGGTATTTTAGTCCTTCATTTAAATTTGCTGTTTATCCTCTGTGGCCTGTCTAGGGAGACATACTACATATATGTAAAATGCTTAGGTCAGCATGTGCCTGGTACATTTTAAATAACCTGTAAACACTAGCTTTCATTATTATCTGCCCAGAACAAAACCTGCTATTAATACGTTAACTACATAGATTAAATGGAAACTGCCATTATCCTACAGCTCTTGCCTCCTTGGCAACATTGTTCTGGGTCAAAGGATGGTATCTGATCCAAGATGAACCATTCAGACTCCTTTCCTAGGATTTTAAAAATTGGAACTAAGGGCTGCTCTGTCTATGGAGTAACCATTTTTTTATTCCTCTCCTTTTTTTTTTTAAAAGATGGAGTCTCGCTCAGCTGCCCAGGCTAGAGTGCAACCACTGTCCCTGGGGGTCAAGTGATTCTCCTGTCTCAGCCTCCCGAGTAGCTGGCATTACAGGCGGACGCCACCATGCCTGGCTAATTTTTATATTTTAGTAGAGACAGGATTTTACCATGTTGACCAAGCTGGTCTTGAACTCCTGACCTCGGGTGAGCCGCCTACCTTGGCCTCCCAAAGTGCTAGGATTACAGGCGTGAGCCACCAAGTCCAGCCTCTTCCTCTACTTTCTTAATTTGCTTTCACTTAAAAAAAATTGGAACTAAGGAAAGAGGGCAGTCTCTCCTGATTAGTGAAAGTGGAATGATAAAAGAGTCTAGGTGGCAATCTTTCCAACCCATGGAGGAAGCTGGTATGAGAAACTTGAGGCACACATTCACAGATAATTTAAAGAATGAGTTCTGATTCCAGTTACCCTTGTAGTTAGGCTATACCTCTCCCTTTCCATGGTTCAGCTGATGGCTGGGGCTCCACCTTCACTTGTACTGCCACCTCTACATCAGTGGTGACTACCCAGAAAACCACTAAAGGTATAAATCAGCAGTTTTCTTTTAAACAGCAATTTGTTAATAATGACAAAAACAAAAAAATTTAAATGTACATATCTTTTTGACCCTAAATTTTAAGTGTACATAGCATGAGGGCACAAAGATATGTGCGTGTATGTGTGTTTACTCAAACATATACATATATATGACTGTTCAGTGCATTTTTGTCCTCACTAATGAGAAATTGGAGGCAGAATGCCTGTTAATAGAGGATTTGGTAAATTAAAAAGTATTATTCTTTCTGATCCTGGAGTAATTTTTAAAAATTCTTGTTTTATTTGTTTATCTGTAATTATTAGGGTGTGCATCTTTCCACATTGGCAAATTTTCTTTCTTTCTCCCTTTTTTTTTTGAGATAGGGCCTCACTGTGTCACCTAGGCTGAAGTGCAGTGGCGCGATCTCGGCTCACTGCAACCTTCACCTCCCTGGCTCAAGCGATCCTTCTGTCTCAGCCTCCCAACTAACTGGGACTATAGATGTGTGCCACCATTTGTGGCTAAGCTTTTGTATTTTTTGTATAGATGGGGTTCTGCCATGTTGGCCAGGCTGGTTTTGAACTCCTAGGCTCAAGTGATCTGCCCACCTTGGCCTCTCAGAATGCTGGGATTACAGGCATGAGCCACCGAGACTGGCCTCAATTGGTGAATTTTCTGAATAGCTGCAGTTTGTTTTGTTTAACAGCAAATAAATATGTTTCCCTCTTTACTATAAAGTACAATGTGAATTATTTTCTTGATGACTCAGTTACTATCAGGGACATTAGGGAACAAAGCTACGTGTTTTTGCCCAGGGTTTTATATGATAGTAGTGTAGCTGTGGATGTGGATTGAAGCTGTTGACATTTTAATCATTCTAATGATTTAAACTTCCATGAGAGATTTAATGCTTTTGTCCAAGTTTCTGTGGGTATTGAATATATGTTAAGTTAAAGTATTTCTGTGTTACTCTCTCCTTCAGGAACCTGACTGTGAACAGCAGCCCTTAAAACAACTCACCTGTGACTTGGAGGATGATTCTGATAAATTACAAGGTCAGAATGAGCACTAGATCTTAACATTTGGTAGAAATTATTCAGATCTAGATTATATTAATAATGGGAGAAAACCCAAACCATCAATTCAGAATATGGCTGCTTACCCTGTTTGAAACTTATGCCAAAAACAAGGACAATAAGTAAAAGTTTTTTTTCCCATTATTTGGTCTGTTAACACTCCTGCTCTCAAAAGAAAATTCGTTCATGTTGATACAGCATGTTGTTGCAAGAGACATTTAGGATGAGGTCAGTGAATTTTTTTTTTTAACTTCTTTCCAAACCTCAGCAATATTGGCATCATTAACTATTGGTCCTCCATCACTGCCACCTCTGGGGAAATCTAGAAGGAGAAAGGAAGGGAATATTACTGTGATTTACTAGTAGAGGCTACTATCAGAATTACTTTGATGAGAGGTAGTGGTCAGGGAGTTAACAATTTGTTTTTGGTTATGCTTCCTGTGACTTCTGACACTTAAGGAGCAGGGCTTCCTAACTTCTTAAAAAATGTCATGGTACATACAAATAATTACAATGTTTCTATAGCACATTGAGGTAAGTGGAGGAGGCTGCTAGGGTGGAGGGAACCTGCCTGAGAGTGTGAGCACCCTGAGAGGATTGTGGGGGCCCTTAACATACCAGTACACTCATTGGGAAGCTGTACTAAGGAAATCCGGGAGTCTAGTGAAATACGTATCTAGTCAACATGTTGCCAACTTTGGGGAGTTGAGTGGTCTGCATACAATGTAGAAATGGAGCAATCATATCTAGAAGCACAGAAGTAATTCAGAAGTGTTTGCAGTAGAAATTAGAGGTAGAGTGCACTTAAAATCAGAATACTACAGCTGGGTGCAGTGGCTCACGCTGTAATCCCAGCACTTTGGGAGGCTGAGGCAGGCAGATCACGAGGTCAAGAGATCCAAGACCATCCTGGCCAACATTGTGAAACCCCGTATCTACTAAAAATACAAAAACTAGCTGGGCGTGGTGGCGCACTCCTGTAGTCCCAGCTACTTGGGAGACTGAGGCAGGAGAATCACTTGAACCTGGGAGGCAGAGGTTGCAGTGAGCCGAGATCACGCCACTTTACTCCAACCTGATGACAGAGCTAGACTTCGTCTCCCAAAAAAAAAAAAAAAAAAAAAATCAGAATACTATTTTTCTGGCTGTTCTTTAGGATTGACTCTAATCTTTACATGTTTCAAAGCATCTTGTAAGTAGCTTCACTTTGCTTATATGAATAGCAAAATAGTAACCTATACCAGTGAAGCTTAACCTTGGTTATAGGTCATGGTTTCTTTGCAAGCTAACTCTACTGTAATAATTGTGGCATTTAGAGCAGTGTTAAGGGAGCTCCCTGTTAGAGCCCAGTCACCAGGATAATGAGGACTATTGTAGTCTTATTCTCTGGAACTTTTTCTTCCTGGAAAACTCCCAAATTGTGAAAGTTAATAGATGTTAAACTACTGTGAAAGAACATGAGAATGTGGCAGTTGTTTTCAGAGTTCCATACAAAATGCTGGGATGCAGAAATCTTTCAACTTTTTATTTATTATTATTATTTTTCATCAGAAAAGAGTTGGAAGTCTCCCTGCAATGAAGGGGAATCCTCTTCTACTTCCTTTATGCATCAGAGGTCACCCGGTGGTCCCACCAAACTGATTGAGATCATCTCAGACTGCAACTGGGAGGAGGATCGGAACAAGATTTTGAGCATCTTATCCCAGCACATCAATAGCAACATGCCACAATCACTTAAGGTGGGCAGCTTCATCATTGAGTTGGCTTCTCAGCGAAAGAGCCGGGGTGAGAAGAACCCTCCTGTTTATTCTTCTCGTGTGAAAATCTCTATGCCATCATGTCAAGACCAAGATGATATGGCTGAGAAATCTGGATCAGAGACTCCTGATGGTCCATTGTCCCCTGGGAAAATGGAGGATATCTCTCCTGTGCAGACAGATGCCCTGGATTCAGTGAGGGAGAGATTACATGGAGGCAAAGGTCTGCCTTTTTATGCAGGGCTTTCTCCTGCAGGGAAGCTTGTGGCCTATAAACGTAAACCCAGTTCAAGTACATCTGGGCTTATCCAGGTGAGAATTATCTTTAATCTGGGTATAGCACCTTTTTATACCTAGGTAGCATCATGATTTTTCAGAGCCCTTTATGGTCCTGATATCCTTTATCTTTACATTTCCTGGGAACTGGGTGACAAAATTATTATCTCTTTTTGTAATAGGCCTAGTTTAGATGGATACCTAGAGTGAATTTTTGTCCCATTTATGAACAGAAATGTAGAGCCTTGTATTAGTTTATAATTTTCTTTCTAATCTTCCCAGAAAGTTACTCTTCATAAACTTTATTGCCTGCAGGCTCTAGTGATACTTTGACAATAAAGCAAGGATAATCAGGGTTTCAGTCTAGCTCTTGGAATTTATTATTAGCAGATAGGTTTCAAAACAAAACCATGGTTAGAATGGTTAGGTGTAAGTGGAAGATGAAATTGACTTAAAGATAGGCAATGTATGTTTAGAAACTTGGGGAAATTTTTCATTTTTAAAATTCTGTTTATTATTTATTTAGCACAATCTTGGCTCACAGCAACCTCTGCCTCCTGGGTTCAAGCGATTCTTTGTGCTTCAGCCTCCCAAGTAGCTGGGATTACAGGCATGTGACACCACACCTGGCTAATTTTGTGTGTGTGTGCGTGTTTTTTTTTTGTTGTTTCTTGGTTTTTTTTTTAAGTAGAGACGGGGTTTCGCCATTTTGTGCAAGCTGACCTCGAACTTCTGAGCTCTGGTGATCCACCCACCTTGACCTCCAAAAGTGCTAGGATTACAGGTGTGAGCCACCATGCCCGGCTGAAAATTTTAATTTAGTAAGGTGTTATTTAAATACAAGAGTAAAAATTGAGCCATGTTTACTTAATTATATCTTTATTTGATTCATAGGGGTTTTGTCATTGTAATCGTTGTAGGACAAATATTTCTATCCTTGATATTTAGTAATTCACGCAGGTTATATTAGTAAAATTATACTGGCATATAGAAAATTTGAAACGAGATGTTCTGAATTAATGTCATAGTCAAAAAGGTTTTTCTAGCTGAGCACGGTTGCTCACACCTGTAATCCCAGCACTTTGGGAGGCCGAGGTGGTGGATCACCTGAGGTCAGAAGTTTGAGACTAGCCTGGCTGACATGGCGAAACCCCATTTTAACTAAAAATAAAAAAGCTCAGCATGGTGGCGCGGGCCTGTAATCCCAGCTTCTCGGGTGGCTGAGGCAGGAGAATCATTTGAACCTGGGAGGTGGAGATTGCAGTGAGCTGAGATTGTGCCACTGTACTCCAGCCTGGGCCACAGAGGGAGACTGTCTCCAAAAAAAACAAAAAAAAACAAACAAAAAAACATATTAAAGTAGCAAATGTGTGGAAGTGCCTGATATTGCGACTTGACTTTCATTAGATTGGCTGCTTCTAAGTCACTAAGGACTTCTCCATTAATAATATGATTGATCTAGGCTGGGCATGCTGGCTCACGCCTGTAATCCCAGCACTTTGGGAGGTGAATGCAGGTGGATCGTGAGGTCAGGAGTTCAAGACCAGCCTGACCAACATGGTGAAACCCCATCTCTACTAAAAATAGAAAAATCAGCCAGGCATGGTGGTGCACGCCTGTAATCCCAGCTACTCAACAGGCTGAGGCAGGAGAATCGCTTGAACCTGGGTAGCGGAGGTTGCCGTGAACTGAGATTGCGCCTCTGCACTCCAGCCTGGGCAACAGAGCGAGACTCCATCTCAAAAAAGAAAAAAATTATAAGATTGATCTAAGATTGATCTACTTAATTTAAAAACTTTTTATTGCAGTTTACTATTGTGCATGCTATGTAAATACTTCTGTTGATATTTCTTACACTCTTGATGAGGAGAACAGTATTTTCTCTACCTTATTTATTGATTGACACTTTGAAAACAAAGGTTTGGCTGATATAATTTCTAATGAGACCAGGCTCCCTAAAATACAAGCATGGAAATTTTTTGTTCTCTTCTACCCAGGACTCACAAAGCCACCATAGAATGTGTCTATGTAAGCAGTCAGGCAACTGTAAGATAAACTTTGGGGAAGCTACAGAGTAGGCTTCAGCACAGTCCCAAGGGAGCCGGGAGGGTATCTGACCTGTTTCCATATAGCCTAAAAAGTTACAGTAAAGTTTACTTTCAGGGGGAATGATCACATTCTTTGTACCAAACTCAAGGCAGAGATATTCTTGATCTCTGTGGAAATAATCATAATTTTACCAAAGTAGCAAAGAGTAATTTTGTTTTGTGTCTCTGAAGATGGAGTTGCTTGCTGTAGCTAGTCTCCTCACCAATTCCCTATTAGAGGGTAGATTCTACCCCACTCCATCTCCCCCGACCCCCAGCTTTTAAATGGTGAAAGTGATGTAGAAAAGATTATCTTCTCTAGAGTTGCCTGGCAATATGACCTAGAGAACATGGGTAGAGACTTGGGAAGTTTTTGTTTTCTTTCTTTAAAAAAAAAAAAAAAAAAAAGAGAGAAGAAAAGAAATCAACCCCCACAAGAAACAACTGTGCTGGTACCCGTGACGGGCAGTCCAGTCAACTTAGGCAGCAGAGGGAATCTTTACTTCATTTGTTAGTTCACTTTCTTCTGACTGTTTAGTTAATTATATCTAGAATTAGAATGAGTTTCTACCAACATTCATTTTGAACCCATGTTTTATCCAACAGATGAAAATAGTATTTTCAAAACTAAGCTTTTTGAAAATTAACAACTGTGAGGTAATTGTGGCTTAGATTATTGCAACAATGATTGCCTTATAACTTAAAGTAGATTTCACTTATATTTTTCAAATATGAAGGATGCTTGAAAGGACCCTTGTGTTAGAGCTTCATTATGCCTCTCTGGTCTTATCAGAGAGATTCTGTGGGACACAGTTACTCATTTTTGCTGATGAGGTTAATAGCTTAACCAGAATGGCTTATTTACGAGGAAAACAATTGGATAATTCTAGTTGTTTAGATTTGATGATAACTTTCACATACCTAGTGCAGAAATGATGAGTTTCTGATTCTCTGTTTTCGAACTACAATATGAAGGCGATGAGATTAGTTCAGAATATCAGATGACAGCATTTTTCTACCTCCTGGTTACTCAGATTATTCTCAATGGAAAAAGTCTACTTCTTTTTCCCTTTTAAATCTGAAAAATAGACTTATAAAAACTTGTAAAAATGAAGCCCCTGTCAAGGGAGAGGAGTTAGCAAGAGAATTTTATCTTTACAGAATTTCTCTTTGCCACTTGTTTCAGGTTAATGGTAAGAGTTACCCGCAGGCTAAGTTGCTATTGGGACAGATGGGGGCATTGCATCCAGCCAATAGGCTAGCTGCTTATATCACAGGCAGGTTGCGACCCTCAGTCCTGGACCTCTCAACCCTCAGTACTGTCATCTCCAAGGTAGCATCCAATGCCAAGGTGGCTGCATCCAGGAAACCACGTACCCTGTTGCCTTCAACATCCAATTCCAAAATGGCATCCTCCTCTGGCACTGCAACAAATCGCCCTGGGAAGAATCTGAAGGCGTTTGTCCCAGCAAAACGGCCAATTGGTAAGTTAGGGTGTATGTATAGTTTGGAAAGGCCTATGACTTGGTGGTGGGACAGTAGGTAACAGGTATGGAGGTTGTAAAAGTTAGAGAAATATGTAATTTGGCATTATTCTTATTCTTGATGTCTGTCTTGCCTGGACTTTTTTGATTGATTGGGGTTAACTTCTGATAACCTGCAATATTAGATGAATTGTTTTATAGTTGTTTTCTTTGTTTTAAATTTTTATTTTATATTTTAATAATACTGACCAGAAAGCAAGTTTTACAGTTATTTTTAAGGTTTTTACTGGTTTTTATTAATGTAGAAAAGACAGGATTTTAATTTTGTTTCTAAAAAGGGAAGATATTTAAAAATACCATTTTACTAAATTATTTACTAAAATATTTTACTAAATTAAAAATAGTTAACTATTTTCCTATGAATACTGGTGTTTTTGGCATCTTGCTGAACTCTTGCTGGTGCTGTGTAAATGCTTCTGTTGGTATTTCTTAAACTTACGAAACCAAGGAGCTAGCAAAAGCTAGTGGGGTAAGTAGTATAGGCTTAAAGTGGAAAGCTCCTATAAATACAATTTTGGAAATGTTGATTTATTCCATTCATCTCGGTTCTATGAATGAAAATCTCTCTTTTCCTTAACATTTAAATGCTGAAGTCTATAATAAATTACCTTATTGAAGCATTGGTGTTTTAGCATTGAGAGTATCTGTAGTTGGTTTATGGAATTCCTCTTTTTGTTGTTTCAAATCTATTAGGAATGTTAAGTAAGAGTGTCAGTTGAAATCTCTGGCTGAATGGCTAGAGTTGTGTGAAGATAGAAGATATTTATTGTTTGCCTTAAAAGAACCTATTTTGGCCGGGTGCAGTGGCTCACGCCTGTAATCCCAGCAATTTGGGAGGCCGAGGCGGGCGGATCACGAGGTCAAGAGATCGAGACCATCCTGGCCAACATGGTGAAACCCCATCTCTACTAAAAATACAAAAATTAGCCGGGAGTGGTGGCGCACGCCTGTAGTCCCAGCTACTCGGGAGACTGGGGCAGGAGAATCACTTTAACCTGGGAGGCAGAGGTTATAGTGATCCAAAATCGTGCCACTGCACTCCAACCTGGCGACAGAGTGAGACTCCATCTCAAAAAAAAAAAAAAAGAACCTATTTTACCTTTTATTAAAGCAGCTTCAGGTGTGATTAAGGGGGGAAAAAAAGCAATCCTATCCTGATCTCTTTTGAGAAACGTCTTTATATATTTTAGGAATATGTAATACATAAGCATCGCATAATAGCACAGCTGTAAAGAGGTGAGAGTGCTCAGACAGGAGGAAATGGTAGAAACAAGTTTTTACATTAGAAATCAGGGGAAACAAACCCTCTCATTCTCTTTTATCTGTTTTAGGTGATGAAGTTTTTGCTAGTGTATTGTCTTTTTAGTATCCTGACAGGTTGAATATATTGCATAGTCAAAAGAATTTTAGTAGGAACACTCTATTTAATTTTTTAATTTTTCTTTCAAGACAGAGTCTTGCTCTGTCTTCCAGGCTAGAGTGCAGTGGCACTATCTCATTTCACTGCAACATCCACCTCCTGGGTTCAAACCATTCTCCTGCCTCAGCCTTCTGAGTAGCTGGGATTACAGGCATGCGCCACCATGCCCAGGTAATTTTTGTATTTTTAGTAGAGATGGGGTTTCACCATGTTGGCCAGGCTGGTCTCGAACTCCTGACCTCATGATCTGCCCGCCTCGGCCTCCCGAAGTGCTGGGATTACAGGTGTGAGTCACTGTGTCCGGCCTGGAACACTCCATTTTAATCCCTTTCTTGTTAGAACTGAGATTTGTTTTTGGTCAAGGCAAACGTTTGATTTCTGAGAGTAGAAATTAGCTCAGATGCTGGGTGTGGTGGCTCACGCCTGTAATCCCAGCACTTTGGGAGGCCCGAGGCAGGCAGATCACCTGAGGTCGGGAGTTCAAGACCAGCCTGACCAGCATGGAGAAACGCTGTCTCTACTAAAAATACAAAAATTAGCCAGGTGTGGTGGCGCATGCCTGTAATCCCAGCTACTCAGGAAGGCTGAGGCAGGAGAATTGCTTGAACCCGGAGACAGAGGTTGCAGTGAGCCGAGATCATGCCATTGCACTCCAGCCTGGGCAACAAGAAAGAAACTCCATCTCAAAAAAGAAAAAAAAGAAATTGACACAAATAATGCAGGTAGGTAGTACCTGTAAGAAATTGACCCAGTGGTGCACAATAAATGTCGGTAAGCACAGTCACTGAGAGGATAAAATATGAGAACTGAAGATTTTTGACCTGCAAATTTCTATTTGCAGCGGCTCGACCCTCTCCTGGTGGTGTGTTCACACAGTTTGTGATGAGTAAAGTTGGAGCCTTGCAGCAGAAGATACCTGGAGTTAGCACACCCCATACCCTGGCAGGGACACAGAAGTTCAGTATCAGACCTTCTCCAGTAATGGTCGTCACACCTGTGGTTTCTTCTGAGCCAGTTCAGGTGTGCAGCCCTGTGACTGCTGCTGTCACTACTACCACCCCTCAAGTGTTTTTAGAAAATGTTACTGCTGTGACACCTATGACTGCTATTTCTGACGTGGAAACTAAAGAAACTACTTATTCTTCTGGTGCCACCACTACAGGGGTTGTTGAGGTCTCTGAAACTAATACCAGCACCCCTGTAACATCTACCCAGTCTACAGCCACTGTGAACCTTACCAAAACCACTGGGATAACTACCCCTGTGGCTTCGGTTGCTTTTCCTAAGTCTTTTGTAGCATCTCCTCCAACCATAACTCTTCCTGTTGCTTCCACTGCCTCCACCTCCTTAGTCGTGGTGACTACAGCTGCATCTTCCTCCATGGTGACCACACCAACTTCATCTCTGGGCTCTGTTCCTATTATACTCTCAGGAATTAATGGGAGTCCACCAGTGAGCCAGAGACCAGGTAAGGCCTAGATGTTACTAGCTGCTTTATTACTGTACACCTATTTATATAACTTTGTGGTTGTGACAGGATTATAACTATATCAAGATAACAATATAGGTGTTTCTATTGTAACATGATACACGTATTCCTGAAAACCTCTGCATGCTGCAAAACTGAACACTTAATAGAGCTCATGGTTAATACAGGATTGGGATAAATCACTGAAAATATATGCAGTTTTGTAAGCAGAATATTAATAAAAACAATAACTGATAACCTTGAGAGAGAACTTGAACAGTCTTAACTGATAGTTTAGTGGAACTGGAGATTGTGACTCAAAATACTCAAAAACATTAGAATGGAAGTGGTGGCTGAAGGATACTAAAGTAATGCAGGTAAGACTGGAGCTCTGAGCCACTAAGATGGGCATGGGAGGAAACCTGACCTGTGTGCTGAGAGCTGGGGGTGCACATCTTTGAGGAGGGAGCCCCAAATGCAGATGTTCCTTTTGTGGGGTGCAGGGGTGCTGCTTTTTAATTAGAGACAGATGAGCAGACTTCATCTCCTTTTGTCTAGTAAAAATCACTAATGAATCAGGATCTATTTAATTCCTGGACATGAACTGATTGAAATAGAAACAAGGAGGCATATTTGTTTAGGGCTCTAATATTTTTATAAACTTTTTAGTTAAAGTATTTCTTTTATTGGCTTAGGTTGAATGAATTTGAAATAGGAATATCCTACGCTTTGTGTAGTTTTTATATCTAGATGCAACTAGCTAAAGTAAATGGTTCTTTTAATCCACTCATAGAGGAATTAATATGGAAAAGAGCAAGAAACTTTGCAGAATTTGAGGGGAAATAGTTACCCAACAGCAATTCTGTCTGGGTTATTGATGTTTTTCTCTTAAATATTTTTGCATTTAGTGATATGGTCTAAATTTCTCTCTGTCTTTTATGGAAGAAGAGATTGGGAGTTAGTTTGTAAGTTGAAGTTCTGTTGAAGGGAAAAGTGAATCTCATATATATATATATTTTCATATATATATATATATTTTTGTTGTTGTTGTTGTTTTTTTGAGATGGAGTCTTGCTCTGTCACCCAGGCTGGAGTGCAGTGGCGGGATCTCAGCTCACTGCAACCTCTGTCTCCCAGGTTCACACGATTCTCCTGCCTCAGCCTCCCGAGTAGCTGGGACTATAGGCGCCCACCACCACGCCTGGCTAATTTTTTGTATTTTCAGTAGAGACGGGGTTTCTCCATTTTGGTCAGACTGGTCTGGGTCTCCGTGATCTGCCCACCTCGGCCTCCCAAAGTGCTGGGATTACAGGTGTGAGCCACCGCATTCAGCTTGCGAATCACAATATTAAATGTGTCTGTCTTCTGCTTCATCCCATAAATAAGCCCATAAAACATGACTAGTCTGATACATAGTTTTGGGAGTGAAGTCGTTAGTGAAACTACTTTGATTTCCTATTGAATCTCAAGGTGCATATCTGTTATATTTTAACAGATCATGTCTTCTAAACCATACGGATTCCAGCCTTTTTCAGTACTCTTAATTCTTTCATGAAACAGTAAAGTAGTTTATTCTTCTGTAGTTTTGTTGTTTCTCAGACTTTAGTTATTTAGGATATGCATTCACATATTTTGCTGAGTCCCATCTGTACTGTCACCTGCCTAATATTTTCATTTAAATCAACTGCTTTTTTATATGTAAATGTGTGTGTGTGTGTGTGTTTGTTTGTTTATTTATTGAGAAGGAGTCTCGCTCTGTTGCCCAGGCTGGAGTGCAGTGGCGCCATCTCAGCTCACTGCAACCTCCACCTCCCAGATTCAAGTGGTTCTCCTGCCTCAGTCTCCTGAGTAGCTGGGGTTACAGGTACCTGCTACCATGC
Organism: Chlorocebus sabaeus; assembly: GCF_047675955.1. NCBI lineage: Eukaryota > Metazoa > Chordata > Mammalia > Primates > Cercopithecidae > Chlorocebus > Chlorocebus sabaeus. The sequence goes on from NC_132929.1 coordinate 17,595,817, forward strand.
CCGGGGTATATTGTATTTTTAGTAGAGACAGGGTTTCACCATGTTGACCAGGCTTGTCTTGAACTCTTGATCTTGTGATCTGCCTGCCTTGGCCTCCCAAAGTGCCAGGATTTTTACAGGCATGAGTCACAGCGCCTGGCTGTAAATGTGTTTTTAAAAGAGATAGCATTAATTGGAAACCAGCATTACTTGGCATAATAGAGGTTAACCCTATAAAGAAATATACTGGAAACTATAATAATAAAAAAATCATTAAATTCCTGTTACCTACTATATATTCTGAGCACATGGCTTTGCTTTCTTTTAAAGAAGAAAGCTAGAAAATACTAGAGTAACATTAAAGACATATCATCAAAGACTGTACCTAAAAGTATCTTCTGTAATACCATTTGAGGGAAAAAAAGTAGATATATTTTTAATAAAAATGTATTTTTATTAAAAAAAAAATATATATATATATATAGAGAGAGAGACAGACAGACACACACACACACACAGATGGGGTCTTGCCCTGTCATCCAGGTTGGAGTGTAGTGGCATGATCATGGCTCCCTGCAGCCTCGACATCTCAGGCTCAAGTGATCCTCTCATGTCAGTCTCTCATAGCTGGAATCATAGGCATGTGTCACCACACCTGGTTAATTTTTTTTGATTTTCAATAGAGGCGAGGTCTGGCTATGTTGTCCAGGCTAGTCTTGAACTCCTGGGCTCAAAGCAGTCCTTGCATCCTTGGCCCCACAAAGTGCTGAGATTACAGGCTTGAGCCGCTGCATTCTGCCAGGAAATACTGACATTTAACAAATTTTCTAATCTTTTAAAATAAATGGACCTGACTCAGGTAACTGCTACTTAAGGAAGTGTGTGTAGTTTTTTTCTCTGTTTATAAAGAAGATCCCATGTTGGCACTTTGATATCTGTGGCTTTTAAATTTTGATTTTTCTCCTTTTTCTCTTTACCTTCCTTTCCCTTGGCACACATTTAAGTAAACCATCACATATTTAGTGCATATATTAAAGATTGTTTTCATTGTCTGAATTAGTTTTTGAATCACTCTCTAAAAGTTAATTTGAAGAAAAAAGTTGAAAATTAAGAATGCATTAACATATTTGTTTCTTAATTCATGTATGATAGATTAATATGGCCGGGCGCGGTGGCTGATGCCTGTAATCCCAGCACTTTGGGAGGCCAAGGTGGGTGGATCACCTGAGGTCAGGAATTTAAGACCAGCCTGGCCAGCATGGCGAAACCCAGTCTCTACTAAAAATACAAAAAAATATTAGCCGGATGTGGTGGTTGCATGCCCGTAATCCCAGGTACTCTGGAGGCTGAGGCAGAAGAATCGCTTGAACCCGGGAGGCAGAGGTTTCAGTGAGCCGAGATCTTGCCATTGCACTCCAGCCTGGGCAACAAGAGTGAGACTCCATCTCAAAAAAAAAAAAAGGATAGATGAGTATTTTTTGTTTAAATTGCACGACTATTTTCATGAAGTTTGGTCTTTGTGTTTTATTTAATATTTAAGAGTAGTCCTGGATTTTCTATATAATTTTTTCATCTAAATGTTATGAGCATGACTTTGTTAGAAATATGATATTTTTTTGTGTGGGCAGAGTGCCTGTTTGATAGAAAATCACATGTTAAGCTAAAGTCTTTTGTTTCATTTGTTTGTTTTTTTTTTCTCTTTAGTAGCAAACTTTTTAAGTTTTATTTATTGTTAAATAAACCCACCAATTTTTATTTGTTAATGTTAAATAAGCTCACCAATTTGAATAGTAATGTTAGACCAGTTTCATTTATGCTTACTATTACCATGATTCCTACCTCTTTATCTCTCTGATATAAAAAAAATTCTAGATTATTCATACTGTTTTTTCCTGTGTCTTTAGTATTTCGAAATATCTCTTCCAGTCAGTAAAGGGTATCTTTAAGTACTATTAATGGTTTGAAATCTCTATTAATTCATATATTCTGTATTAAATTTCTGCTTTTTCTTTTTGTTTTAAAAGCATCTTTTGCCTCTTCTAAGCCAGGTTTATTTCCCTGCTTCTTTGATGTCTCTTAATTTCATTTCATTCTGGGGGTTTTATGTAATTTTTTCCTTCTGAAAAATAATTCCCACAAACCTTTAAGCTTTGCTTATTTGTTAGTGAATTTTAAAAACCAAAAAGCCCTTTATAAACCAAGGATTTTTAGTTCTTTATCTTCCTCAGGTGGTATAAGCTTAGAAATTCAGTCATAACTCTCTAGTAAGTGTTATGTGCTTTAATTTTAAAGTTAAATTGTGCAGGATCTGGATTTTATTTAAAAAAAATAAAGAAGAAGCCAGGCACACTGACTCATACCTGTAATCCCAACACTTGAAGAGGCCGAGGCAGGAGGATTGCTTGAGCCCCAGGAGTTCGAGACCAGCCTGGGCAACATAGCAAACCCCATCTCTAGAAAAAAAAAAAAAAAAGTGTGCACCTGTGGTCCCAACTACTTGGGAGGCTGAGCCTGGGAGTTCAAGGTGGCAATGAACTGTGATTGCACCTCTGCACTCTAGGCTGGGCGACAGAGTGCGATCCTGTCTCAAAAGAATAAAGTTGAAGCATAATTTTATCATAAATGATCTCTTTAAGAAAGGAATCCAGATTTAGAGAGATACCCACGTTTTTCTTTAGGCAAAAGTATTATCTCTTTAAATGTGCCTCTTGACAATTGGTACTCTATTTTTTTACCATTCTAAATGTAAAGCTCCATAATGTCTGGCTGTTCTCAGCCATAAATAATGTATTATGAAACTACAGAATTTTAGCAACTTTATAATCCAAATTAGAAGTTATTTGCAGCAAGGTCAGATTCTGTGTCTTAATGACTGGGCATGGTGGCTAATGGCTGCAATCCCAACACTTTGGAAGGCCGAGATGGTAGGATCGCTTGAGGCCAGGAGTTTGAGACTAGCTTGAGCAACAAAGCAAGACCCTGTCTCTGCAAAGAATAACATAATTAGCCAGGCGTAGTGACACATCCCCGTAGTCCCAGCTACTTGGAAGGCTGAGGCAGGAGGATCTCTTGAGCCCAGGAGTTTGAGAGTACAGTGAGCTATGATTGAGCCACTGCACTGAAGGACTGAAGGTAACAAGTGCAACCCTGTCTCTCTTAAAAAAAATTAGGCTGGGTGCGGTGGCTTATGCCTATAATCTCAGCACTTTGGGAGGCTGAGGAGGGCAGATCGCTTGAGGTCAGGGGTTTGAGACCAGCCTGGGAAACATAGTGGAACCCTGTCTCTACCCAAAAATACAGAAATAGGCCAGCTGTGCTGGTGCACACCTGTAGTTGCAGCTACTCAGGATGCTGAGGTGGGAGAATTGCTTGAACTATAGAGGCGCGGAGGTTGTAGTCAGTTGAGATTGTGTCATTGCACTCCAGCCTGAGCAACAAAGCAAGACTGTCTTAAAAAAAAAAAAAAGTATGAATACTTTTTTTCCTACATGTGTTAAAGGGGAATTTTGGTACTATGTTTCCATTTCCTGTTTTTCAGAAAATGCTGCTCAAATTCCAGTGGCTACTTCACAGGTCTCTCCTAACACAGTGAAACGTGCTGGACCTCGACTGTTGTTGATTCCAGTGCAGCAGGGTTCTCCTACTCTTAGACCTGTCTCAAACACACAACTTCAGGGACATCGAATGGTCTTGCAGCCTGTTAGGAGTCCAAGTGGAATGAACTTATTCAGGCACCCTAATGGGCAGATTGTCCAGCTTCTACCTTTGCATCAGCTTCGAGGCTCTAATACCCAGCCCAACTTACAGCCTGTCATGTTTCGGAACCCAGGTATAAAGTTATTTTTCATGAACTTTTCTTTTGTTAAATCACTTGGCCATATGGTATGTTAATACACCAGGACATCAGAAGTCTTGATATGGGCAGTCATGATTTAAAAATTTCTCTCTTATTTTTTAAACCAGGGTCTGTGATGGGAATCCGGTTACCTGCTCCTTCCAAACCCTCTGAGACTCCGCCATCTTCCACTTCGTCTTCTGCTTTCTCTGTCATGAATCCTGTAATCCAAGCTGTTGGGTCTTCTTCAGCAGTGAATGTTATCACTCAGGCACCATCATTGCTTTCCTCTGGAGCTAGTTTTGTGTCTCAGGCTGGTACATTGACCCTGAGGATTTCTCCTCCTGAACCACAAAGCTTTGCAAGTAAAACAGGCTCTGAAACCAAAATAACCTATAGCTCAGGAGGACAGCCTGTTGGTACAGCCAGTCTTATTCCTCTCCAGTCTGGTAGTTTTGCCTTATTACAGCTCCCAGGACAAAAGCCTGTTCCTAGCTCCATTCTTCAACATGTTGCTTCCCTTCAGATGAAGAGGGAATCTCAGAATCCAGACCAGAAAGATGAAACAAACTCAATAAAAAGAGAGCAAGAAACCAAGAAGGTTCTACAGTCAGAAGGAGAGGCTGTAGACTCTGAGGCTAACATAATAAAACAAAACTCAGGAGCTGCTACCTCAGAAGAAACTCTGAATGATTCCTTGGAAGATAGGGGTGATCCTTTGGATGAAGAATCCCTTCCAGAAGAAGGTTCTGCAACTGTCAAACCATCTGAGCATTCCTGTATCACTGGGTCACATACAGATCAAGACTATAAAGATGTTAATGAAGAATATGGGGCTAGGAATCGTAACAGTTCCAAAGAAAAAGTGGCTGTTCTAGAAGTTAGGACGATTTCTGAAAAAGCCGGTAATAAGACCGTCCAAAATTTAAGTAAAGTACAGCATCAAAAACTTGGTGATGTGAAGGTGGAACAGCAGAAAGGATTAGACAATCCAGAAGAAAACTCAAGTGAATTTCCAGTCACCTTTAAGGAAGAAAGTAAATTTGAATTGTCAGGAAGCAAAGTTATGGAGCAGCAATCTAATCCACAGCCAGAGGCCAAAGAGAAGGAATGTGGAGACTCTCTGGAGAAAGACAGTATTAGAGAAAGATGGAGAAAACATCTGAAGGGCCCCTTAACCAGGAAATGTGTTGGAGCTTCACAGGAATGTAAGAAAGAGGTAGACGAGCAGTTAATTAAAGAAAAGACATGTCCGGAAAATTCAGATGTGTTTCAGCAAGAACAAGGCATCTCTGACTTACTTGGAAAGAGTGGAATTACTGAAGATGCCAGAGTTCTGAAAACTGAATGTGCTTCTTGGAGTAGGATTTCTAATCCTTCAGCCTTCTCCATTGTTCCTAGGAGAGCTGCAAAAAGCAGCAGAGGGAATGGACATTTTCAGGGTCACTTACTGCTACCTGGAGAACAGATACAACCAAAGCAAGAGAAGAAGGGTGGGAAAAGCAGCGCTGACTTCACTGTTTTGGATTTGGAAGAAGATGACGACGATGAGAATGAGAAAACCGATGATTCTATTGATGAAATTGTGGATGTTGTTTCTGACTACCAGAGTGAAGAGGTTGATGATGTAGAAAAGGTGGTGAGCCCATTTTTGTTGTGACTGAAACCTAAAGGATTTAAATGATTTATTAGAGACAGAAGCTTTTTCAGAAGATCACTAAGACATAATACATTTAATTGGATGCCTAGGTTTAGATTATGACTTAAATGGCTTAGTAGTTTTTTAGGCTGTGTCAATCAAGCATCACTTGTTGAGCTTTTATTCTTTGAGACTTGCCTGGTTTTATGGGAAGGCTGGTTTAAGCATTTGGGGGATAGGTGCTTGAGAGTCCCTACTCTTTTTAAGTTAGATTTTTAAAATACCGAAACCACTACTCCCATTTGATCCCAGTCAATTTCTGTGACGTTTTCTATGTGAGATGGTTGTAGCTTCTCTGGTAGATGTTAATCAGAAACTGGGAATGGGTGACCTTACAACTGGAGGAGAACTTACTTGCATATAGAGAGATGTTTTTGTTTTTGGAGAAAAACTGGAAAATACCATCTTTTGATATTCTAATACCATTTTACCTTGAGTTGCTTTTATTTGTAGTCTCTGGAATTTATATTCTAGACTTCGGTCATCGTCCTTTGTAATATAACCTTTATGGCCTAGTTTTATTATTTTCCCGAAGTGTTTTTTATAGGATTCCTTTTTAGGGTTGTCGTATTTACTGAAATAAGTAACTGTCAGGTATTGATACAGTGCAGGAGTTGTACAAATGTTTTCTGTAAAAGACCAGATAGTAAATAGTTTTAGACTTTGCAGAGAGCTAGAGGGCTCTCTGTTCCAACTACTTGACTGCTGTTGTAGTATAAAAGCAGCTGTATTCCATTAAAATGTTAGTAAAAAAGGCCAGGTGCGGTGGCGCACACCTGTAATCCCAGCACTTTGGGAGACCGAGGTGGGTGGATCACCTGACGTCAGGAGTTTGAGACTAGTCTGGCCAACATGACAAAACCCCATCTCTACTAAAAATACAAAAAATTAGCTGGGTGTGGTGGCAGGTGCCTGTAATCCCAATACTCAGGAGGCTGAGGCAGGAGAATTGCTTGAACCCAGGAGGCGGATGTTGCAGTGAGCCCAGATCACGACATTGCACTCCAGCCTGGGCGACAAGAACAAAACTCCGTCTCGGGGGAAAAAAGCCACAACTTCTTTAAAAAAAAAAAAAAAAAAAAGTTAGTGGGCTGTGGTTTGCTGACACCTGACGTAAGGTCTGATTTTAAAACATGGGGAGATCATAACCAGCTGCCTGTGGAGTGCCCTAAAATCTGAACTGTAGCCTTCTCTTCAGGAGCAGATGAAAGCCATCTGCACTGATTGTCATACAACTGCTTGTTTTAGAATCGTACTTCCTTGAGATTCATTCTGCCTCTGTTATCTGGTCCTTTTCTGTTAATGCTTAATTGCTTTATGCAAATAAAACAAAAAAAGATTACTGTTTTAAAAATCTAAAATGTTGAAATATTTTATTTTAGAGACGGAGTCTTGCTCTGTCGCTCAGGCTTGAGTGCAGTGGCACGAACTCGACTCACTGCAACCTCCGCCTCCATGGCTCAAGCAGTTCTCCTGCCTCAGCCTCCCGAGTAGCTGAGATTACAGGAGCCCACCACTGCACTCGGCTAATTTTTGTCTTTTAAGTAGAGATGGGGTTTCACCATCTTGGCCAGGCTGGTCTTAATGTTGTTTATGTTGGTTATTTCAGTACCTCCATTGTCTTATTTATAAAGGAGGATCTTGCTCTAAAATTGGATGATTCTATATTCATTTGAGTTATACTTTCTCTCTAGACTAATCTTTTTCAAGAATGGATGTAAATTCATTGACTTTAGCAGTTATATTGCAGATTTTTTTGTGTTTTTTTGCAGCCGAAGTAAACATGAGACCAAAAAACAGTTCAACTTTAAAACCAGTGAAAACTGTTATTACTATTAGGGGAACTGATATAATAGATCTTCTAAAGTAGGTTTTTTCCTTTTTTCTTTTTTTTGACTGAGTCTCGCTATGTTGCCCAGGCTGGAATGCAGTGGTGCCATCTCGGCTCATTGCATCGTCTGCCTCCCAGGTTCAAACGATTCTTCTGCCTCAGCCCCCTGAGTAGCTTAGGATTACACGCGGGCACCAGCATGCCCAGCTAAGTTTCGTGTTTTTTTAGTAAAGACAGGGTTTCACCATATTGGCCAGGCTGGTCTCGAACTCCTGACCTCAGGTGATCCAACCACGTTGGCCTCCCAAAGTGCTGGGATTACAGGCGTGAGCCACTGTGCCCAGCCTGAAGTATCTTAATCATACAAGGAGGCATTGCTTGAATGTACTAATAGGGAATTTGACAAGCAAATGAGTTATACTGACTTTTTTTTTCTTTAAAGGTCATATTAAGTGATCTCTAAAATCTAAACATTGTTTTTATTTACACGTCTCACACCTATGTTACCTTTATGATTAGCATTGGAATACCGTGAGGGAAGTGGTAAATAGCTTCTTTAATTTAAATCTTCCTTGTGGAAGTTAATCCACAGATCTTCCTTGTGGATATTATTTAGAAATCCTGCAGTTATACCAGGTGCTGTAGCTCTCTCCTGTAATCCCAGCACTTTGGGAGGCTGAGGCAGGCGGATCACCTGAGGTCAGGAGTTTGAGACCAGCCTGACCAACATGGTGAAACCCTGTTAGTAAACAATACAAAAATTAGCTAGGTGTGGTGACACAGTCCTAGAGTCCCAGCTGCTCGGGAGGCTGAAGCAGGAGAATCATTTGAGCCCGGGAGGCGGGCTCGTTTACTATGTTTCTGGCATAGTAAACAGTTTTGTTTTGTTTTGTTTTTTTTGAGGGGGGCACAGAAATGTTGCAAGTAAACACTATTTTTAAAGGTGGCCTTAAAAAGATCTGCTTATCCCATATATCCATATAACTCTAGTGTTACATAAAATATTTAGCAAGTTTCTGTGACAGGTGCTCAGTAAACACTTTGACTCCTTTTTTGGTATAATAAGGAAATACAGCAATCCTGGGCTTTTTTGAAACCTGAAATTCCTTACAGGCTCTGAATTTGTGGGGTTGAGAGAGTTGCAGGACTGGGCTGTATCCTATTTCCATACCTGCCTGTGTATGCTAATGTGTGTTGATTTGTGGGCATCTGATAGGATGTTGGTCATGAAGCCCCCTTAAAGTGGCACTTGAGTTTTTCTCCTTTCTATATTTATCTCACCAAATTTTATTTTACTGTTATTTAATCTTAAGATTTATGAAACCTTAATATATCTGTACCTGAATTTTGTCCACTAGAAATAACACTGAAGCATCAATGCAGTCCTTTGAGGACGCTGTTAAGTTTAATGATGTATGTTTATTTATTTTTTATTATTTTTTTTGAGACAGTCTCACTCTTGTCTCCCAGGCTGGTGTGCAGTGGTGCAGTCTTGGCTCACTGCAGCCTCGAACTCCTGGCCTCAAGCAATCCTCCCACCTCACTCTCCCAAGTAGCTGTAATTATAGGCGAGCGCCACCATGTCTGGCTGATTTTTGTATTTTTTGTAGAGACAGGGTTTTGCCATGTTGCCCAGGCTGGTCTTGCACTCCTGAGCTCAAAACGATCCACTTGCCTGGGCCTCCCAAAGTGCTGAATTATAGGTGTGAGTTGAAAAGTTTAGGTGTTCTTGCTAATCAATACATTATTTACTTTTGTAATGATGTATTTCAGAATAACTGTGTAGAATATATTGAGGATGACGAGGAGCACGTGGACATTGAGACTGTAGAAGAGCTCTCAGAGGAAATTAATGTTGCTCACCTGAAGACCACAGTGGCCCACACACAGTCATTCAAACAGCCGTAAGTCTTATTGCTCTTTGGATTGTTGTTTTTGTAGTGTTGTAACCAGAAATAAAATGAAATGTTCTGTTTAGGAGCTCTGGGTAACTGATCTGGTTCCTTCTTCCTCTAGCTTTTTTTTCTGATTAGTATAGATGAGGAGAGGAACTAGAATTTGGATAATTTTCTTTGGTCATTGGTAGGAGGCAGTGTGTAAATGTGAATAACATGCTTTTGGAGCCCGATAGACTGGTGTTATAAAATACTAGTTTTGCTAGTTTGTAGGTATTTAACCTTGGGCAAATCTTTAATCTCTCTGAACCTCAGATTCTTTACCTATGAAATGAGGAAAATGCTCCCATTTGAAGTGTTAAATGAGGTAGTATGTACAACTAGCATAATAACTGATATAAATGGACTACTCAACAAAAGTTAGTTTCTTGTATCATTTAAGAATAGGCATTACATTCTAAATTTGGTTACTTTACTAGTTGAATAGATGAGATACAGGTAGGAAAATTTTTCTTCATATTTCACTGCTGAGATGAAAATGTGGAAGGAATGATGACTTGCTCAGGAAAATTTATTTCATTTTCTGTTTTAGTAAGCCTTATATTGATTATGGATTGGGGTGTGAGAAAGAGTAGGGAAGGAAGATATCTTGTGCCAGACATTGTACTTTTCCTGCCATCTCATTAACTACAATGATATGAAAGTAGCTATGAGCTGAGAAAGAATAATTCTTCGTTCCTACTGATACTGAGAAAGTTGAAGGAGTAGAAAGTAGGACTGATAGTTCTCTTCACTCCGGAGCTGTTTGCAGGCTACTTCAGTTACCTACTGGCTAAACTTGAAAGAATTTAAATCCCTTAAAAACTTAATTAGACTTAATGAGTTTAGCAGTATTACTGGGATAATGAGTTCTGTATACTAAAACTGAATTTGTAAACAATGGCAACAAACAAAACCTCTAAAAAATATTTGCAATAGTAACAGGAAAACTGCTGTGTGAGAACGTTCTCTGACAAACTGTGTAAGAGTTTTCTTGGAAAATTGTATTGAAAGACGAAGAGGAATTCAGCAAATGGGGAGAGATAACATGTTAATGGATTGGAATAGTAAAGGGCCAAGAATAACCAACACACAGCACAAAAACCGTAAGGGAACAGATTAAAATAAAAAACTAAAGATTTAGGCTGGGCGTGGTGGCTCACGCCTGTAATCCCAGCACTTTGGGAGGCCGAGGTGGGCAGATCACCTGAATTCAGGAGTTCAAGACCAGGCTGGCCAACATGATGAAACCCTGTCTCTACTAAAAATACACAAATTAGCCGGACTTGTTGGCACACCCCTGTAGTCCCAGCTACTTGGGAGGCTAAGGCAGGAGGATCGCTTGAACCTAGGAGGTGGAGGTTGCAGTGAACTGAGACTGTGCCACTGTACTCCAACCTGAGAGACAGTGAGACTACATCTCAAAAAAAAAAAAAAAAAATTAAAGATTTAATTAGATTTGTTTAAATGGTTTAAATTTAATTAAAAATAAAGGCTAAAAGAATTTAAAAATTCTGTCAGAACACCATGAAAACAGTGAAAAGGCAAACTCAGACTATGAAGAAAGTGTTTGCCATACATATTAACTAACAAAGGATTAATGTCGAGGGTATAAAAAAATTGTTACAAGTCACAGAAAGATGACCCAGTAGAAAAGTAAATAATGGATATTAGAGACAGTTGACAGAAGAAGAAACCTAAAAGCCCAGTAAGCACATGTACATTTGTTCAACTTCACAAGTAATTAGGGAAATGCAGATAAAACCACAGTGACTTTACCAATTCACACTCATGAGACTGCAAAAATGGAGATTTCTGATAGTACAGTTATCTAGGTTTGGAGCAATGGGAACTCTCATACAGCAAGTGGGAGTGTACATTGTATTACCAGTTTAACAGTTCCTGAACTTGAAGGTGTGCATATCTTTCTTTTGCCTGGCAATTCTGCTCCTATGCCCTAGAAAAATTCACACAAGGGGTCATGTATGGGACTGTCCATTGCAGCATTGTTTGCTATTATGAAGATTTAGAAACAACCTAAATAACTACAAACATTCTGGAAAAAAAAATTCGGGGAAATTCACATTGTGGAATACTACGTAACAGTTAAAACAATTGGAATTAGAACTCTGTGTATCAGCATATATCAGGTGTAATTTATTTGTACTTTTATTTTCGATTTTTTTTTGTAGAGACGGAGTCTTGCTATGTTGCCCAGGCTAGTTTTGAACTCCTGGCCTCAAGCAGTCCTCCTGCCTTGGCCTCCTAAAGTTCTGGGATTACAGGCATGAGCTACTGTGCCTGGCCTTCAGGTCGAATATTGAATGAAACCAATGAGTTGCAGAAAGATATAGTTTAGTATATAATATTTAAAGTAGTACTTTTTTTTTGTTAAGATATATATATATATTTCTAGTAAAACTTACAAAGATGTGCATGGTAAAACTCTGTCTTAGAATGTTTACCTTTGAGAAGGAGGGAAGGGAGTGTGATTGGACTGCACATAAAACCTGTATTTTTGAGATGTATTATTTCTCAAGCTAGATGGTTCATATGTGGGTGTTCATTATACACTTGGTCCTCCTTCACAGTTGGGAGGGACCAAGTGTATAATGGAAAAGCATGTATCCACAAATATAGAAAGCATGTATTTGTGGATTCACCCAACTGTGGATTGGAAATATCTGGAAGAAGAAAAATTGCATCTGTATTGAACATGTATAGACTTTATTTTCATGTCGTTATTCCCTAAACAATACAGTATAACAACTATTTACTTAGTTTTTACATTGTACTAGGTGTTATAAGTAATGTAGGGGTGATTTAAAGTATATGGGAGGAGGTGCCTATGTTATATGCAAATACTATAGCATTTTATATCAGGGACTTGAGTATTCAAGGATACTGCTGGAAGTTTTGGAATGAGTCTTCCATGGATACTGGAGGACGACTTTAAATTTGTTTATATGGTTTTGTGTATTAAATATTTCATGATTGTACAAAGTAATTTGAAGTTATAGTGACTATTTGTACACTTTTAGAGAAAATATATAATGTCAAGTAAATAATGTGGCTATATATCACACCTTGGGAAAAAGAAACTGTTTGTAATTTGGAATGGTTTGGTTGTAGCTGTGAAATAGGTCTTAAGATTATTAAATTTCAGTAAGATGCTGAAAAATCCTGTCTTTATCCAGGTCCCGTACTCACATCTCAGCAGATGAAAAAGCAGCTGAAAGGAGTCGAAAGGTATTTAGGATATATTTAGTGATAATTACTCATTGAATAAAATTGTTAACATTTATTTTAGGGTTGAAACAACATTAGCTATATTAGCCACGATTTTTTCTCAGGGCTATTTTTGCCAATGAGTTAATATAATCAGTTTTTTCTCCTTAATGAAATTATACTACTAAGGTCCTTTTTTTCCCCCTTTTAATTCTTCTCCTCAGAGGATAGACTAATTTAGAGGAGTTAAAAATGGATATGAAATTTATGAGAATATATATGCTTATTTGAAAACTGTTCTTGTAATGGTTTGATGTAAAACAAGCTGCCATTCTTTCTTGCCTGGGCTTATGATTTTCAGTGACTTAAAAAACTATCCTCTGCAAAATGGCTAGCAGTTCAGGGATCCATGAAACAATAAACCTTTAATTTTCTTAATCTTTTTGGTATATATCATAGTAACATAAGTAAGCAGGGTTTTCTGTTTTTCCTAACCAACAGTAGGCATGGAGGAGAGTTTGGTTTGTTTAAATTGTTTTCCACTTGTTTTTTTATCTTAATTTAAAAGATTAATAAAAGTCAATGATGGCTTGGGTTGAAGTAGAGGGTGGCATTTGGTTCCTTTAAAACATCATAGTGCAGTTTGGTTTTGATCTGATTTGGGGACTCACGATACAACGTATTTGCATGGTTGTAATTATTTGCATATATCATTATATTTGGCTTTTAAAAATTTATTCTGAAGCATTTTTCAGATATAACAGGAATTTTCATAATAGCTTATTTACGTAATCCATTGTTTTGTACCCAAATAATTACATGCAAATTCTTGCTTCACTTTGCTATATTTAATGTTTATATTGCCTTTCTTTCTGTCTTGTTGGCTCTTTTATTCTCCCATTCTATCTTAATGCATAATAGGTTTAACTTTAGAAAGGCAGTGGCTTTTCCATGAGAGTTTTTGGGTACTGTCAGAGTTATGATTAAGCAAACAGTGTCAGAAAAAGAGACAATTAGAAACGTCAGAGGGAAAAAACACAAAACCAAGAAACTGCACAGGACAGGAAATATTATTCACTTTGTATGAGTAGTGTTTATAATGTCATAATAGTTAATGTTGATGTTTTTCAAAAAAAGTTTATAACCTATAATTAAAATATAGAAGACTTAATTTCAGTCTTGAAAAATGTGAGAATACATATGACAAATTGGGAGGTGAGAGAGGGAAGAAGAAATAAAGGGAAGGATACAGGTGCTGATACCCTCATTTTACAAAGTAGAAAGGCAAGATAGATTGTTTATTCTTGATGAAATAAGAAATTAAGGTAGAATTCAAGTTGCTAAGGGATCAGTAGAAACTAAAAGTAGTGATGTAACTATATTGGAATGATAAGGTGGTATAAGACATGAGAGTGATATGAGCTCAATCCTCTTCTGCATAGCAAGAAGGCAGTAGATAGCATTGAGAATAGAAAAAAAATAAGCTTATGTTACTATTTTTGGTTTAGGGTATAGATTTAAGAACTAGAAGAAGCTGCTAAAAGAATTAAAAAGTGATTGTTTCTGAGGATCCAGGTACAAGTTCAGGGCATAGTTGGTTTTCATTATAAACGTGTGTGTGTGTGTGTGTGTGTGTGTGTGTGTGTGTGTGTGTGTGTGTAGATGAAGTCTTACTGTGTTGCCTGTGTTAGTCTCAAACTCCTGGCCTTGAGTGATCCCCTACCTCGGCCTCCAAAAGTGCTGGAAATTAAAGATTTCAGCCACTGTGCCTGGCCAGCCTCTTCATATATTTTAAGTCCTATAAACAAAGATTGTAATGGAATAAATAAGATAGAGAAAGGAGGCCTTAAGCCTTTCTGAGGATCAAGAAGGACTTTCCTGAAAAAGTTTGAGTTTGAAGTGTTAAGTTTTAAATGTTATGGAGGTTTAGGTAAGAGGTGGGATAAGTAATCTAGTACAGGTAAAAAGCCTGTGTAATGGCAGGGAGGTGTGGGATTGTGTAGTATGTCTTGGGAATTTCTAGCAGATAGGAATGGTTGGAGAGAAAGGGGATTTAGAAGAGTGGCAGTTGATTCTTTACCAGATTGAGGAGGATCTTACAGTATTTTTTGAAAAACAGTTAATGTAATTTGTATCATGAAAAGTTTTAGTAATATAATAAATTACATAAGTAAGCTCTTTCAGATCTTCTATGCCTGTAACATACACAATTTCTTCCTTGTTTGAAAATCACTGAAATTTGAACTAAGAGCTGGTAAGATCACTTCAGCATGCATTAGAAATTATACTATTGGCATTGTAAGAGTTAGATTTGAAGGAAAGATAGACTGGTAGTAAGATGACCAATTGAGAGGCTGTTACAACATTCCAGACAAAAGGTAATGGGTGCCTGAAATAGGGCAGTGTCATTTGGAACAGAATAAGAGGGCCAATTACATGTTCAAGATGTTTAGGAGGCAATCTTGTTTGAACAGGCTCCACCAATTCCTCTAAAACTGAAGCCTGATTACTGGAGTGACAAACTACAGAAAGAAGCAGAAGCGTTTGCTTATTATCGCCGGACACACACTGCCAATGAGCGGCGGCGGCGTGGTGAAATGAGAGATCTCTTTGAGAAATTAAAGATCACATTGGGATTACTTCATTCTTCCAAGGTTTCTAAAAGTCTCATTCTTACTCGAGTAAGTGTTCTGTGTAAATGACAATAAGAGCTTGACTAAGAGATTCTTACTGGTGCTATGAGAAAGAGAATCCACTGACATATATAAGGAACATTGAAATAGAGCTACTTAAATTTAACAGTTGAATATGGACTAGTGAATGCCCAATAAATCCCTTAGGGGGAAAATCATTATGCTAAGTCACAGGAGCTTTTCATTGAAAGTCAGGTTCTTTTTTTTTTTTTGAGACGAAGTTTTGCTCTTGTTGCCTAGGCTGGAGTACAATGGCACGATCTTGGCTCACCGCAACCTTTGCCTCATGAGTTGAAGTGATTCTCCTGCCTCAGCCTTCCAAGTAGCTGGGATTTCAGGCATGCACCACCACACCTGGCTAATTTTGTATTTTTAGTAGATCAGTAGTAAAGTTTGTATTTTTGTATTTTTATTAGAGACAGGGTTTCTCTATGTTGGTCAAGCTGGTCTCGAGCTCCCGACCTCCAGTAATCTGCCCACCTCTGCCTCCCAAAGTGCTGGGATTACAGCCATGAGCCACCACACCCAGCCGAAGGTCAGGTTCTTAAATGGGCACAGCTCACCTTTCTTCAGATAGAGTCAGAAACTCTGGTTAGCCATGTTGACCACATTCTCTTTACATTGGTGTTCTTGATAGCACTTAGTACAGGTTATCACAGTGTAAGTGATATTTTAATATGCTTAACAGCATAAGTGATATTTTAATATGCTTAACAGTTGACAGTCATTTTAAAAGAAAATCTGAAATATTCAAGGGAGCAGAAGTTTTAACTTTGCGTGTAGAATATCTAAAGTATTTCATTTAAATTGTTCTTAAGTAGAAGCTGGAAGAGGACAAGATAAGCAGTCATATCCCTCTAGAACAAAGTTATTTCAGCCAGATTTTGGTTAGACTAGAAGATGATCTTGAAGTTGATTATTAAAATCTAAGCAGAGCACAAGTGTTTTGTATCTCCTTGCAGTAGTGGAATACCTACTACAATTCAGTGATACTCTTTGGAAATAATCATGGTCACGTTCCTTAAAAGTGTAAGCCAGAAACCCTCTTACAGTTTAACAAAAAATAATTTCTGAAACATCAACAATTGTTAATGGAATTTAAAAATTCTCTTAAGATGTTAGATTAAGTTTTTTTTTTTTTTCATTAGAGAATTGTGTAGACCTTACCTGTGTTTAAAGAAAGAGTGAATCAATTTTCAGTAATACCACTATTTCTGTTCTAGGCCTTCAGTGAAATTCAGGGACTAACAGATCAGGCAGACAAATTGATAGGACAGAAAAATCTCCTGACTCGAAAAAGGAATATTCTCATACGGAAAGTATCGTCTCTTTCAGGTGAGATAAGTAAATAATCTCTGGTAAAGAGCATAATTATAGCTTCAGCAAGGAGGAATCCTCAGTAGATCTTTCAGATACTTAATTGAAAGCTTGACTCCCACAGTTCACAGCACAGTTATCCTCTGACTGGGTGGGTTGTTTCTTGTGAATTGTAATCACCTTACTTTCCATAGTTTTTGGGAATATTGTTAAAGTGACTAGATTTCCGTTGACTCTGTTTCTCATTATGTGGGGTAATGCAGAAAGTACTAATGTATTGTCTGTCAACCTATAGGTAAGACAGAAGAAGTGGTCCTGAAGAAGCTAGAGTATATTTATGCAAAACAGCAAGCACTAGAGGCACAAAAAAGAAAAAAGAAGATGGGATCAGATGAGTTTGACATGTCTCCCAGAATTAGCAAACAGCAGGAAGGATCTTCTACATCATCTGTAGATCTTGGACAGATGTTTATAAATAACAGGAGGGGGAAACCTTTGATTCTTTCCAGAAAAAAAGACCAGGCCACAGGTAGGAGGGAGATTCTTTGCTTTCCTTAATGTAGATTTGTATCAGTTGACTTTACTGGACTGACCATCTTCTCTTGTCCACATTTTTAGTTTTGTTTTTTTTGTTGTTGTTGTTCTTTTGTTTTTTGTTTTTGAGACAGCCCTGTCACCTAGGCTGCAGTGCAGTGACGTGATCTCAGCTCACTGCAACCTCCACCTCCCGGGTTCAAGCGATTATCCTACCTCAGCCTCCTGAGTAGCCTCCTGAGTAACAGCATGCACCACCATGCCCAGCTAATTTTTTTAATTTTTAGTAGAGATGGGATTTTGCCCTGTTGGCCAGGCTAGTCTCGAACTCTTGACCTCAAGTGATCCACCCACCTCGGCCTCCCAAAGTGCTGGGATTACAGGCATGAGCCACCACACCGAGCCCACAGTTTTAGTTTTAATTAAATGAATTAAAGATGGGTTGTATAAAAAATAGAATATTAGCTACATTAGATTTTGGTTTCTGGTTGTAATACACACTCATGCAAATCCTGAGAAGTTACCAGTCCTGGTAAGATATTAGTCTATAGTCATGTATTTTTAATGAGTAGTTTTTTAAACTTAATCTTTTCAGACTTTATACTTTGTGATTTCCCTGCAGTTCTGCTGATGGGTTTAAGAAGTTGGGTCTGGCTGAGACCAATAAATGGGAAATTTTTTGTAAAATTTAATTTTGTCAAATCAGGCTCTATTTTTCATCAGATCACTTACTAATACATTGCTGTTAAGAAACAGTAGGCCAGGCACGGTGGCTTATGCCTTTAATCCCAGAACTTTGGGAGGCTGAGGTTGACAGATCACCTGAGGTCGGGAGTTTGAGACTAGCCTGACCAACATGGAGAAGCCTTGTCTCTACTAAAAATACAAAATTAGCCAGATGTGGTGGTGCATGCCTGTAATCTCAGCTACTTAGGAGGCTGAGGCAGGAGAATCGCTTGAACCCTGAAGGTGGAGTGTGAGGTTGTGGTGAGCTGAGATCGTGCCATTGCATTCCAGCCTGGGCAACAAGCGCGAAATTCTGTCTCAAAAGAAAAAAAAAAAGCCAAAGCCAAAGTAAATTGGTCTTAAATTCTTATTACCATCTTGATTTTGGAAGTAAAGCTATATTGATTTTATGTGTTACTTATATTCTTAGAGAATGGTATATATCTGGCTGGGCACGGTGGCTCATGCCTGTAATCCCACCACTCAGGGAGGCAGAGGCAGGAGAATTGCTTGCACTCAGGAGTTTGAGACCAGCCTTGGGCAACATGGTGAAACCCTATCTCTACTAAAAATACCAAAATTAGCCGGGTGTGGTGGTGCACACCTGTAGTCCCAGCTACTTGGGAGGCCGAGGCAGGAGAGTCACTTGAACCTGGGTGGTGGAGGCTGCAGTGAGCCGAGATCACACCACTGTACTCCAGCCTGTGTGACAGAGTGAGACTCCATCTCAAAAAAAAAAAAAAATAATAAGGTATATTCTTTTTTACTCTTTGGATGTTTGGATAGCCCAGTGTATGAGCCAGAAAAATCTGGTGTGGGTGTTTTGTTTTGTTTTGAGACAGGGCCCCACTCTGTAGCTCAGGCTGGAATGCAGTGTCTCGCTTGCAGCCTTGACCTTCTGGGCTCAAGCAATTCTCCCACCTTAGCCTTCCTAGTAGCTGGGACCACAGGTGCACACCACCACACCCGCTTAATTAAAAAAAAAATTTTCTTGTAGAGATGGAGATGGGGTCTCACCATGTTGCCCAGGCTGGTCTTGAACTCCTGGGCTCAAGTGATCTGCCTGCCTCAGCCTCCCAAAGTGCTGGGATTAGAGGCATGAGCCACCACACCCAGCTGTGACTGCCTTTTATCTGTAACTAATTTCTGATCTTTCTTGCAGAAAATACTTCACCCTCGAACACTCCACACACCTCTGCCAATCTTGTGATGACTCCACAAGGGCAATTGCTCACCCTAAAAGGTCCCCTATTCTCAGGACCAGTGGTAACTGTTTCTCCTGATCTCTTAGAATCTGATCTTAAGCCTCAAGTTGCCAGTAGTGCTGTGGCTCTACCAGGTATGTCATAAGTGTTGTCCTCTATGGGAAGTGATAAAGTTATCTCTAGCATCTCACAGTGACCAAGGAAGGCTTTGGATGTGTTCTGTAATGAAAAAGAGCTATTCCGTTGGCATTTGCCTTGGTAAGAGGTGGCCCTATTTTTAGAACATATTTGGCTTGAGTTACGGTACTGTTTGGTGTGTTTTACACCTGGTATTGAGCACCATTTTGTGAACTCTAGTAATTTCTAAGAGGAAGAATAAAAAAGATGTCAGAGGGAAAGGAAGATGTTAAATAATCACGGTCTTAGGTCTTGGTGTTGATAAATATTTGTCAGTTTCTTGTGGTACTCAGAGATGATAACACTCCTGCATTACAAGCCTCATTCACTTTGAGCACTACTCTGTTTTGGGGCAAAGAGTAAAGTTGAAAGAGAATTCTCACTTGGGTGATTAGGTGATAAAGGTAAAAGGGTCTCTTTAGTAATATTAGGTAAAAGGTAAGGGTCTATTAAGGTAAAAGGGTCTCTTTAGTAATATGTGAGGATCCTCATTACTTTATTGCTATTGCCAGCCAAAATTCCTTGTCTCTACCTCTTGCCAGACTCACTCTGGAGGACTCATCTTTTCCTGGTTCCCATGCTGCCTCTAGGGCTTCATTTTCTGTGCTAAGTAGCAGTTAATTGGGTGAACAGAATCAAGATGTATTTCTGCCTTAGGACAAGAATTAACTTGGGGGAGCATTTCTATAAAATAATTAAATGGAACTTTAAAAAATGGTGGAAAGAACCTTTTGGTTGGATTTTAGTTGAGTTTTTTCTTATTGGGTTAGGTCAGTAATTTGAAGAACTGATACTTCTTTCATCTTCTTGATAAAAGCAGAGTGCTGAATTTAGACTACAACTCCCTAAGATCGTCATATGGTATGACAGAGAGAAAGAGATGCTAACTCTGTAGATCTAAATGAATTTTTCTTTTTTTAATTTTTGTTTTTCAGAAAACGACGACTTATTTATGATGCCACGAATTGTTAATGTGACATCATTGGCCACAGAGGGAGGTTTGGTAGATATGGGTGGCAGCAAATATCCTCATGAAGTTCCTGATGGCAAGCCATCTGAGCATCTGAAAGACACCGTCAGGAATGAAGATAATTCCTTAGAGGATAAGAGTAGAATCTCTTCCAGAGGAAACAGAGATGGCAGAGTGATGTTGGGTCCAACGCAGGTTTTTCTGGCAAACAAAGATTCTGGTTATCCACAAATAGTTGACGTTTCCAGTATGCAGAAAGCACAAGAGTTCTTACCTAAAAAGATTTCTGGTGATATGAGAGGGATTCAGTATAAATGGAAAGAGAGTGAATCAAGAGGGGAGAGGGTGAAGTCAAAGGAGTCTTCATTTCATAAATTAAAGATGAAAGATCTCAAGGACTCAAGCATAGAGATGGAACTGAGGAAAGTAACATCAGCTATAGAGGAAGCAGCTCTTGATTCCAGTGAACTGCTAACTAACATGGAAGATGAGGATGATACTGATGAGACACTGACTTCACTGCTCAATGAAATTGCCTTCCTTAATCAACAACTAAATGATGACTCTGTTAGCCTGGCTGAACTACCCAGCTCTATGGATACAGAGTTCCCAGGGGATGCTCGGCGGGCTTTTATCAGTAAGGTTACTTCTGGAAACAGAGCAGCTTTCCAGGTTGAGCACTTGGGAACTGGTTTGAAAGAGTTGCCTGATGTTCAAGGGGAGAGTGACTCTATCAGTCCCCTCCTCTTGCACTTGGAAGATGATGACTTTTCTGAGAATGAAAAACAACTTGCAGAACCAGCCTCTGAACCAGATGTCCTTAAGATTGTTATTGACTCTGAAATAAAGGATTCCCTCCTTTCCAACAAAAAAGCTATTGATGGAGGGAAGAATACTTCTGGCCTCCTTGCAGAGCCTGAAAGTGTATCCTCACCCCCCACCCTACACATGAAGACTGGCCTGGAGAACAGCAACAGCACAGATACTTTGTGGAGGCCTATGCCAAAGTTGGCCCCTCTAGGTTTAAAAGTAGCTAATCCTTCCAGTGATGCAGATGGTCAGAGTCTCAAGGTGATGCCTTGTTTGGCACCTATAGCTGCCAAAGTTGGGTCAGTTGGACACAAAATGAACTTAACAGGGAATGACCCGGAAGGCCGGGAAAGCAAGGTGATGCCTACATTGGCACCTGTTGTGGCTAAATTGGGCAACTCGGGGGCCTCACCAAGTTCTGCAGGGAAATGAACTTACTTGTCCTTAAGCAGAAGCCAGGCTGTGAGGGGGAACTGATCTCACCTCCTTTCTCTGCAGGCATCTGTTTGTTTGTGTCTTGGAACTTGGATCCTTGACTTGGATGATGCGTGGATAATGATGGGAGAAAGGGGGTAGGGTGCTGACCCTGGTATTAAGAAGTACTCTGAAATTCTGATCATGTTAAAATGTGTTACCTCACTTGTGGTGCTGGGTCCCCTCATCCTCTCTAAGAAGATGTGATCCATTACTGAACACGAGGTGCCCCTCTTACCCAAGGAATTTATAACAGGACTCTGGCTCCACAGTGGTTTCTAGTTCTTCCCCCACAAGCGAAAGAGCTGTTTGCAACTTTGGAGTTGCTGTGGACTGAACTGTAACTTGTAGCTGTTGAATTAAGTCTGAAATCTAAAGAATGTGATGGACTTGTGCAAAGGGATCCAGAAGAGATACTTCTTAGTTGATGTTTCAAGAATAGGGAGAGAGAGGATGTGTACCATGGAATACCAAAGTGAAGGACTTTGTGTCATTCAGCAAAATTTTCTTTTTTCATATCCCAAGTAGCTCCCATTCCCTCACCTTTTCAATCAGAATTAACAAATTCAAGCCTTCGGTAAAGTAGGGATGCTTTTAACTTTTACTATTAAGTTAAATATTTTGAGATCTTAAAAAAATAGTAGTTCTCCCTTATTATTTTTGTGGGCATTGAAAAGCTCATTTTGCAGTACCAGGGATTTTTACTGGGAATATATATTTTGGAGGTAGGCATAGAGGGAGCCCTACCCCTTCCACAAATTACGTCACTCAAGAGACGGCTAAAATAAAATGCATTATCCCCCCAGACCAGAGACAGTGGCCAAAATAAAAAATCATGGGGCTGGAAATTTCCCAAATCAAACCAGCCTCCTGGTGCTTGAAGGTTTCATTCACTATTACCTGCACAGGATGTAAAGAAAAGTCACAGTAGGCACTCTTTACCAGGGAAATAAGGCAGTATTTGAATCACAAGATATATTTTTTATCTGCAACCATGGATTCAATGATGTGTAGAGCTTTTTCACTCATTAGCTGTCAGGATATGAAGGACTGACAGTCTGTAAAGATATTTATATTTTTGTATAGTTGTTTTCATAGATTTCTCAAAGGCTGAAGTTTTCAACCTAGAAGATGAGATTTGTATTGAGTATAGAAATGATGTTTCCTATCTAGTTTGTAAATAATCATGGTGCACTTGAGGGGTCTCTTGGAAACTCCTGGGGGCAAGAATCACTATTCTGAAACTGTATAGACTGGGATTTAGCTGCTGCATTTTGCCTTTCTTAAATAATTATATTTTGGAATGTAACCCCTGTTCTGTCTTCATTGACAGGATTTGCTTGTGTTGTTACAACACTAACACAAGAGCTTCCAGTGCCTGGGCCGTGCCTAGGTGATGCTGTTTCTTCTATATCTCCTGTCTTGTTTATCCCAAATCCCACTCAGCGTATCTTCAGACCTAGGTTGTGAGACCAACTTTGGATTGGATCTAGCCAGTGAATTATTATTTCCATGGTTGGTTCCCTGTTAACTCTGGTAATCAACGGATTGAAAACGGTGGAAGAACTTCCTCTGCAAATTGCAGTGGGAGCAAATTCTTGTTGGTTTTGTGCTGCTTGCCTTTCTAGATCTGCTCATCAGCACTTAACCTTCCCTCCTCTAAAGGTTACTAAAGAAGCTTGAAGTAGGTAAAGAGTGCTCCTCAGCTTCTCGTTATCCTTCCACTCTTTACCCAGCAGATTTCATTCAATGCCTTAGCCAAGGAATCCAGCACCTGTCTCCCCTGCTAATAATTGTCCTTAGAGATGCTAGTACTTTAATTCAGGTATAACAGTTTCCCATTATTTTCTTGCTTGTCTTTTCCCTACATTTCCTCCTGATTTCCCAAGGCTCTTTTTGTGGCTTTTGAGGGTCAGCCAAGGAGCAGGCAAGTGAGTGAACAATCCTCAGGAAAAGAAGGACCATTTTAGCTTAACACTTCCTTTTTGTTTTTTTTTTTAAAGAAGAAAATAGGTAAATAGGTAATGATTCTTGATTGGAGATACTTGACTCTTGATGAGAGTTGTATGAAGATAGAAATGAGGGATGATTCCAGGCGTTTTAGGGGGAAGGCTGCAGATATCATTCTAACCCCCAAGATACTGTGTTCTCAAGACCTCTTAGAGCTAGGTGTTGTCAGGGATAATTTGAGGAGGGCTTAGTCTTCAGAACAATCCTGCAGTCTTGACAGAAATCTAAAATCTCCAAAAACTCCTACCCTTTAACCTTACCCTAGGGGGAACTGATCTATGAATATTACATGTGTGATTATGAAAGGTGAAGTTGAGTGAGAGGAGTTGAGGAACGTGGAAGACAGTGAGCTCTCACCCTAACACTATAAGAAGCATGATCTCAGTAGACCAATAATTCGCCTTTTTATACATCTGTAAATAAATGGAATGTTTTTAAGAATATAATTATGTCAGATTTAGCATTTTCTTTTATATATTAAATATATATATCTTTCCTTTTCTGCTTTGGAAAAGTGACTATTTTTTTAGAATTCTAAGAACAGAAGTTTGGTGATTGAAAGGTAGGATATATAAATCTGAAATAAATCAGTTAAAATAATTAAAGCAGAACTTGGTGTTGGGAGGTTTGTGCCAACTTGGAGTAGAGAAATCTAATTCCCTAAGACATATTCGAGAGAGCTGCCACTGAAGTGGTTTTATCATAGGAATCCTTTCCTTTTCTCAAAGTTTCTGATATGCCATTTGGGGGAGGTTTTTGGTGTTCTAATCCTTGTAGCATGTTTTACATGGAGGCTTCAAAATTGTGTGCAACCTGATGGCAAGTATTTGTTTTAGAAGTCATTCTAAAATCATTCTAGTATCAGTATGAGCAAGGCAGTTTACCTGTTAACCTTGGGGAGTAAAGGTACACAAACACAGTCTTAGTGGTAAAGGACAGTAGGTATTCTTAAGGGAGGATGTGTTAAAGGGTTTGACAGTTAACAAAAATGTTTAAAGGAATCCTTTAGACATCCAACTACTCTTAATCTATTAAGGTCACTAACAGATCAAGTCCAGTTATATAAGCTTCATACAAATTGTTCACTTTGTGTAATTTTATAGTAAATGGAATAGTTTTTTCCTGGAATTATGAAATCCCTGATGCTAGGCTCTTCCATAACAAGTTTGAAAATGTTTTGAACACACAAGAAAGACAATCCGTGTTATTTTGGGTTTAGTGGTTTAGATAATTTTTTTATCTTTTTCTTTTCCCTTTTTTTTTCTTTTTCTTTTCCCTTTTTTTTTTTTTGAGACGGAGTCGCCCAGGCTAGAGTGCAGTGGTGCGATCTCGGCTGACTGCAAGCTCCGCCTCCTGGGTTGACGCCATTCTCCTGCCTCAGCCTCCCGAGTAGCTGGGACTACAGGTGCCCGCCACCAGGCCTGGTTAACTTTTTTGTATTTTTAGTAGAGACGGGGTTTAACCGCGTTAGCCAGGATGGTCTCAATCTCCTGATCTTGTGATCCACCTGTCTCGGCCTCCCAAAGTGCTGGGATTACAGGCGTAAGCCTCCGTGCCCGGCCTACTAATGAAATTTTACCTGGACACAAATATCTAGGTGCAGATAAAATTAAGGCTAAGATACTCAGACTCACTGCCAGTTGGAGGAAAAAAATCAGTTAAAATGCATTTTTTTGGAATAGAGGAAAATAATTTGGTAAGTACAACTTTTTATTTGAGGCATAGCTAATATTACATGACTGAGCTGCTCTTACACATAAGTGTTGAGTAGAATAGTGATGGTAGTGCATTAAGAGGATGGGAAGACTGGGATGAGTTGGAAATTTTGAGACAAATCTGAACTCTACTAATTTCTATTGTAAACTGCTGGTAGAAAAGATAATAGGAAAGCAGTCTTGGAAGTATGGTTTTTGAGATCCATTCTGTTTCCAACTGCAATCATTGGTCTCAGCTGTTGCACAGTGCCTTGCATGTAAAGGTGCTCAATAAATATTTGAATTGATGAGCAAATGTTTAGCCTGTTTCCCAGGATCTTATAATTGTACCTTATTTGCATGTTATGCCTAGGATGAATTTTAAAATTTGATCTAATGAGTATAGTGCTAAACAGAACTATATAACATCTATTCCCAGACATCTAGAATTTCAGAAGCTGGCAAACACTCTGTATAGATGTTTAGGACATATAAAAGCAGAATAAAGTGTTAAATAGTTTATGGATGATGAAATACGAAGAGTTAACTGCATTTTGGAGGATTGGGATTGCAAGTAGAGTCTTGCGTCACTTAATGATGGGGATATGTTCTGAGAAATGCAGCTTGAGTGGTTTTGTTGTGCAAACATCATAGAGTAGACTGTACTTACACAAACCTAGATAGTGTCGCTTAACCACACACTTAGGCTATGTTGCTCCTAGGCTACAAATCTGTACAGCATGTTAACTGCACTGAATATCATAGGCAGTTTTAACACATGGTAAGTGTGTGTCTACACATAGGAAAGGTACAGTAAAAATATGGTATTATAATTTAATGGGATCATGTGGTCATTGAAATGTATACAATGGCTGTAAATCTGAGTGGAGAAAAGTGAATAATGCTTCTGTTCACATTAGACCTGGGACTGTTATTTTCTGAGGAATTCATGAAGAATGGGAATAGCCTATAGCCTATTTCTATATTGGTATCTCAAAGGCAGCATAGTACCTAGACAATAAAAGTTGGACTGAATTGTGAAGAATTAAAAATGTGTGGGCTGGGCGTGGTGGCTCACACCTATAATCCCAGCACTTTGGGAGGCCAAGGCGGGCGGATCATGAGCCGGAGATCGAGACCTCCTGGCCGACATGGTGAAACCCTGTCTTTACTAAAAATACAAAAATTAACTGGGCATGGTGGCGCGTGCCTGTAATCCCAGCTACTTGGGAGGCTGAGGCAGGAGAATGGCTTGAACCCGGGAGTCGGTGATTGCAGTGAGCTGAGATCACCACTGCACTCCAGCCTGGCGACAGAGTGAGGCTCTGTTTAAAAAAAAAAAAAAAAAGTGTGGCTTTGGCCTAAGAAAGTACCCAGGTTTCAGACTTAAGAAATCCTCATTACACTGCTTTCAGTTGTTTTTCATGAAAGAAATGACCAATGATACTTTGTAAACCATTTACCTGGCCATGAGTGATTAGGTGAGAAAACCGTTAGTGGACACCAGAATGATCTGAAGAGGATTAGGGATGGCTCTTTGGGCACATTTTTACTCTAGTTTAATGGGTGGAGATGGCAGCTGCTGTGGTCTGCAGCATGCAAGTAAAGACACCAGGTGGCACCATTTATTAGCTTTTACTCCCATGGAGAGGTTGCATCATGTAACAAGAGGTTGAGGGAACCAACTATCTTTTGCATATTGTAGCTAATGGTTCTTGCCTTCTTCCTCCAGACTTGGGAAATAAATGTGAAAATCGTATTTTATGTTTCATAATATTTGCAGTTGCATGGTTGAAGGGAAGAAGGCCACATGCTATTGCCGGTTGGTCTTCCAGGAGATGACATCCATCATCTCCATGTCAACTTGTGAGCTTTACAAATCTCATTTTTAGTATGTGGCTACAGTATACACAAGCACATATGTGCTTTGCCACTTGGCTGTACAAGGCTCACCATTGTACACAAGCAATGAGTTTAGGGGTTCTTCCCTCTTGCTATCACATGTCTTCTCCACAGGGCTGCAAAAGATCTGGGTAGGGTGAGACAGATACACCAGTGTAGTATTCCCTTGGGTCCCTTGTCTTTGGCTTAGGCTTTTTCATAAGGTATAATAATTTCTTAGAGGTTCTTCCCTCTTGCAGACACATGTCATCTCCACAGGGATTCAAAAGATCTGGATAGGGTGAGACGGACACACCAGTGTACTATTCCCTTGGGGCCCAAGTCTCTGGGTTAGGCTTTTTCATAATTTCTTATGGTAGTAAGTGGAGAATACAGAGGAAATACATATTTCATGTAACATTTCTGTGTATTCCCTCTGCCTCCCCCGACATGAGTTAGAAAAACTACCCCTCGATATAGTATCAGCAAGCTCGACAGTGACCTCAGCAAGGAACAGCCCTAGAGAAAAGGATTCACAAGTAAATGGAACGAGGAAAGATCTGGAGCAACGAAGTGCTGGTCAGCTTTAGCTGAGGAAGCACAATGGGACGTCGGAGGCTAAAGAAACGATGAAACCTGCAGTATTATTAACATAGCACATTCACTTGTCTTCTCTTGCCCCCGCACGCCCAAAGCTCTGTTCAAGGCCACCCTTTCCCCTTTCATAATGACCAATCAGGTTACCCAGTGCAAAAACACTATTAAATTCTTAGCTATTAAATTGCGTTATTCAGAATAATCCTTTTCACTTTGAGTCTACGTGCCGGACTGGCTGCGAGCAGAAACTACTTCAGGCGCTTTAAATCTCAACACTTGTGGTCGCTGGGAGCAGAGCTCGTAGGCTGTAGCTCAGTCTTGTAATTCTGAGCTACGAGTTTCAGCTACGGTCCCTCGGGCCTATCAAATGGCAACCTGAACACTGGAGGCGTGGTTATCGTCTTGGGGCTCTGGGAAGTGCAGTTACATGGGGGACCAGGCCTGATAATACCATAAAAGGCTTGGTTCTCTCAATTCTGAAGTCATGTTCTGTTGACCTTCCTCTAAAAGCGGTACCCGCAATTGTGCGGATTCCGTGGTTCTCTAGTCCCAAGCCGTCTGCTTCCTGGGCCCTTTCATTGGCTACGCCCCCGTAATTCTTGCTCGTCCACTCTGGAAGCGCTCTCCTGACTACGGGCCGCGCCCCTCGCATCGGCTCCGCCCACCTGGCGCGCAGCTTGGCCCGGGCGGTAGTTCGCGTTTTGAGCCGATCGTGCCACCATAGCTCCTGCTGCTGCCTCTACCACTGCCGCTACAGCGGCGGAGCTGAAATTACCGAACGCGATGCCCGAGGGCGCTGTGAGTGGGGTGGCCCTCGCTCGCCGAGGCTGGTGAGGCTGGCCCGAACGGGGGCGCTGGCGAGTAGCAGGGGCCTCAGAGGCCGGTGAAAGATAAAGGTCCAAAGCCGCTGTGGAGGGCGGAGAGCGAGCTCTGGAGGATAGGGAGTGGGGGAGGGAGGCTCCCGTGGCAGAACGAGTTGTGGGCTGCGGCGAGCCCCGCCGCGCCGAGTCCCCGCCGGCGCTAGCGCAGGTGTCCAGGCCTGCGGAAATCCCTGGTGGTCTCGGCGGCCTCCTCCGTTGGACTCTACAGTTGCCATGGGAACAGTTGGGCATTAACGGGAACCAGATCGTCCACGAGACCAACTAGGGCCCATCCCATCCATCTCGCCAGTTAAACGCCTCTGGCGGGCGTGGGCCTGGCATTTCTTAGTGGCTTAGGATTTCCCCCCTTTTTCGTGAGCCTTTCCTTCCGACGTTGCAAGAAACTGTGCAGGGCTAGAAGGTGGGGGTGAGGAAAATGGTGAGAGCAATACCCAGAGGTAAAAACTGCAGACTTCGCTAGGCAGAAGGTAAGACACTGTTATACTTGGTTTCTGCCATCTCAGGTCAGTGAGAGGGCATATTGGGAAGCCCTGTGGAGTGGGAAGACAGTGCCGCTGTTGAGACAAGACCCAGGACTGTGCCGGGGACTGTCCCAAGGGGTTTCTCATCATAATGGCTGTGGAAGGGTCAACCATTACCAGCCGGATCAAGAATCTGTTGAGATCTCCATCCATCAAACTGCGCAGGAATAAAGCAGGAAACCGACGAGAGGACCTCAGCTCCAAGGTGAGTCCTGTTGGGAGCCACCTCTTGCCAAACCCACCCTCTCCTGCTCAATGTTCCTCGTTAACCTTCCTGTTTCTTGGGAAAGGTAACTAGAAGCTCTTGTTTACTCTAAAGGATCACATGTGATCTGTGCAGGCAATTTAGGTTGAAGGAAAAAGCAGCAGGGGTGGGCATGCTGAGATTCATCCATGAGAAGAGGTGAATAGTAGGAAGGCCACCTGGGTTCAATTGAGGCCTCACTATACACTAAGCATGTGCTTGGGAAGCCAGTTGATATGCTATGACTCAGTTTCCCTTCTTGGGAGAGGACAGTAGGAACACATACCTTGTGAAGGGCTAAGGTGTGACTAATGTAGCTGCAGGTGTTAATGTAACAGCTGGGGTTATGTAAGACTGTAGTGGCAGAAAGAAATATGCTAAAACACCTAGTCAGAATTACTGGCTTGGTAATTGCTCTTGCCTAGGGTCAAAACAAATTTTTTTTGGTCCTTCAAGAGGCTAACTGGAGCATCTTGGCTTCTTAGGAATGATAACATGCAAGAAGCCAGATATCTGTCAGCAAAAAGTTCTGGATGGCCCTTGAGCATTGCTTATCTCATTCACTATATGCCAAGAGCCACATGCCACTCAGCTGCAGATGATCCTCAGAGGCAAAGTTCCTTTCCATCCCTTCACTTGTCTGGGTTTTGGTCCTTATGCTTTCTTCAACTAAATAAACCCCACAACTTTGGGAACCCAGAAGTAGACTACATTTGTTTAATCACTTGAGACCAAGGCTTTATTCCCACAGGATCAGATCAGATTTTGTGTCTTATTAGTAGCCTGTAAACACAATAGCCTTGTGAGGTACGAGGTTGTTACTGGGAGAGGCATTTGAGACCACAGCATTGTATTGCTTTGCCTGTATCTCTTCAGTGATGAGTAACTCCCATGAGGAATGATTTAGAATGCCACTGTACAACTGGCAGGGTTCTGGGAGGACTTAGTTCAGCCCTGTATTCATTAGCAGAACCTGGAGTAGGTTTGGTAAGAAGGTGAACAACTTTCCTGTATATTTCAGCAGAAGTTGTGTTGAATCACAGTTTGCTACAAGGTTTTGTGATCGGTGGACATTGTGACCCTTCCAAGGTCTCTTATTCATCATTGTTTCTATTCTCCTGAGGCAGGCAAATAAGCCTGAAATGTAGAAATTGTTTTAGATATGACTCTGTTCATTCTTAATACTGCAAGTGCTCTTATTCTTGGCTGGTAACTTGGCAGTGATCAGCACTGTTAGAACAATCTTCTCAAATCTTTGGCCTCTTTTTCTGGCCAGGAATGGTGTATGTAGTAGAAATGTATAATAAGAGTTTAGCCTTCATTGTTAATTCTTACTGTAATTTTGGTCTGGAATCCAGAAAGTATGTTGCCATTCTTTAAGACTTCCAATATCACCCATTATTAATGCATTTAACAAGTGTTTATTGAGTGCCTATTAAGTGTGCAATCAGTTATGGGTAAAACATTACCCTTGCCATCAAAGAGCTTATGGCTAGTCAGACATGTAAACAATTAAAACACAGTGTGGTTAAGTGCTGCTCTAAAAGTATGTGTACGTTGTTAATGGAAGCACAGGGGAGGCAACCTAACTCAGTTTAGAGGAATTAGGAAAGGCTTCACAGGCTGGTCATGGTGGCTCACCCCTGTAATCTCGGCACTTTGGGGGGCCAAGGCGGGTGGATCACTAGGTCAGGAGTTCGAGACCAGCATGGTGAAGATGGTGAAACCTGGTCTCTACTAAAAATACAAA
Source organism: Chlorocebus sabaeus (assembly GCF_047675955.1). NCBI lineage: Eukaryota > Metazoa > Chordata > Mammalia > Primates > Cercopithecidae > Chlorocebus > Chlorocebus sabaeus. Next base: position 17,626,807 of record NC_132929.1, read on the forward strand.
AATTAGCCAGGTGTGGTGGTGCACGCCTGTAATCCCAGCTACTTGGGAGGCTGAGGCAGGAGAATTGCTCGAACCCAGGAGGCCGAGGTTGCAGTGAGCTGAGATCCCGCCAGTACACTCTAGCCTGGGTAACAGAGCAAAACTCTATCTCAAAAAAAAAAAAAAGGAAAGGCTTCATAGAGGAAGGGATGCTTGAACTGTGAGTCCTAAGGCAGGTGGAAAAGAGCTCTCCAGGAAAACAGTGGAAAAGGGGCATCCCTGGCAAGACCATTTACACATTCCCTGTTTAAAATAGGAATTCAGTGCTTCAGACTGCTTTAGATGGCTTTGTCTGTCCTGAAGCTGTGTATGAAATACTTAGCTGAAGTTGAATGACCCTTGAATGGTCTGGCAGCAAAATGACTGGTGCATATCTTTAGTACCCAAGAGGCATAGCTGTCTTTGTGTGCCCAGGACCCTAAAGATGCCAGACTCCCCACACTCCTTAGTAAAAGGTCTCTACCTAAGATTATTCTAAAAGCCTGCCTTGAGATTACTCTAGTGTATTAAGCTCTGTGGACCAGGCGTATTAAGCTCTGTGAGTTGCTCTAATATGTGGTGGCTGTGGGTAATCATGATAAAAGGAAATCTGTGATTCATGGATAGCTAATTCTCAAATAAAATTTGAAGACAAAAAGGCACATGCCCCTTTTGGGGGGCAAAGAAGGAAATGTCAGAAAGCCTTTATGCAGCTCTTACTTCAGATTGCCTCCTGCTTTGAATTATACTATTGTTTCTATCTAAAGTAGCCTTCTCCTTTACACCAAATTCTACACTTATTTTTAGGTCCAATTCTGTATTTATCAGAGCCACAGGGTTTTCTGTGACTAGCCCCCGACCTTGAAACCGATATCTTATTGTTGTTTCATGTATGTCTTCATTTCCTAAGGATCGGGGTCATGTTCTCTATTTCCTCTACATCACACCGTTTAAGACAGTGTAAAATAGGCAGTAAGTACTAAAAAAAAAAAAAAAAAAGAATAATTTAAAGATGTCAAATATAGTGCGGGATAAACTTGGACATCTAGGTGAATAAAATAATCAGGACGAATTTATGACCTCTTTAGAAGAGAAATCAAAACTAGGATTAATGAAAAGGTGACAAAGAAGTAGAGATGCAACCTAATTAGGTGTGAAGGACGTAAGAGAGAAGAAGTCCACGTATGCAGAAAGCAGTGCTCTAGTAAAGGGTTCTTAATTCAGGAGAAATCTAGTTAAAAAATATGGCTAAATGCTGGTGTGAGAGAGCCAGTGGAGGTGGAGATTTAAGTTACAGCAAAGAGAGTAGATCAGTGCTGAGATTTTCATTAAGCTTTTTCGAAGGGAGGGAAGTCTCTTCAGTGGAGTACATTGGAAAAGACTGATTTAAAGTTTTTTGTTTTTTTTTTTTTTTTTTTGAGACGGAGTCTCGCTTTGTCGCCCAGGCTGGAGTGCAGTGGCCGGATCTCAGCTCACTGCAAGCTCCGCCTCCCAGGTTTACGCCATTCTCCTGCCTCAGCCTCCCGAGTAGCTGGGACTACAGGCGCCCGCCACCTCGCCCTGCTAGTTTTTTGTATTTTTTAGTAGAGACGGGGTTTCACCATATTAGCCAGGATGGTCTCGATCTCCTGACCTCGTGATCCGCCCGTCTCGGCCTCCCAAAGTGCTGGGATTACAGGCTTGAGCCACCGCGCCCGGCCTGATTTAAAGTTTTATATTAAATCAGCTTAGTCTTGGTGAAGCGTGACTTGAAGTTATCAGTAAAGCCGCAAGTTCAGATCCTGTAGACATGTCAATTCCTGCCTCTCATCTCTAAGTTGGGGTGTGTTTTCCTTAAGAAGCAAATGTGAGTGATCTTGGTAGCTAACCCTCCTCCTCTTAGAAGTTTCTGAAAGATTTTTATGTGGAGGGAGTTGGGCTTGTTTTCAAGGACAAAGGACAGAAATGGACCGAAGCCCAGCAGGCAAGATTTAAGTTAGGGTTACAAAAGGATTGTCTGCGCTGGAGGGTTGCTAGATTTTTTAAAAGTAACCGAAGGAGGTATTGAGATCTTCCTCCTTAAGAGCCATTAATCTGATCTAGGTTATATTATTCCTTCTGGAAACAATGGGTAAGATGACTTTCTTCTAGTTGTGTTTTTTTCATTGTAAATCTAATTCTTCTTTCTCTATTTTTGTCTCCAAGTTTTTTTCCTGTATAGTTGTGTAGTGGTACTTCGAGCTTGAGCCACCACGCCCAGCCAGTTATTTTTGTTTTTTGTAGAGACAGAGTCTCACTCTGTTGCCCAGGCTGGTCTCGAACTCCAGGCCTCAAGGGATCCTCCTGCCGCAGCCTCTCAAAGTGCTGGGATTACAGCCATGAACCACCATGCCCAGCTCCTGCCTTACTTTCTGAGTAGCTGGGACTAGCGGTGCTCGCCTCTGTGCCAGGCTCCAGAGAACACACTCTGAGCTCTCCACATAGAATAAATGACTAAGAGTGGATGTCATTGTGGCCAGCAGCTATGCCCCTCACCACCCTTTGTGAATGACCTTGGTCTAGCTCTTGTTGAATTTTCTCTCTCAGATCTCTTGAAATAAGGCTTGTGAAGTGTCTTGAGATCCTCACTACAGGTGGTATACAATGAAAAATGTCAGTGTTCTCCTAGTTTTGTTTCTTTGATCTCCATTTCATTCCTCCTTCCGGTGCCTGCAGCTGCCCTCAGCCTTCAAAGTGATTCTCATTGGAGAGAGGATGCATCTCTCCCTGGACCCAATACCTCTTCCTTTACTGTCTAAAAATAGCCCAGCCTCTTCAGGCTCGGAGTTGTCTTTCGAAACCTCTTCTCACCTACTTGGCCTCACTCATTTCAGAGTGGAACAGCACTGCTGCTTTCCAAGTATTTCTCTCTTTCAGTTTGCAGTTTAGGGCAGGTTCCCCTCTTGGATTTGAGTCAATGTCTTATTTCCTGCTGGTATTTTGAATGTCTTCCATTTGTCACCTGTGTATTTTCATTTCTTGACTAGTGAAAAAACAGGTAGAAATGAGGCTTTGGCCTGACCTCTGTGACCTCCGCACCAACCCCCTGATCTGAAGTTGGGCTTGATGCTGTTATCACTGACCCTTTGTTTGGAGAAAACAGTCCAGGGCTTGAAATTGGGGCTATGTTTATTCAAACTAAGCTTCTATGAGCACATGGTCTGCCCCACTCATCCTCAGAGTATCTGTTGGTTTTACTTCATGTTCAGACTGCAGTGTTGTTAAAGAAATAAAGCTACAGTGTTTTCAGAAGGATTTGTTATATTATACTTCACATTCCCACTGTTCCAGGCTAAGCCTCTCCTCTGGGCTCCATTGTTTAGTGTAGGACAAAGCCAGGTTTTCTGGCAGCTTCCTTTTCATAGCAATTCTCAGTAGAGGTGTAGAATGAGACCTGCCCACCTTCTTGGGTGTTTATTACCCCATTTGTGGATTTTACTTTAACTTCTGTTACCTTTTAAAAAAAAAAAAAAAAATGTTGGTGAGGAAGGCAGTAAATAAAAGTGAGTTTGACAGCCAGACTGGGTAGTGTGGATTTTTAGCGTTGTTATTTTTGAATGTCTAGATTTTCCAAATCCTTCCTTCCTTTCAACAGGTAGAGCAGCAGGTCCAGTGCTTCTTCATTGGTCACATTATTTTCCTCTGGTTTTGAAGGATACTTAACAGAAGAATGAGTTTACAATATGGATAGCTCCTTCTAGATTTCTAGGGAGTAAATTCCCCCCTCTCATTTTATCATAATGTTTGCAATGCTTTCTTCCCCCCCCCCCCCTTTTTTCTTTTTTTGAGACAGAGTCTCGCTCTGTCACCTAGGCTGAAGTGCAGCGGTGTGATCTCAGCTCACTGCAACCTCCACCTCCCAGGTTCAAGTGATTCTCTTGCTTCAGCCTCCCAAGTAGCTGGGATTACAGGCATGTGCCACCATGCCCGGCTACTTTTTGTATATTTGGTAGAGACAGGGTTTCAACACGCTGGCCAGGCTGGTCTCGAACTCCTGACCTCAGGTGATCTGCCCACCTCGGCCTCCAAAAGTGTGCAGTGCTTTTTTTGGTTGCTTCCGTATTCTGTAAAACAATCCTGTGTTTTTTGTTTTTTGTTTTGTTTTGTTTTTTCTTGCTGCGATTTTAAAGTTTATATGCCTTATCTCTCCCCCTCAAACTGAAATGAAGCTAAAGATATTTTCCTTTCCTTGCTATGCTGGGCATGGTGGTGCACACCTGTAGCCCCGGCATCTTAGGAGGCTGAGGCAGGACAATCGCTTGAGCCCAGGAGTTTGAGGCTACAGTGAGCTGTGATGGCACCACTGTATTCCAGCCTGGGCAACAGAATGAGACCCTGTCTTAAAAACAAACAAAAAACTCTCTGCCCCTCTGTTTATAATTGATATTTTAATTTACTTGAAGATCTTAGAACAACCCTTTCTGAAACCATATGACTGATTTTTTTTTTCCCCGCTTTGCCAAATGTTCTTTTGGAGAAATCCTGAGAAGAGAGTTTCTTTCGTGGTTCAGGATTTGAGCATTGCTCCTTATTCATCACAGTTCTAATCAGCCTTTGAGACCCATCTTCCTTTAGTGGCTCTTCTGGTCCTTTCTTCATAAGTTTGGCTGATGCTGTTACAGGTGCTAGCACTTAAGAAAACAAGACTTTAAAAAATTATGAAATACAGGCCGGGCATGGTGGCTCACGCCTGTAATCCCAGCACTTTGGGAGGCCGAGGCGGGCAGATCACGAGGTCAGGAGATCGAGACCATCCTGGCTAACACGGTGAAACCCCATCTTTACTAAAAATAAAAAAATTTAGCCGGGCATGGTGGTGGGTGTGTGTAGTCCCAGCTGCTTGGGAGGCTGAGGCAGGAGAACAGCGTGAACCCGGGAGGCGGAGCTTGCAGTGAGCCGAGATCGCGCCACTGCACTCCAGCCTGGGAGACAGCGAGGCTCCGTCTTAAGAAAATATATATATATGAAATACAACAGACATTAAGAGAGTGTACAGATATAATATTGTATTATAAATAATGATAAATGATTCCCCTGTGTAACCACAGCCCAAGTGAAAAAATAGAACAATGGTAAGGGTCTTGGCAGTTTCTGAGGGATATGATGTGAATGGTGTCATCAGGGTGGATGAGGATGTACTAGGCCTGTGCTAAGCATTTTACATATACTATCTTATTTGAGTTTTACAGAACTCTACCATAGATAGTATTACTACCCCATTTTGTAGTTAAGAAAACGAATGATAAGAGAGGTCAGGTGAGTAGCTGGTAGTTACACTAGTGTGTAACCAGTGAGTGGCTAAGCAAGAATTCAAATAGAGGCTTTCTGAACTCCAGGGCCCACACTTAATCTTTATTCTGCATTCCTCCCAAGGAGCCTTCATGTGCACAGCATGGCGCTGACTGAAGAAGTGTGCCTAGTATTGCCATAGCCAAGGGGCACATCCTGCACTCAGCTTAGAAAAAGGGGCAGCTCCCAAAGAGGGGGGGGGGGACAGCTCTCTCTCCAACATTCCTTATAAAAGTCAATTTAATGCATTTCTCAGACTGTTATTTTAGATCCATCACTCAGTAACCCTTGTCCATCTGTATCCTTACTCCTCTTCCAACCTCCAGTTCCATATTTGCTGAACTGTTGTTCCTGCTTGTTCTTGTTAGAAACTGTGCAACCTTGGTTCTGTGGGTATGTGAATGTCAAGTTGGCAGGCTGAAGCTGCGTGATTCCTGATGACCAGAAGCCACAAGCAGTTGCTGCTTCTCTCTTAGGGTTGGTTGGAGAGTGAAGGGCAGACCCACAGATGCCTTGGTTGTTTTTGTGTGTGGGTATCACGGGGCTTCAAACTTGTGCTCTTGGTTGGCTGATTGATTTTGTAGCTCATGCTCTTGACCAGTTTCAGTGCTCCTTCAGGTCTCTCCCTCTTTTCCTCTGAATTCCACCTCTTTGTTATCTCTGTTAGCATACAGCTGACCTTGTTTTTGAAAAGCTGTTTAGAGTAGCTGGTGGAAATACCTCTTCCAGTTGGGATAAAACGAACTTAAAATGTCCCATGTCCAGGCTGACCTGGATGATGACATTTGGTTGATGAGTTAATTTGAACATAAGCAGAAATGAGGTCACTTGCCCACCTGACTCCATGCGGCCATGCTGGCTCCAGGTTGCAAAGTTCTTCGAGCAAGTGCCTTGTCTTGCCTAATCTCGAATGTCTATTCTTTTTATTTCTTCTCTCAAATAGGCACTGTGATAACATTATAGGTGCAAAAGTATGAGGTCTAAAGGCCTTTGCTTCCCTGCACTCACTCAGTTTGTCCTGAGCAGAGGAGCCCCAAGCCACATGGATTGGATGGGTAAGAGCCCATAGGCAGTTTGCAGTTGTGGGGCATAGCTGGGAGCATGCTCAGAAACTCTGATTCTTGCACCTCTATGCTACTGCTTTGGAGAAAAGCAAGCAGCTGTTTGTCAGGACTAAACTTGTAACATGCAGGCCTGCCTCCGTTACCATGACATTCATTGGTTGGCTTCTGTTTGAGAGGGCACAGTATCTTTGTATGCCATGATTGTTTTCATATGATATAATAACCTGCTGCTGACTTTTCTCAACATGTCCTTTCTGCTTATGATGCTCTTTCTCCAGGCTGCTTTGGATTCTCTTTTGAGGCCTCTACAGCTGCTGTCACTGAGATACTGCCTCATAACAAACCTAGAATGGGCTAGTGAACAGAGCTTCTCAAGAGTTAATATGAGCTGGACGCAGTGGCTTGGGCCTGTAACTCCAGAGTAGGCTAAGGTGGGAGGATCACTTAAGGCCAGGAGTTCAAAACTAGTCTGGGCAACATAGCAAGATCCCACCTCTAGAAACTTTTTAAAAAAATTAGCTGGGCCGCACGTGGTGGCTCACGCCTGTAATCCCAGCACTTTGGGAGGCCGAGGCCGGTGGATCACGAGGTCAGGAGATCTAGACCATCCTGGCCAACATAGTGAAACCCCATCTCTACTAAAAATACAAAAATTAGTCGGGCGTGGTGGCGCACACCTATAGTCCCAGCTACTCGGGAGGCTGAGGCAGGAGAATTGCTTGAATCCGTGAGGTGGAGGCTGCAGTGAGCCGAGATCGCGCCACTGCACTCCAGCCTGGCAATAGAGCAAGACTCCGTCTCAAAAAAAGAAAAAAAAAAAAGCTGGGACTTTGGGAGACCAAGGCGGGGAGATCACTTGAGTCCCAGAGTTTGAGACCAGCCTGGGCAACACAGTGAAACCATGTCTGTGTAAAAAAAAAAAAAAAAAAAAATTGGCTGGGCATGGTGGTGCATGACTGTAGTACCAGCCACTTCGGAGGCCCTAGGTGGGAGAATTGCTTGAGGCTAGGAGTTCTAGGTCACAAGGTGCTATAGACTCCCTCCCAGGGCCATTGTGAGATTTAAATGAGATTTAATGAATTTGAAAGCACATTGTAAGTTTTTTTGTTTTTTTTTTTTTGAGAGGGAGTCTGGCTCAGTGGCCCAGGCTGGAGTGCAGTGGCTGGATCTCAGCTCACTGCAAGCTCCGCCTCCCGGGTTTACGCCATTCTCCTGCCTCAGCCTCCCGAGTAGCTGGGACTACAGGCGCCCGCCACCTCGCCTGGCTAGTTTTTTTGTATTTTTTAGTAGAGACGAGGTTTCACCAGGTTAGCCAGGATGGTCTCGATCTCCTGACCTCGTGATCCGCCCGTCTCGGCCTCCCAAAGTGCTGGGATTACAGGCTTGAGCCACCGCGCCCAGCCGACATTGTAAGTTTTAAATAACTTTATAGCTATAAGGGGTTGCTAATACTATCAGTATCTGAGATATCTAGAATACCAAGGAATTTTCTTCTAATTTGTTAGCAATATTTTATTCCTTCAAGTTTCCATTTGTGAGAGGTCCTTTTTTGTAGGCTCAGCCTCTTCTGTTTCAACATTTTTCATCAGCCTTTCTGCATGGCTTTTTATTGTGAACTATCTTCAGTACCTTTTTCTTGCCAATATTCTAACATGTATCAACGATACTGACCAAAAGGAAGGCTTAGCAGAAATTCTTTTTGATACTAACTTCTGTGTAATTTATTTCAGGACTATGACTATGATTTTGGGGGGAAATTTTTTAAAAATGTCAAACCAGTGAACTCCAGGAATAGAGGGGAGTCCTAATTTTTTTCTTTATCTGTTTAGAAACCACCGGGGTGATGAGCATGATTTTTAACAGGAAAAGCTTCTCTAGGTATAGAAATAACTTTTTTTCTTTTGGGTCTAATTTGTATTGACAAATAATTTGAGAAATGAATTAGCCTTTTGTCAGACTAGGAATTTACAGGCCAAGTGAAAATGTGTTAGTTTTGTAACTCGTTATTTAAGTTTCTAAGTTTATCTAAGAGTGAAATAATCTATTAAAAATTCTTTTTTGCTTAAAAAAATAAAGATACATGAAGATGTGAAGATACAGGTGCAATCATACCCTTACACTATTGGTGAAAACATACATTAATCCAACTTTCTTAGAGGACAATTTGGTAATATCTGTTAGAAAAATTTGCACATTCATACCTTTTGATTCAGCAGTTATCATTCTGGCATCTTATTCTGTGCAAACACACATACTGCACAAAGGTGTATGTAATTGAATTTTTTGGTGTTATTCATAAGAGTGAAATTTTGAAGTAATCCAGGTACCTATGAGTAGGGGATTGGTGTACATCAATAAGATGAAATTCCTTGTACCCACCAGAAAGAATGAGGTTAATCTGTATATACTGATGTGGAAGAGTATACAAGATATCTTAAGTGGGGGAAAAAAGCAAATTGTATAATACTTTTTTATGTTAATGATTATATTTTTGTTAAAACATATATGTGTTAGTGTATGCATATTAAAGAGTGAGGCTATCAATACCAAACTTGTTAATATCGGTTATCTCAGGGAGGGATGATAGTAGATTATGATGGACTTTCACTGTCTACATTATATATTTCTGTAATGTTTAAATTTTTCACAAAGAGCCTGCATTATTTTTGTAAGTAGAAAAAAAAATAAAGATGGAAGTCTCTCCAATTTAAACATGTGTATTTCATATATAAATCTAACATGTTTAAAATTTAAAATCTGTATGCTCACTTTATTAAAGCAGTTATGCACAAGTGCTATTGAAAAATATGTCTGGTATAATAAGCTTTTTTTGTTTTTTAAAGAAGCAATAGTACATAAAAATATTTTCTTGAAGATTAATGATTAGCTTGTTGAATTTGAGACAATTCGTTTCCTTTTCTTTTTGAGATTGAGTCTTGCTCTGTCACCCAGGCTGGAGTGCAATGGCGGTATCTCAGTTCACTGCAACCTCTGCCTCCCAGGTTCAAGCGATTCTCCTGCCTCAGCCTCCTGAGCAGCTGGGAGTACAGGCGTAATCCTGACCTCAAGTGATCTATCTGCCTAGGCCTCCCAAAGTAGATTTTTTTTTCCTGTTGGGATTACAGGTGTGAGCTACCGTACCCGACCAGTTTCTAATATCTTCAAAAATATTTCCTCATTTAGCTTTGATAAATAAAATATTTTTTGATACTTTTTGAAGTACCTGTGCTTTCTGAAAAGATTTGATACAACTAATATAGAAAAGCATAAAGAAGAAAAATTATAATTCCAACACCTAGAGATAACACTGTTCTGATTATCAAGGGCATTTAAAGCTCTTTTTGAGCAACATGGTCGCTTTTATTTTATTTATTTTTTTGGGGGGTGGGCAGGGACAGTGTCTCGCTCTGTCCCCTGGGCTAGAGTGCAGTGGTGTGATCTCGGCTCACTGCAACCTTTGTCTCCCAACTTCAAGCAATTCTCCTGCCCCAGCCTCCCAAGTAGCTGGAACTACAGGCACGTGCCACCACACCCAGCTAATTTTTATATTTTTAGTAGAGATGGGGCTTCACCATGTTTGCCAGGCTGGTCTTGAACTCCTGACCTCGTGATCCACCCGCCTCAGCCTCCCAAAGTGCTGGGATTATAGGCATGAATCACCATGCCTGGCCACGAACACATTCTTTAATTATAACTTAAGTCAGATTTGTGAAGAGCCACACTATGCATGTCTTTACTAAAGTCAGGGATAAGAGTGTTCTGTTTGTAATCATGTATGGCACATGGATTATGTTATTCAGGCCTTCCTCTGTCTTTCTGGAAAGGCATCAGAATCTTACTTCCTGCTGCAGCTTCTAGGGCCGGCATTGATACATAGCTGGGGAATTCCCTAGGAGGTAAAAGAACTTACTAAGTAAGATTAACCAAAGAGTAGTCATAAAGATTTTAAGTTTTTTATTTAATTTATTAATTAATTTCCCCCCTGCCCCGGAATGGAGTCTTGCTCTGTCACCCAGGCTGGAGTGCAGTGGCACTATCTTGGCTGACTGCAACCTCCGCCTCCCAGGTTCAAGCAATTCTTCTGCCTCAGCCTCCTAAGTAACTGGGATTACAGGCACATGCCACCATGCCTGGCTCATTTTTGTATTCTTATTAGGATGGGGTTTCACCATGTTGGCCAGGCTTGTCTTGAACTCTTGACCTCATGATCCACCTGCCTCGGCCTCCCAGAATGCTGGGATTACAGGTGTGAGCCACCATGCCCGGCCAAGATTTTAAGTTTTTAAACAATGTTTTTGAGTATTTAAAAAACTGATTCAACAAATATATATTAAACACTGTGCCCTGTGCTATAAGCATACAGTTGTATGAGATACAACCTCTGCCCTCTGGGAGTGTATAGACTGGTAGGAGAAATCCATAAAGAATAGAGGTTCTTTACAAGGTTCTAAGCAGTGCATGCCATGTGAATGATGCAAATTAAGTGCTGCTATAAGAGTACTGAGGAGGAAGGAATCATTTCTGGCCAGGCGATCACAGAAAGAATCAGAGGGGATGTGACATTTGAGCTGGTCCTTGAAGGAAAGGTAGGATTTCAGTATAGGGTAGTGGAAGGGAAGGTTAGAAGAAGCATATGAGCTGTAAACGAGGCTCCTTTCCAGAAAAATGAATACTCCAGATTGACAAAGGCACATGATTCATATAGGTGAGTAGTAGGAAATAGAATTATGAGAAGGGCAGGGCTCACTGATGCTAGGCTGAAACATTTGTGTTTTATTTAGTTGACAGGAAGGAGTGACTGAAAAAGTTTTTGGGCAGGGAGAAACATGGATCAAAGCTATGCTGTGGAAAAATTACGCTGATGGGTTGGAGGAGGGGAGGAAAGAGTCTATAGTAAGGAAATTGATTAGAAACCCATTGCTATATCCAGGAATGTGTTGAAGGCCTACACTGGGGTGTTGGCACAAAGTGAGCATTTTGTAGAGAATAGGTTGAGGAAACCTTCCTTCCCTGGAGAGTTTCATGGCATAAGTTGTGTGACTGTAGGGGCACTGAGAGCCCTCCACACTCCCCTTTTTGTTCTGGGAGACACATTCACTTTGTACACTTAGTCCACAGAAGGAACAGTTAATAGTCTCCCTGGTTACAAAATAGAAAAACAAGAGTTTAAGAAAATTCAGGTGTGTAGAGTTGGTATGTGAGGAGGGATTAGATCCTTTTGATGACCAGATTTTTAGCTCATAAAGCTTTGCTTGTGGTTCTGGTTTTGCTGTAGTATTGTAGAGAGGACTGACTTTAGAGGAAAAAAAAAATCTAACAACCCCTACCCCCACCCCAATTCTGCATGCTTACATTGAGATAACTCCTTTTCTTGCCTTTCTGATAACTGTGGAAGAGAAAAGAGAGGGCAGAAGGGCTGTACCAGGCACTGTAAAAGCTGGTAAATCTGCTCTCTGGACTTGGGCACGTGCTGATGACTGTACTATTAATATAACTAACTGGGCCTTTTAGCTGGAGTGTCTTCATTCCCTCTCCCTCTAGTCTGACGCCTTCCTTACCTCTTCCTCCATCTGCATACGAAATCAGCTTCTCCTGCTTCTGACCCTGCAATGCCAGTTGCCTTGGAAATGGGTGTCTGCTGTCTATATTTGGCTATAGCATAGGCTGGACATGGGCAAGCTCTGACCACATGAGATACTCTGGCATTAGGAAGACCCTCCCTCTTTCTTGCAACCATCTCAGTGAGGAGAGGTCAGAACCCATTTTTTAGACCCATTTTAGCTACTGATAAGTTCTGTTAAATTTTTTTGTTAATGTTAAAGATAGCATGAAAGGTCTCTATTGTCTGTCTATCTTGTGACCCTCTGCCTTCTGTCTCGGCTCTCAGACCTGTCCCTGATGCCTGCACAAAGGCATAGTGACTTCCCTTTGTGCTGTTTCAGAAACTGTAGCATTCTGGTGGTGCTAAAGAATTTGAACTCGGCCGGGCGCGGTGGCTCAAGCCTGTAATCCCAGCACTTTGGGAGGCCGAGACGGGCGGATCATGAGGTCAGGAGATCGAGACCATCCTGGCTAACATGGTGAAACCCCGTCTCTACTAAAAAAATACAAAAAACTAGCCGGGCGTGGTGGCGGCGCCTGTAGTCCCAGCTACTCGGGAGGCTGAGGCAGGAGAATGGCGTAAACCCAGGAGGCGGAGCTTGCAGTGAGCTGAGATCCGGCCACTGCACTCCAGCCTGGGCGACAGAGCCAGACTCCGTCTCAAAAAAAAAAAAAAAAAAAGAATTTGAACTCTCTCCTCAAAGCATCCCGATTTCTGGAACCAGACAGCCCCAGGTCTAAATCCTGGTTCTTCCACTCACTACTTACCTCTTTCATCTGTAAAATGGAGATACTAGTCCTTCATGAAGTTGTCAAGAGTATTAAATGAGATGATCTGTCTGAAGTGCTTAGAACAGTTATTGGCACAAAGTATACATTCAGTAAATGGCAGCTGTAGATCATCTCTCTGCCCCAGACCTTTTGTACCTCTGGTGTGTTCTTGTAAAAAATACTTGGAACACTGGGACTAACCCAAGAGAGGCTAAAATTTGGAAATAAAAGGGCAAATGCCTTAATTTAGTAGTTCCCAATCTGATATCAATCATTAGAACTACCTGGAGAGCTTTAATATGCACATTCTTAAACCCTACTCCTTTTCTTTTCATTCAGAATCTTGCAGTTAGGGGAAGTGGATTGGGTAGGGATAGAGTAGGGACTGCTACATGAAAAAAGCCTTGGCCGGGCGCGGTGGCTCACGCCTGTAATCCCAGCACTTTGGGAGGCCAAGACGGGCGGATCACGAGGTCAGGAGATCGAGACCATCCTGGCTAACACGGTGAAACCCCGTCTCTACTAAAAAAAATAAAAAAAACTAGCTGGGCGAGGTGGCGGGCGCCTGTAGTCTCAGCTACTCAGGAGGCTGAGGCAGGAGAATGGCGTGAACCCGGGAGGCGGAGCTTGCAGTGAGCTGAGATCCGGCCACTGCACTCCAGCCTGGGCGACAGAGTGAGACTCTGTCTCAAAAAAAACAAAAAACAAAAAAACCTTAAGTTCTTTGGGTACTTTGTTGACTGGCCAGGTTTGGGAACTTTTGTTCCAGTCTCCTTGTCCACAGGGGCTGTGGCTAGAGGCTTTGTCAGGTTACCCTTTCCAAGCAGTGGCAAATGCACCTTCCTTAGAAACTAAGGCTGTTTTAATCTTAGTCTGGAGAATTTACTCAGCTCCAACTAATTCTAAACTGTAAAGAGGATACCCTTTTTTTGTTTGTTTGTCACATTGGAAGTTACTTGTTTCTGGGAGTCTTTGTGGTATAGATGGAACTCCAAATCAGCCAAACTGGGTAGAGACCAGGAGCAGAGACTAGATCCAAGGTCTGCTCTTTTCTTCGATTGACCATTGTGTCCCTGCCTACCTCTGACCAGGTGGCACTTTGAACTTTGAAGGAACAGGAATGAGTTACCCTGAGCATGATACTTGCCCTTCCTCCCCACTCCCAGGTCCACGGTCACTGGGTCTCTGCCCTGCTGTCTAAGTCTCTGCACAAAGCCTCCTGGCCTTGGCTTCTTCTGTGGCTTTTGCATAAGTGGCAGTTCTCAGAATCTGGTAGAGAATCTGCTTTGTGAGATTAGAGTGTAGTGTGTGGGCAAGAGACAAATATAGTTCTTAACCTGCAGGAAGGGAGGGGAGGGCGAAGAGAGCTCTGCCTTGGACAGGTCTCTGACATGCTTGTTTATAGAAATAGCAAGTCCATGGTTTGGCTGGAATGACTTACAACTCAGGTATTTATAACTTGAATTGAGTGGGATTGAGAAGTGGGGGAAGGGAAAAGGGGGAAGAAAGTAGCTGGTGGCAACAAAACATAGCAACAAAAACAGATTGTTTTCCTCACAGTTGCTGGGGTTTCCTTGCCAGTTTGAGGTCAGCCAAATCCTAGGGGACCCTGGCCTTCTGTGACTCTGGCCCCTTAGTTCTGTATCTCAAGGGAGCAGCCACTCCGTGCCATTGCAGACTCCCTGTAGTGGTCCCTAACACTAAAAGGGAAAGCATTTCCTGCCAACTTCTGCTGTGGGTCCAAGCAGGAAGCCCTTCCTAACTGTGCCACTGTCTTGGCTCCACTTGGACTCGCTTCCTTTGGCTAGTGCCTGTCCTCTAGCTCGTGGACATATCTGATCAGATCCAGGGACTTGAGAGAGAGCAGAAAAGCTTCGAAGGCCCTGCCCAGTGTCTAGGATTGTGTGTTTATGGCTCTGAGACGACTTGAGACCCTATACTGTGACACCTCTGTTGAGGATGACTCTGGACTCTGGAGAGTTCTGTCCTTACCTCCTTCATTTCTTTCAACACTCACTATTAATCACGCCTCCCTTCTGGGAGCTCTCCACTTCACTGGCTTCCTGGTTCTCCTCCAGTCTTTCTCACTGCCTGTACCTCATCTTCTCCATGCTCTAAAAAGAGGTGTTCCCTGAGGTTGGGAGTTCGAGACAAGCCTGACCAACATGGAGAAACACCGTCTCTACTAAAAATACAAAATTAGCCGGGTGTGGTGGCGCATGCCTATAATCCCAGCTACTCAGGAGGCTGAGGCAGGAGAATCACCTGAACCCGGGAGGCAGAGGTTGCTGTCAGCCGAGATCGTGCCATTGCAGTCTAGCCTGGGCAACAAGAGTAAAACGCCCTCTCAAAAAAAAAAAAAAAAAAAAAAAAGCCGCAATCTACAGGCTGGAAACTACTGTTCTATCTAGTATGAATGAGCAGTCCTGTCTCTTGCCTCTACGCCACCTGTTTTTTCCATCTACTTTAATGAGAGCCAGAAGAGCACTTAAACACGTGGCTTTATTCTTTCTTTCTCTCCTGGGAATAGACTAGTATGCAGTTACCCGTTTATCTTATTAAAGTGATGATTTTGCTGGCCCTCTTTCTCTTGGGAGGATACAGTAGTGCTCTGCCTAGTTCCTACTGGGAGTGGTGGGTATTCAAGCCTTCCCTTGCATTATACTTGTAGTAATTCTGCCTCCAGTAGCCTTGCTTCAGGGGAAAGATGACACCTCTGTCAGGTTGGTATACGCTTTCTTCCATCTCAACACTGTCCACCTGCCAAAGCAAAAGCTGGGTCACAGCTTGGGTATTCTCCCTGCTTCGAGGCTGCATTCTGGGTGTGGAGGAGCTCACTGTAGAGAACCAGCTGAGTCCTCTCTTCTTCCTTCTGAGTTTCCACTTGTGCATGAAGCAGTGTTCCTAGAGCTGTAGATTGACAGGTCAGGGTGCCAGCTGCCTGCAGCAGTTGTGTCCCAAGTCACTGACCAGACACAGTTGCCTGGACTGGTGTGTCTCTTGGGCTGTATTTCATTGGCATTTGGGCCTTGAAGGTTTGGAGCTGAAGTTCCCATCAGAACTTTGGGCTGCATCCCAGACTTTATGGACAGTTATTTTCTCACAGGGCCTCTTTCCTACCTCACTTTCTTCAAGTGATCCTTGAGGCCAGAACTCTCTCACGTGTGGGCTTGCTTCCTCATGTGGAAAGATGCTGTAGTATTTAGAGGGGTAGGTCATTGGTTCTCAGAGTGTGGTCTGAGAAGCCTGGAGTCCCCAAAACTCCTTTAGAGGGTCCATGATGTCCTGTTTCCAACTACATATCCACATGAGGCTAGGTTTTCTTCACATACTTCCACCAGATAATGTCAGAACAGATTGAATGCAGATGCAGATATGAGAACCCAAACTCCCTTCTGTTAAGCCAGATATGAAAAAGATTTACAAAAATGTAAAACAGTGCCATTCTTCTCACTAATTATTTTTGTTTTGGAAAATAAAGTTATCTTTAATAAGAATATTAATATGTGGGCCGGGCGCGGTGGCTCACGCCTGTAATCCCAGCACTTTGGGAGGCCGAGGTCAGGAGATCGAGACCATCCTGGCTAACATGGTGAAACCCCGTCTCTACTAAAAATACAAAAAATTAGCCGGATGTGGTGGCGGCACCTGTAGTCCCAGCTACTCGGGAGGCTGAGGCAGGAGAATGTCGTGAACCTGGGAGGTGGAGCTTGCGATGAGCCGAGATCGCGCCTCTGCACTCTAGCCTGGGTGACAGAGTGAGACTCCGTCTCAAAAAAAAAAAAAGAAAAAAAGAATGTTAATATGTAATGGGTTTATTGTTATTTCTAAATTAATTAGTAAATATTTTTAATGTTTCCGATTGTGATTTCAAATATAGTAAATATTGATAGATGTAGCCTGCATAATAAGCTCTAAGACTGTGAAGAGGTCCCAAGACCAAAAAGTTTGAGAATCTCTGGGCTAGGTCCTGCTTGATAACAAACCACCTCAGAAATCCCCCTGGCTTAAGCAACAGTTTATTTCTTGCTCATGCTACGTATTCAGTGAAGGTCAGCATGGGGACCTCAGGCCCATCTCATTGCCTGCTGCCATGCTTAGCAGTCAGAAAGGGGTACGCACAGTGGTTCTGTGACAGGTCAAAGAATTATACAAATACATAGCTGCCTAAGGACAGACATGAGAAACTTAAATAAAAACACAGATTTTTGGCCAGGCGCAGTGGCTCACTCCCGTAATCAGCACTTTGGGAGGCCAAGGTGGGTGGATTGCTTGAGGTCAGGAGTTTACGACCAGCCTGGGCAATATGGTGAAACCTCATCTCCCCACTAAAAATACAAAAATTAGACAAACACGGTGGTGGGCGCCTGTAATCCTAGCTACTGCAGAGGCTGAGGCAGGAGAATCGCTTGAACCCTGGAGGCAGAGATTGCAGTGAGCTGAGATCACCCCACTGCACTCCAGCCTGGGTGACAGAGCGAGACTTGTCTTAAAATAACAACTACAACAAACCAGATTTTTGAGTTCTTCATACCCCTTCCCTCCACATTGCCAGGTCAGTGAGTGTTAACGAAATGACTTGAGGCTAGAGAGAGAAGTGGGGATGTGAGTTATAGAAGGATGTTGCTTATAAGGTCCTAAGCCCCACAGCACATGTTCCATTATATTTTTTCTCTCTTTTTAATATTTGTTATGCAATATTTAAGACATACAATAAAGACATGGAATAATAAGCAATTATGTGCCTACCATCAGCTTATGAAACAAAATGTTACCTGTACCTTTCTGCTTGTCCTCAGTTCGTCATAGCCTTTCTGTCACAGCCAGTTTTAGATACTTTGTGAAGAACAGTTTATTGGCCTGAAATACCCCAGTTTTCCTGGGCTTTCACTGTTGCTGAAGCCTCTGCAAGGCGTTCATTTATTCCTTAAATATGTGTCAAGTGCCCATTGTGTGCCAAAGGCTGTTTAAAGTACTGGGAATACATCCATGGGGTACAGCAACCTAGGTCCTGTCCTCAAGGAGTTCACATTCTGATGGGACAGGCAGGCAGTAAGCACATGGACAGAAATCAATGTTGGGTTGCTACCTGCCTCTGTGAGCTATGAAGAAAAATAAGGCTGGGTGGCCGGGCGCGGTGGCTCATGCCTGTGATCCCAGCACTTTGGGAGGCCGAGGTGGGCAGATCACTTGAGGTCAGGAGTTTGAGACCAGCCTGGTCCATATGGTGAAACCCTGTCTCTACCAAAAATACAAAAACTAGCCGGACATGATGGCAGACACCTGTAATCCCAGCTGCCTGGGAGGCTGAGGCAGGATAATCGCTTTAACCTGGAAGGCAGAGGTTGCAGTGAGCTGAGATCGCACCACTGCACTCCAGCCTGGGTGACGAGTGAAACCCTGTTTCAAAACAAAAAAAGAAAAAGAAAAAATAAGGCTGGGGCTGGGCACGGTGGCTCACCCCTGTAATCCCAGCACTTTGGGAGGCCGAGGTGGGCGGATCACGAAGTCAGGAGATCAAGATCACGGTGAAACCCCGTCTCTACTAAAAATACAAAAAATTAGCCAGGCGCTGTGGCGGGTGCCTGTAGTCCCAGCGACTCGGGAGGCTGAGGCAGGAGAATGGCATGAACCCAGGGGGTGGAGCTTGCAGTGAGCCGAGATCCGGCTACTGCACTCCAGCCTGGGCGACAGAGCAAGGCTCTGTCTCAAAAAAAAAAAAAAAGAAAAAATAAGGCTGGGTAAGTTGGGTATAAGATTATGGCAGTAGGCGGGTGCAGTGCCTCACACCTGTAATCCCAGCACTTTGGGAGGCCGACACCGGTGGATCATGAGGTCAGGAGTTCCAGACCATCCTGGTGAACACTGTGAAACCCCGTCTCTACTGAAAATACAAGAAAAATTAGCCGGGCATGGTGGCGGGCACCTGTAGTTCCAGCTACTCAGGAGGCTGAGGCAGGAGAATGGCGTGAACCTAGGGGGCAGAGCTCGCAGTGAGCAGAGATGGTGCCACTGCACTCCAGCGAGGCTCTGTCTCAAAAAAAAAGAAGAAAAAAAGATTATGGCAGTAAAGCTAGTCTAAAAGGCCCTCTCTGAGGAAGAGACCTTTGAGCAAAGACTTTAGGAAATTAGCTCTGTGCATAGCTGAGAGAAGAACTTTTTAGTCCAAGGAATGGCATATGCAAAGGACCTGAGGCTACAATCGACTTAAGGTGCTTAAAGTTGGTCCGCTGGGGTGGAGTGAGTGAGTAAAGGGGAGGGTGTAGGAAATGAGGTCAGAGGTAGCCAGAGGCCCGATGATTTAGGGCTTTTAAGCCTGGGTAGAGTATTTGGATTTGAACTTAAGGGAGATGGGAAGCCATTTGGAGGGTTTTGGGCAAAATGATGACATGATCTCATTCATATTTTTAAAGAATCCCTGTGACCTACC
Source organism: Chlorocebus sabaeus (assembly GCF_047675955.1). Lineage (NCBI taxonomy): Eukaryota > Metazoa > Chordata > Mammalia > Primates > Cercopithecidae > Chlorocebus > Chlorocebus sabaeus. The sequence continues at coordinate 17,645,998 of NC_132929.1, forward strand.
GTGTGAAGAAAAGACTATAGGGGGTAAGGCCTGAAGCAGGGAGAGCATGTGGGTGTTACAGTCCAAGTGAGAGATAATAGTGACTTGAACTAAGTGGCATGCTGGTAAATAGTTACAGGCTCTCTGAGAGGGGAACAAAACTGTGATTTGGAAGATTTGTGAGCCTTTGCTGATTTCCATGGCGTAAGTCGTCCTGCAGTGGTGATTTCAGGGCCACTCGTGTGCTAACACTGCATATGGGAAAAGTTGTGCACAGTCAGCATTCATGAGTTAGTGCAAGCCAGCTCCAGCACACCACTGACTGAACTTGAATGCATTGAACCTGGGGTGTGTTTGCAGGGGATGTTCAAATTTGTCTCCATCTTCTAGGACAGGTGGAAGCTCTACCACCTTCTTGGAAAGGAGGCGAGGAAGAAGGTTATCAGAGGGAGAGTCAGTTTATGAAGTCCATCATGTTGAAGCCTTGCAAAATAATCCTAGATGTTGAAGGCCTTGCAGGAACTCTGGACTCTTAGATCCTTTGAAAGTGGAGCTCAATCCAAAACCTCCCTGCAAACAGGAAGCTGGTTTGAGTTAAGAACATAAAATAAAAACCAGCTGATGCCCCTGAATGTTTTCCCCTGCTCCTCCCCTTCCACAGAGCCAAAGGAAACTGCTTTTTTTCCCCCTTGGATAGCTACTTAGAAGGCCAGAAAAAGCCAAAAACATAAATCCTTTGAAAATAAGCCAAGTTTTGAGCTCAGGCAAACTCCTGCCTGTGGGGTTTTCCTAGTGCGGAAGTATGTTCCACTGCTCAGAGTCCTAGGAGGAAAATGACTAACAAACACAAAGGTGCCGGTGATCAGAGCCTGTCTCCCAGGCCAGGCGGAAAGAGATAGTCTGTAGCAGGGTTTCCCAAACTAGAGCTTTCAGCCCATTGTAGGTGAAATCAGTAAAGTGGGCCATGACCAGAATTATTTTTTAATGAAATGGATATAATAGAAAATAGAGTATATTCCACTCTAGGATTAACAATAGGATATTGTTTTGTGAAACTTTCAGTTTTATGCATATGCATACACATGTCTCTGTATACTGGGTCATGCTATAAAATGTGCTTCTTCCTGTGGGTCATGGCCAGAAAACTTTGTTAAACACTGGTCTTTAGAGTGTTACTAGCCCACGTCTCCTTCTTGCTTTAGAGAATTAATTCTCTTTGGAATGGGATCATCTACCCACAAAACACCTACCCAAATTCCTGTTAGAAAGAAGATCAGCTGAGAACCAATGGACTTGGTGTAATTCTTCGGGACCGACACTGAAGCGTAAGGGATGGAAGGGATCAATGCAAATTTGAATCCAAAGGATTTACCTTTAATCACATTACCAGGAGAAAATAAGAGTTGAGCAGCCCTTTAGCTCCCTACACTTGATTTTGTGGCCTCTCCCAGCTGTGTGGGTAATGCCAGCCTGGGGCTGTTCTCTTTCCTGTCTGCAGAAGGCAGTGGGTGTGGCAGGAATGTCCCTAAATATCCCCTCCTCTGGGAGAGTTGCAGGTTCAGTGCCAGGATGACATGGTGACTTAAACTGAGTATCCCCCAGACTTCCCCAGGATGATTTTGTTGCTCTCCAGTCAGTAATAAGTGACTAGGTCCCAGTGGTTCATTAAGCTGAGAAAAAGTAGAGCAGGTATAAGTTAGGGTAACATATCAAGAATGTATAGAGAAGGCCAAAGTTACTTTATTCCACACTAGGTTTAGTGCCTCAGATTGGCACAAGGGTAATTGGCAAGTTTGGTGCTTGCCAGGTGGCTCTGGGTTCCTTCTCTGTATCGAAACCATATCTACCAGTGAGCAGACACATGTTAGAATTCCTCATCTGCATCCCCAAGATACACAGATAATCCTTGGGGACCTTTCTGGGGAATAGGTATTAAATGTAACATCTCTGGAGACTTATTTTGGTCTTCGGCCACCACAGGGCATTTCCTTCCAACCTAATTCAAGCTAAAATAATCCTCAGAGATAAAAATTTAAACACGGTCTCTAAGAGTACTTTTTTTTTTTTTTTTTTTTTTTTGAGATGGAGTCTCGCTCTGTCACCCAGGCTGGAGTGTAATGGTGTGATCTCAGCTTACTGTAACCTCCACCTCACAGGTTCAAGCGATTCTTGTGACTAAGCCTCCTGAGTAGCTGGGATTACAGGGACCCACCACCATGCCCAGCTAATTTTTGTATTTTTAGTAAAGACAGGGGTTTCACTATATTGGCCAGGCTGGTCTCGAACTTCTGACCTTGAGTGATCTGCCCACCTTGGCCTTCCAAAGTGCTGGGATTACAGGCGTGAGCCCTTGCCCCTGGCCCGTCTAGGGGTACTTCTGATTCTGCAGTTGGAGCAATAAGAGAGAAGGAGAAACTCCAAAACTGTCCTAATTGATTTTGAGCCTCCCCTCTCTAGAAACTGGCCTGGACTAGTAGTAGACCACCCTGCCACAAGCATCTACCCTATGTGTTTCTGGTTTACATTGTCCTCTTAGGGCCTCCGAGACTCTTCTCAGGGTCAGTGTTTTCATAGCAAAGTGCTGTCTAGCCTGTTCACATGTCCGTCCTGCATTCTGAAGCCCCACTCTCTGAGCCAGGGGAGATCAGGGACATTCCTGAGCAGGGCCAGTGCAGGGAGTGCACAGTCCTGGAGCAGGTAAAGACCTGGAGCAGCAAATGAAGACCTGGAGCAGAGGATGACGTGAAGTGACAGCAAGAGGTTAGAGGGAAGTCTCAATCTCACTTGGCATCGTCTAGCAGAAAGAGCAGTGAGTTAATTTGAGGTTAGTTCAGTGTGGGTCCTGGGGTCCGCAGACAGTGTGGGGTAATAATACTAATGATGAGAGTGATGAGTGTCTCCCGTGGCCATGTCCTCTCCGAATCTCTGAGCATTTTATCTTTCATCTCTGTGGGAGTTGTGGCTTAATAATAATAATTAGAATAACCTGAGCATCGGTGCTTTGCAGAACACAGCATTAAACCCTGTTTCTGCCTCCTTGGATTGTAGTGTGTACGAACTGGCAGACATTTGGGAGGTGGAGCCCTCTGATGGAGGGGAAGAACATGATAGAATGCAAAGGTCAGGGATATTCTGAGTCACCTAATTGATACCTAACATTCTTTTGGCTCTTGGTAGGTCAGAGTGGCCTTTCCTTCATGTCTGCCAAAGCACAAAGATCAGTGGCCTCACCCAAGTCTCACGGATCCAAGAGTCTAGTCTGGGGATCCCAGGCTCCAGCTTATACATGGTGCCTTCCTGGTTTTGGGGAATGCTTGTTCCTCTGTGGCCATGAGTTATACTTTAACGAGTTGGTTTTCTTTCCTGTGGTACCAGCAGACTGAGCCCTCCTGAAAATAGGTGTTGCACACTGGGTTTTTCCCATGTGATCAAGAAGCCCAGTGGCCAGAACGGAAAAAGCTGCAGAAGTCATAGTTCCATTCTCCTGAAGACATGGGCATCTGGAAAGTAGCCAGTGCCTCAGGATGTCCCAAGTGCCTTCAGCACCTTCTTCCCAAACATACTCTGTCTATAACATGTCACTTCTGTCTTGCTCTGACAGGTGACCTTGGAGAAGGTGCTGGGAATTACAGTGTCTGGAGGCAGAGGACTTGCCTGTGACCCCCGGTCAGGTTTAGTTGCCTACCCAGCAGGGTAAGTAAGTGCCTTGGAAGAGATCTTGATGCATGGGAATTTATAGCCATGCTAGAGCAGTTGGGGTGGGCAGGGGTTTTCTGGTATCTTCTGGAAGATACATACAGGTTAATGTTTCGTTGCCATTTTTGTAAAGGGACGCAGGACCAGGTAAAGGTTCTTTGGTGCTATCATTGTTGCCATCCTGTCCTGCTTTTTGGTTATCTACTCCACCTCCCACACACAAATTTCACACAGTTCCCAGCACCATCTTCAGTAGCTACCTTCTAGTCATTTAAAAGACAACTTTGTTGAGATGTAATTCACATACCATATAACTCACTATTTAAAATATCCAATTCAGTAGTTTTTGGTATATTCACAGAGTTGTGCGGCCATCACCACAATCAAATTTAGGACATTTTCATGACCCTGTTCCTTTTTTTTTTTTTTGAGACAGGTTTTGGCTCTGTCACCCAGGCTGGAGTACAGTGGCTCGATCTCAGCTCACTGCAACCTCCACCCCCGACACTCAAGCAATCCTCCCACCTCAGCCTCCTTAGTAACTGGGACTACAGGCGTACTGCCCCATGCCTGGCTAATTTTTTGTAGAGATGGGGTTTCACCACATTGCCCAGGCTGGTCTCGAACTCCTGAGCTCAAGCCATGTTGAAGCCTCAGCCACCCAAAGTGCTGGGATTACGGGTGTGAGCCACCGTGCCTGGCCCCGTTCCTATCAGTCACTCTTCATTCCCACCCCTACCTTACCAGACCTTCATCCCTAGGCAACCAGTGTCTCCATTAATTTGCCTATTCTGGATATTTCATACAAACGGAATCAGATAACACTGTATTTGGCCTTTTGTAACTGGCTTCTTTTTGTTGTCCAGCCTGGAGTGCAATGGTACGATCACGGCTGACTGCAGCCTCAGCCTCCTGAGTAGCTGGAACTATGGTGTGTGCCACCATGCCCAGCTAAGTTTCCCATTTTTTTGTAGAGACGGGGTCTAACTGTGTTACCTAAGCTAGTTTCAAACTCCTGGGCTCAAGCAGTCCTCCTGCTTCAGCCTCCCAAAGTGCTGGGATTACAGGCGTGAGCCACCACACCTGGCCAGCATACTGTTTTCAGGGTTAATCTATGTCACAGCGTGTATCACTATCTTATTCCTTTTTGTGGCTGAATAATATTACATTGCATGGATGTACCACATTTTATCTGTTCTTCAGTTGATGGACATTTGAGTTGTTTCTACTTCTTAGCTATTAGGAATAATGCTGTTATGAATCTGTTCTAGTCACTTTGAGAGAGATCCGTGCCATAGAAGAGAAGTAGGGGACTGGGGCTACTATTCTTTCTCTTGCTGCCTTTTCACTCCTCTGCTCCTAAAGTGGGAAACCTCCATCCATAGTTTCTTCAGCCTTCTGGAGAAAGCTTGGAATCCCTCCTGCTTCTGGCTCCCTCTGTTCCATGCTGATAGGCACAGGAATATGAACATGAGTAGGGCTACTGCTGTACCTTTCTTACTCTACCATTAACTTGGTAATGCCTAGTTCATTCCCCAATGTAATTTTCATAGCAACTTTTATAGTTTTTATACTAAATACATGATTTGCTTAGTTTTATCACCTCATCAAAAAAGCTCTGTTATCAGGCTGGGCCCGGTGGCTCAAGCCTATAATCCCAGTACCTTGGGAGGCCAAGGTGGGCAGATCACTTGAGGTCAGGAATTCGAGACCAGCCTGGCCAACATGTTGAAACCCTGTCTCTACTAAAAACACAGAAAAATTAGCTGGGCGTGATGGCGGGTGCTGGTAGTCCCAGCTGCTCAGGAGGCTGAAGCATGAGAATCACTTGAACCCAGGAGGTGGAGGTTGTAGTGAGCCAAGATTGCGCCACTGCACTCCAGCCTGGGTGACAAAGAGAGACTCTGTCTTAAAAAAAAACAAGCCACCACCAAAAAAGGCCACCTTTATCAATCAAATACAGTCACATGTCACTTAATGATGGGGATATGTTCTGAGAAATGTGTCATTTTGCAATTTCGTTGTTGTGCGAACATAACAGAGTGTACTTACACAAACCTAGATGGTGTAGCCTTCTACACACCTAGGCTACGTGGTATAGCCGGTTGCACCGAGGCTAGAAACCTGCACAGCATGTTACTGTACTGAATACTGTACATAATCCTAAGACGATGGTATTTGTGTATTTAAACATAGAAAAAGTATGGTAAAAATATCATATAAAAAATATATATAAAAGGCACACCTGTATAAGGGCACTTACCATGAATGGAGCTTCCAGGACTGGAAGTTGTTCTGGGTGAGTCAGTGAGTGAGTGTGAGTACCCAGAACATTACTGTACACTTTACAAGCACTGTACACTTGGCCATACTAAATTTATTTTAAAAACATATATTCAACAATAGATGAACCTAACCTACTATAACTTTCTTACATTTTATAAACTTTTTTTTTTAACTTCTTGACTCTTGTAGTAATACTTAGCTTAAAACACAATGCAGTACAGCTATACAAAAATTTTTTTAAAAATTTTTTTCTGAGATGGAGTCGCCCTCTGTCACCCAGGCTGAAGTGCAGTGGCACGATCTTAGCTCACTGCAACCTCTGCCTCCTGGGTTCAAGTGATTCTCCTGCCTCAGCCTCCTGAGTAGCTGGGATTACAGGCTCCTGCCACCACACCTGGCTAATTTTTGTATTTTAAGTAGAGATGGGGTTTCGCCATGTTGGTCAGGCTGGTCTTGAACAAATGACCTCAAGTGATCCGCCCACCTTGGCCTGCCAAAGTGCTGGCATTACAGGCATGAGCTACCATGCCTGGCCCAAAAGTATTTTCTTTTTATCTTCTATAAGCTTTAAATTTTGTTTTTAACTTTTTAAAGTTTTCTGTTAAAAACAAAGACACAAATACACACATTAGCCTAGCGCACAGAACTACATAGGGTCGAGATCATCAAGATGTCACTAAGTGGTAGGAATATTGTAGCTCCATTATAATCTTACGGGACCACTGTCATACATGCCCTTTACTGTTGACCAAAATGTTATTATGTGACGTATGACTGTACTTATTCTATGCCAGGCACTTTTTAAGTACTGTATATTAATTATTTAATACTCTGAGCAACGCTTTGATGTTGGTACTATTATCACCCTCATATTTTAGAGGAGGAAATTGAGATTCAAAGAGGTCAAGCAGGCCCAGTGCGGTAGCTTACGCCTATAGTCCTAGCACTTTGGGAGGGCAAAGTGGACGGGTCACCTGAGGTCAGGAGTTCAAGACCAGCCTGGCCAACATGGTGAAATCTTGTCTCTACCAAAATACAAAAATTAGCCTGGCACGATGGCAGGTGCTGGTAGTCCCAGCTACTTGGGAGGCTGAGATGGGAGAATCGCTTGAACCCAGGAGACAGTGGTTACAGTGAGCTGAGATCGTGCCACTGCACTCCAACCTGAGCAGTGAGCAAGACTCCATTTCAAAAAAAAAAAAAAAGTTAAGCAGGCAGGGTGCAGTGGCTTTGGGAAGCCAAGGCAGGAGGATTGCTTTGAAACCAAGAATTTGAAACCAGCCTGGGCAACATAGTGAGAACCCTGTGTCTACCAAAAGGTAAAAATAAAAAAATTGGCTGGGTATGGTGGCATGTGCCTGTAGTCCTAGCAACTTGGGAGGCTGAGGCGGAGGATTGCTTGAGCCCAGGAGGTTAAGGCTGCAGTGAGTGAACTATGATCGTGCCACAGTACTCCAGCCTGGGTGACACAGTGAAACCCTACCTCTTAAAAAAACCAAAAGGGTTAAGGAGTTTGCTCGAGGTAACATAGCTAGTATGTGTATTGGGGTTCTAACCCAAGTAGTATGACTGTAGAGCTCTGATTGTTAAAATGGCATAGGGTGAGGGAAGACCACACTTTTTTTTTTTTTTTTTTTGAGACAGAGTTTCATTCTTGTTGCCCAGGCTGGAGTGCAATGGCATGATCTCGGTTCACCACAACCTCCACCTTCTGGGTTCAACCAATTCTCCTGCCTCAGCCTCCCAAGTAGCTGGGATTACAGGCATGTACCACCACACCCAGCTAATTTTGTATTTTTAGTAGAGACAGGGGTTCTCCATGTTGGTCAGGCTGGTCTTGAACTCCTGACCTCAGGTGATCTGCCCACCTCGGCCTCCCAAAGTGCTGGGATTACAGGCGTGAGCCACTGTGCCTGGCCACTTTCTGCTTATTTTTAACAAATTGCTTTTCCTCTAAGCTGCCTACCTGCCCTTTGAATAAGAAGAGCCCCCTTTATGGGCAACTCAGTCTGCGCCAGGGAGACTTCTGCCCCTGGGTTTGGGGTCATTCTCTCTCCCAAGTGGTCCTCTGGTGTTCAATGGCTGCAGTAGGGGTGCTGTGGAGCCACACGGGCTCTGCCTGGCAGAGGCTGGACTGGGCTCCATTTTCCCCTGGAGAAGCAGGTTGATGGAAAGACCTCTCTACTGGATAAGTTTGTGCAGCCTGCCTCAGGGGAATTCCACTTGTTCTTGCCTCTGCCTGGGAAAGCCAGGTTCCCTCTTGTTGGAGGTGGGGCTGGGGCTGGATGTAGCATAGGCAGAAAAGGCCTTGGGGTGCTGCTTGGTGCATGCTGAGCCCTGTGTCCCTGCCCTGGGGAGTGTGGAGTCCTGCCCGCTTTCTTCCTCACACACCCCTGGACTCCAGGCCTGACCTTTAAGGGCGTGTGCTTATGCATGTTGATGGGCATGTCTCAGCCCAGTGCATGTGCCTGGGAGTCATGATCCTTCCAGGTGGTGTGCAGGCTTCCCTGATGGAACCTCTAGTAGGTTTCCTGAGTGTGTGTGCTTGACTTTGGCCACCCCTGGGCAGTGTCCCTAATCTGTTCCCTGACCTTTTGATTTCTTAGAACTTCAAGTTCTCTGTGCAAATGGCTTCTTTCTGGGTGTTTGAGTTTTGCTGTGTTCCAGAGCTCCCTGATGTGCTGCTGTGATGTTGGGGGCCACCAGATTCTGTGTGAGCACAAGCAGGTTCTTCACCTCCCTCCTTGTCTCCCTGCTTTTCTTATCTGATCATCCTTACACTGCCCCCAGCCCCCGCACTCTTGTTCCTCCTGTGCCTGTTGCTTTAGGAGCCAGCTCAGGTATCCTAGAAACAAGGAGAGAAACAAAACTCAGAAAATTCTCTGAGTCCCAGAGGCGAATATCAAACCAAAACAAAGTTTTCTGAAAGGAAATGGAACAGCACAGGAAAGGAGGGTGGGCATTGTGTCAGGGAGAGGTGGGTAGGAGCTCCAGGCTGAGCATGGAGCCTGTCCTAGTGGCTCCTACATCCCTTGGCTTTTGTTTCCCCATGGGAAGCCCCCCTACCAGAGGATGTCAGACAGCCCCTTTGAGAGACTTAGTTGAGCTGAACACCGTTAATTGTTGGGCCTTTTCCCCAGCCAGCTTAGTGGAGATGGATGTTCCAGCCCAGCACAGCCCCTGGGCACCTGTGCCCCTGTGCCTAGTCCTGAGAATGGGTTTCTCCTGGCTCCCATGCCAGAGTGGCCTGGGTGAGTGTCCTGCGCACAGCTGCTCCTCTCCCGCTGGGGTGGGAAGTGTCCTAGTGAGGTAACAGGGTGCTAAGAAGAGATCTCTTGGTTGATTTAAGTGGGGAGGAAAAGAGGGAACCCCTGCTCTCCTGAGGAGGCCCTCCATTTACTCAGCCCATGTTAGAAATGATGTTGAGATCCTCAGCTTGGAAGCATTGCACTGGGTGTGACGGAATCCGCCTCCTGAACTGTGTTCTCGTGGCACCTGAGCTGAAGGAACACAGAGCTGCCTTCTTACTCTCTGTAGGGAATTCGCCAGGGACAGTGGAGAGACCCGTGGACCTGAGAGAAGAAAAGGCTGGGACTTGGTGCCCAGGATCACGCAGTGTGTTAGCAGACAGGCCTGTGACCTTAGTGTTCTGCTCTTTCCACCTCAGCGCTGCCCTTGAGCATCAAGGAGTCCTAAATGCCTGAGGTGCGGGAGAAACATGGACCTCTCCCCAGGGCCCTGGTTCACACTCTGCTACACAGGAGGTTCTTGGCAGCCAGGGCTTTGAGATCTTGCAGCTAGTGACTTGAAGATGTATTCACTCATTTACAAATAATTACTGAGGGCCTATCTTCTAGGCCCTGGGAACTTAACAGTAAGTAAAACAGACCAAAAATACCATCCTCACAGAACTGGCAGTCTGGTGTGTGAAGATGGATCCCCACCCCCAATGTAAGTTATAAGCATAATTACAAGTTGATGTGTGCTTTGGAAACAGTATAAGCAGTAGCAGTGACGGGGGTAGGGTTGTAATGATAAATAGGGCTGGAGGGCGACATTTGAGCGAGGCCAGAAGCCCCTTTGGTATGCTTCTGTGAGTCACTCTCAGATTTTACCTGGTCTGAAAGAAACAATTCAAAGGCCCAGGGTCCCTGGTTGATCTTGTGTGCCCTGCTCCCTGTCTGTGCTACCCCGTGCATAGCTCATCCCGTCCGGGGGATGGAGAGTGGTAGGAGGTGGATCCTGTGGGAATCCTGGGCTCTGTGGTAGCAGCAGGCCTGGACCTGTGTAGGGAAGGGGGATGTTGAAGGCTTGGCCCTTCCTGGGCAGTAGGCCCAGCACCTGGCGCCAGTACTCCACAGCGTGACTCCCCCAGGCTGAGGCCTTACACCCTCCCCGTGAGAGTGAGCAGCCGCCCTGCACCCTCGGGTGCTGAGTTGCGGGACTCGGCTGGTTGGGCCAACCCAGCCCTTGGCATGTGGTGGATCCCAGCCAGCACTGCAGCAAGGGCTCACCCTGCTAGGCAGGGTCAGGGGATGTGGAGGGAAAGATTGATACAAACCGTGCCCCGCGCTCCTCTCCCCGGCTGACCTAGGAGCTTGCTCAGAATTCACCAAGAAGGCTGAGAGGGCTCCTTGGTGCTTCTGAGAACAGGTTGGGAGGGCGTCAACAAGCCAAGCACACAGGGAGCCCTGGCCATGCTGCTGTCACTTCAGCATCTGTGTTATCGTCCCTGCATGTGGAGCTGTGGCCATGATTGCATGCTCTCTTTCTTTCTCTTGTTGGATGGCTTCCAAATATCAATAATTAGAAACAAAAATAGTTGCTTAAGGGACGACCTCTGGTGTTTCCTTTTCTTGCTTAGCTCTTCCATGGCACACCTGAGAATTTCTTAGGCTATACTGGGAGCAGGGGGATGTTAGAGGAGGGAGAGATTGCCTCATTGCCATTGCCTCTAGCCAGTCATCCTTCTATCTACGTAGTGTTCCTACATATACACACACACACACCATTCATCCTTCTTTTTCCACCATGGAGCTGAACATAGAAGGAGGAGGAAACAGGATATTGTGTCCCAGGAAGACTGAGTTTGTATGCAGTGACTTGGAAAGTGTTTTAAGCAGTCTGATGCACTACCCTTTAAAGGCTGAAATACTGCTTTGGGATGAGAATTAAGGGAAAACTCACAAGCTTGCAAATAGAGCCCACTTTTTCTGGATTTGGGATACGGTTGGCTGGATTATGCATTGAGTCAATTCAATTAGATCAACTCTCAGCTGAAGCCCTTTACCATTGTTCCTGTGGAACTCATCAGAAAGCTAGGGAACCTGTCCCCATTTAGACTGAGCCTTTGCTGGAGAGAGGAGCCTGCAGAGGGCCTCAGGTCAGCACAGACTGCAAGAAGGTTCAGAAAACGTTGGTTAACCACTGAGAACTTTCTGGGCTCTGAATTCATGATGGTGGCAGGCCTGGGGCTATAACTTTTCATATACTGCATAAAGTATTAAAACCTAAATGTCTAAATCTGGCTGGGCACAGTGGCTCACGCCTGTAATCCCAACACTTTTGGAGGCCAAGATGGGTGGATCACCTGAGGTCAGGAGTTTGGGACCAGCCTGACCGATATGGTGAAATCACATCTCTACTAAAAATACAAAAAAATTAGCCAAGCTTGCTGATGGGTGCTTGTAATCCCAGCTACTCGGGAGGCTGAGTCAGGAGAATTGCTTGAACCCGGGAGGTGGAGGTTGCAGTGAGCCGAGATCACATCACCGCACTCCAGCCTGAGTGACAAGAGCAAAACTCCATCTCAAAAAAAAAAGAAAAAAAATCTAAATATGTGGACTTTGAACTCTGTTATAATTTTCTTTTTCTTTCTTTCTTTCTCCTTCCTTTCCTTTCCTTTCCTTTCCTTTCCTTTTCCTTTTCCTTTTCCTTTTCCTTTTCCTTTTCCTTTTCCTTTTCCTTTTCCTTTTCCTTTTCCTTTTCCTTTTCCTTTTCCTTTTCCTTTTCCTTTTCCTTTTCCTTTTCCTTTTCCTTTTCCTTTTCCTTTTCCTTTTCCTTTTCCTTTTCCTTTTCCTTTTCCCTTTCCTTTCCTTTCCTTTCCTTTCCTTTCCTTTCCTTTCCTTTCGAGTCTCACTGTCCCCCAGGCTGGAGTGCAGTGGTGTGATCTCGGCTCACTGCAAGCTCCGCCTCCCGGGTTCCCGCCATTCTCCTGCCTCAGCCTCCTGAGTAGCTGGGACTACAGGCGCCCGCCACCACGCCCAGCTAATTTTTTGTATTTTTAGTAGAGACAGGGTTTCACTGTGTTAGCCAGGATGGTCTCGATCTCCTGACCTTGTGATCCACCCGCCTTGGCCTCCCAAAGTGCTGGGATTACAGGCGTGAGCCACCGTGCCTGGCTTTGTTATAATTTTCATGTGCCTCCTCAAGAGCGATGGGGTGCAGAGTTTCCAAAGCCATCTTGCTTTTGTCATACTTTTTTTTTTTTTTTTTTTTTTGGAGACAGAATCTAGTTCTTGTCTCCCAGGCTGGAGTGCAATGGCATGATCTCAACTCACTGCAGCCTTCACCTCCCAGGTTCAAGCAATTCTTCTACCTCAGCCTCCCAAGTAGCTGGGATTACAGGCACCTGCCACCACACCTGGCTTATTTTTGTATTTTTAGTAGAGATGGGGCTTCACCATGTTGGCCAGCCTGGTCTTGAACTCCTGACCTCAGGTGGTCTGCCTGTCTTAGCCTCCCAAAGTGCTGGGATTATAGGCATGAGCCACGGTGCCCGGCCTGTTATAATTTTTAAAACCCTCCTGACTGTGACATTCTTGAAGGGGAAGCAGGAGACTAGAAGGTGGTATAAAAAGAGAAAGGAGTTCAAGACTAGCCTGGGCAACATGGCAAAACCCTATCTCTACAAAAAAATACAAAAATTAACTGGGTGTGGTGGCATGTGCCTGTAATCCCAGCTACTTGGGAGGCTGAGGTGGGAGGATTGCTTGTCCAGGAGGTTGAGGCTGCAGGGAGCTGTGATGGTGCCATGGTGCCACTGCACTCCAGCCTGGGTGACAGAGCAAGACCCTGCCTCCAAAAAGAAAAAAAAGGAAAGAAAGAAAGGAAGGAAGGGCTAAGCAGGGTGGCATGAGCCTGTAATCCCAACTACTTGGGAGGATGAGGCGGCAGGATTACTTGAGTCCAGGAGTTCAAGACCAGCTTGGGCAACATAGTGAGACCTGGTCTCAAAAAAACGGAAAAAGGAAACAGGAACAAGGAAAGAGTAGGAAATGGAGAAAGAAGGAGAAAAAAAAAAAAAAAAAAACAGGAAGAGTTGAGGGGTTAGAGGAGAAAAGTGACTTAGGAATTCCACAGCTGTTGGGCAACCTGGCAGTTCTGGGCATATCTGGTCACATCGGAGGTCCCAGTGTCCCCAAATTTGCATATTGAAGTGGTTTATTGAGCCCAAGATGCTTAGCACTCACTAGCAACTTGCACCTACCTCCCTTCAAGCTTCCAGCCAGTAGTGGCATTCAGATACGGGGGCTGCAATGGGGTCCTACTAGGGAAAGTTAGGTCTGGGGGTAGTAGCTGTCTGCTCTTTCTCTCCTCCCTGCCTTTCCTATTCGCAGCCTGCAGGCTTGCTCTTGTTTGCTAGTTCCAGTGTTAACGAAGAGTTGAGGCAGAAGGGGCAACGGGCCAGGGCCTGCTGACAGCCAAGAAGCCTAAAGAGAAGCTGCCTGGCTGTTGGCCTTTGGCTTCTTGCCCCTGATTCCTACTACCCAGCTTCCGTCTCCAGAGCTGCCTCTGGAAAGGCAGGACCTGATTCCATCCAGCAGCCTTGCTGCCTGGTGGGAGAGGTTGCCCCCCCTCTCTCTGTGAGGCAGGCAGAGTCCCTGATTGTCTGCTTCTGGCAGTCGGGGGGCTCTTCTCAGGTTTTTTGGGGCCAGGGATTCTCAGGGTGGGGCTTGGGACCTCCGTGGCACTGTAGGGCTTTCCCAGGCCTTCTCAGGCTATCTCTATCCCTCTACCCCATCTTACTGAGCCTTTCTGCTATGTGGCCCCTTCCTGGCCTCCCACTTCCTTCCTCATTCAACACATACAGGGTGTGGGGGGCCAGCTCTTGCCAAGTACACACGTGGGTGCACATGTGAGAGACCTTACATCTTCAGGCACACATGCTTGATACACGTGTGACCCCAAGCCTGTGAATGGGCTGTGCACCTGAGGCCTGCTTTGTCCAAATCACATTTCTTCTCCCCTCCTACACCCCTTCCTGGGGTATACGGAAGAGCTGCGGGATGGCCTGTGTCCCTGCCAGCCCTTTGTGGGTATGGCCAGAGATAGAGCTGGTATTTAGGGGTCTGGTTCGGGGGACAGGCTTCCAGGGAGTCCTTATGACTCTCATGGGGCTACAGAGATAGGCCCTCTTGGGTGGGGAAAAGGAGCAAGAACAGGTTGCCAGGAGAAAGCGGTAGAGGCTGGGCGAGGTGGCTCATGCCTGTAATCCCAGCGCTTTGGGAGGCAGATCACTTGAGCTCAAGAGTTTGAGACCAGCCTGGGCAACGTGGCAAGATCCTGTGTCTACAAAAAAAACAACAACAAAGATTAGCTGGCATGGTGGCACATGCTTGTGGTTCCAGCTACTAGGGAGGCTAAGGTGGGAGGATTGCTTGAGCCTGGGAAGTTGAGGCTGCACTGAGCCATGTTTGCACCACTGCACTCCCGCTGGGGTGACAGAGTGAGACCCTGTCTCAAAAAAAAAAAAAAAAAAAAAAGCAGTGGAACCCTTGTGCTGTCTCTACCCAGCTCCCTCTGCTGGGTGACTGGAAGTCCTGGGTGGCCTGGAGGGCTCCTGGGGGAGCTGTGGTTTGGTGCTGAGCCTGTTGTCTGCTCATCCCCTCAGGTGTGTGGTTGTGTTGTTCAATCCCCGGAAACACAAACAGCACCACATCCTCAACAGTTCCAGGTAAATGGGCCGGGTCCTCAGGATGCCTCTTCCTTCTAGGAGCTATGAGAAGGGCACTATCTGGAGTTTCTGTGGCTCTGGGGGCTGGGACCTGGTTGGAGCGTAAGGTCAGATGCGGAAGTGCCACATGTGCCATTGGTGTCTGCTGGTCTCACCTTTTGAGAGGCTGGGAGGGGGCTAGGCTTAGGCCAGGATGCCAGTGCCCCTCTGAGCCTGCCCCATCTCTTGCAGGAAAACCATCACTGCCCTTGCCTTCTCCCCTGATGGCAAGTACTTGGTCACTGGAGAGGTGAGTGAGGAAGAGGGCTGGCAGTACTGTAAAGAGGGCAGGTGTCCTGGCCTCAGCAGAGAGCTGCGGTCCTAGGCCTGCGCTCACTTTGGCTTCTGAAACAGACATCAAATCCTGGTTTTCGCTATACCTTAAAACAGTGGTTCTCAAGCTTTAGTGTACATCAGAATCACTTGGAGGGCTTGTGAAAGCACACATCGCTAGGCTGGTCCTCAGAGTTTCTGCTTCTGTAGGTCTGGGATGGGGTTTCGAAATGTGCATTTGTAAGAAATTCCAAGATAGTACTGATGCTGCTGGTCAGGGAAGGGTGCTTTGGAAACCACTGCCTTAACTATTCCTTACCCCCGGGGGCCCCCTGCTGGGCTCAGGAGGAACGCCTCTGTCCCGGCGGCAAATAGACCTGAGTGGTAGTGGCTCTCAATGCCGGCTGCCCATCAGAACCATTCAGGGAGCCTTGAATAACCAGAAGTACAGACGGGCACCCAGAGATGCTGACTAAACTCCGGGGCCACTTTCTCCCTGATAATCACTGTTGCTCTCAGATCTTTACCATATTTCCTCTGTACCCTGCCCTGACTTTTGGCCGGGAGAATGATGGTATCCAGTGACTGAGGAGGCGAGGGCCCCACTCTGGAAAACAAACAGGGGCTGTATGCCTGTGGAGAACTCAAGAACTCACTTCCAGTTCTTGCCTCCCTGCAGAGTGGGCACATGCCTGCCGTGCGGGTTTGGGACGTGGCAGAGCGCAGCCAGGTGGCCGAGCTGCAGGAGCACAAGTATGGTGTGGCTTGTGTGGCTTTCTCTCCTAGCGCCAAGTACATCGTCTCTGTGGGCTACCAGCATGACATGATCGTCAACGTGTGGGCCTGGAAGGTGAGTGGCTGGGTGGGATGGCCTGGCAGCCTCACAGGGGTCAAGTGTCAGCTGGGGAGGCAAGAGACTGCTGGCCTGCATGGCTCCACTCCACCCCACTGAACCATTCTCATTCTAGAAAGTTATTTGAAGCAGAAAAGAGCAACCGTGTGGCCAAGCATGTTGGTAGAAGGAGCTAACTTTATGCCTTCAGGGACTTCTGCAGGAAATGAATCTTTTCAGCTCCTCTAGAAAGGGATTATTTCCCCACCCCTCTTTTTCTGGCCAGTAAATTCTGGAAAAAACGCTTTTTCAAGTACAAATTCGAATTCTCCTCCATTCTCTGAGTCACTGTCTTCTTAGCTCCAAGAGACAGGGCCTTGATTCTTCCTTTGGCATCCCCTCTAGAAAAACATTGTGGTGGCCTCCAACAAGGTGTCCAGTCGGGTGACAGCAGTGTCCTTCTCTGAGGATTGCAGCTACTTTGTCACTGCAGGCAACCGGCACATCAAATTCTGGTATCTCGATGACAGCAAGACCTCAAAGGTGAGGTGCTAAAGCTGGGAGTAGCCACCAAGTCCCCGGCCAGGGCCTGCCCAGCCCACCCCGGGAGACTCTGCCCGACTTGGGTCTCTCTCTGCATTCCCAGCAGTCATGCAGAAGTTTTGGATGAGCCAGATGCTGTCTGGGCTGAGGAGTAGGCTCAAAGAGCACGGGGGTGCTGGAGGCATCCCCTGTCCTCTCCTAGGGCCTGGTTTCCAGGGGCAGGCTCTGGGGTGGATAGGGGGGTAACAGTGGTGTACGTCCACAGGTGAATGCCACTGTGCCCCTGCTGGGCCGCTCAGGGCTGCTGGGAGAGCTGCGGAACAACCTATTCACTGATGTGGCCTGTGGCAGAGGGAAGAAGGCGGACAGCACCTTCTGCATCACGTCCTCAGGGCTGCTGTGCGAGTTCAGTGATCGAAGGCTTTTGGACAAGTGGGTGGAGCTGAGGGTAAGTACCTCTGTCCCCAGGGGTAGGGTCTACCCATGTCTCAGCTTAGGGGAGAACTAGTGCCCAGGGCTTCAGACTAGGGGCTGGGCCCTCATGCATATGGGAGATCCCAGGAGAACGAAGCTTGGGGGAGCTAGAGCTTGGCCCAGTTCCAGCCCTTGGTGATCTGTGTAACTGCCTCCTCTCTGCTCTTTCTGTCTCTCTTTCCCCTGCTTTCCTCTTCTGCTCAGAACACAGACAGCTTCACAGTAAGTGGTGCCTGCACCCTCCTCTCTTTCTCATGCTGTTTCCTTCTCTTCACTGGGCTTTTCTTACTGGATCCTCTGGTGCCTAGAAGAATCCTCAATTCCTATCCCCTGGCTGGACAGGGCTGAGGGCTCAGAATAGAGCAGCTGGGCAGCTTTTCCCTTGCCCCTGCCTTGGCTGGTCCCTCCTCTTGGCAGGTGGCTGTTGATGGGTGGGGAGGAGAGAAGACTGAGTGGGCAGGTGGCCTTGCTGAGCTGAGCCACTCTGCCCACAGACCACAGTGGCCCACTGCATCTCTGTGAGCCAAGACTACATCTTCTGTGGCTGTGCTGATGGCACCGTGCGCCTTTTCAACCCCTCTAACCTGCACTTCCTTAGCACCTTGCCCCGACCCCATGCTCTGGGGACAGACATTGCCAGCATCACTGAGGCCAGGTGAGCTACGTGGGCCCCCTTCCTCCATTCGTAGCCTTACCCCTGCCCAGTCTTTCTTGTCAGTGCCTCAGGGAGCAGGCGAAGAGTGTATTGATGCCCCAGAGATTACTGGGAACACCTCTTTAGACAGAAGAATTTGGGTTTATTGGTACTTGTTGCAACCAAGGAGACCCCACCCTGTGGAGGACTGTGGAGAGTCTCAGTAAGTGGGTGTTAGAAGGGGCATATGGGATTTGGGCTTGCGTTGGGTGATTTTAGGAGTAGTTCAAGGGATTGAAGTATTCTGGTTGGATGCTGTCAGGAGCTAGGGGGCAATTCTACAGTGGCACATCTTGTTAATTTATCTAAGAGGTGAAGGAAAGGTATGGGGCTAAAGCTGTATTTGGTCAAGAAGCCGCCAGCAGTCATGTAGATGGGAAAGGTGGTGTTTGGTCATCGTTGTGGTTTGTGTGGTGATCTTGTTTTTATTTGTGCACAGAGTAGTCGTGGTTTTGTTTTGCCCCATCACAGCCATAGAATTACCTTGTCTAACGTTGGTGTTCTGTGAAACTGTGTTCATCCGAACACCAAGGCCCAGCAGCTAGCGCCGGGTCAGGTTCCTGCTGCTGGCTAGTAGGGGCTCCTTTCTTCTCTCAAGCAACTACTTCCAAACCTGCAGGTCCGGGAAGGGCTCCTCACGCACTGCTCCTTCCATTGTGGATTGGCTTCTCTTTTCAGTCCCTTCAGTCTCACTAGTGTGCCCTGTCCTCTCCCTACAGTCGCCTCTTCTCTGGAGTGGCCAATGCCAGGTATCCAGACACCATTGCCTTGACCTTTGATCCTACTAATCAGTGGCTGTCTTGTGTGTACAACGATCATAGCATTTATGTTTGGGATGTGAGGGACCCCAAGAAAGTGGGCAAGGTGTACTCGGCTCTGTATCATTCTTCCTGCGTCTGGAGTGTGGAGGTATGTGGGCTGGCTGGCTGGCTGGAGACTGGCCAGGTTGGCTGGGATACCATTTTGAGGACAGAAAGTAGGGATCCCCAAGTATAATCTTAGATTCCTGCTGCCTCCCTGTTTCTCCAGTGAATTCCCTGGGATAGATCCTGGGGACTGAATTTGAATGTTACAGGCTTCCCCAGTGTGCCCCATCCTTAGTTTTGCCTCGGTGATCTTGAACAAGTTACTGAATTTGACCAAGCTTCAGTTTCCTCAACTGTAAAATGGTGTACTTGCTTCACCTAATTGTTCTAAGAATACAATGAAATAATGTAAGTGGGAGGCATAGAAGAGTGCCTGATTTATAGTGGGTGCTTCCCCTTGGTCATAATGAAGAGTATATACTAGTTATGCATGGCCTGTGACAGGCACTGGACTAAGTCCTGGCCACCATTCCCTCTTTCGTCCCATTCCCTTTCATCTCCTTGGGTAGGCAGAGGACTGCTCCCGAATGGAGGTCTGATTGTGTTCCCTCGGCCCCTTCAGGTCTACCCCGAAGTGAAGGACAGTAACCAGGCCTGCCTGCCCCCCAGTTCCTTCATTACCTGCTCCTCAGACAACACCATCCGCTTATGGAACACAGAGAGCTCCGGGGTGCATGGCTCCACCCTCCACCGAAACATCCTCAGCAGTGTGAGCCCTGAGGCTGTGGGGCCCTGCTTCACCCTCAGTGCCCCCCTCCCCACAGCTTTTACACCTTGTTATTGGGAACGGGTCCCTAGGCCTTGGCTTTCCAGCCTTCACTTGGCTGTGCTCTGTGGTCCAAGGGTTTGTTTTGCCCAGCTGTCTTCCCCTTACAGCTGTACCGGTCAGGCCTGCCTCATCTACCTCTTCTAACCTGTTCCACTAGGACCTCATTAAAATCATCTATGTGGATGGGAACACCCAGGCCCTGCTGGACACAGAGCTGCCTGGAGGAGACAAAGCGGATGCGTCCCTGATGGATCCCCGCGTGGGCATCCGCTCGGTGTGTGTCAGCCCCAATGGACAGCATCTAGCATCAGGGGACCGTATGGGCACACTTAGGTAATGCCAGGCCCTGGGTGGGTACTGACTGCCGCTCGTGATGCAGAGTCAGGTGTTTAGAACTTTAGGGAGGGTTGGGCTCAAAAAGGTTGGGCAACAAGATACTTATTTACAAGGGAAAGGTAATAACTTTACAATGAGTAAACCTAGCAGAAATCATCTTCCCCAAGTGGTCAGGCCTAACATCCTCCTATCAACATCATGATGCCCGTAATAGGATGTACTAGGAAGGATGTGACATTGTTTCTGTGGTATTCTTACCAAAAATGCATAAACTCAATGTAGGCGTGAGAAAACATCCAACAAACTCAAATTGAGGTACATACCACAGAGTAACTGATCAGTACTCTTCAAAAGCATCAAGATCATTAAAAGTAAAGAAAGACTGGAGAACTGTTACAGACCACAGAAATCTAAGGAGAAGTAACTAAATGCAATTTGGACTCTGGATAGGATCTGGAGTCAAGAAAAAGGACATAGCAGGAAAACTGGGGAAATTTGAATAAGTTTTCTAATTAATAGTATTATACCAACATAAATTTCCTAGTTTTGATAATTACACTATTGTTATGTAAGATGTTAACATTAGGGGAAGCTGGGTAAGGGAAACATGGAAGCGCTCTGTTCTTTCAGCAACTTTTCTCTAAGCCTAAAAGTTCACAAAAAGGAAAAAGGTAGGAGGAGAAAATGTAGAAGTGGGCGTGAGTCCTTCTTCCTGCGGCCTGGCCATCACCTCTTCCCACCTCTCCTCATCTTTGCAGGGTGCACGAACTTCAGTCCCTGAGTGAAATGCTGAAGGTGGAGGCCCATGACTCTGAGATTCTGTGCCTGGAGTATTCTAAGCCAGACACAGGTCAGGAGAATGCCCGGAATGGCACAGGGCTCCTGCAGTCCTGCTGGTGCCACTTATATTTGTCCTGGCTCTTGGATGTGGGGTCGGTAATCTTTGGATCATTGTGTCTTTGCTGGTTTAGAGGAGGACAGTTCTGTCCTTGCTCTGTGGTTCACATGGCTTGGGGATATGGGGCTCAGTTCCCTTGGGGCTCTTTGCCAGGCCCAGATAAGGGCTGTTCAGGGCACTCATGGGCTGATGGAGTTCTTCCATCCCCAGGTCTGAAACTGCTAGCATCGGCGAGCCGGGACCGGCTGATCCACGTGCTGGATGCCGGGCGGGAGTACAGCCTACAGCAGACACTGGACGAACACTCATCCTCCATCACTGCTGTCAAGTTTGCAGGTGCAGGCAGGGTGAATGAGACACATCCTGCCACACTCACCCCTGCTGCCATCTGCCTCCCATCTCCATGAGAAGGGTCTGCTAGTCGTTGGGGAGTGTTGGACAGCAGCTGGGAGGCCTGGAACTGGTTGGGAAGATAGGTGGAACAGAGACTCTCAGTGCAGGGACTTGAGCCAACCAGGTTGGACTGAGGAGAAGGAGAAAGGCAAACCTGAGTTTCCAGGTTTAATTTAGTTGGTTTTCCCTAGCATGTAGAGTAGCTTGATGGGGGATCTCATGGAGGGAAGGTGGGAGACAGGCTGCTCCCATGTGTGAGAACAGTGGGAACAGCTGGGCCTCCCTCCTTCATAGCCAGCGATGGGCAAGTCCGCATGATCAGCTGTGGAGCCGACAAGAGCATCTACTTCCGCACTGCGCAGAAGGTGAGGGCACTGGGCTTTCCTGAGAGGGGTGGGGCAGGGCAGGGTCTGCCATTCCCTGCCTAAGGTTACAAGAGGTGAAGGGAGGCGCAAGTAGGGCTCTTGGGGCCTGGTGAGGCATTTGAGTGTGGGCCTGCCCACATGCTCCACCCCTGCAGTCTGGAGATGGAGTGCAGTTCACACGGACACACCACGTGGTGCGGAAGACGACGCTCTATGACATGGATGTGGAGCCCAGCTGGAAGTACACGGCCATCGGCTGCCAGGACCGAAATATTCGGTGGGCATCCCCTCCTCAGACTCTCTGCCCACGTTCCTTCATCGCCCTAGGGGGTCAGCTCTGTGCAGCTAAGTTCCCACATCTGTCGTTCTGTACAGGACTTTGTACTCCCTTGAGCCTACAATACTTTGCCTCACCCAAGAGGTGGTAGCCCGTTTGCTGCTGGTGGTAGCTCCCAGAGAGTGTAGACTGGGAGCGAAAGCTGGCATTTCCATCCCCCAGGCGTGTTCCACCTTCACCGCCTCCTCACGTGAAAGAGACTGTGTTTCTTACAGGATATTTAACATCAGCAGCGGGAAGCAGAAGAAGCTGTTTAAAGGGTCACAGGGTGAGGATGGCACACTCATCAAGGTAAGGACCCAGGAGGGGGCACCGGCTAGGGGATCGGGGACAGAGTGGTGCTGGATGGGAGGGACTGGTACATCCCGTGTCCTCCAGCTGCACACCCTGCTCCTCAGGTACAGACAGACCCCTCAGGGATCTACATTGCCACCAGCTGTTCCGACAAGAATCTCTCCATTTTTGACTTCTCCTCAGGCGAGTGTGTGGCCACCATGTTCGGCCACTCAGGTGAGTGTAGTCCTGAATACCTGAGTAGAAGCTGATACCTGCATAAACCTGAGTGAGTTCTACCCCTGAAACTTCACTCTTCTGTTAGTTTCTTGGGACCCACAGAGCTACCTGCCCCTACCCTGCAGCCAACCCCCGTGTCCACTGTTGGGACGGAGAGGACTTGGTTGGGAATTTAAGGTGGCTTATAGGCTGTATTCTTTGTTCTTCACAGAGATTGTCACTGGCATGAAATTTAGTAATGACTGCAAACATCTCATCTCTGTGTCTGGGGACAGGTGAGCAGAAGCCAGCTTCCCTGAGAGGCAGATTCTTACTCTGCCGCAGCACCCTGCACTCCCCTCTCTTCATTTTAGTGATGTCTCTGGGAAGTGGGGTTAACAGGAATATCTCTTGGCTGTGCCTGACCTGAAGTGGAGGGTGGCTCTGGTCTCCTTGCCAACCATGGATAAGGGGAACGAATGGCACTGCCCCCTTCAGAGTTCTGCCCACCCCCGCTTCAGCCAACTGTGTGGCTTTACCCCAGCTGCATATTTGTGTGGCGCCTGAGCTCTGAGATGACCATCAGCATGAGGCAGCGTCTGGCCGAGCTGCGCCAGCGTCAGCGGGGCGGCAAGCAGCAAGGACCATCCTCTCCCCAAAGGGCTTCTGGACCCAACCGGTGAGAACAGAATGTGGGCAAGTGATGGGTGGGTGTGCAGATGGTTTGCTGGGAGCTTTCCGCACTTCCTCCATGCTCTGGGCCTGCCGTTCACAACTCTGTCTCCCAAGACCTTACCTCTCACACAAGGATCCATGATGTCAGCCTCTTCCCCTTGTTGAGTCTCCTCTCCCCCCACTGAATCTTGTCTTCCCCGCCGTTGAGTCTCCTCTTCCTTCTTCCCCCATTAAGCCTCCTCTCCCCCTGTTGAGTCTCCTATCCCCATGCCCTTCCTTGTCTCGGACTCAGGCACCAGGCCCCATCGATGCTGTCTCCTGGACCTGCTCTCTCATCAGACAGTGACAAGGAGGGAGAAGATGAGGGGACTGAAGAAGAACTTCCAGCACTGCCCGTCCTTGCCAAGAATACCAAGAAAGCACTGGGTCTGTGGCAGTTGGGTGTGGGGGCAGATAGTCCCTCGTTGGTATAATGGCTAGATACGGTTTTTCTGGGACTCTGGGGTGAGAGCAGTGTGAGCTGAGGAAACTGAGGCATCACTGTGGCCACACAGGGTATGGGTTGATGGGGCCAGGGCTCCAGGGGTGGGTGGGCAGGAGACACCTGCCCTGACTGCCTGTTTCTGTCTAGCCTCGGTCCCCAGCCCTGCCTTGCCCCGAAGCCTGTCCCACTGGGAGATGAGTCGGGTGAGTCGCCATTGTTAAAATGTTCTTCCAAGGTTAGAGGAGGCAAAGGAAGGTGTGAGAATGGGGCTTTCTGGGCCTAGTAGGGGTATTGGGGCATGGGGTCTGCCCACATGCTGCACTCCTGTATCCAAGGAAGGCCTTGTCAGGGAAGTTGAAGCAGCTGGGCCAGTCCTGGGTACGGGGTGAAGAAAGCCCAGGTATTTCCTTCTTGTGGACCAGATGAGGTGGATGGAACACAGAGTTAGTCAGCACTGGGGAGGTATGGCACTTATTCAGCTGCCTGGTACCTGGAAGTAAATATCATCAGAGAACAGCTCAAGGTGGAGAGGGCAAAGGGCCTCTAAGCCAGATAGAACTAAAGTGCAGGAAATCAAGAATCCAAAGAGCGGAGATCTGGAGAAACAGTAGTTCTAAAGACCCCGGTTAGGAGGTAAGCAGAGAACTTCCAGAATAGTTAGAGGGAAAAGGCCATGAGGGGACCTATAACTGAGTGACTGCTCTGGGGTGGCCAGAGGGGGATCAAGGTTCAGAGCAAGTCCCCAAGCACCAGTACCTTCCGTTGTCAGCAACAGTTTCACAGAGTGATGATGCTGTGATGTCTCTGGAGCATCCTGACCGTCCAGGGGTCTCAGGCCTGGGCTATAGGTTTGTCCTCAGTGCTGTGAAGGGACTTTGGGGCCCCCAGCCATTGGAGCGATTAGGGTAGAGAGGCAAAAGTGAGGTAGAGAGGCAAAAGGAGTGGTTGGGGTAGACAGGCAGAAGTGGCCTTTGCCCTGGGCTGGGTTTCTTGGAGGACTCTTGGTCGTAAGTGGTTGCTGTTGGCTGTCCTCAGAGCAGGAGACTTTGAGAGGCCTCTGAGGCGTCCATGATACCAGGTGAAGGCTGAGACTAGAGGTTCATGTGCCCGAGGATGTGGAGTGCAGCTAAGAGCATGAACTCTGGAGCCAGACTAACCTGCAGGCCACTTCCTGTCTGTGGGATGCGGCCTGGTCACTTAAGCCCCCTGCGCTTCAGTCTCCTCATCTGTAAAACAAGGATTATACTAGTGCCTGTTTCAAAAGGTTGCTGTGAGGATGAAGTAAGCTAGTATGTGTAGTGTGCCAGGCACATAGTAAGGGATATGTGGATATTTGTTGATCTTACTGTGTGGTGGTGGTTGTTACTCCTCCCCCACACCCTACCTCCCACCAGGCACAGGAGTCCGTGGGGTTCCTGGACCCAGCTCCTGCAGCCAACCC
This sequence comes from Chlorocebus sabaeus, assembly GCF_047675955.1. NCBI lineage: Eukaryota > Metazoa > Chordata > Mammalia > Primates > Cercopithecidae > Chlorocebus > Chlorocebus sabaeus. The sequence continues at coordinate 17,670,826 of NC_132929.1, forward strand.
AGGACCCAGAAGAAGGGGGCGCTGGGCTCAGCCAGGTGTGGAGCTGAGCGTTCGATCCATGCTGGACCTCCGGCAGCTGGAAACGCTGGCTCCAAGCCCACGGGGCCCTAGCCAGGACTCGCTGGCCACCATCTCATCTGGTTCCAGGAAGCATGGGCAGCAGGCCCTTGAGACTTCACTCACTAGCCAGGTGAGCCCGCTTTCTCCCAGCTCTCTAGAGAGCTCCAAGGGGCCTTAGGCAGCCTTTGCCACCAGCTGGGACCTGAGCACTGGTCCAGCTATGCTTGCTCTGCCCCTGTGGCACATGGGTAACCTGAACTGCAAAGCCAGGATGAGGCTGGCTGGGCTGTATGGTTTGGTCATCAGGATAGGCAGGGGAGGGGTTGGGGTAGAGAGGCAGAAGTGGCCTTTGTCCTGGGCTGGGTTTCTTGGAGGACTCTTGGTATTAAGTGGTAGCTGGAGGTTGGCGGCCCAGAGTGCTAATATAGTTCATCCAGAAGCTCACATCAGCAGCTGGAGCTCAGCCTGGCTTCTTGGTGTCTGTCCTTCAGCTCCCCCTAGAATTAGTGCACAGCACATCGTTAGTCACCTCCACCTCTTCTCCACGGGGAGGGTTGGCCCCCAGGATACTCAGGGCTTACCCACCAGCTACCACTGCCTCATCCGCCACCTCTTCTCACGCCAGCTGCTCTGGTAACATCCCTTTGCCTGTTCCCAGAATGAAAAGTCCCCTCGGCCTCAGGCTTCCCAACCCTGTTCCTGTCCCCATATTATCCGATTATTGTCACAAGAGGAAGGGGTCTTTGCCCAAGATCTGGAACCTGCACCCGTTGAAGATGGTATTGTCTACCCGGAGCCGAGTGACAGCCCCACCATGGATACCAGGTAAGGATCCTGCCCTGGCCAGACCTCGTGGGCTGTGCAGCACCCCTGTCTTCCCCTCCCTGTGAATGTTCTTTAGTTGAGGGAGGGTTGGCCCCCAGGATACTCAGGGCTTTCCTTCTAGCTCACCACTGCCTCATCCCTCACCCTGATCACAGGCAGGAGTCCAGCAGGGCTGCTGCCCACCTCTGCTCACTGCCTTTTCTTCTCCCTGCTGGAATCCTGGCAGTGAGTTCCAGGTGCAGGCTCCAGCCCGGGGAACTCTGGGAAGAGTGTACCCAGGCAGCAGGAGCTCAGAAAAGCACAGCCCTGACAGTGCCTGCTCTGTGGATTACAGCAGCAGCTGCCTTTCCAGCCCCGAGCACCCCACTGAAGGTGAGGCTGCAGCCTGGAGGGAGGGGTCATGGTGGGTGGGGCCTGGAGGTGGGTGGGGAGGCTCTGGCAACAGATGGGTGCAGTGCAATGCCTCTCTCCCCTCCCCACACCCAGACTCTGAGAGCACGGAGCCCCTCAGTGTGGATGGCATCTCTTCAGACCTTGAAGAGCCAGTTGAGGGCGATGAAGAAGAGGAGGAAGAGGAGGGAGGCATGGGCCCCTATGGGCTGCAGGAGGGCAGCCCCCGGACTCCAGACCAGGAGCAGTTTCTGAAACAGCACTTTGAGACTCTGGCCAATGGAGCTGCTCCAGGTGTGGTCAGAGGGCCAGCATTTAGTGCCTGCAATTTGCCCTTCTCCCCTCCTTGCCTACCTGAGAGGAGGGTCCCAGGATATAGGCAGTGGCTGGGGGTCTCAGGGAGGCAAAATCTGGGTCAAGGGCTTGATTTCTGCCCCAATTCATGATTTCTCTGACCCTGGTAGGGGCCCCAGTGCAGGTGCCAGAGAGGTCAGAGTCTCGGAGCATCTCTTCACGATACCTGTTGCAAGTACAGACCCGCCCACTCAGGTACAGAGGCCCCTCCCCCCAGCAGCAGCTCCAGCTCTCCTGGCCTCCCAGGGCTGCTGCCCTCTCCTCCAGTGTTCTCTCTCTCCATGCCTGGGGTGTTTAGCACTCCCAGTTTTGGGCTAACTGGCCTTTTCCCAGCCCTGTCTGGCTTTGTGCTTGTCCTTCTCTCCTGGTGCCCTGGTGCTATGAGTTTCTTGCCATTTTGGCAGGGAGGAGCATGGAGCCTTCTGTTTCTTCTTTCACATTTCCTCCCTATAGGGAACCATCCCGGTCCTCCTCAAGCCTGGCACTGATGTCGAGACCAGCCCAGGTGCCACAGGCATCTGGTGAGCAGCCGAGAGGCAATGGTGCCTGTCCCCCTGGAGCACCCCCGGAGGTAGAACCGTCCTCCGGCAACCCCAGCCCCCAGCAGGCAGCCTCTGTGCTGTTGCCACGATGCCGTCTCAACCCTGACAGCAGCTGGGCTCCCAAGAGAGTGGCCACAGCCAGCCCCTTATCTGGACTCCGGAAGGCCCAGTCTGTGCACAGTCTGGTGCCACAGGGTGAGGAGCCTGCTGGGCTCAGTGCTGGGGTGTAGGGTGTGTGGAACACATGTACATGCTGGAGGAGGGAGGGCCTAGTGTGGCCCTGATGTGTCACTGTGCTGGCCACTGGGTGTCCCTTAATGGGCATGTGGAGGGGAACAGCAGCTCTTTGAGATTGGGCGTTGGCATCTGGGATGCCTTCCTCGCCACCTGACCTGCGTATACCTCTGTCTCCTTTGCAGAAAGAGATGAGGCCGGTCTACAGGCCCCTTCACCAGGCCCACTGCTCTCTCGGGAGACAGAAGCTCAGGATGGTCTGGGCTCCCTGGCCCTAGCTGATGGCCCTCCGTCTCGGCCTCACTCCTATCAGAACCCCACCACCAGTTCCATGGCCAAGATATCCCGCAGTATCTCTGTTGGGGAGAACCTGGGCCTGGTGGCTGAACCTCAAGCTCCTGCCCCCATCCGAGTCTCACCACTCAGCAAGCTGGCCCTGCCCAGCCGGGCTCACCTGGTCCTGGACATCCCCAAACCACTGCCTGACCGTCCTACCCTGGCTGCATTCTCTCCTGTCACCAAAGGCCGGACCCCTGGCGAGGCAGAAAAGCCTGGCTTCCCATTGGGCCTAGGAAAAGCTCACAGTACAACTGAGAGATGGGCCTGTTTGGGGGAGGGTACCACTCCCAAGCCTAGGACAGAGTGCCAGGCTCATCCTGGGCCCAGCAGCCCCTGTGCCCAGCAACTGCCAGTCAGCAACCTCCTCCGAGGCCCTGAAAACTTGCCGCCCCCACCCCCTGAGAAGACTCCCAACCCCGTGGAATGCACCAAGCCAGGGGCAGCCCTGAGCCAGGACTCAGGTGTGCACAGCTCCCCAGCTCTCATCTCCTGCCCCATCCTTTCTCTCCTCTCTCTGTTGGCCGCTCTCTGGCTCCATCTCATTTCTGTGGGTTCAGCTTCTGGTGTTTCTCGGCCTGTCTGCTCCTGTCTCAGGTCCATAAGTCACACCCCTGATGGTGAGACCCTCCTGCTAACCTTCATGATTTCCTTGTGACCCACTTGCCCATTCAATGGCTTCTGAACTTGGGGCTGGCCCTCTCCTCTGGACCTTGTTTGTGTGGTGATGGGGAGGCCATTGGAAGAGAAGGCAAGAGGAAGGGACTGAGGGCAAGTTGGGGGTGCAATGCTGAGGGCTAGGTCTCTCCTGCTCTGAGTGTCTTGGGTGCGGAGGCCTGAAAGGGCTGCATGTTGGGTCTCACTGAGCCATATCCGTCTCTTTCAGAGCCAGCAGTGAGCCTGGAGCAGTGTGAGCAGCTGGTGGCAGAGCTCCGCGGTAGCGTGCGCCAGGCCGTGCGGCTCTACCACTCGGTGGGTGTTAGGTGCCCCCCGGCAGGAGGGTGAGCACATTAGTAGTGTTGGGTGTTTCGGATAGCCATGTCCAGAACGGCATACTAAGGCTGTTATGCTAACAGGGTGGAACACTCAAGAGCATCTTGGGCAGCATAGGTGAGGGGATTAGAGGCCAGGCTAGCCTCTTGAACCAGGCACCTGCGGTCATTTCTGGTTAAGAGCTGGAGACTTCCCTCAGGAGGTGAGGCCTGGAGAGACCATATCTCCTAGTTGGCTCAGGACAATCCTAGTTTATGTCGTCCCAGTGTAATTATTAATGGCATCCTTTTTCATATCCACGATTTGGCCCCCTTAGACATAGGGGACAGTCCAAGAAGGCCCAAACTTTGAAAGAGAAAGCAGATTCTGCCAGAGTTGTCATAAGGAGTTGTTTATAAGATGTAGACAGTTCTGCAATCCGATGGGATCCACTTTGGGGGTCACCCCCAGAGTCTGCTGCGTCCCATGTCCCCTGGCCATACACGCTGATCTTGGCAGGTAGGGTTCCCAGCTAGTCCCTTCTTCTGAGGCAGGCTGGACCCAGGTGGGGCCTCTCCCTTTTATATGTCTGCTGACAGGCTCCCCCACCTCACTTCTGGGGGTCCTGTTTCAGGTGGCTGGCTGCAAGATGCCCTCAGCAGAGCACAGTCGGATCGCCCAGCTCCTCAGAGACACCTTCTCTTCAGTGCGACAGGAGCTGGAAGCCTTGGCTGGGGCAGTGCCATCCAGCCCAGGCGGCAGCCCTGGGGCTGTGGGAGCCGAGCAGACACAGGCCCTGCTGGAGCAATACTCAGAACTGTTGCTTCGAGCCGTGGAACGGCGCATGGAACGCAAACTCTGAGTTCCGGAAGCCTGTCCCAAGTGAATGAATGCCCCAGTGATTCCAAACTGCAGCCCCTCTGCCACTCACCAAAACCCACGGGGCTGCTTGGATTGGAAAGCAGGGAGCAGTGTTCAGAGGCAAAGCAGCCTTCCCAGCCGCTCCTCATAGGGCGCCTGTATTTATTAATTTATTTCCCTGACTGTTGCCTCACTTCCTTGGAACTCCTGCCTCCACAGCCCCTCCAGTGGCAGGGACAGGTCTTGGGTCTTTGTCATCTTGGTGCTGTGAGAGGTAGGAGGGCAGCTTGCCCCATCTAGGAATCTGGGAAGGGCTGGCCCTCTCTTAGAAGCCATTTGAAATTTCTGCAGGGATCAGCTCCCTGGGGTGGAGCATACACAGGGTACTCTGGGGTCGAGGTGAGGTGATGTGGTGTTCAGGGCCCTTCAGCCAACTGTGGGCCTTCACTTCTACCTCCACTTCCCCTCTCACACCAGCTGCACTCCCCTGGCTGCCAGAGCAGGGTGGTTTTCCCCAATACCTGGCAGCTCAGAAAGGCAGAGCCGTCAGGCCCTCCAGGGTGTCCCCACCCATCAGGAGACTTGAATTGGTATTAGGACCTGAGCCCCCACATTCCACTCCTGTTCTCCCTCCAAGAGGGACCCAGCATTGTCTTTCCCTGTGACACCTTTCTCTCCTGGCCAGAACTTGAGCCAGCTGTGGGATGTTGCTGCGGGACAGTAAGCCCTCACCTGGGCAAACATGAAGCTCTGGCCTCCTTTCCTCAGCCCCTTGTTCTTCCCTGTTCTCCGGCCTTGGACCCCAGCCGGCTGCTGGAGCCCAGAGGCCACCTGCTCCCTGCATCCTGAGTGATGCTCAGTCAGAAGCCTGTGTTGGAACGTCCTTCGTTTACAGGGCGCTGGCCCACCTCCTGAGGACCTCGGCCACAGATGAGATCACACGCATGCATGTGCACACACGTACACACACACACACCACTACCTGCACAGCACGCAGGTGTTGGTTGCTAGAGTATCCGGCTGGCTGCTGTGTGCCTGGCTTGCTCACATCCTGCCTCAGCTTCACCACCCTGGCTTATGTGGAACACATATCAGGGAGCAGAAAAGGGGCGCAGCACACTCAGTGAACCCAGATTCTGGATTCTTCGTGTCCACAGCCTAGCTGATAGGAGATGGCCCACAGGACACCTGGTTTAGGTAGAAGGAGCCTCCTCAAAGGCAGTGCTGGGCACCCACGGGTGTGCTGGATGCTGTGAGAGGAGGGAGGTGCCAGGACCAAAGGAGACACTAGAAAAGTGGCAGATGGGACAGATAAGTGGCAGAGGTGAGGGGATAGGTTACAATGTGAAAGGGCAGTAATTAGGCGTGAGGGGAAGGAGATAGGGGAGCGTAGGAAGTAGAGCGGGACCAAGTTGTGAGGCAGTTAAAGAGTTGAGGAAAGGTGTCTGTGGGCCTTGCTGCTCCCCTCTGCTCCAGGTAAGTGAGAGCAGCTTTACCACAGCCTCAGGCCACGAGAGCCCCTTCACCCACGCTGCTGTGCGGTAGGCATAAGCTTATAAAGAATTGGGTTCCGGACCAGGTGTGATGGCCCACGCCTGTAATCCCAGCACTTTCAGAGGCCAAGGCCGGCAGATCACGACGTCAGGTGATAGAGACAGCCTGGCCAACATGGTGAAACCCTGTCTCTACTAAAAATGCAAAACTTAGCTGGGCCTGGTGGCGAGCGCCTGTAGTCCCAGCTACTTGGGTGGCTGAGGCAGGAGAATCACTTGAACCTTGGAGGTGGAGGTTGCAGTGAGCCGAGATCGCGCCATTGCACTCTAGCCTGGGTTACAAAGAGAGACGCCATCTCAAAAAAAAAAAAAGAAATGGGTTCCGAAGGGTGCCCAGCTCTGGGACATCAGCCTGAGTGCGCTTGAGCTGCTCCAAACCTGGCCATTCCCCACTCCTCTAGCACCGCCACCCGCATGGCCCCGGAACTCCCGCTGTGCCCCGACCTCCCACACCAGCCGTGTCCACCGCAGGTGGGACTCAGGTTCGCCCTCTGGGCCAGGTCCTTCACGAGGAGGGAGCTTCCCTCCGCCTGACGTTTGTGAGAACGTGGCCGCCCTTTTCTTGCCCTCTGCCCCATGTGGGTGAGGGGCGTCGTGGCCCGGCCGGCGCCCCGTCCCCTTCTGCATGTCTGAGGCCACCGGCAACCGCCGTCCAACTCGATTCTCCCCCGCCCAGTTTTGAAAGCCCCTTATTTATAACTTTTCTACTTTGTGCAGGTCGCGGCGCTTCCCGCCTCCTCTTCGGCTGCACGGGGCGGGGGGCTGTTTTTAACGTGCCCGTTTGTACTGATGTATGAACTTGTCAATAAACACAATTGTTTGTTAATGCTGGGATGCCGGCCAGTGGGTGGGGCAGGCGGAAGCGGGCGCCGCTTCGGTGGCGGAACCGGGTACGCTCCCAGGGCAGGACGGGGCGGGGTGCTGGGGGTGTGGCCTGCGCCGGGGGCCGCGGGAAGGGCGGGGCGAGGGTCTGGGGGGTGTGGCCTGCGGCGGGACGTCGGGTTGAGGCGGGGTCTCGGCCAGCGCAGACGCAGCCATGGCGGAGGCGGCTTTGGACGCCGTCAGGAGGGAGTTACGAGAATTCCCGGCCGCTGCAAGGGGTGAGTGGGCTCTGCCAGAGGCTGCGGCGATCTCCGAACATGGGAGGGGCCCTGGGATGCCGCTGACACCGGGGGCTCGGAACCTCGCGTGTGCGACTGGCCTAAGGCCCCGCTCAGGTTGCTCTTCTGTCACAACCCGCTTCCCTCCCCGAGTGTTCGCGCACTCCCGCGGCTTCCTGGGTGACTCTGTTCATGTCATTCCCAAGGCCCGGTGCCGTCTTGACCGTGGTCGTGGCGAAGCCCTGTGTTTCCCACAGTCTTGAGGAGTTTGCTGTTACCCTTGTTGAAAGCGCATCAAAGGCACACAGGTGGTGGTCGGATTTCTCCCCCACGTGCCCCACCTCCGGCCCCAACTCCCCTCTCCCACTTTGGGAGGACTGCAGGGTGACCAAATGGTCCCTGGCTCTTCCCCTGCTGAGTTTTTATTCCTTTTCTTTCTTCCTCTCTTCCCTCCTTCTTTTTTCTATTTTTAAATGATTTCTTACCACTGAACAGCAACACAGGCACATGTGTATGTAATGGGTATGTAATATATAATGGTATGCAATGTAAATGAAGCAAGGTTCCCTCCCAGCCCCAGTTTGCATTCTTCCAGAAAGATTGTTTATATCCGTGCACACACGACTTTTTACACTTTTTTTGTACAAATAGTAGCCTGCGAAACATACTCTTCTGCACCGTGTATCTTGGAGATCATTTCACATTCCTCTACCTCAGTCTTTTTCACTTACTCATTTAGGTCATGTCCAATCTGTTGTTTTCAATAATGCTGTAACGAATGCTTTGAGTATTGATTTAACAAATACTTATTCAGCATCTCTGTGTGCCAGGTTCTGTTCACTGTGTTTGAGATACATCACTGAACAAAACAAATCTCTCTCCTTTACATTCTGTGCCCTGTTACATTCTAAGTGAGAAGGTGGACAGTTAATCACAGGTGTACTGAATGAGTAAGTTGTAGAGTAGAAGTAGGTTAGAAGGTAAGTGCAGGCAAAGCCCTCGGTGGGAGTGTGCCCGATGTGTTCAGGAAACAGTGAAGAAGCCAGTCTGCAGGAGCAGGGTCTTTGTGCACATGTGTGAGTATTTTTATTGGTTAAATTCTTTATATATATATTTTTTTGAGACAGGGTCTTACTCTGTCAGCCAAGCTGGAGTGCAGTGGCACAATCATAGCTCGCTGCACCTCGACCTCCCAGGTTCAAGAGATCCTCCTGCTTCAGCGCCTGGGAGTAGCTGAGACTATAGGCATGCCACCACCATGCCTGGCTAATTTTTTTGAGTTTTAGTAGAGACCAGGTGGTCTCAAATTCCTAGGCTCAAGCAATCCTTCCACCTCGGAATTCCAAAGTTTCGGAATGCTGTGGAACGCATAAGCCGCTGCTCCCAGCCTTGTTAGTTAAATTCTTAGCAGAGTTATGGGGTCAAAGGAATTGTTTGGATCCCTTTTGAAATTTTCTCACTTTGAAGCCCCAGGAGAGAAAAGCAGCCATTCTCTAAAAGTGGTGAGCAAGTAAAACAAATCCTTAACTGCAGAAGTCCAAAGGGTGAAAAAATGACAGTTTCCACGTATTTCCAGAATCCCAGGCTGTGTGCAGTACTCACGCCTGTAATCTTAGCACTTCAGGAGGCCAAGGTGATGTAGCAGGACGAGCCGCAGACAAAACTCCTCAGACACCGGATTAAAGAAAGAAGAGGTTTTTTATTCGGCCGGGAGCATCAGCAGACTTGTGTCTTAAGAATTGAGCTCCTCTAAAAAGAAATACTTGGCCTTTTTAAAGGCTTACAACTTTAAGGGGTCCACGTGAAAGGGTTGTGATAAACTGAGCAAGAGTGGGAAACGTGACTGGGGCCGACATGCATCAGCTAACAGAACAGAAAGTTTTACAATGCTTTTTTCATACAGTGTCTGGAATTTACAGATAAGTAGTTTAGGCCGGGGTTGATATTATTATTACTTTGTTTAACTCCTAGGGCCGGGTGGTGGTGCCAAGGTTGTCTGGCTATTTATCTTACTTTTGTTTCTTTCTCTCTTTCCTCCTGTCTTGTGAACTAGGCAAGGTGGGGGTAGGAAGGCAGCAGAATAGTAGTGGTCTCCTTCCTTAGTGAGAGGATCTGTTGAGGCCAGGAGTTCAAGACCAGCCTGGGCAACATAGTGAGACACCATCATGGGTGGTGGCATGTGCCTGTAGTCCCACCTGTTCAGGAGGCTGAGGCAAGAGGATTGCTTGAGTCTGGTAGTTTTGATGACAGTGGCGGCAGTCAAGTGGATGCTGTCATCATGCTGGCTGCAGTGGGGAGCCATGAGTCGGGCAGCAGAAGCGGCTCTGGGAGCGGCAGTGGTAGTAGTGAGTCCCCTGTTCCCTGCATCCCTGAGGCAGCCGACTGCACCACCCCCACCTTCACACAGCTGGGCAGGACCTGCTTTTAAGCCCAGACCCTCTGCTGCAGCCTCAACCTCGCTCCCCGCCTTATCCCAGAAACCCACGAGCACCCTGCCAAAGGTGCAGTCGGGACTTGTAGGGCCAGCCCCAGGACCATCAGGCTTATTTGTGCGGGGTGGTCGGGGCTTCCGTGCCATCTGCACCCTGCCCGCTGCCACTGTGGGGAAAATGCAAAGAGGAGGTGCCGCTGGGCCGCATGCTCCACAGAGCTGGCAGGAACTGGAGACAAGTGGGAGCCCCACCCCTTCCAAGTGGTGGAGTGGGAGCTCCCTAGGCACAATTGCAACCACCCAAGCCAGGGCTGCAACTCAGGTACCCCTGTGCTCTTGGGAGCCAGGAGCAGGCAGGAGCCCCACCCTCCTGGCTGCAGCTGCAGCTGTGGGGCCTGGCATCTCTGCACTCTTGGGGGTCCAGGAACGCCCCTTCCTGCTGCCGCAGGCTTGGAAGTGCCTGATCCTGCTGTCTGGCTTTCCCCACTGTCAGCACCTGATCTGATCATGGAGCAAAGTTGAGGCCGAACCTGGGTGCTGCTGCGGCTTGGCTGGGTGTATGAATGCTCTGGGCAGTACTGACACACCAGCCCCCTGCCACCTTGGCCCCCTCCGGCCTTTGGGTGCCAACGAGCATGGGAGGGAAGCCAAGAGGGGCTGAGGGCAGCTCAGTGCTGGCCTGCAGGCACCCCTTGGCACAAACAGCCTGGGTGCCATGAATGGTGGCAAGAGGCAGATGGGTCCCGGGTGAAGCCTGACCTTCAAGCCAGGGAAGGCTTGAAGCCTGGGGGCTGGGCTGCCAGTCCCATGGACTGGAATGGGAACTTTTGGTGCTTTTTCTGGCCCACCCATGGCTGCCCATGGACCAATAGGCATGTACTTCCTCCCCTCTGAGGGCCATAAAAAGCCCCTGACTCAGCCAGACCAGAAGACACAATGGGACGACCAGCTGCAGGAAGGAGCTGCCCTTTCTGCTGAGAGCTGGAGAGACTCGGCAACCTGCCCACAGACAGGAGCCACTCTAGCCAGGGAAGCAAGCAGGCAAGCCAGCTCTTTCTTTTCCAGTACTCCTGGGCCCAGTGGGGTCTCACTCAGTTACAATTTTTGATCTAAGAACATTCACTTTCCAACTGATTGCAAAGTAAAGGTGACTGGCATGGTGTGGCCACGAGAGATGCAGCATAAGCTCAGAGGTGAACATCAGTGCCGGGACCATTTGGAGCAGGATGTGGTAACCACCAAATGGAGACCAAGGCCTTCTGGCTCGACCCGGAGCACGAATGTAGCAAAGCGAAGCCCTGCAGAGGAGCCATCCTCTCTGCTGAGAGCTGAACACTCATGGGGATACCCTGGCTGCGGAGAGGAGCTGCCCACTGTGGGTCTCCTCTGAGCTGTTCTATGGCTCAGTAAAGCTCCTCTTTGTCTTGTTTACCCTCTACTTGTCTGTGTGTACTTCATTCTTCCTGGATACAGGACAAGAACTGGGGACCTGCTGAATGGCGGGGGCTAAAAGAGCTGTAACATGAAGAGGGCTGAACCATGCGTCTTGCTCACCACATGGTGGGTGACAAGAAGGAAAGAAGAGCTGCAGCCCTTTGGGGAGCCCAGACCCAGGAGCTCCCCAAGCTGGGGTTTTGACATCCTCTTTAGGGCTCTCCGGTTCCTGGTATCTCCAAGCTTCCAAGCACCACCATGTTTCCTAGTGTCAGCTGTGGAAGCTACTTATGGTATACTTGGTCTAACTGCAGCCTTGCAGGAAACCAGCGCCCATGTTGGCACCTGGAGCTGCCTGCCCCACCGCAGCCCACATGCCTGGCTGTGCACAGTGGCCAGACCCCACACTCATTGGCTCACACACACCTCGCCACCCCACTCGCCCTTGGCAGGTATGGGATACAGGTTGGTAGCATGAGCCGAGCACAGGCTGCAGAGATGAGTGGGCCCAATGGGCCTGAGCAAAACGGGCAAAGGCATCACTGGCCACAGAGGTTTCCAGCTGGCAAAGCAACACCCCAAAGATCCCGTGACAGTTTGAGGCTGTGGTGAGCCATTATTGCATCACTGCACTTCAGCCTGGGCAACAGAGCAAGACGCTGTCTCAAAAGAATCTCAGCGAGTACAACAGGGAGATGTACTGAGCCTCAGACCACCGTCTCCCAAGGTGACTGCTTGGATGGGCTGGCATGACTGGGAAGGCCTTTGCCGCTTTCCTATCTCCTGGATCTCATATCTAGTGGACGGGTGCCATCTTGCCTCTAGCCAGGGAAGCAAGCAGGCATGCCAGCTCTTTCCTTTCCAGTATTCCTGGGCCCATGGGGGTCTTCTCACTCAGTTACAATTTTTGATCTAAGAACATTCATTTTCCAACTGATCAGAAAGTAAAGGTGACTAACATGGTGTGGCTGTGAGAGATGCAGCATAACCTCAGAGGTGAACATCAGTGCTGGGACCATTTGGAGCAGGATGTAGTAACCACCAAATGGACACCAAGGCCTTCTGGCTCGACCTAGAGCATGAATGTAGCAAAGCAAAGCCCTGTACACTTTATAAAAACCAGCAAAAAGACATTCCAGTCTGAGTGAGCAGCTGGGACAAAGTCAGGTACCACCTGAATAGAGGGTGTGTGGCAAGGGCAGGCACAAGACAGGAAATCAGACTGGAAGAGTAGGTTGTTCTTGGTCGTGCGTGCCAAGGCAGGCGGCATTCTCTAAGGAGCAGTGGTAAGCCATCGAGGCATTTGTTACTAGGGGTATGGCAAGATGAGATTGTATCTTCAGGAGATGACTGAGGCTATGATGATGAATGCTTTGAGAGGGAGTGGAATTAAGCCAGAGAAACCAGCTAGTTCACTGCCACAACCATCCAGCCAGGATGCTGGAGACTTCTATTCAACATTAGGCAAATATTTGCTGATTACATGCTGTGTGTTAGGTACTGTTCTAGGTCCCAGGGGGTGCATCAGCGAACAAGATGAGTGTCTCTGCCCTTGTGGAGTTTACATTCTAGCAAGGGTGACAGAACGATAAACAGTTTATGTACATGAAATATATATATACACACACACACACACACACACACACACACACACTCTTTTGAGATAAGGTCTTGCTCTGTCACCCAGGCTGGAGTGCTGTGGTATGATGATCGCTCATTGCAGCCTCCAACTCTTGGACTCAAGTGATCCTCCTGCTTCAGCTTGTAGTGTAGCTAGGAGTATAGGTGCATGCCACCATGTCCAGATAATTTTTAGTTTTTTTGTAGAGATGGGGTCTCGCTACCTTGCCAAGGCTGGTCTTGAACTCCCAGCCTCAGCAATCTTCCTGCCTCTGCATCCCAAAGTGCTGGGATTACAGACGTGAGCCACCATGTCCAGCCCTAAAATATATAGCATGTTAGATGGCGATGAATACGAAGGAGAAAAAATAGGGAAAGGGGTATAAAGATTTTTGGCGGTGGGGAGGGGGACAGATTATAAATTTAGAAAGTATAGTCAGAGAAGGAAGCCTTATCAATGTGATATTTGAGTGAGGACCCAAAGGAGGTAGCTGGAATGTGGATACCAGTGGAGGAGAGGAGACGGTGGGTTTGAGAGACACAGGAGACAGAATCAACAGGACTTAGAACCAACCAGTAGGATGATGGGAGTGAAGGAGAAAGAAAGCTGAGTCAAAAAGAGATTTTGATTAGAGGTGACACAGGGCCACTGTAGACCCCTGCACAGGCGCATACCGCACAGCCTGCAGAAGTGCACGTGGTGACCCTGGGTGTCGACATGGCGATGCTGTTCAGCAGGACCCAAACCACAGCCCAGCCCTTCCTTTTCCTCCATTGGTGTCATCTGTTAGTTTGTCTCCCTGGGTAAGAAGGTTGTAAATTTCCCAAGATGATTGTGTGATCCCTGATAGCCCCAGATTAGCCAAGCCAAGTGCTCAGTAAATATCACTGTTGAAGGGGGCTTCCCAGAGCCACACCCCACCCAGAATAGCCCGTGGCCATGGGGCCTCAGCCTTACTCATTCTGGAGTTCCCAACACCACTCCATGGTGCCTTTCCTGGTAGATGCTGGGAGGCTGGCCCTCCAAGGTGGGAAGGCAGAGGGTTCACTGTGCAGACACAGCCCCACGGGCGATTTGGATTATGGGTTGTGTAGCAGCCCCTGGCCCTGTGCACAGTCGGGGCCCATGCTGGTGTGTGTGTGTGATGCTTTCTGCTTTCATTTTCTCTCCTCATCCTTCTATTACTGGTTGTCCAGGGTCCTGTGGTCACCAATGAGCATTTCCCAGTGACACAGCCTGGCCTTTCCAGGGAGGGCATCTCTTGGGCTGGGACTGGGTGCTACTGACTTCAGCCCCTCCATCCCCTATCTTCCTCTTTCTCTCAGAGCTCAGCGTGCCTCTTGCTGTGCCCTACCTGGACAAGCCCCCAACTCCGCTCCACTTCTACCGGGACTGGGTCTGCCCCAGCAGGCCGTGCATCATCCGCAACGCTCTGCAGCACTGGCCGGCCCTCCAGAAGTGGTCCCTCCCCTATTTCAGGTGGGAGCTGCCCTGGGGTCGGGTGTGAGCAGTGATTACTGGCATCTAGGCATGCGCTGAGCATCCATTCCTTTAGAGCCACAGTGGGGTCTACGGAGGTGAGCGTGGCCGTGACCCCAGACGGTTACGCGGATGCCGTGAGAGGGGACCGCTTCGTGATGCCAGCTGAACGCCGCGTGCCCCTGAGCTTGGTGCTGGATGTGCTGGAGGGCCGGGCCCAGCACCCCGGGGTCCTCTACGTGCAGAAGCAGTGCTCCAACCTGCCCACCGAGCTGCCCCAGTTGCTGCCTGACCTGGAATCCCATGTGCCCTGGGCCTCAGAAGCCCTGGGTAAGTGGAGGTGGGGTGGTCCCGGCCCTGGGCACGGAAGATACGGGAAGGAGGGGGTCAGCCTGCTTGCCCTTAGGTGATGACCTGACCTACAGGCTTGGTCCTGTCAGCATCTGGTGCAGCTCACTAAATACATTCCCAGGCCTCGACTTAATCATAGACAAACTACTGAAGATTGTTGTCCTTCCTTCTGCCCCAGGAGAGGGCGGGCCCCTTCCCCAAGCTTTCCCAACCTCTCCCTCTTCTCCCTGACCCCTTTCTTGGGATTCTTCTGTGCTCACCCAGGTTTTGGCTCCGGCATCACTGGATGGCAGCTATCCCCAGCCTGGCCTTCCTAACTTGCTCTCTGCCATCTGCCCTGCAGGAAAGATGCCCGATGCTGTGAACTTCTGGCTAGGGGAGGCGGCTGCGGTGACTTCTTGTAGGTGTCGGGAATACAAAAGTGGGGAAGGAGCAGGTGGGGGCAGAGGGAGGGAAGACCCTGGTTGGAGGTTGGACTGACTGTTCTCTAAGATTTCCTTTGACTTTAGGACTCGGGCACCACAGAGGGCTTCCCTTGACAGCTGAGGTGGGGGAAGGGACCCATGGCATTGGGGGTGGGTGCATTGTTTCTTCTAGACCCAAAGAACGCTCCCTAAAGGCCAGTCGGGTCAGGGGGTAAGTGTAGGAGAACTTCCCCTCTTGGTGGAGAGGAGTCCAGGGCCTGGCGAGCATCAAGACCCTGGTAGGCGGAGTTCCAGAATGCCCATCGGAGCCCCTGGCATCTCCAGCCCACTGACTCTGTGTGCTTCTCTTTTGTCATAGGCCGTCTTGGGGTGCAGGGCTCTCAGCATGATGGTTTGACGCCTCCTGTGCCCCTGCACTCCATACCCTGCCCCCGGGTCTTCTTTATGTTGGCAGTGCACAAGGACCCCTATGAGAACCTCTACTGCGTGGTCTCAGGAGAGAAGCATTTCCTGTTACATCCGCCCAGCGACCGGCCCTTCATCCCCTATGGTAGGGGATGTGACCTGCAGGGGCTGGGGAACAGCTGGCCCAAGGGGGAGGGAGGCAGCAAGAGCCTGGGAGGCCAGTTCCCAGGCCTGAGGTGTGGCTGTGGCATCCCCACTGCACCAGGGCCCCTGATCCCCTTGCCCCTGCCCAGGGCTGGCTGGGGTGGAGGAGGGTCTGGCAAGTTCCAGGCCATTTGCAGTTCCCCCACACCCTTCTCCCTTGGGCTCCAGAGCTGTACACACCGGCAACCTACCAGCTAACCGAAGAGGGCACCTTTAAGGTGGTGGATGAAGAGGCCATGGAGAAGGTGTCTGTCCTGTTCTTGGGCTCTAGGGAGGGAGAAGGGCAGAAGCCTGGCCCTGAAGAGCGGGCACAAAAGATCTGGGGAGGTGGCACCTTGCTCTGAAAAATCCCTAAGTCTGAGGCCTTTCATTGCTGAGCTGAGCAGGGTCAGTGGTGTTGACCTTTGGAAGGGACACAGCCTGAAGTCCTGGGGGGTCTGGGGGGCGGCTCCCTGGCATCTGATGTGTTCCCAGGTGCCCTGGATCCCACTGGACCCCTTGGCGCCAGACCTAGCCCGGTACCCCAGTTACAGTCAGGCCCAGGCCCTTCGCTGCACAGTGCGGGCCGGTGAGATGCTCTATCTGCCGGCTCTGTGGTTCCACCACGTCCAGCAGTCCCAGGGCTGCATTGCAGGTAAGGAGTTGCCCAGGCTGCCCGGGGACAGGCCCCGCCAAGGTCCAGCAGGGCCTCTAGGGGGAGGCTTGGGAGGCTCCAGGTCAGAAGAGCGACCTTCATACTCAGATCCCCATTCTTCCCACAGTGAATTTCTGGTATGACATGGAATACGACCTCAAGTATAGTTACTTCCAGCTGCTCGACTCCCTCACCAAGGCTTCAGGCCTTGACTGATGGAGCACTGGTGAACACGGCCAGGCACGCCTCGGGGGAAGGGGCCAGCCCCTCCCTGGCCGGGTCAATTCTCGAGAGCCTGGAGTGTGCATGCTGGCTGCTGGCCCAGGGTCCAGCATGGCTTGAGATCAACTTTGGAGGATCTTGGAATGTGGTCATGAGGACTCAAGGTGCCAGGCAGGTCTGGGTGAGGGTTCTCAGGAAGTTGCCACACAGGTGAGCAGAGCAGGGATCAGGTGCAGTGGCACCTCTCCCCAGTGCTGTGATGTTGGGAGAGTCACTGCATCTCGGGCATTGGTGTTCTGTCAGTAAACAGATAATAATGGCTCTACCTCGCGGGGCTATCATGGGCTTGGAGATGATGTCTATGAGGACCAGCATGGAGCTGGCACACAGGACATGTTGAATAAAAGGTAGCTGTGAGTCGTATGTTCTTTTTTTTTTTTTTTTTGAGATGGAGTCTCGCTCCGTCGCCCAGGCTAGAGTGCAGTGGTGTGATCTCGGCTCACTTCAACCTCCGCCTCCGGGTTCACACCATTCTTCTGCCTCAGCCTCCCGAGTAGCTGGGACTATAGGTGCCTGCCACCACGCCTGGCTGTTTTGTGTTTTTAGTAGAGATGGTGTTTCACCGTGTTAGCCAGGATGGTCTCGATCTCCTGACCTCGTGATCCACCCTCCTCAGCCTCCCAAAGTGCTGGGATTACAGGCATGAGCCACCGCGCCCAGCCTGTGAGTCGTATGTTCTGATCCTCCCTCTTGAAGTTGCCTTCTGTGCTCTAAGGAGGGCCTGAAGGTTCGGGTAAAAACTTCAGGGTGACCTTCACTGGGGGGTGAGGGCTGGATCCCAGCCTGGGCCCACAGAGCCGTCAGCTGCCCAAGTTCCGCTGTCCATGAGAGCCACCGCAGCCCCTCCCTGGGACAAGCAAGCAGACCTCAGTCTTGGAACTCTCGCCTAGACCTCTTCGGCCCAGGACCTTGAGAGCTATTCCTAGCTTTGCTATGGTTATTGTCCTCCCCCAGTTCAGGGGCAGCAGGTGGGACCTGGTGCCCTGGGGATAACCCCTGTTTTTCCCATAATAGGCACAGACAGGAAGGGACAGAAGCCCCTGCCTGTTCTGGGGCTGTCCCTCTGAGGAACGAGTTGGTCTCTACTCTCTGACCCCCCTACAAACCATGCCTTGGAGACAGAAGAACCCCCTGCCCCTGAGTGCCAGCCCACAGGCCTCATCCCTGGCCACTCAGCACCTGGCTTTGAAGGGCTGTTTTATGTGACAGCCACTCCCCTGCCTGTTGTGAGGGGGCCCGGGTGCTCATCTCCGATTGATGGAGCCCTGCAGTCAAGACTGGGCATTCCTGTCCAACAGGTGCCAGAGTTGCGAAAGGCCTGTGACGGGGCACTCCACTGTTCCCTTGGCTGCTGTTCTGGGACTCACCCCTGCTTTCCTTCTGCTCAGCCCCTGGCAGCAGGCTCTCCGGACTGGGATTGCAGAGCTGGGAGTTCAGGGCTGGGCGGGGCAGGCCCGGGTGGTAATGCTGGCCAGTGCCACAGAGGTGTCAGGAGTGCTAGTATAGGCTTAGGGTGCCTCATTTCCTGGACAGGTGGCTGGTCCAGGAGTGGGTGTGGAGCTTAGGTGGAGCAGAGGCAGCAGGTGGGAGGGACTTGGGACCAACTGGGACATTACATCCCTGGCTCTGGGTTAGAAAGCCCACAGTCCTTGATCCTGTGGCCACTGCTTCATCATTCCTGCTCCTAAGGACTGGGTCTCATGGCTCTGGTAAGGCCTGGCAGGGTACTGGGTCCCCACTCTGACCCCTGCTCTCTACCTGGGGCCTGGTTAGTATGTTTCTTATGGGAGCTGTGGTCTCCAGGTGTAGGGAGGGAAGTTTATTGACCACAAGACCAGGGCAGTGGGCAGAAGCCAGGGGAGAAGGAGGCCTGGGGATGAGGGATCCAGCCTGAGTTTTTTCTGCCCTGGGAACGGGCTCCTGGCACAGCTCCCTGGCACCATGGATATGGGCCCTGGAGACTCACAGGCTCCCAGCTGCCATCCTGAGGCCCTGGAAGGAAGTGGCTGCTCTGCTCCTCTGACTCAGTTACCTGGAGTGTGGGGGCCCTGAGCTGACCCTGGTGGATGAGGCTCTCCAGCACTGCCCTGGACCTGGTTGCTCCCTGGACTTGACCTGTTAGGGCCCTTGTGGAGGCAGGCAGAAGGCCGAAAGGAAGCAGTTGGCACTGGCTTCCCTGGTCCCGGTGCGCCTGCCAGGCTGCATTCCCGGAACCGGGGGATGGGTTTGGAGGGAGCTACTGGGGGACCATCTTCAGCCTGACCTGGCAGACGTGACAGCATGTGAGGGGTCTGAGCTAGGAGCCACCTCCCCTGCCCAGGAGAGAGCCCATTTTTAGGATGCACTTCTGACCAGGGGTAGAGGGAGGGTGCAGGAGCAGCTCAGCCGGGGCCCAAGGCCCTGACTTGCCACTTCCCCTCCCTCAATAGCTTATGTCCCCTGCCACCCAAGACCAGCCTGAAAGCTGCTTAGCTGGGGTGTGGGCTGGGGATGTAGGGTGGAGAGCCTAAAGGATACTACCCCAAGGAGGTGGAAGCAGGTCCGTGTGAGGCATAAATCTGGAGCCAGCCTGCCCGGGCTCTAGTCCCAATTCTGGACCTCAGGCAAATGACTGCTTCTCTGTGCCTCAGTTTCCTCGTGGAGTGGGTCGTCATAAATAGTATCTGCGCATACGGTGGTTGTGCAATAAATGAGTTAATGTATGCAAAGCCCTTGGCCCAGAGCCGGCGCAGAGCATTGTGTGAGTGCTGGCAGGCATCATGATGGAGATATCATGTCTCCTCTTGTTGATTCAGGATTCTGATGGGATGGAGGACAGGCCTGGGGTTCAGGATTAAGCCTTAAGGCACTGCTCCAGCCTCCTTTGCGGCCCCTGTCACCCTTGGCTTCATCAGCCTGTAGCAGGTCTCCCCTCTCCCGCCTCTGCAGGCAGAGGTGTCCAGGACCTGCCTGCTTACAGTTCGTATCCTGAAGGCCCATCGCCTGCCCTCTAAGGACCTAGGTGAGTGCGCACTGCCCTGGCGCCTCTGCTGGGCTGAGGGAGGAGGAGGGTGCTGAGGAGGAGGGTGCTGTGGCTGGATTTGGTGGAGGCGGGTGGGCTGGTGGGCAGGGCCTAGAGGAGGGGGCTGAGAGGAGCTTCTGAATGGAAGGTGGCAGCTGGGGCTCTGCCTCTGTCCCCCACTTCCCCTCCCCTTAGTCTTACCCCACATGGGGCTCCAGGTGATGGAAGGAAGTGGGTCTGGGTGGCTGGGAAGGGCTTTTGGCCACCGCTGGGCACTTGTTCCTTCCCACAGTGACCCCCTCTGACTGCTACGTGACTCTCTGGCTGCCCACAGCCTGCAGCCACAGGCTGCAGACACGCACAGTCAAGAACAGCAGTAGCCCTGTCTGGAACCAGAGCTTTCACTTTAGGATCCACAGGCAGCTCAAGGTGGGCCAGGCATCAGCGCTAGCTCTACCCACATCCCCACCAGCCGCTGCCGCTGCCCTGCTCACCTTCCCGTCCCCTCCCTCCTGCAGCCCTGTCACTCTTCCCCTCCAGAATGTCGTGGAACTGAAAGTCTTTGACCAGGACCTGGTGACCGGAGATGACCCTGTGTTGTCAGTGCTGTTTGATGCGGGGACTCTGCGGGCTGGGGAGTTCCGGCACGAGAGCTTCTCACTGAACCCTCAGGCAAGGCGGTGTTTCCACGGCAGCCCCAGCTGGTGTCCGGGTTGAAATTCCACACGCACATGCACACACACGCATGTCTCATACTCACTGACACATGCGCGCTCCTGACCCTTTCTAACGCGCTTCTGGCTCTCTTCCCAGGGGGAGGGGTGCCTGGAAGTTGAATTTCGCCTGCAGAGTCTGTGAGTCAGGGGCCTGGGGCCGTTTGGGTGGGAGTGCCTCGTGGGAAGGACAGCACTAGTGCCTGGGGGATGCCCAGGTTTTCTGTGGGGTGAGAACTTGGACTCCTACTAAGGGGGCTTTGGGATCTCTTTCCAGGGCTGACCGTGGCGAACAGCTCGTCAGCAATGGCGTTCTGGTGGTGAGTGTGACCAGTGCTCTGGGACTCCCTCGTGCCAGCAGCTTGAGGCACAGGCCCACCGCTGCCTCTGTCTGGGGCCCCTGGGATTTCAGTTTGTTAAGGGAATACAATCTCAAGGGTCCAGGTAATGAAGTGCAGACCAGCAGGAGCCAGGGTGCCATGGGAGGGTGGGGTCCCTGAATGGGGGTGGGGTTAGTGTCTGAGGGGCTCTCTTCATGACTCAGGCCCGGGAGCTCTCCTGCTTGCACGTTCAACTGGAGGAGACAGGAGACCAGAAGCGTGAGTCCCCAACTCACTGGGACAGCCCCCGGCTCTCAGCCTGTCTTCCCTCTTTAAGCATTGGACAATTCTCTGTGGGGCTCCCTGGGGCCTGAGCTTTCCCCTTAGGCCTTCTCAGGGGGACTGTGGTGGGGGCTCCATCTCGTACCCCCGGCCTGACCAGACTATTTCAGCGGGGAGAGGGAGGTGTCCTCCAGGCCTCCCAGCAAGATGGGTTCTGTGGGCAGAGATACCGCCCTCAACCTCTCTGCTCTGGCTCCTGTTTCCAGCCTCAGAGTGCAGAGTTCAGCTTGTGGTTCCTGGGTCCTGTGAGGGTCCGCAGGAGGCCCCTGTGGGCGCTGGCACCTTCCGCTTCCACTGCCCAGCCTGCTGGGAGCAGGAGCTGAGTATTCACCTGCAGGTAGTGTGCCTCGCTCCCTGGAGGTGGGGCCCCCAGAACTTCCTCCCTCCCTCCACACCTCCTCCCAGTACCCTGGCTCAGCACCTCCTCCCAGCCTGACCTCTGCCCCACCTGGCAGTGTGGGCACGCTGGCAGCATGTGTGGGCCCATGCTGGCCTCCCCTGCCCATCCCTCCCATACCTCTGTGGCTGCCGGTGGGAGTTTGGTGAGATCTGTGCGAGGAGCGGAAGCGTAAAGATTCTTAGGTCTCCGTCTTTTGTCCCCTGCAGGATACCCCCAAGGAGCAACTAAAGGTGCCACTGAGTGCCCTGCCCTCTGACCAAGTGGTGAGGCTTGTCTTCCCCACGTCCCAGGTACTGGCCTCCCAGGGGAGGAAGCAAGGTGCCTGGACTGGGCTGGGCCCCAGGCCACAGAGGGACAGGCCTGCTTCCCGCTTCTCTCCGTGGGCCACACCTTGAGCAGGTGCCGGGGGCCAGGCTCTTTGGGGAGTATCCTCTGAGCATCCCTGCTTCAGGCCTGGCCCCTGTGGAGACAGTGTGGGGGTGGTACGCCTGGGGTCAGGGTAAGAGGAGCAGAGCTGGGTGGAGGTGGCCGACCTTTGTGACTGGGGCCTTCATGGTTTTCAGGACCCTCTGATGAGAGTGGAGCTGAAAAAAGCAGCAGGGTGAGAGGCCTGGCTGGAGACTGGGAAAGGCCCTGGAAAAGTAACCGGGGCGCAGGGCTGGAGCAGGCCTGGAGGAGTGAGGGGGAGAAACAGCCACCCCTCATCCTCATGCTCTCTGAAGGGGCTCAGGCTGGCGCTCAGCAGGGGGCACGAAGTACTGGGAGGAGCCTTAGCACCTATGGTCGGAGGGATGAGTGAGTGGCCAGCCCAGTGCCAGGCACCTGGGGAGCACTTGATAAATGTTTGGCTGGAAAACGCAGGGAGGTGAGGATAGAAAATGGTAACATGGTTTGGGGCGCAGAGAGGGCAGGAAAACCAAGGGAGAGAAGAGGAGAAATTGCGCCCTTTTGGGTGGAAGCTGTTATGGCCGGATCTTAAATGATCTTCATAGAGTTGTCGCCCACTGCCTTGGGAGAGTGGCTTCTCACCTCTCGGAAACAGAATCATTGGCCCTTTTCTGTCCCTCCCCCGGCCTTTTTTTTTTTTTTTTTTTTTTTTTTTTTTTTTTGAGATAGCGTCTCTCTGTTGCCCAGGCTGAAGTGCAATGGCGTGATATTGGCTCACTGCAACCTCCGCCTCTAGGGTTCAAGCGATTCTCCTGCCTCAGCCTCCCGAGTAGCTGGGATTACAGGTGCCCACCACCACACCTGGTTAATTTTTATATTTTTAGTGGAGACAGGGTTTCCCCATGTTGGCCAGGCTGGTCTTGAACTCCTGGCCTCAAGTTATATGCCTGCCTCAGCCTCCCAAAGTGCTGGGAGTACAGGCGTGAGCCACTACACCCGGCATCCACCCTCTTTGTAGTCATTTTTGAACTCCATGGGTGAGGGACAGAGCACGAGACTTGGGTGGGGGATCCATGGTGTAGGTCCTTCTTGGGGGCCTATCTGCACCCAGGACCCCAAGCAGCCTCTTATGGCCACGGAATTCTGTATCCCGCCAGTCTGCTTTGCTGCATTCCCAAGCATGTCCACATGGACACACCCTCCCTAGGTGTCAAACTTCAGTCTCATGACACAGGAGTGGCAGTGAGGGTTGGGGAGAGGAGGGAGGGCAGTGGGCAGTGCAGGTGAGGCAGACCCAGCTTTCGATTCTCTGAGGAGGGCTGAGAGCTGTCTCATGGTTTCTTCCCTCCCCTGCCAGACCGAGGGAGCTGGCCGTGCGACTGGGCTTCAGGCCCTGTGCAGAGGAACAGGCCTTCCTGAGCAGGAGGAAGCAGGTGGTGTCCGCAGCCTTGCGGCAGGCCCTGCAGCTGGACAGAGACCTGCAGGAGGACGAGGTTTGGGGGCTGGGCTGGATGGGGTGTCCCCGGGCCTGCTTGTTCAGTGCTGAACACTGGAGCTGCTTGTCCCTGATCTAGACCAGAGTTCGCAGCCTCCTGTCCCCACCCTGCTTCCTCTCGCCTGGCATTAGCAGGGACTTGGCACAGGCAGTGTTGCTTGAGGTGCCTGGAGCCCACACGGGAGCTGCCTCGTGGGGCTGGCTTTCCTACTCTGTTTCCTGATTCTCAGCCTAGCCTGTCTGAGGAGTGAGACAGATAGCTGGCATGAGGCCTGTTGGTCCTGGGATGCCTCAGGAGGTTCATATTAGCCTGGGCCATCTCCTGGGGGAGTGATGGCAATTTGGGAAAATTTTAAGTTTGGGCCCTGGGTCTTCCAGAAAATGAGCATCAGACTTGGGGACTGAGGGCGAGGAGATGAGGCTCAGAACTTGCTTGGGCCATTTTTTCCTGGAGCCCTTAGGACTGGAGGAGCTGGGTGCTCACTAAGGCTGTTTCTGGCCCCCAGGGCTGACTCAGAACTGGTCCCAAGACCTGTGATCAGGCCTTAGCTGTGGGCTGGGCGGCCACTTGAGCTGCTACCTCCTCTTCCCCTCTTGTAGCTTGGCCTTCCCCATCCCTAGGGCCTCTGCAGGCCTGGCTGTCTTCTTTTCCAGATCCCAGTGGTAGCTATTATGGCCACTGGTGGTGGGATCCGGGCAATGACTTCCCTGTACGGGCAGCTGGCTGGCCTGAAGGAGCTGGGCCTCTTGGATTGCGTCTCCTACATTACCGGGGCCTCGGGCTCCACCTGGTGAGCTGGGGACAGGCTGATGCTGGACCCTGTGGGGCAGGGGGTGCTGGTGCCAGGGTTCTTCTAGGCCTCTGAGCAAACTAGAAGGGCTGGGAGAATGAACGTGCCAGGGAGAAATGTGCTCCAGGAGACCCTGGGGAGGTCCCTGCCAGGCTGTTGTCCTAGAAAACCCGGGGCACGTGAGGTCTAGATGGGGTCTTTCGGTGACAGCCCTCTGGCTTTGGCTTTTCCCAGGGCCTTGGCCAACCTCTATGAGGACCCAGAGTGGTCTCAGAAGGACCTGGCAGGGCCCACTGAGTTGCTAAAGACCCAGGTGACCAAGAGCAAGCTCGGTGTGCTGGCCCCCAGCCAGCTGCAGCGGTACCGGCAGGAGCTGGCCGAGCGTGCCCGCCTGGGCTACCCAAGCTGCTTCACCAGCCTGTGGGCCCTCATCAACGAGGCGCTGCTGCATGACGAGGTGCGGGGCTGCAGCCGGGGGCAGAGCCAGGGCTGGAGCTGGGGCAGGGGGCTGGACGGCAGGGTGGGAAAGGACCTGGGCACCCAGGCAGCTGTGGGTTCAGGTTCCACTCATCTTTCCCCAGCCCCATGACCACAAGCTCTCAGATCAGCGGGAGGCCCTGAGTCATGGCCAGAACCCTCTGCCCATCTACTGTGCCCTCAACACCAAGGGGCAGAGCCTGTCCACTTTTGAATTTGGGGGTGAGTGGCCCTAGAGCTGAGATGAGACCTGTGCCCTCGAGGTTGGTGGAGTAAGGGGAGACAGGGCCTGTGTGCAGATGGCAGATGTCACACCCACCTCTCCTGGGCCAGGTCCTGTGCTTTCTGGAGACTGACACCCTACCAGGGTCCTTTGGGCCTTTGAGAAGGAGGCAGGGGCCTTAGGTCCCATGCACAAAGCCCAGGCCACAAGGCTGTCCTAAAGCAATGCCCTGGGTGGGGGTGCGGGTGCCTCAGGGCTCTGCACCATGAGGCTGAGGGGTGGTCTCCTCACAGAGTGGTGCGAGTTCTCTCCCTACGAGGTCGGCTTCCCCAAGTATGGGGCCTTCATCCCCTCTGAGCTCTTTGGCTCTGAGTTCTTCATGGGGCAGCTGACGAAGAGGCTCCCTGAGTCCCGCATCTGCTTCTTAGAAGGTGAGGGGCACTGGGCAGGCTGGGGAAGCTGGGCCGAGCAGGGAGAATGGGCCCTGAGAGAGAGGGTGGCCCATGGTCAGAAGAGCTTCCTGGGTCAGGACTGGCCATGGGGAAGGGTAGGGTTGGGACAGGAGTCGGGGGCCCTCTTCCCTCACGGCCGCTCTTTCAGGTATCTGGAGCAACCTGTATGCAGCCAACCTCCAGGACAGCTTATACTGGGCCTCAGAGCCCAGCCAGTTCTGGGACCACTGGGTCAGGAACCAGGCCAGCCTGGGTAGGTGCTCCAGCCCCTTCGTAAGGGTGCCAAGAGGCAGCCAGCTGGGGCTGTACCAGAGGGTGGGGGGGTCCCACCTCTTCCCCCTCCAGGGTCACCACCAAAGTGGGGATAAAGATGCAGGAGTCCCCATTCTCCCCCCACACCCCCACCTTGCCTGTGTAGACAAGGAGCAGGTCCCCCTTCTGAAGATAGAAGAACCACCCTCAACAGCCAGCAGGATAGCTGAGTTTTTCACCGATCTTCTGACACGGCGCCCACTGGCCCAGGCCACACATAATTTCCTGCGTGGCCTCCATTTCCACAAAGACTACTTTCAGCATCCTCACTTCTCCACCTGGAAAGGTACCTGCTTCTCTCAACAGACCTCCTGTGGCCACCTGAGCCTTGAGTCCCCAGCTCCAGACACCCCTCCCGGTCCACTCTCGTTCTCCTGCTTTGAGCTCGATTCCCTGGACTGCTTGGAGCAGGGGTCTTTTTCTCCTTGTCTTGGGGACCCAGGGCCTACCTGCAGGGCTGCGGGGGTGTTAGTTCAGCAGGAGAGCAGGGGCCAGAGGCCAGGGTCTCTCCTTCCAGCAGGAATCTGGTGCGCTTGGTATCCGTGACAACTGCTGCTCTCCCCAACCTTCCAGCCACCACTCTGGATGGGCTCCCCAACCAGCTGACACCCTCAGAGCCGCACCTGTGCCTGCTGGATGTTGGCTACCTCATCAACACCAGCTGCCTGCCCCTCCTGCAGCCCACTCGGGACGTGGACCTCATCCTGTCATTGGACTACAACCTCCACGGAGCCTTCCAGGTTGGGGAGGGTGGGCAGGCATGGGAGGTGGTGGGTGGCCCCTGCCCCCTGAAGAGAGGGGCTTTGGAGTCCAGTGTCTGGTCCAGCTTCCTTTAGGAGCTGTGACAGTGACTGCATGTGACTGGGACACTGGAATCTGTTACTTTGCCACTAGAGGAGCTCATTCTCTTCCGGAAGTTGGGAAGCTGGCGAGGTTTTATCTTGTATCTGGGTCCCCTTACTGACCTGCGAGGTGTGGTCCTGGGCCTCCGGGCCCACCTGCCGAGTCTGCTCTGCTTCCCAGTGTCAGAACTGGAGTGCTGGGAGCAGCCCAGCTCCGTCTAGCCCCAGAGGAGCTGCCACCAAGGCCTGTCAGGTGTGGCGTTTTTTCCCCAAAGGCTGGCTTCATAGGCCCCACTGGAGACCCTGACTTGGCATTTGAGCCCCAGGTCCATGAATCTTGGTGCAGCTCACATTGTCAGCCCCAGTGTTGAGGCCACCAGGGGCCCTGTCCCTCTGAAGCCCTTTCTGCCTGCCCTGCAGCAGCTGCAGCTCCTGGGCCGGTTCTGCCAGGAGCAGGGGATCCCGTTCCCGCCCATCTCGCCCAGCCCGGAAGAGCAGCTCCAGCCTCGGGAGTGTCACACCTTCTCCGACCCCACCTGCCCCGGAGCCCCTGCGGTGCTGCACTTCCCTCTTGTCAACGACTCCTTCCGGGAGTACTCGGCCCCTGGTGAGCCGCTGTTCACCTCCCCCTCCTGCTGCCCTAGTCCCCCACACTTCCTCTGTCCCCTGTGTGTCTCCAAACCCACCTTCCCCACGTGTTCCCCTATGCCAGGCTCCACTCTCTCCACAGGGGTCCGGCGGACACCTGAGGCGGTGGCGGCTGGGGAGGTGAACCTGTCTTCAGTGGACTCTCCCTACCACTACACGAAGGTGACCTACAGCCAGGAGGATGTGGACAAGCTGCTGCGCCTGACACATTACAATGTCTGCAACAACCGGGAGCAGCTGCTGGAGGCCCTGCGCCAGGCAGTGCAGCGGAGGCGGCAGCGCAGGCCCCAGTGATGGCCGGGGCCCCTGCCTGGCCCTGCCACCCCGACTCTCATTCATTCCCTGGCTGCTGAGTTGCAGGTGGGAACTGTTACCACCCAGTGCTTCAGAGCCTCTGGGGCTCAGGTGACCCTGTCCCAGGGTCCATGCTGAGGGCTGGGAGCTCCCTGGGGCCTCAGCAGGTTGCAGGGGGGTAAGGAGGCCGAGCCCATTTGTGTATCACCCAAAACCCCATGGCCTGTGTCTGTTTTCCCTTCCGCGCTACCTTGAGTAGTTGTACAAGGTGAGCTGGAACACTCGATATATTACAGACTCATACACGTGTGAGGCGCTATCTGAGACCAGCTGTTATTACTGCGGAGAAGGGCCATGTCATTCTAGGCTTTTGGTTGTACGTGGCAAGGGCTGGTACAGAGCTCGCTCGTCGGCGTAGGCTTCCTCTGAAGAGTAGATTCTCTGCACACGTCCACATCCACCTGTGCTCAGTCACCCCTTCCAAGCAAGGAGGCGGCCACGTGGGCCTGGGGTAGCCTTGGCCTTGCCCACCTGCTCTGCTGGAACACGTCTCCTCTTCACCCAGACAGGAGTGCAGGGGGAGGCCAGGCAATGGCTGTTTCCTGCCACATGGTGGGAGCCATCTTATAACAAGGAACTGTCTATGCCAGAAGCTGGGCCTGGGGAACTGTGTTGAAGCAGCCACGGGAAAGAGCCCTTTTGCCTGTAGCTGGGTCTCATTCTGGTCCCCTAGACGCGTCCTCACTTGTGGCCCTGAAGTTTGGTGTTGCCCTGGGGTTCACCTCAGGGATCAGACCTGTTGGGAAAACAGATGGAGTGAATTTAGTAGGGTATGGCCACCCCAGAATCTTCTCCAAACACTGGCGCACTGCCCTCCCCTGGACCAGCCAGCCTCCTAGAGTAAGCATGGGAGTGGATTCCAGAGCTGACAGGCACTGCAGCAGCTGTGGGTAAGGGGTGGGAATTGCCTCGACTCTCATAACCCAACTCTATGTCTGTCAGCTGGCCTAGCCACCCCAGCCCTGGGCTAGAGACAGCAGAAGAAATGACTGTCCTGGTAGCCTCAGGAGCCACTGTGTCCAGGACAAGGCCTGTCTCATCAGCAACACATCATCTAAATCATATATTGGGCCCTGCAGGACTGGGAGCAGATGGTTACACTGGAGACCACAGCCGTGGCTGCCACCCCTTGTGGTATGAGCCCTCCAGGCACACAGCTGTATATGCGTGTGCATGTCTAGGCTCATCCTGGCATGGGGCCCATGCACGGAGGATGTGCCTGTCTCCAATGCCTCCTCCATTTTCACCTAACCCCAGGTGTCCCCTCCCCCATGGAGAGCCTGAAGCCCTCTGGTTTGGAGGGGAAGGAGATGTGGGTGAGGGGGTTGAGCATCGAAATGATGCTGGGATCTAAAAGGAGGGACCGAGGAGCCAGGTAAGAGCCACCTGCCCTGTACATCCACCTTCGCATCTCCTCCTCCCTGGCCTGCAGTCCAGGACATACTGGCCCTCTCCATTGCCGTGGAGTGGGGAGTGGGGAAGGCAGGGGAGGACCAGCTAGAGAACGGGTTGGAACAAGGGTGGGGCAGGGTCTGGCCGTCCTGCCAACGTGCTGTGCCTTGGAGAGCAGAGAGGAGGGAGGAAAGTGAGGAGGGCCTGGGCCCCCGGGAAACAAACCCAGGCAGGCTCTCAGCACCAGGCAGAGGGAAACCTGGCTGCCCCTCCTCCAAGCAGCCAAGCAGGAGGGGCACAGGGAGCCCAGGCAGCTTTGTCTACAGGGCCCCCACACTGTGGAGAGCATGGAGTGAGCCCTGGGAGGGGAGCGCTGTTGAGTCTGTGAAAATCTGGGCCTTGTGGCCTGGATTCCTCTCAGCTGAGAGTGGGCAGGGGCAGCTGAGTGTTCGGTAGTATTTCCCCACAGCCCAACAGAGTCAGTCTGAGGCCCAGAATCTCAGGCTTCAGAGGGCAGCATCTGCCAGCCACTGAAGCCCAGGGCTCCCCGCCCTGCTCCCCCTGCCCAGGTGTGTCCCACCTGAGTAGACATCCAGGCCGGGCATCCTTGGTCGTGCACTCATTCGGAGAGCTGACAGGTTTGGCTTTGAGTTCCGGGCTCAGACTCTGGGCTGCAGAACAAGGGAATAACCACTGTTAGCCCGGCCCAGACCATCTGCAGGTGCCAGGTCTGGCTGCTCCTTCCTCCAGCTTCTGGAGGCTCAGCACAGCCTTGGGCAGCCTGGCCATGCCAGGCCCTTCCCACGTGGGGGTGTGGGGTGGGCTGAGCACTCGTGGGCAGGTTTTTCCCCCATGCGTCTTGCCTCTTAGAAAACTCCTCGCAGGTGAGTTAAGAAAGGCTGAGCCGGCCAGGCGTGGTGGCTCAAGCCTGTAATCCCAGCACTTTGGGAGGCCGAGGCGGGTGGATCACGAGGTCAGGAGATCGAGACCATCCTGGCTAACATGGTGAAACCCCGTCTCTACTAAAAAATACAAAAAACTAGCCGGGCGTGGTGGCGGGCACCTGTAGTCCCAGCTACTCGGAGGCTGAGGCCGGAGAATGGCGTAAACCCGGGAGGCGGAGCTTGCAGTGAGCTGAGATCTGGCCACTGCACTCCAGCCTGGGTGACACAGCGAGACTCTGTCTCAAAAAAAAAAAAAAAAAAAAAAAAGAAAGGCTGAGCCTTTCTTAGGAGGTGGGGAATTCTGGAATGCCAAACAACTCAAGATCCCTTTGGGCTTCTGGGAAGACAGACTCTTGAGAGGAGAGTCCAGGGGAACCAGACACATTCCCTGAATACTGTGTCCACATGGAGCCTTGGCAGAGCACACTGACCATGGAAGAAAGTGGTCCAAGGGGTTGTCTATATATTCCTCCAAGTAGAACCTGGCTTGCTTACTGTCAAGGTGGTGACATTCAAAGTTGTCTGAGGACTAGACGGTTAAAGAAGCCCCCAGGTCAGACAGAACAGAGCCTGGAAAGCCCCTGGAGGAACAGTCCATGAGGATCTTGGCAGGAAGGGCTTGGGGCAGTCTCAGAATGGCCAACTCTAAAAGGGGCAGAACAGGACCAGGACACAGCTTGGGGGTCAAAACTGGCTCCATCTCTGCTGCTAATGAGCTGTGATGTTGGGCAAGTTGCTTAACCTCTCTGGGACCTAAATTCTTTGAGGAAAAAAAAGTAAGTCCAACTTACCTCTCGGGGGTTAGAGATGCTAACTGTGAAACCTGAGGATGCATAAAACGCTAGGGGCCCAGAAGCTTAGGGCCCAGGGAGTTGGCCGCCCTCCCCGCATCCTTCCCCTGAAGCCCACCTGCAGTGCTGCCCAGGGCTCGCCACCAGCTCTCAGCCTGCTCTTCGGACGGTGCTGCAAACAGGATCTCTTCCCCACTGGTCAGCCTGGCACCCACACAGACACGTCAAACTCTCCACTGTCCCTTTGGGGTCCCCCATGCTTCCAGCCCCCACTGAGCCAGGTAGCTGCTGGGGCCCACGCTGGAGTCCATGTCTGTCCCCTCACCTTAAGGAGAATGTGTGTTTCCTGCCGTGGCAGCCCCGCAGCCTCTCACACCGGGCTCCCGTGAGGTCGAGGGCGGCCAGGGAAGCTGCTTTCTGAGGAGAGATGAGAGGCAGGGGTCACTGCGGCCATCTCGGCTTTTCCCTGTGTGGTCCCTCCGTCCTGGGGCCCCTCTGCCCTGTCTCCCAGCACCCTGATGTCTGCATCTCCTCCACCCTGCCTGGTACCTCCTCTGCCATCCTCTCGTCCAGGAACAGGCTCAGGGAGTTGCCCTGCAAGGTCCCATGGCAGCTGTCCCAGGAGCTTGAGCTGGGCTGTGGAGGGGAGGCGGGAAGGCCACATGAGCCATGTGCAGAAGGGAAGTTGGAGCTAGGGCCTGCCCGTGCCTCGCCGTGTGTGTGGAGCCTCCCAGGAAAAGCAGTGGATTGGACCAAAGTCCCTATGGGGAAAGGGAAGCCACAGAGGGGCTCTGACAGGGGAAACCAAGCAGAAGGGGAAGAGCAGGCAGGGAGGAGGAATCCCAGCACCTCCTGGGTGGGGGCGGACGCTGGGAAGGGCCCCAAGGAGAAAAGTGCCTGGATAGCATGGTGGGGGGTGGCATCTGCCCAAGGTCACAGGGCAAGGGTGCTGGGCCCAGATGGCTCTTCCCAGCCCCTCAAGTTTTACTGCAAGTGGGGGCTGCCTGGAGAAGGAATCTCCTGGCACTTACCTGCCTCCCACCAGGCAGCAGGTGCTGCTTGAACTCCAAAGGCCCCTCCATGGTGGGGGCACCCTTTGAATCCTGAAAATGCAAGATGGGGCCCAGAAATGTCAGGACCAGCACCCTCAGGAAGGCGGGTGAAGCACCCATTGCCCCCTGCTCTCTTTATTCCTCCCACCCAAGTACTAACCAGGCCCGACCCTGCTTAGCTTCCAAGATCAAATGAGATCAGGCATGTTCAGGGTAGCATGGCTGTAGAGAGCCATCTTTATTCCTAATGACCTTCAGCTCCTGTGCCCAGGGCTCCCAGCACTGGCTCCAGGGTGTGGGCCCTCACCCCCACAGCCCCAGCCCCACTGCATACTCCAGGGAGACCAGCATTGGGGGTGCCTGCAGCCCCATGGGGACACCTGCCTGGGGGCCCCTTGTCTCAGCCAGCTGCGCTCCTGGCCCCCGGTGTCCAGAGGGCCTCCACTGAAAGGACGTCAGTTTGCCGGCTCTCCCAGGTTTCAGCTCCTGTGGCTGCAGCAGGAGCTCCTGTTCCATCTTGGGGAGTGTGGCAAGATGGGCAAGGTGAGCCAGGTCAGGGAGACCAGCCACGCCTCGGGCTCCCGTCTACCTCCCCTCCCCCATCCCTCCCGGTCAGAGGGGGCCTGCCTCCCCCTCACTAGCTCTTTCAGCTTTGGCTCTGGAGGCTCGTACCCAGTCCACCATGGTGCCTCTCCCACCACTGCAGCTGGCCAGGGAAAGGAGTGGGTGAGGCAGGGTGAGAGCTCAGTGCCCTGGAGACCCTGACTTGCAGGCTGAGAGGGACTGTTCCCCCACAGCCCTCAGCCCCCAGCTGAGGCACTCTTCACCTCTGTCTTCTGCATTTGGGCAAACTTCTCTTCCTGGGCTGCCAGCAGCTTTTCTAAGTCCCGGTGTCTGTGTAGCAGCAACTCCACGTCTGACACTGAGTGCTGGGGAGAAGCATGTTTGGGTGAGGCCCAGCTCGGGGGGTGCCCGGAGCCTGGTAGCCAGCGAAGGGGCAGGACCCCCTCGGGGGGTGCCCGGAGCCTGGTAGCGAGCGAAGGGGCAGGACCCCTACTCACCCCATAGTCGGGCTTCAGCAGGAGGCCTTCCCGGCAGGCCAGCCACGCCTCAGCCTGCTCCAGCCTCTGCCGAAGCTTCTGCAGACCCCAGCTCTCGGCACAGCGTTGCCGGCGCAGGGCCCAGGCCGCCTCCAGCTCCTGCAGCCGCCCTTCCAGCTCCTGCAGACACCCTGTCACCTGGCGGGGAGGGGCTGCTAGGGGTGACAGCTTGGGTAGGGCTCCCACCCTGGGCAAGGCAGGGCAGGGCTGGAGAGCCAAGTGTTAATGGAAGTGCAGAGGGAAGGCTGTGAGACCCGCACCTGCCCCTTCCCAGCCTCTCTCCCTGCCTGCGCCCAGCCTTCCTGGCCTGCTGGTTTCCATGCCTGTGAGGGGCCCTGAGGCCTTTGGCAATCAGGCTGCATCCCCAGCCCAACTCCAGGTCCACGATCTGTGTTCACACCTCCGGGGACATGAAGTGGCTGTTGTCCACCAGCTGCTGTCCTTCCTGCCGCAGGTCCTGGGCTTGAAGGCGGCACTCCCTGATTTCCTGCCCCAGCTCTTCATGCTGCCCAAGGAGCTGCTCAGCCCCCACCACGTCCTCAGCCAGCTCCTCGGAGGATGCCAGCTCCTGCCTCTCCCGTGCCCATGCTCTGTAGGGCAGGGAAGGGAGCTGTTGTCAGGGCTGGCTGGGGAGCGGGGGAGGGCATGGGCAGGGGAGGGAGGGTCCAGCTCCCTGAAGAGCCAGGATACCCCCACCCCACAGGGCAGAGCTGAGCCAGCAGCCGAGGTAGGACACCTACAGCAGTTCCTGGCAGCGCCCGAGGAAGGCATGGCCCTGTGCAGCCTGCGCCAGCCACTGGCCTCGCTCCTGGGCCTTTGCCTGCAGAGTGGCCCAGGCCTCCTGCACCTTGGCCAGGCCCCCTGAAGCCATAGGATGTAGCTGGCCCAGTCGGCAGGCCTCCGTCTGCACCCGTGCCACCTCCTTCTCCATAGCTGCCAGCTCTCTCTGCAACCAGAGCATGAGATCAGGCCTCAGTCTCCACACTGAGCCGACGCGTGCTCTCCATTCAGGAGCACCAGGCCTCAGTCTCCACACTGAGCCGACGTGTGCTCTCCATTCAGGAGCACCAGGCCTCTCTGAGGAGCCACCTCCGCTCTGCTGCATAACCTGGACCAAGTCCCAGGGCCCCTCAGGGAAGGATCTGGGTTTCTGGAGAGGAGGCTGAAGCAGGCTGGGGTGGGAGCGCCCTCACCTAGCACCTTGGGGGAGGGCTGAGATAGGTCCCCCTCAGCCACCGCCTTGGGGCAGGGACAGACAGGCAGGCTGCAGGGTGTGGGCCTCACCTCCAGGCGCCTGTGCTGTTGCTGCAGGGTCCGCACAGATGACAGGCTGTGGCCTCCGTCCTCTCCCTTCATCAGGGCCGTTTTCTCCTGCATCCTTCCCTGGAGCTCGGCTGCTGCCTGCTCAAAGCTGTGGACCTCATGGGCTGCAGCCAAGTTCTGGGAGAGGAGAAAGGACCTGCTCAGGGCTATTCTCTGCTCCCAGGACTCCTTTCTCCCTGGAGACATGGCCTCCTGGGCCACCTCCGAAGCAAGGAGGACCATGGGGCTTGATGTGTCCCCAGGTTCAGAAACCATCCTCCATGCTGCGACCCTCAGTGAACATGACGATGTGCGTCTTGTGGCAGGCCAGGGGGTGGGGAGGGTGGGGAGGGGAGAGGGCCTCATGTGCATCTCAGGGAAAGGCAGACACGAGGTGTTGGGTCCATGTGACAGAGCAGGCTGGTTCTCAGGGATCCAGCTGACCCTGGCAGTACCACCTGTAGTGCCTCGCATGGGGCTGGGAGACAGGTCAGCTCAGGAGGCAGCCCCAGCCCAGGACCTACAGAGATGGAATGTCCTGGGCCACAGCCGAGTCCCGGGAGAAACCTGAGCGGGTGAGTCCTGGGAGAAACCTGAGCGGGTGAGGGAGAAGGCGCGTTCACTCGCGGCCAGCAGGGCGTGTGTCTTGTGGGAACCAAAGCCTGTGCTAGGGAGGGCTTAGAGGGATTTTTTAAAGATGCTGGGACCCCCTAGCTTGGCCCGGCCTGTGGTTACCCACCTCTGTGCGGGCTTTTATTGCTTGGTCCAGCCTCTCCCAAGCGGCCTCAATGCGGCTCCTCTGGGCTTGGATGTGGGGATAGCGCCCGGGTGCGCCCCGCTCCAGGGTGCCTGCCAGCTTCCTCAGGGCATGCACCTTGGCCTGGCCCAGGCTCTGAACTTCCTTTCTGAAAGCATCAAACTTCTCTTCCAGCACCTGCAAAGGTGTGAGGCCCGGCAGGGTCACTCGAGATGGTATCATGAGCTCTCAAAGTTCATGAAGAGCTCAGCAGACTGATGGCTCTGCTAATCCCTCAGCCCTGATTCTGGAACCATCGGGATCCTCCCTAGGACACCCTCTCCAAGCTCTTCTCTGCTGACTCCCCAGCAACCCTTTCATCCCAAGGCAGGCCTTCCTCGGCCTCTGCCCGCTGCCCGCGAGGTTTGCTCAGGAGTGACTCACCTTGACGCCCTCCAGGTCCTGCCCGTAGTCCTGGGACTCAGCGGTGGCCACCTTGGTGGTCAGCCAGGCGTCGAGGAGCAGGGTCTCTCGATCCAGCTGGTGTAGCTGCAGCTGCTCCTGCAGGCCATGCCCTCTGGCCTCCACCCTCCGCAGCAGCTCTGCGTGGGCCTCCCGAACTGCCTGCAGCTGGGCGAGCACCCTGGGGCTGCAGGAAGACAGCGACAGCCTGGACTGCAGCCCTTCCTCTCCAGGCTAGAGCAGTCTCCTGCCACCTCTGTAGGGGCTTCTCTCTGCTCCTTCCCGGGTGGCGTGGCTCCCCCCGCACCTGTCTGCGTTCTTCCTGCTCTCCAGGAGTGCTGCCGTCTGCTGCAGCCGCTCGAGGCGTGGGCTGAGTGCTTCCAGGTCTCTCTTGGTGGCCTCTAGCCGCCGCAGAAGGGCCTGTGTGGCCTCAGCACTGTGGCCCATGTCCTCGCTGTCCAGGACGTGGCCCCGCTCGGCCAGCCAGGATCCCACCTCCAGGAGCTGGGGTGACAGAGTGGAGATTTGTTTTCCCGGGGCACCCTCCAGGGCTCGGGATTTACAGCCACGATTCTCCGCCTGGCCGCACATGGGAATCACCTGGGAGCCGTCGCGCTCCCTCGGCCTGGCCCCACTCCTAAGCAGCCTCATCTGGTCCGAAACAGCCAGGGAGGCAGTGCTTTGTAAAGGGTCCAGGTGATTTTTTTCCATGCAAAATAGACGCTTTATTCTTGGTTCATAGGCATAGATTTTGTTTCTGTCACTTGATAAAATAAAACCAAGTTTTAGCAAATATTCCTTGCAGTGTTTCTCCCTTTCATTTATTAGCCTATTTACTTCATTTACTTCAGTTTTTCTTCCTTTACAATTGTATTCACCATTCTGAAGTAATTGAGGTATAATCATCCAGGGAAGGTTCCAGGTGATTCTCATGTAAAGCCCTGGTTGAGAACCACTGGTCTAGAGGGAAAAAACACAGCCAGCAGCTGTGTTCTGGGACACATGTGGAAGGAAGCCTTTGGGGGCAGGAGACCACTGAGTGGAGGAGATGAAAGGTGCCCAGGCCCGGAGCCCTGGAGTTACCTCCCGGCTGCACTCGCCCTGGGTTCCAGGCCCGCCCGCTGTGCCCTGCCCATCACTCCCCTCACCTCAGTCAGAAACTGCTGGGCCTCCTGAGCCTGCTGCAGCAGAAGCCGCCTCCGTGCCGCCTCTGCCCGCAGGTGGGCCATGGCCTTCTCCAGCTGCTGCACCCGGGCGGCCACCTCGTGGGCAGCAAAGTGCCCTGCCTGCACCAGCTTGTGCCCAGTGCCCAGCACCACCCGGGTCAGAGCCTCATGGCTGTTCATCTCACTCTCCAGGTTCTGTGGGGGAGGAGGCAGGAGGATGGGGAGGAGGCAGGAGGATGGGGAGGAGGCAGGAGGATGGGGAGGTTGCTGACCCTTGGGGGACTCCCACAGTTGTGCTTGAAGCTTCACAGGACCCCACTAACTTGTCTCCAAGGAGTCCCCTGTCCCCATGACCCCCAAAGAATCCAGAGTACTCCAAAAGCCCCCACAGGCAGAGTTCCTGGCTGGGCCACAGAGAGTGCCATTTCCTTGGCTGAGGAGCCCCGCTCACATGCGAGGGCCGGCCCTCCCCTCCCAGGGTGGGCCCATACCTGGTGCTGCTCCTGCAGGTGCCGCACCGCACTCAGGCTCTGGCCATAGTCCTGGGCAGTGGCCAGAGGCAGCTTCTCCTGCACCCAGGCCATTTCCTCATCGGCGTCCCTGAAGAACTGCAAGAGGAGGCTCCGGGCCTCCAGGGCCGTCCTGCGCTCCTGCAGGGGCTCCCTCAGGCTCTTGAACCTGCAGTGGTAGAGGGTGGGACCCAGGGAGGCAGGGACCACGGGTGTCAGTATTAGGGATACCTGGTGACACAGATCCCCCAGTTGTGGCCCTCACCATGGGCAGTGGGAGAAAATGAGAAGACATCAGTTAGAGGGCAGGGGTGGCAGTCCCTCTAGGAAGGCAGGGAAGAGAAGCTGAGGGCACAGGCAGATCTACCTCTGAAGCAGCCGCTGGGCCTGCTCTTCCACATCTTGGGCAAGGCAGTGGCCTTCCCTCACGAAGGCCTGGGCCTGGCCCAGCAGTGCCTCAGCCTGCCTGGCCTTCTTGTCCACTGCTGCCTCTAGCTCCCTCTGTGTGCCCAGGAGCTCGCCCACCCCAGGCAGGGCCTGGCCCCCAATGGGGGCTCTCAGCTCAACCTCGATGGGCTCCAGCCAGTTCTCCAGTTCCTCCATGCTCCGCCGCAGACGCAGGGCCTAGGGTAGAAAGCAAGGTTGGCAGGTGCGGAGAGGCCTGGAGCCCGGCCAGCCACCCCACGGCCCACACGACCTCACCTCGCAGGCATTCTGGAGCTTGGCCACCTTCTTCTGGAAGTTGTCTTGTAGCTCACCCCAGAGTGCTCCCAGCTCCTGCAGCTGCTCCTGGATGGCCTCCGAGGCTGGGTGGCCCCCCTGCAGCAGCCTCTGTCCCTCCTGCAGCCACAACATAAAACACCCCTTGTGGACTGAGGACTGCTGGTACCAGGGCACTTGTGTTGACTCTGACCACCAGCACCACAGCTGCAGAGTCCCTGCAGGCCAGCTGCATGATCTTGAGCAACTTTCTTTACCTAAGCCTCATTTTCCTCATCCGTATCATAGAAAAAATCATGGTTATTTTGTTTAAATAAGTCATGTAAAATACTTAGCAGGGTGATTTATATCAGAGGGAGCCAGCCTGGGGTCAGGATCTGCCTTTGCAGGTGGAAAAGAGAATGTTTAAAAAAGTGCCATGCTGGGCACAGTGGCTCATTCCTGTAATCCCGGCACTTTGGGAGGCTGAGGCAGGTGGATCACCTGAGCTCAAGAGTTTGACACCAGCCTGGGCAACATGGCGAAACCCCTTTTCTACCAAAAATACAAAAAAGTAGCTGGATGTGGTGGCACGGGCCTGTGATCCCAGCTACTTGGGAGGCTGAGCTGGGAAGATCACTTAGCCTGAGAGGTGGAGGTTGCAGTGAGCCGAGATCTTGCCACTGCACTCCAGCCTGGGTGATAGAGCAAGACCTGTCTCCAAAAAACTGGCTATGTTTTGACTCCTTCACTCACAGGACTGCTGGCTATAACCTGTTCACATCAAAATGTTATCTTTAAAATTACTGAAAAGGTGTCATTTTTGGAGAGGGTGCCCCCACCCGGGGGAAGCAACTGCTTCTCACTACACTTCCGCCTACACAACCGCTTAGCCAGGTGCCTGCACACAGAAAGTACTGGATAACATTGGCCACCGTTACTGTGGTTCAGCACCAGCTCTGGGGTACCGTCCTGTGCTCCTCCTGCCCGCAGGGCCTCACCCGCTGCAGCTCCTGCTGTTGGTGCCTGCTCGCGTCCAGCTCCGCCTGGAAATTCTGCTGCTTCCGTAACTGCGCTGGCAGCGTGGCTGTGTCCGGCAAACCCTCCTCCAGGGCCACCACGTTCTTCTCCCTCAGCCACGCGGCCACCTGGGCACATGGGGAGGACAGGCCTGCTGTCCAGGGCTCTCGCCTTCCCCCGACCTCTGGGATGCCCCAGAGGAAGTGTGGCCTTTCCCTGGGTCAACTCCTTCCCCACCGTGACCGCCTCCCTCTCCAAGCGAGGCGAACCTCCTGGGAGTCCTGCAGGAAGGCCTGCAGCTGCCGGAGCTCCTCCAGGCGATGGCGGCGGGTCCCGGCTTGCCTGAAGAGCGCCTCCTTCCTGCCAGGAGGAGAGGCTCATGGGCCTGGGGCCACCCCCGGGGCCGGGTGGGGTGCCCGTTCAACCTAGGCTTTCTCAGGTATGAATATATTCGGAGTCTGGAGTTTCCTTTGGAATAAAGGACCATTTCACTCCACCTCTGTATATGTGGGTTATGGGCCGGATTTTGTACCCCCAAGTTTTTTTTTGAGACAGAGTCTCGCTCTGTCACCCAGGCTGGAGTGCAGTGGCACAATCTTGGCTCATTGCAATCTCCACCTCCTGGGTTCAAGCAATTCTCCTGCCTCAGCCTCCTGAGTAGCTGGGACTACAGGCTCATGCCTCCACGCCCCGCTAAATTTTGTATTTTTAGTAGAGGCGGGCTTTCCCCATGTTGGCCAGGTTGGTCTTGAACCCCTGACCTCAAATGATCCACCCACCTCGTTCTCCCAAAGTGCTGGGATTACAGCTATTGCACCTGGCGTGTCCCCCTGAGTTCTTATGCTGAGGGCCTAACCCCAGAACTGGTTTTGGAGACAGTGTCTTTAAGAGAGGCAATTAAGTGAAAACGAGGTCATATGGGTGGGTCCTAATCCACTGTGACCTTATGTGTCCTTATGAGAGGAGGAAACTGGGGCAGACACAAGCATGGGGGGAAGGCACAGGGCAAAGGTGCCTCTGCCAGAACCGGGAGACCTCCAGAGGAAACTGACTGCTGACACGTGGACCGTGGACCTGCAGCCTCCAGGATTGTGAGAAGAGTGTTTATTCCAGGGGTCCCAGCCTCTGGGCCGCAGGCCGGCACCAGTCCGCAGCCTGTTAGGAACCAGCTGCACAGAAGTGAGCTGCGGAGCATGAGTGCCTGAGCTCTGCCTCCCGTCGATCAACTGGCAACAGATTCTCACAGGAGCTGGAACCCTGTTTTGAACTGCGCACACGAGGGATCTAGGTTGCAGGCTCCTTATAAGAATCTAATGCCCAGTGATCTGAGGGGGAACAGTGTCATCTGGAAACTACCTCCCACCCCCGGGAAAAACTGTCTTCCACAAAACCGGTCCCTGGTGCCAAAAAGGTTGGGGGATTACTGGTTTATACCACCCCACCCAGTCTGTGGTATTTTGGTACAGCTGTCTGAATAGGCTAACATACTGTCTAAACCACTTTTTTGATCAGGCATTGCTATTAGCAAGAATTTTTAAAGCAGGACCTCCCTATATATAATATGTAATATCTAACATTTATATAATATTTAATAATTTGATTTATATATAACATATGTACCTCTGTACCAATATCAAGTATAATGCCACATGCACAAAAATAGAAACTGAGATCTATAAAGTAAATAGAAGTTCTAACATCCCTCCCACCCACCCCACCTCCTCAGGTCCACGCACTGCTCCCCACGCTGGTGAGAGTGTGTGGGGAGGAGCGGGTGTGGAGCAGCTGGACTGAACAGAAACGTGCTCCTGCAGGAGGGACGAAGCCAGGGGCTAGAAGTCACGGTGGCACTGTGCTGGGGGCAGCTGGGCCTGCCAGGAACCACCTAAGGTGACTGGGGGAGTGGGTGGTGACAGAGGCCAGCAATGTTTGCATTCTGTTAATTCAAAAAACTCCACAGGTACCCAGGTGTGATCCACCTGCAAGAATGGAGAGAGGCTGGCCCCAACCACTGCCAGGACACCAGCACAAGGAGCCACGGCATTTGTGGGTGCTGGTCGGCTCTCTGGGAAGGACAAAAGCCCTCACCAGTCTGGGATCTGGCTTTTGACCCTATCTCCCTTGATCTAAAAGTCTGAGGAGCCGCATGAAGCAGCCAAACCCGATGAGCTTTCACAGGGAAAAAAAGCCGCAGAGCTGGGGTCTCATGGGCCGTGCAGGTCACATGTATCTGTGTCTGAACCGGCGTTAGATGAGCTAAGACTTCTGCTAGCCTGCCTGTGGGGCCAGCACCATGCTTTCATCCTCATCACAGCCCGTAGAGCCCGGGATGTGAGGCTCAGCTGCCGTGAGGAGGAACTTGCCCGAGTCCTG
Source organism: Chlorocebus sabaeus (assembly GCF_047675955.1). Lineage (NCBI taxonomy): Eukaryota > Metazoa > Chordata > Mammalia > Primates > Cercopithecidae > Chlorocebus > Chlorocebus sabaeus. The sequence goes on from NC_132929.1 coordinate 17,711,622, forward strand.
CCATTAGTGGGCAGCATAGGGACTCAGGACTGTGGCCCTGGAAGGCCGATGCTTGACCTCTGTGCCCTGCCCTTCCGTTTCGTGAGATGGTTTCCTCTTGGTCTCCTAGCATAAGCCTCTCTTTAAACTCCCTTTGATCTCAACTGAATGAAGAAGGAAGTGGGATTTTCCACATGGTGTTTGATGTCCATAACAGGCAGACACATTGCAGGGCCAGGGGCGGTGGGGACCCCCGGCATCTGACCTCAGTCCTTGGAAAAGACTGGTGAGCCTGGGCCAAGCAGTGGAAGGGTAGGAAGGGAAGAACCAGGATGTCAGATGCCTGTGCCAGCCCGCCCACAGCATCCCTCACCCCAGAGCCACCAGTACCTCAGGAGCATGGCCTGGCACCTGCCCAGGGCACTCGGGGCCTCGGGGTGTCCACCCTGGTGCAGGCTGTGGGCCAAGGCCTCCAGAGCGCTGATCTTTCCTGCCTGCACCTCCAGGTCCCGCTCCAGCATCTTCTGCTTCCACAGAAGGGGCTCCATGGGGGCCAAGGGGTCCTGGTGGGGGTGGGGAACCCAATACTGTCCACGGGGCTGCCCCCTCCCATCCCAGGCTACCTGCCTTCCCACCTATAACATCCTACCAAATGCACATCCACAGAGCAGCTGCTCCACCCAAATACGTCCCTCAAGGCCGTTCCAGCTTTAGGACAGTGATTCCCAGCCAGGGGAGGCATTGGGATAGGGATCAAGAGCCAGAATCTCTGAGGCAGGCAGAGTTTGTTCACATAAGGTGAGCGCTCCCTCCTCTGCACTCCCCCGAGGACTGTTAGTCTCCAGTTATCCTCTGAGGTCTCCTATGAGCTACACTTGTCTGCTACAGGGTTGGGGCAGTGGCGGGAAAAGCGAACCTCTAGGCATTTGGGAAGTGAGGAGGGCAAGGGTGAGGCAGCAAGAATGGGTCAGGGCCACACAGGCACTCTCGAAGCTCCTGGGTGTTGGTGGTGGGGCCTGCCCACAGCTGCGTAGGAATTGCTCCAGATGACAGGTAAGTAACTGCCCAGTGACGGATGTGGCCCCAAGTGGGGAGATGCTCCAGAAGGGGAGGATCGCTGGCCTGGGGAGCTCAGGCAGCACTGGCTGGTTTGACCCCGAACGCTGCTCTTGTAAGATCCCCTCCCACCCATTCCGGCTGGACACCTACCCACAGACCCTCACTGGCTAGGGAGTCTTCCTTGCTGCTAAGCCAATGTTCTATCTTCTCCATGGAGCTCAGAAACAGCTGGGAACAAAGGAAAAGGCAAGAGGCAGTCGGCAGAGGATCCAGCCACTGCAGGTGGAGTGACCCAGTGGCGCAGGTTGGGGAACCAGGGTCCTGGAAGGCAAGAGTGCTCAGTGGTGGGGAAGTCCCTGGCCCAGCAGCCCCTCCAGCCTTAGCCTTGACCAGAGGCTGTGGGGTCAGCGCAGGCCGTGTCGGGTGGGGCCAAGATGCAGGCTGGGGATGGGACTGTGCCTGCCTGTAGCTCCAGGGCCTGCTGCAGCTGTAGCTGGTGCTCCTGCCAGGTCCCTTCCAGGCTGCTCAGCTCCTGTTCTAGGCCAGCCAGGGCCTGGCGAATGTCCGGCGTGGAGGGGTGCCCCGCTGTGAGCAGTCGCTGCCCAGTGCTTCGGGCCAGGCTGCTGCTGTCTGTCCAGGAGTCCAGCTCGGCCTGGAACGGGACTGGGCTCAGATCACCGGGGACTGGAAGCAGCCCAGCAGGCAGGAGGAGAGGAGGGGAAGCAGCTGAGGAGTGGGAGGCTGGAGGAGACAGGCAGGGCAGGACACCCAGGAGGCCCAAGAACAAGGGGAGGAGAGGAAAGGGCGGAGGTGAGGGTCTGGGAAAGGCTTAGGACCAACTGCCTGCTCACCTTGCGCTCCTGGTGTACTTCTAACATACGCCGGGCTTCCACAGGGCTGCGAGGAGCGGGGCTCATGTCCATCTGAGCCCGCAGCCTCTGGGCGCCGACCAGCAATTCATGCAGCGTTGCCTGGAGTTTCTGAGCTTGGTGCAAGGCATCCAGCGCCTCCCTCCTGCCCACAGCGCTCATCAGCTAGTTCCCAGGCCTTCAAACCCCTCTCCCCTGTGCCCACTGGTATCTTCTGTCCCTTAATCCCCTCAACCACAGGAGGGCCCACGGGCTGGGAGTTACTGGGAGGACAGTAATTTGCAGGGTGGAGAAAGAATCCCAGGGGAACACAAGGGCTGAGGGGAGGTGTGGGGACTGAGATGCTGGAGGATGGGTCGGCAAAGGCAAGGCCTGTGGGGCTCATACCGCTTCTGGGCCCTGCTCTGGAGCTGCCACCAGCTCTCAGCCACCTCCTGCTGCCTATGCCTGAGGCTGTGGGCTGCCTCAGGGCTTCTCTGGCACAGGCGGCCCACCTCACGCTCTAGGGACTGTGGGGGAAGCCAGGGTCAGAGGTTGGGGCAGGGGAGCCCTGGGCCACCCTGGTATCCCATATCCCCTCCTCCCCGCTTCTGCCCAGGGTCCCCCTGAGGAGATGCCCTGGGCCCAGCTCCACAGCCAGCTGCGCACCTCCACCTGGGCCTGGATGGGGTGCACTTCCCGCTCCAGCTCCTCGTGTTTCCGCAGCAGCCTCTGCACGTTCTCCAGATCCTTCCCGCAGTCCAGGGCCTGGATCAGGGCTTCCTGGGGGAGGGGCACGGCCAGTTACCTGCTGGGCCTTTGCTTCAGCTCCTCCTTCCTGGCAAAGGGCCCAGCCAGCGGTTTCTGTGTGCACAGCAAGCACCCAGCGTGATTTCCCGGCCCTGGCTTTGAGGGCCAGACATCTCTTCCTTATGTGAGGGGGACGATTCAGAGGAGCAACTCTGGATTTGGAGTCTCCTCTGAGGGAAGAACCTCATGTGTGTGCTGCTTCCCTGTACACTGTCTCATTCGACTCTCATCCCTTGAGGAGTGAGAAAGAAAATAGAGCAAGGATGGACAGACAGGCCTCGGCAGACACCTGTTTCACACGAGGGCTTCCCAGACCGGGTTCTAACTCTGCCAGATTCAGCCTGGGGCTCTGTGGCTGTGAACAGTCCCAAGGCAAACATCCCGAGGGTTTGGGCTTCCTCGGGGATGGGAGGAAACCGAGAGGGTGTTTTCTGGCCTCTGGACCTGCAGTGTGTCTGGGACCAGGATCTGGGGGAGAAAGGAGACAGGGAGGCCCCCTGCTGAGCTTGCAATAGGTGCTTCTATGGTCCTGAGTTGATCCCAAGGGCCACCCCATCAGACGTCCCTGGTGCAGCCCTGATAGGACCCACCTCCAAGTACCCAGCGAACAGGAGAGGCCAGTGATAGGGAAGACACACGGGAGACTCTAGGCAGCGCCCCCTCCCCTGACCGCATTTGCTCACAGACCCTGCCGGGACCCGCTTCCACCACGTACCTTCTCCTGAATCCTCTCGGTGACACTGTCCAGCTCTTGAGACAACATGTGTATTTCCAGGGCCCCTTCGAGCCGCTGCTGGTATTGGAGCAGGTTGCCATGGAAACTCGCCCACCTGGCCGAGGGGTGGTGGTGTAATGTGGAGCCTGAGGCGGCCCTCCACCCCTCTCCCAGCCCCTCGGTTCTCCCCAGCCTGGGACTGGCCTGCTGTTGAGCTGGCTTCGCCGCTGGCAGATGATCTTGACTTCCTCAGGGTCCCGGTTCTTGAGTTGCAGTGACAAGTCACTGATGCTCCTGATGCGGGCATCACCCACTGTGTCCTGCAGGGGAGGTATGGGTGAGGGCACTGGCACCCCCCATGCAGAGCCCCTTCTTCCCACCTCAGTGGACACTGGGAGCATGCCTGGGCCCCAGAGCAAGAGGAACAGCATATTTGGGCAGTGGGAGGAACTGCTTCCTGCCTCCTCTACTGTGGCAGGTGACTGAGGTCACCCCGTCCAGGTGAAGTGAACAAGATCGGCTTGGAGCCTGCAGCCCCAGAGTCATCTCTAAGGCCAGAAAATGGGATCCCTGCGCTGGGTACCACGTAGGAGGGGAGAGTGGGCACATGCTCGCTCACAGCTCTTGAGACAGAGTACCCCTCTGTTGCCCAGTCTCCCTATGTCACACTGTTGTTGTAGTGGCACAATCTCAGCTCACTGCAACCTCCACCTCCCTGGTTCAAGTGATTCTCTTGCCTCAGCCTCCCAAGGAGCTGGCACTACAGGTGCCTGCCACCAAGCCTGGTTAATTTTTGTATTTTTCATAGAGATGGGGTTTCACCATGTTGGCCAGGCTGGTCTCAAACTCCTGACCTCAAGTGATCTGTCTGTCTTGGCCTCCCAAACTGCTGCGATTACAGGCGTGAGCCACCACGCCCGGCCACAGAAACTTTTAAAATAAAAATTCAGCTTCTTGGATGAAGAGAAGCAAATGGAGATTGTGGAATGGAACAGTGAGTTCTGGTTTCCTGGGGTTTGGGTGTCCCCGCCTCAGGACTCGCCTGAGCTGAGGCTGGTGCTGCTTGGACACTGGGCGGGGTTTAAAGGTGCACAGGGAGGGGTCTCCGCAGGGTGCCTTTGCAGGTCTCCTGCCTCTGGCATCCAGAGAGCTTGTTTACATTTCCAAAGCACTATTCTATGAAGTGCCTCGTAAGAGGTAGACAGGGAAGGACAGTCCCCTCCTTTTATAGACGGCAGAGCAGAGCTCCGAGGCTAACGTGGCTCCTTTGCGGCAGAGCCAGGATTCAAGCCCAGCTCCTCTAAAGTCTAGCTCTCTTCCTCCTCCAGCATCTGGCACAGCGTCTGTGAAATGCTGCCATTAGCAAGGGATGTCTTAGGTTTAAGCACTGCCACCTTTTTAAAAGTTATACGTACATGTACCAGGGAGACAAGGTTAGCACATTTGGTCTTTAACATCCGATTGCAAATACATTTGCCAATTTTATTTCCCTGTACACCACATAAGAGAAATAGATGTTTGGTGTGTGTATGTGTAAGGGGGCGGGTGTGAGATGAGGAGGAGACGCTGAGACGCTGAAATAGTCACACTGAAGGCGGGCACTGATTATCCACTGCATCCAGGCATATGTCTCATCTTTTTAAGATTTTCTGAAATACTTATAGATGCACAGGAAATTGCAAAAGTCCCGCAGAGAGGTCCATGTGCCCTTCCCCAGCTTCCCTTACAGCAGCACCCTATATAAGGATAACATTGAAGCCACAAAGCTGACATCGGTATACCACTACCAACTAGACCAGACTTCATTCAGATTTTATCAGTTTTTGCAAGTATGCATCTGTGTGTGGCAAAGGGGCAGAGGTCTACGAAGTTTTATCACAGCTAGAGATTCATGTATCTGCAACCATGCACATGCTCTCTTACCTCTGAGGTGGGTGCTACCCCCATTCTAAAGAGGAAGGAGCGAAGGCGAGAGGAGGGAGCCTGCCCGAGGGCACGGGAGTAGCAGGCATGGAGCCCACGCACTGCCCTACAGCCCACACTCCTTCCCTGCTCTCAACTGGATTTTCAGTGAGGGATGCATGGCCAACTCCACCCAGCAAGGCCCCCTCACCCCAGTCGAGGTTCCTCGGAACTCCCGAAGCCGCCATCGGAGCTTCAGGCAGTGCTCCAGGTCCTGGCCCAGGTCACCAACATTCACCATCACCTCCTGTGAAGGCCGAGGGTGGAGAGGGAGCGCTCTGAGCACCAACCCAGGCTCCTGGCACCTGCTGCTGGGGCTCCCTCCTGTCAAGGGAGGGCTCCTCCCCCCATTTCTCAGCTCCCCCTGCTGGCTGGGGCTACACCTTCTCGTGGATCCAGGCCTCTGCGAGGTCCACTCTCTGCAGGAACTCCAGGAAGTCCCGCCTGTCCTCCAGCTCCTGGCCCCTGAGGGCCACTGCCTGCCTCAGGTCCTCCCAGTGCTTCCGCAGGCCCTGCAGCCGCTGGGAGACCTCTCCCACTCGAGGGTGGCTCTGTACCAGCAGAGCCTCTCCCTTCTGGAGGGAGAGAGGGGACACAGGACATCTTGCCTGCCGCCCTTCCTCCTAAGACCGACATCACCCCTGGGCCACACTTTGGGGCAGGCATGGGGCTGAGGGCCCGGTTGTTACCTTGGCAACAGAGGTCATGACCTCCTCATGGGCCTGGACTTCAGCCTCAAAGGCCTGGTGTTTCAGCAGGGGCTTCAGCTTATCTCTCAGGTCCCCAGGAGGGATCGGCTTCTTCAGCTGCTGGGCACATGCCTGGATCCAGTCCTCAGCCTGGTGGGGGTGGGACACGAACGCTGATGCTCTGCAGCCTTGGGCCCCAGATGCCACAGGCCTAGCCCTAGCCATTCCCAGGAGGCTGGCCTCAGGGGTAGCGTGGGCAGCACCTGCTAAATGAGCCCTGAAGGTTCTAGCTCCGGAAGACAGAAGACAGAAGACGTGCTGCAGGAAGAGCCGGGCAGGGCCTTGGGTGGGCTCTTGTTTTGGAGGTGTGGCCCCTACTCCTGGGACCCTGGGCTGTTCTGCTCCCTTCCCTGCCTCTCTTTGCCCTGGCCCTGCTAGAGCTCGGGACACTGGTGGGGTCTCCACACAAAGGGGCTGAGATCCCATGTTCTGAGCTCCAGCACAGCCATCCGCTCCCTGAACCTGTTTCTGCCTCACAGTGTTGTGGTGTGAAGGCAGCTGGAAATGGTTGAGTGGTCCCAGTGGAAGGCCCTGGGCTGGGGGTGCCCTCTGACCTGGGTTGCGGCCTGGGTGAAGCTGGCCATCAGCAGGGAGGCGTGCAGGGCGTGTCCCCGGCTCTCCGCCAGCTCCTTCACTCTCACCCGGCGCTGCAGCAGGGCAGGAAGCAGGTCCCGCACCTGGGCGTGCCGGAGCATCTTCAGCCGCTCACGCAGGGCTGCCTCCTGTGGGGCAGGGGCACAGCTACTGCTCTCCCACCCTGGGCTGGGGCAGGGCCTGGCCTGCAGGGCTCACAGCCCTTTCCTCAGCCCCACATGGCTAAGGGGTGTCTGATCCTCCCAGCCACCAGCCAGACCAGTCTGCTCCCCAAGGACCACATGGTGTGCACAGAGCCGAATGCCCTCCGTGGGTCTCTGCAGTGTGGCCCATCTCACCCTGGGCCCTCTTCTTGAGCCACACATACAACTTGCTCAGTCAACCCCAACCAGGCCCCCAGCCCCGCAGGCTCATCAGCACTGACTCCGGGAACACACCAAGCTCCCTGTGACCCCCTTCAGGACTCTCTCCTGACCCCCACACTCTGACCACGGCCAGGACTCCTGAGCCCATTACCTTCTTGTCCTGGGCAGTCAGAACCTTCAGGAAGAGCTCATGCTTGCGAATCAACTGCTCTACCTCTTCCACCGAGCTCCCCAAAGCACTGGTTTTCAGGGAGACCTGGATCCACAGAAAAGTCAGAGGCCACCATGCCTTCCAGCCAGTCAGCCCCTCTAGCTACAGTCTGTGCTAGGCTGTGCCCATGGGCACTCTGGGTATAGCAGGACCTTAGGAGTGCCCGCCGAGCTTGGTATGGAGCTGTGAGGAGGAGTGGGAGCCCAGGTTGGGAGGCTGTGACACCCCAACCTCTGCACCACAGGGGAGCACGACCAGCCTCTGGCCAACTTCCTCAGGGCTCAGTCTGGGGATGTCAGTGGAAGCTCAGGGGCCTCAGCGCTTCACCCAGGTCACCTGGACGGACTCATGCACAGCTGCCCCATATTAGAGAAAAAGCCAGAGAGGCAGGAGGAAAGGGACTGAGCAGAGAGAGGAGAACGGAAAGGAGGAGCAGGAGGCTGTGCGGAGTGTGAGGGCGGGACGGGACCTGCCTCCTGGGCCGCGAGGATCTCCTCCAGGCGGCCGCACTCTCTGAGGAACAGCTGCTCCTGCTGCTCAGCCTGCAGCCTCTCTTGCTTCCGCGCCCAGGCCTGATACACCTGGTCCCGCTGGTCCTGCAGGGCTCGAAGCTTTTCTTGGACCTGGGGATGGACACGTGAGGAGCTTCAGCTGGGGAGGGTGGTGTGGGTGAGGTGAGGACTGGATCCTGAGAGAAGCCTCTGAGGAAAGGCCAGCATGGCACAGTGGGGCGGGCCACCAGGTGGCCAGGCACAGGCTAGGTCAGCTAGGGTATGTGGGGGCACCAGGAAAGGGGGCCCACCTCTTTGGTGGGTGTCCCTGCAGCCAGGAGTGCCTGCTGGCCCAGCTGGGTGGCCTGCTGCCACAGCTTCTCCCGGGCCTCCAGCTCTGCCCGGAGCCACTGGTGGGCACTGAGCTTCAGCGGGCCACTGCTGGGCTCTGGCGAGCTCTCCTCCAACTGGAGGTCCTGGCGCACGCAGGCTGCCCAGGAGGCGTAGTCGCGCACCTGATCCCGGAGACACGGAGGGAGAGCCGGGTGAGGGAGGCGCGGAGTGGGGGCCGGGTGGGGGAGGCGCGGAGCGGGGGCCGGGTGGGGGAGACGCGGAGGGGGGGCCGGGTGAGGGCCGGGTTTCGGCAGGAAACCAGGTGCCGAGGCAACTGCAGCCCACCTGAGTCCACTCCTCACACAGCTCGAGCCGACCTGTGTCAGGGCCTCGGCTGAGGCATGTGTGGCCCTTTGTCACTTGGTTTCTCCGTTCTCATCCAACCCGATCCTCCCAGAACCACGAATCCTCCACGTGAGCCAGACCCTCACCACGACACATCTCTGTTCTTTGCTCCTGCTGACCCTGCTGCTTAGAAGTTTCTCCTCCTGCCTTCCCATCTCTACCGAGCTCACCTGGATGAGGCCATGAGCGGACTGGCGGCTATAGCAAGATCATCAAGACTGCTTGATGGGGAAAGAAAGCTCGCCTGCTCTTCAACGGCCTCTTGGCCGCCTTTGCCTGGTGAAGCCTTCCCTGGTATTTGACACTGCACTGCTCTCCTTGTTCTCTGAATTACTAACTTAGCCCTTACAGACTGTCTTCTGCTGATTTGTATACAACTACACAAGACGGGTGCTGGAGGGACTTCAGGTCCTTGACCAAATACCTCATTGCACAGAGGAAGGGTAAATAGCACAAACAGTCTTGTAAACTCTAAGTGCGTGACAAACCCAGGGTTAAGTGCCTTGCTCAAGCTCGCACTGCCAGCAAAGCAGCAGAGTTGGGTCCCTAAACTCAAGACTTTTTGTAGTGTCAGTTTAGGCCTCCTGGTCTGCCAGGTCCCAGGACAGGGGGATGCCAGGGACACCCCGTGGCCAGGACCCACTGTTCCAGTCTGATTCTCTGGGTTTCGGGCTCATCTGCCCAGGAAGGAGGGCTCCACGCGGGCAGAAGTTCCACCTTCCATAGCTTCTATATCGCCCTCCTCTCTCCACCCTCGGCTTCAGCAGGGGGCCGAAGACGGACATTGAATAGATGCTGGCTGATCCAGAGGTCACTGTCTAACATCTGGGTCTCCAGTTATGAGCTTTCCTGGGCTGCTCTTACTCTCAGCCCCGGCTGTGACCCCGCATGACTGCCCTGCCACTCACCTTGCTGGCACTGACCCAGACCCTAAGGTGTCACTGCTATGCCCATGTGCTCAGCCCCTGACCAGCCAGACTGACCTCCATGTGCTCGTGCTCTCCCGCCTGAGTTCATGCTTGTTCTCCCTCCGGAGCTGGAGGGCCTCGTGCGTGCATGCCCATGTGTGGTGCAGCACACACACATGTGCATACACGCCACCCAAGGGGCGGGAGCCCTCACCGCTGTGCGGAAGCGGGCCAGGAGGCGTGCCCGCTCCAGCTGGGCCCTGCGCTGCTCCACGCGTCGCTGCAGCACTGCCCACGCCTGCATCACAGCTTGCTGCCTCTGCTGCACCGCATGGGCCTGAGGCCCCGGGCACAGCTTCTGCACCCTGCCGGCAGTCTCCAGCAGTTCCTGCAGCTGCGAGAGGGGCAGGGAACAGGGAGGCAAGGGTCACGTCCTCCTGACTATCCCACGGATATATCCCTTGCCTGGGAACTCTGGCCCCCTTGGGCCACATCCTGCCATGCACAGTAGGCCCATGGGAGGCCCTAAGGGACAGTGGAAAATCTAGAGGAACAGGCAGGCTAGCCTGAGGGGGCTGCAGGGGCCTGGGTCGGAGAGGCAGCCAGCTGGGCTCACCTGCTGCTTGGTGCCCACGAGTTCTCGCTCCAGCCCCTGGTGGCTCCTCAGCTGGGCCTCCAGCCCACGCAGGTCCCGTGCCACATTGTTGGGGAGGCTCGCGGCTTTCTCCTGAGGAAAGGAGAATGCCAAGGAGATGAGGAATGGAGGGTGGGCACTGAGCCTGGAATGTATCCACTTCTAGCAACCCCTCCAGCTCACACCTTGACCTGGGCAAGGACTTCCAAGAGATCTCTGTGAACTCTGAGGGTGGTCTCGGCATCTCGGAGCGCATGGCCTCGGGCCTGGGTCAGCTCCCACAGCTCCGACCAGGTGGCCCTACCCGTGGCGTGTGGAAGACCAGCAGGGGATCAGCCCTGGGCTGCCTCGTTCCTCCCTCTCGCTAGGTCTGGTCAGCCCCCTCCTCTCTGGGTTGTATCGGAACTTGCTCGAAGCTCCTCCTCCTTAAAACCTCTCCCGCCTGTGGCCCTGCCTACGCACTTTCTTCCCGGGAGCCTGTCTTCTAGCTTTACCATGAATTTCGTGTTTTGCTGCTGTAATACTGGGCACTGAATGGTATCTGTGCTCTGCGACACTCCTTACATCTTGTGCTTTGATTTATAGCGCGTCACCCAGATTATGATTACAGACGCTTTGTGGGCAGAGGTCACATCTCTCCATTCTTCATTAACTCCGCAACTTGCTGAGCTCCTAAGGCTTCTGCCAGGCCAGGCTCTGGGCTAGGAGTTATGAGCGAGTCATGACCTTGCCTGAAAGCTCACAGGCTGGGAGTGGATCCAAATCAGCCAAGTGGACAACTAGGAACGACATGAGGCATGAGCTGTCCCAAGTGAGCACAGGAGCTGGGACAGCTCAGGGGAAGGCCCTGACATCCGGCCCCACCATCTTCCTACAGCTCCTGCTCTCAGTCCCGGGAGCAGGACTCTGACCTGCACACCCAGCCTCACCTCCCTTCACAGTCCAGAGCCTGTGGCGGGCTTGGCTCCTCCGGAACTAGGCCCCCTGCAGAGCCTCGTGGGCAGCCGGGGCCAGCGCGGCCCTCACAGCATGCCATCCTCTCTTACCACTCTGGGCCCTGCCTGCCCAGCTCCTTCCCCCACACCCCATGCTGGCCTGGCCCACTGGGCACTCACTGCAGATCCTGCTGCCTCTGACGCACCATGGGGCCAGCACTGTGCCCACGCGCTAGCAGGCCCTCCGCCAGCAGCCGGCAGGCGGCCACCCGCTGGCCGCCCATCTCCACTTGGCGCTGAAACTTTGCAAACTTGGTGCAGAGGTGCTGGGAAGATGGGAGTGGGTGACAGGGTAGCCCCCGAATGGTTAGGCGGCAAGCAACCTGGGAATTGAGGCACCTCAGTGCCCAACTGGGTGATGTGGGCTTGGACGGCCACGGCGTCTGCCCGCTCCACTCAGGAGGTCCGCCTCAGCCAGGGCTCACCACTCTGCACCACCTTCTCCCTCCGCCCCACCAGGGCCAGCTTCCCCACCCCACAGGCTCTGCCCCAGGACACCCTCCTTGACCCTGGCCCTCTTCTCACCAGGGTGTGCTCAGGGTCCTCCCCCAGGCTCTCCCCTCCTTTGGCCGCCTGCTTCTGGCGTGCCAGCCAGCTCTGCAGGTCCTCAGTCTCCCTCAGGAACTCGTGCAGCTTCAGGGCCCCCTCCAGTTCCCGGTCCCTGTGGTGACAGCCCATGGTTCCCCAGAAGTGAGTTGCCCGCCCCCCGGGGGCCAGCCAGGCCAGCCAGAGGGGCCAATCTGAAGAATGGGGTTACTCATGGTCTCTGTCCAAGCCTGCAGCTCGTGATTCAGGCAGTAGTAGACCCAGCAGGGCGAGTGTAGGGGTAGAGGAGGGTGTGGACATGGGGAGATGGACAGCAGGGAGTTGTGGGGCCTCACTGAAGAATTTATGGAAAGAGGTAAGCAATGCATACCCTTCTCCTAGCACCACTCTACAGCCTGGGGTCATGGGTTCTGCTCGACTTAGGGCCATGGCACGGGAGCAGTCAACTGTGGCCAGGCCCCCTGTACCCAATGATGAGAGGGGGTACGGAGCCCTCACCGTGTGGCCGCCAACTCCTGCAGTGCCTGCAGCTGCTCCCGGAGCCTCTCCCGCACCACACGCTGCTGCTCAGGGGCTTCAGGGCCAGTGAGGGTTTGGGCCCTCTGGTCAAGCTCCTCCATGGAGCTCCAGTAAATGGTTAGTTCCTCCCGTAGAGCCTGTGATGAACGAGGACCCACACCAGGCTCAGCCTGGGTGACTCATCCACCCACCTGTCCGTCCCCCACCCATCTAGTCACCAATCCTCATCCATTCACCCACCACTCACACACCCATCCATCTACCTCAACTCATCCATCCGCCCACCCAGCACCCAGCTACCTATCACTGATGGAGTAAGGACTTACTGTTCCATTAAGTGAACACCTGGTCTGTGCCCACTGAGGGCTCATTATTTAGCAGGGAAAGGTGAATGCTGGCTAATCTGGGCCAAGGAAGGGAGGGCACAGGAGGCATCAGACTGAACCCCAACCTCCATGTGTGAGAGAGAGGCAGAATTAAGCAAGCTGTCCAGTATAACCGGGGGATGCTCCGTGAGGCCAAGGCTACAGGCCTTTAGAAAAGGTTCTCTGAAGGTCCTGTCGCAGAACACACTGGAACTGGGGCTGTGCAGAAAGCATGCCCAGACAGGAGGACACTTCAGTGACAGCAGGAACCGGGACGGCTGTGGGCCCCAGGCTTTGGAGCTTGTGTGGTTCTGGGAGTCCGAATTCAGGAGTGAGGAAGGGGACTTCGAGACCTCCCTCTCTTCAGCCAGGGGATGTTTGTGGGAGGAGGTCGGCTTCAGGAAGGGCATTTAGTTAGCTCAAAGGATGAGAGGCAAAGCCTGGGAGGAATAAACCTGTGGGAGATATGGAGCAGGCTGGGCAGGTGACCTCAACAGAGGAGAAAAGTGCGAGGGGTGGGGTAGAGAGGAAGCAAGAGTAGGCGAAGAAACCCCAAAGCCACAGGGAGAGGCAAGACTCATAAGAAGATGAAGGGAGAAAGCATGTACATCACAGTGCCCTGGTTGCCTTGGAAGAAGGGGCACTGTGGGATCTGGGTGGGCAGTGGGGATGGGGCTGTGTCTCCAGGAAGCAAGAGCGGGGCTCCGTGCCTCTGAGAGAGCGAGGGTGGCAGCCCTCTCCCTGTGGTCCATCATCACCCAAGCCACACTGGAGGGGAGGCTCAGAACATGATACCTGGTGCTTCTTAATGAGCCTGAGGGTGGCTGCCTCGTCTCTGCCATAGTCCTGACTGCTCACCAGCGGCTGCTTCTCCTTCACCCAGCCCTCCAGCTCTGACACATCCAGAAAGTACTGCCAAGAGTGGGGTCGACTCACCTAGAGGATCTCAGGACTCTCCATCAGCCCTGGAGACATCTGCCCCTGCTCTCCAGCGTGCTGCACAAAGGGGCTTCTGTGCCCATGGGGCACCCATCAGCTCCTGAACCAGAGCCCCCACTGACCCGCCTCCCTGAGAGTCCCACAGGTGGCCCTTCAAGGAGCCCTGACTTCTGCCTCGTCCCCCAACCCCACCTCCCTGCATCCTACCTGCTGGAAAGTGACAGCCTGCTGCAGACACCGGGCCCGCGCCTCACATGCCCTCTCCAGCTCTGCCCAGCGGTCTTCCAGCTCCTGGCACTGCTCCGCGATGTGTGGGGCTTGGGGGTGCCCTGAAGCTGCCAGGCTCCGCCCAGAACTCAGCACCCGTTGCACCTGCCCCTGGTGAGCTGTTACCTCCACCTGGAGCTCCTGCCACAGAACAGCTTGAGAGGCTGCTGCTTTTAACCCAGGGGCGTCTGGAGCAGAGCCATGGATGTGGCTCCAGGCCCCAATCATGGCAAGATTCCCAGGGTCAAAATAGCTGGGGCAGAGATTTGGAAATTGGGATACCCAGTGGGGAGGGCTTAGAGGCCAGGACACCCGAGTAGGGGCAGAGCGTTTCTAAGGTCTGGGAAGCGGATGTCCGGAATCATGTAGGAAGAGGAGGGCTATTACCTTGTGCTTGCAGTGAAGGCTCTGGGCATCATTCAAGCACTCGGCATAGCTGGTGGGTTTGCTGCAGGGCATGTGCTCAGCCACCCATGAGAGCTCCATGTTGCTCAGGTCGCAGAACTGGTGCAGCTCCACTGAGGCCTGCAGCTGCAGGCCCTGGATGGCCAGACGCCCCTGCAGAAGCTCCAGCCTAGGAGGAGGAGGAAGAGATGGGAGAGGTTGGGAACAGAGTGAGGACAAGGCTCCTGGTTTTTTCCTTGGCCCAGACGGGGCCCATGAAGAACAAGACCAGGGAACAGAGCAAAGCCCCATCTGACAAACAGAGGCAGCGGAAGGGCGCCAGGGCCCCACCTCATGGCCTCGATGACTTGCCTGACCGCACTGTGGGGATCCTGCTGAGGATGTATAATGGGGTCTCCAACCCTCCCATCCAGAATGACTCTACCCATAAGGGAGCAGGTCTAGACACCCCAGCCCTGTGGGTGCCACCTTGTGGGAACTTAAATTCACACGGGGGAGTGACACACAGGTGGGTGGGAGGACAGGCCCCACCTCTGGAGGTGCTTCTGGGTCTCTTCCAGGATGGCGGGGGAGGCAGCCACACCACGGGCCTGGGAGGCGAGGGCAGCCATCTTGGCGGCCAGGGTCTGGCTCTCATTCTCCAGCTGGTGGTGCCGTTTCTGCAGCTTCCGGCTGGAGCGCAGGTCCTGTCCCGTTTCTGAGCCCTGCAGGGCCCCTGCGAGCTGCTCCAGCTGCTCCTTTGCATCCTGGGGAGGGACGCAGGGAGCTGCATTAGGCTCTCCGTGTATAGCACAGCAAGTGGCCTTCCCGGGCTCTGGGACTGTAGGATTTGCAGGACCAGGTTCGTCAGGGACCTCTGTCCCCACCACTGCCAACCTCCAACCAGAAGTGCCCAATCTTCCCGTTCCCTCACGCTTCTTTCTCCCTGGGGGACTCAAGCTGTGCTGACCACACGCTGGGCACACAGGAGAGAATCCTGTATTGGCCGACTGAGGGGAAAGCCACGCTCAGCTTGTCCTAGGCCAGAGGCCTCCAAAGGCTGCAGAGCCAGGGTCAGCAGAACAGCCAGACTTCTCCCTCCCGGTTCTGTCCAGCCCAGCCTGGACTCCGTCTCCCTCTTGTGCCCTGTCCCTCTTCCCAGCGGACCTGCAGCTGCCTCAGGAGCTGCTCCTGCTGTCCAGCCTGCCGGAGCTCGTCCCCACGCTCAGTCATCTTGCGGTTCAAGGCTTCCCACCTGCTCCTCAGGCCTTGAAGCCTAGTCTGTATGTCCTCCTGGCCACCGGGCCTCCTACTCAACAGCTCTCCCCCAACCTGGAGTGGAGAGAAAGGCCCAGGGAGTTTGGCTGAGCTGCTGGTACCACCAGTGGCCGCAGCAGGCTGGACCTGGGTGGCAGTGGAGGTGAGGGGCTGGCCACAGCTGCATTCCACAGGCTGCCTGGACGAAAGCAGTTCATGTGGCCCCAAAACTGCAGGTAGGAGGGCCTTCCTCTGACCCTGGCAAATGGAGTGAGGTGAGCCGGCATTAGGTTGGTGGCTGGGGAAAGCCGTGTTCTGGTAGAGGTGGTCAGCTCTGGGACTTGCCACGGAGAGTTGAGGGGGAAGGGATGGATGGCAGCAGCTTTGGGACTGGTTTGGGTGCCAAGGGGATGCCAGCAGCATCAAGGCGGCTTGGGGAGGGAGGTTCTAAGTTCAAGCTGAGGCAGATTCTTCCTTCAAAGACTTTTCCATGAAAACAGGTGGTGCGATAGGGTTGGGAATCTGAAGACAAGGAGGCTCTGCACTCTCTGTCCCATGTCCCCCACCTGCTGCAGGGCCTCCACGTGTCTGCGGGTGGCGAGAAGCTCTCTCTCAGCTGCTTCGTGACGCCTGAGTGTCCGCAGAATGTTTCTGCGCGCTCCGGAGGGCTCATGTGCCACCATCAGCCCCTTGTCCTCTATCCACTGCGTCAGCTCCGCCACATCCCGCTTCCACTCCTGCCAAGAACCGGGCGAGAGTGGGTCTCAGAGCACGGGGGTGGGGCCTGCTGCAAGGACCTGCCTCTAAGGGAAGGGATCCCCCATGGGGAAAAGCAGGACCAGAGCTGGTTCTGGGTGGGGCCTGAGGTTGCTGCTCCCCGTGTGGGGCGGAAGGGCTGTGCCTAGACAGGAGGAACGCCTGTGGGGTCCTTGCTGCTCTCACCGACATCAGATCCCCGATGGCTGCACCTCTCCAAACACAGGGGAGCTCAGGGAGCCCCCAGCCCTGCTCTGCTGTGGGGACTGAGCAAACATTGGACAGAGCCAAGGCTGGCAGCTGGTGCCATGACCTGTGCAAGACCCTAAAGTGTGGCCCAAAGCACTGGGGAAAGGGCATGGTGGGAGGAGGGGGAATGTGGGCTTAGTTCAGACACCCAGACATTAAGCCCGGCCCTGCGTCTGAGGGCGGTGTGGCCACAGCCCCAGTTTTCTGCATCAGGAAAAACCTGAGCTGTGCTGCCTGCCTCACACAAGGTGTCGAGAGGATGAATGACACAGCAGGTGAGGGAAGTGCTCTGTAGGCTGCACAGAGCTCCGCATGGTCTCAGGCCTTCTTCTCAGGGAGGCCGCATGCGTCCTGGGCCCTGCCCCTCACCTGGAGCTGGAGAGAAGCCAGCAGCTGCCTCCTCCTCTGCTCACTCCTGCTCTGGAGCCTGGTCCACTGTGCCTGGACACTCTGCAGTTGCTCTCTGACCCTAGAGGGCCGGGGGAGTTGGAGGAGGGCATGGGAGAGGACTTCCACCGCAGCGTGAGGTGCACTCTCCCCTCACCCCCCACTCTCCCAGCCCCAGGGCGGCCGTCTGTGCAGGCTGAGAAACGGTTGTCTGCGGGTGCTGCAGACTGAGGCCAGGCTCACATGTGTGCAGCTGGGTGCTGGCTCCGAACCAGCTTCTCGCCGTGTGCCCACAGAGCCTCTGCCCGAGGCCCCAGGGTGCTCAGGAGCCGCCCAAATTCCCGGTGCTGCTGCAGCAGGCTCAGGGCCTCCCTCACGTCCTCCTGGGAGTGCAGAGACCGGAGGTCATGCCTGGGAGGGTGGGGGTCAGGACCATCTCACCCGCCACTGTCCCAGCCCAGCTTCTGGACCAAGGGGATGAGCGCCCTCCAGGGACAGGGAGTGACAGCCTAGCTCCACGTTCCTGCTCCATACCCCAAGGTTGTCCAGGTGGAGCCAGGACTCGTGGTTGGCACAGGTGGCAGTGAAACCAACCACTTCTCGGCTAAACTTCTGCAGCTCCAGCCCCTCTTGCAGCCACTGCTGCCTCTGCTTCCACACAGCCTTCAGCTCCTGGCCCTGCTGCCCCAGGAGCCTCAGAGTGTTGGCCACCTCCTGGGAGTCTGGGCAGTCCAAGGCTGCCATGGGCCGGCTCTGAGCGTCCAGCTGCTGCAGCCTGACCAGGATGACAGGCAGAGAGTCAAACCCCAGCAGGCCCCCCTTGTCAGCCTCCTCCTCCTCTCACCTCCAGGGTTCATGCATGTTGGAGCATGAATGAGACACTGAATGTGATAGGCCCGGCAGAGTGCTTAGATTGCAGGGGTTCCCAAGCTCCCACCAGCTCCAGCTGGCCGTCCCTAAGTGTGGACTGTCAACGGCCAATGCCCGGCCTAGAGGACATGCGGAGGCAGCACAGCGCAAGAGAGAAAAATCACACAAGCCACACAAGCACCTGATCCCAGGGCCACTGCAAGCCCCCATGGAGCCTTTGAACAATTAGAAAAGGTGCCCCTTTCAGTGGGTGGCTTGGGAACAGGTGACACCCTTGTGTGAATTAGAGCAAGGCTCCACTTCGTCTGAGCTGCTGCAGCCCTGAACCAGGTACTGGAGTCTGGCAAGCTGAGGACCAGATGCATTTCAGTGCCCACTTGACCACCTGCCAAGCATCCTCAGGTGGGGCACAGCCTGTGGACTGTCCCTGGTGGCCTGGCCTTGCCTACCTGCCAGGCCATAACATCATCCCTGCAGGAGGAGAAGCACCGCCTGACTGAGAAGGTGGGTATCTCAGACCCATGGGTGGGTCCTGAGTCATTCCACTTAGGGGCCAGTGGGGTCCGTGTTACCCAGGATGGCAGGGGAGGCCTGATTGAAAGCAATGCATCGGGCCCACCTGGAGGGGGCCGGCCAGGCCGGGGCTGGAGAGAGCTTCCTAGGCAGCTCAGTGTCCTGGGTCTCTTCTTAAAGCATACATGCTGCCTGACCCAGTCCTCAAGCACCAGATGCCAGATGCCAACCAGTCTGGGCCCCTCCCCGCGGAAATCACACTACTTCCTGCATGCTCTTTCTGGGCCTGAACTCAGAGCCCAGAGCCCTGGGCCCAGGCCAAAGCACACCCCTTCTGCCCTCCCGTCCTGACCTCTCCTGCCACAGGTGGATCTCCTCCAGCAGGTCTTGGTGCTCCCTCAGCAGCCGCTGAGCCGAGGCCACATCCACCGACTCCTCCTTGCTGCGCAGCTGAGCCTGGACACTCTCTGCCCACAGTAGCAGTTCCTGGTTCTCTTGCAGGAAGCTCTGCCGGGCCTGAGCCTCAGCCTGGCCCCGGGCCTGTTGGGCCACTCGTTCCTGTACTTGCTTCAGTAGCCCCTGCAGTGTCTCCACCTGTCCTTGCAGAGGCTGGCTCTCTGCGTGGCCTGACTCCTCGACCCTGGGAGACAGGGTGCGCTGCACAGTCAGTGCCCTGTCCTAGGCCCAGTGCCCCAGGCGCACGTCCTCCTCCCAAACCTGCATCCCCCAGGGAGAGGGGTGGTGACTCTGGATGGCCCACCCCACCCTTGACCTGGGGGCAGCAAGAACATAGGGCTCTTCCTGTCCCCAGGAGCATTTTCTGCTGATCATCCCCCCACCTTTGCCAGAGCACTTCTGACAGCCCCTCCTACCTGTCCTCTCCCCAGCCCAGTTTCTGTCCCTTCCTCATTTCACTGCCCTGCCCACGCCTTCCCACGGTCGTCATTGCCTCCCAATGCCACCACTGCACTGGCCGTACTTTACGACCACCCTTTGGAGGAGGTGGACCCTCCTCTCCAGCACCAGGGTCTTCTTCTGGGCCAGCTGCAGGGTATGGCGCGTGTCCTCTGAGCTCCCTGGCTGCAGGGCCTCCAGCTGGAGGAGCACGTCTCTCAGCTGGACCTGTGTGGGTCCACACTCCTGCAGAAAACTGCACACGTCCGCGCTGTGCGCCAGCTGCACGGCCTTCTCCCTCTTCAGGGCCTCCAACCGCCCCCACCTGGGCAGAGGGTACGAGGTTGTCTCCACCACAGGGACACCTCCCCATCCATCCTGCAGCCTTGGCCAGAGCCTCACATGACAGAAGCTGCCAGACTGGCTGTCCCTTGCCCCTTCCCTGTGCCTCGGACATGTCCAGCCTCTCCACGTGGCACGGTGGGAGGAGGTGAGTCAGGCCCAGGCTGGGCATTGTGTCCGCCTGCCTCACCACCTGCACTCCTGCCTCGTTCTCACCTCTGGCTCAGTTCCTCCTGCTGTCGTTGGATTTGTGTGGAGTTCCCAGGATATCTCTGCCTCAGTTGCTCAGCAGAGCTGCTGACCTCAGCCCAGAGGCCCTTTCCCACAGACAGGGCAGTGAGGAAGTTCTAGGGAAAAGGAGGACCCAGGCCTCTTGGGGGGCTTTTTCTTTTTCCGCACTCCCCTCAAGCCTATGATGTACCTCAGTGGTCCTCTCTGCTACAGGGGTGCCCACGTTGCCTGCCCCTGGAAGGACAGCTATGTGAGTCTTAAGGGCCAGGAGGCCCTGGAAATTCAGGCCAGCTCTCTACTCCCCTCCCCCAGGCAGGACGGTAGTTAAATTGGAGAACTGAGTTACAGCAGCGGACCACAGGCAGGCAGGGGCAAGGTGAGGAGGAGGTGCCAAGCTCCCAGGGCTGTACCTCATATTTGAGCTGTGTGACTTCCAGGATGTCAGCCTGGGGCTGCACCCTTTGGAGCAGCGCTGTGTGCTTCTCCAGCCACAACTGGAGGTCCCTACAGGAACTGCAGAAGCTAAAAAGGGCCATGGCCTCCTCCAACCGGGCCCTGCGGCGCTGGGGAGAGGTGGCCCAAGACTGGGGTGAGGGTCGGGGAAGGTCAAAGGGGTGCTCCTCTCCATCCCAGCCCACCAGCAGAGCCCAGGGTCAGGGCCAGAGGGGGTCCCTGCCTCACTGCTGGGCCCCACATCCTCTCTCAGAGGCCTCTTGGCACCACCTGGAGGGAGCTGGCAAGGGCTTAGGGTAGGGTAAAGGGACCTGGCAGTGTGCTCCTGTCTGGCCTTGCCCTGTTGAAACCCCTCAGTGCCAGCTCTGCTCTTAGGTGAAATCCACACCGCTCCCTCTGCCTGCTCCACCCTCACCTGCCTCTCTCGTCTCTCCTCTGGCCATGGCCTCCCCAGCGTCTGTGCTGCAGGCACCCGGGTCTTCCCTTCCTCCACTGGGCCCCCTTCCTACCGTTGCACAGGTCCTGGCCAGCACCCCTGGGTTTACCTGCTTTCTGTTTCTCATTCAAGCCTCAGCTTAAAAGTCCTTCCCTCCAAGGTGTCTTCCCTGTCCTCCAGCCTGACCTGGGCTACCTTCTCATGTGACCCATTACACCTGCATCTAATGAGTTGTCTAACATCTTCTTGGCCATGAGAAAAGCTCCTTGAGGACAGGGAACATGTCAGTCACTGCCTCCTCCCCTGGGATCATTGCGCAGGAGTTGCTGGCATAGGGTAAGGACTCGAGCATTTCTTGAAAAAGAAGTGTTACCTCTGCCAGGGCCCGCACACTCTCATAGTCCTGACCCAAGTGGTCCTGTGTCTGGAGTATGGTGTTGGGATCAAAGTCAGGGTCAGGCTCAGCTGGGAGAGCCGTCTTCCAGGCATCCCCAGGGTGGCAGGAAGCCTCACTCCAGGGTCCTGGGTTCCTCAGGCTTTCTCCTGGAGGGCTCAGGGCAGACTTCACCTGTGTGACAGAGGGCAGCGTGTCTAGAGAGGGCCCCATCAAGCAGCAGGGGCTTTGGCCACCCCCGCCTCTGTGCCCTGAGACCTGGAGGGCCTGAGCTGTAGCTCAAGGGGTGTGTGGGACATGGGTCTGGGGGACAGGAAACTTCCTTGGGGCTGAGAGTCGAGGGGCCAAACGTGAGCACAGGATCCGATGGCTTTGATTTCCACATCATGTGCTACACACACAGCTTCTTGAATGGGGGCTGTGAGCCAAGCTGTACGTTTTTTAAAGAACTTTGGGGGCTCAATGAACTGAGCAAGGGGTGTCAGAAGGCAGTCTGAAGCAGTGATGAGTCCAAACCAACAAGGAGGGCTAAGTCAGGAGAGACAGCCAAACAGGGCTGAAGGGTCACTACCGGCCTGGATGCAAGTGGAGGGAACCTTCCTGGACGAAACTGCTTAACGCTCTGAAACTGCTAGCAACGGGAGCCAGGCCAGGCTGTATTCGGACGCCCTCGGTTGGCGTGGGCAGACAGGATTCCAGTACTTCTGGGCTAGGTCAACAGGTGAGATGCCCCTGAGGACTAGGGTGAGGGACACCGACAGCCACGGGAAGGCCACGAATTCCAGGCCAGAGGCCACAAAGGCCCTCCCATTTTTGTCCTCTGTGTGGCCCAGCGGCAGTAGTGCAAGGGAGACCAGGCGACCTTCCCTGTCCCCCGTCCGCACCGTGAACAACGACGCCCGGGCCGAGGCCGCCCGCGCCTGCTCCTCCAGCCGCCGCAGCTCGGCCGCGAAGGCGCGCAGGACTCGCTCCAATCGCACGTGGCGCCGCAGCAGCGTCTCCGCGGCCGCCTGGTCTTGACCGCAGGACGCTCTCTCCAGCGAGCATCTCCGCTCGCGCAGCCACGAAGCCGCCTCCGCCGCGTCCGCGAAGTACTGCGGAAGGGGGTCGGGGGGGTGTGTGGATGAAGGGGCGCGGCTGAGCGCTGGCAGGTTCCGGCACCCTCATCCTCCGCCTCGCCGGGCCCCGCCCCTACCCCGCCCCGCTACCTGCAGGACCAGCAGGGCTGTCTGCAGCCGTGCGCCGCGCTCCACTACCCGGGTCTGAAGCAGCTGCCACGCGCCCTGCACGGCCTCTGCCCGTTCCCCGGGATCTGGCTGCGTCGGGGGCCTGCGGGCGCTGAGGTCGCGTCCCCTCCGCACGAGATCTACGCACACGGCCTGGTGGCGGTGGACCTCAGCTTCCAGGGCCTAGCGGCGGGCAGAGCAGGGGGCTCAGTGAAGGAAGAACAGGGGAGGGCCCGGGGGCCGAGAGGGAAGGGTGCAGCGCTAGCGACTGGCGGGCGTGCACGGGGAGCTGCCACCTTGTGTTTCTGCAGGGTGCCTGCGATCTGGCTGAGATCCCGGCCCAGGACCGCATTCCCCACCCGCTGTCCGCACTCTTTCAGCCAGGCTTCCTCCTCTTCACAGTTGCACAGGAACTCTGCCCGCTGTAGGGTCTGCTCCAGCAGGGCCCGCCTGAGGGACAGTAGGGACCACTGAAGGGCATGGGGAGTAGTGGGGCATGGGCAGTGGGTTCCCCTCAGGCGTTAGACACTCCCCTTAGGGTTTTTCTTTTCCCTGGATGACTCAACGGTGAGACAGAGGCTTTGGAAGTGAGGGTCAGTATGGAGAAAACTGCCAGGCCAACAGTACTTTAACCTGGGCAGGAGATAATTTGGGTTACAGAAAAGTTCTGGGAAAGGTGGAAGAGTTGGAGCAGTCTCTTACCGGGCCCTGACAAGAGCCACCAGGCTCTGGTGGAGCTGGACCAGTGTCTTGGCCTTGGCCTGCAGCACCTCCACACTGGTGCCCAGGGAGGAGTCCAGCTCTGCTGTCTGCTGGGCAAGATGGCTCACATGGGCTCCATGGGCCGAGACTTGGGCCTCCAGCAGGTCATGCCTCTGCAACAGCTCCACCACTTCTGCCAGCTGCTGCCCACAGGCGGTGGACCTGGCCAGCCCCTGGCCAGAGATGAGTGGTCATTGCAGTGGCCCCAAAGTGCTGGGTCCCTCTGAGCACTGGCACTGGGGAAGTCCCCCCTCCTGCTGTGTTTCCCAAGGGCCTGCTGGTCCAGTGCCCACCTGCAGCTCCTCCAGCTGGCGGGAGGCAGCCTCCACCTCCTGCAGCAGGCTCAGCACAGCCTGCATGTCTGCCACCTGCTTCCTCTGTCCCTGTAGACGCTGAAGGAGCCTCTGCCAGCGCAGGGTAACTTCCTCCTGCCTGGAGGACGTGAGAATAAGGGAGATCTCCTCTGGGTTGGGGCAGGGAAGCTGTTTCAGGGTTCCCGGTCCGTGATGGGGCTTGGCTGCCCTGGAGGAGTCTGACCTCTGTGGCTGGGGCAAGGCCTATGGACTCTGAGAGCATCCTGGCAGGGGGTGGGAGGGGCAGTGTGTCCTATCTTTGGACACATGCAGAGAAGCTAGAAGGAGGGCCTGGAAGGATCAGGCTGTCAGGGCCCCCTACCTTGCATGCAGTCCCCATCTCAGTTGATGAAAACTCCATCCTTCCAGGTGCCCAGACTAAAATCTTTTTTTTTTTTTTTTTTTTTTTTTTTTTTTTTGAGGCAGAATCTGCTCTGTCACCCAGGCTGGAATGCAGTGGTGCAATCTTGGCTCACTGCAACCTCCACCTCCCAGGTTCAAGTGACTTTCCTGCCTCAGCCACCTGAGTAGCTGGGATTACAGGCATGGGCCACCATGCCTGGCTAATTTTTGTCTTTTCAGTAGAGATGGGTTTCACCATGTTGGCCAGGCTGATCTCAAACTCCTGACCTCAGGTGATTCACCTGCCTTGGCCTCCCAAAGTGCTGGGATTGCAGGCGTGAGTCGCCGGGCCCGGCCTAACATCTTGATAACTCATTTTCTCACAGGCCACGTCTGATCTGTCTGCAAATTCTACTTGGCACTGTCTGCAAAATCTATCCAGAACCTCACCCCTTATCACCACTGCTGCTCCGTCCTGGATTACTGCAATAGCTTTGTAACTGGTGTCTCTGCTTCTGCCTCTGCCCCTTGGATCTATTCCCAACATGACATCCAGGTGAGCATCACAAAACAAAAGTCAGATCGTGTCACTCCTCTGCTCAAGTCCTCCACTAATTTCCCATCTCTGAGTAAAAACCAAATCGTTACTGTACCTGCAAGGCCGGGCTTGACCTCCATCCCCACCCCTCACCCCTGTGCCCGCCTGACCTCAGCTCCTGCCACTTGTTCACTTTGGCCAACACTGGCCTTCAGGCTACTTTTCAAACCTGCTAGGCATGCGCTCGCCTGAAAGGACACTGCATTTGCCGTTTCCTCTGCCTAGAATACTCTGTCTCCCATGTCTGCATGGCCAGCTGCCCACTTCTTTCTGGTCTTTACTTGGAAGTCAACTTCCCAGTGAATCCCCTCTAGCGACTCAACCTTAGCACCTCATATTCCCCTATCCTCTTTATTGTTATTATTATCATTATTATTATTTTTTTTTGGAGATGGAGTCTCGCTCTGTTGCCCAGGCTGGAGTGCAATGGTGCCATCTCTGTTCATTGCAACCTCTGTCTCCCAGGTTCAAGCGATTCTCCTGCCTCAGCCTCCCAAGTAGGTGGGATTACAGGCACTCGCCACCACGCCTGGCTAATTTTTGTATTTTTTAGTAGAAACGGGGTTTCGCTATGTTGGCCAGGCTGTCTTGAGCTCTTGACCTCAGGTCATCCTCCTACTTCGGCCTCCCAAAGTGCTGGGATTACAGGCGTGAGCCACCGTGCCCAGCCTCTCCTTTATTATTATTATTTCTTTATTACCACATGCTATGAATTTTTCTTATTTGTCTGTTTTCCTTAGTAGTGTGTAAGTTCATGAGGGAGGGAATTTTCGTTTGTCCTCTTCTCTACTAAATCTCCAGTAGCTAGCACAGTGTGTGGGACGTAGTAGACACTCAATCAATTCTTGTTTAGTGGATGAATCAGAGGCTACCTAGGAAGTGCTTTACCAATAGGGATGAATTACTGATGGTGGACTTGCAAGCATCACTGGGAGATAGATCTTTGTAGAGGGAGCCCTGAACCCATAAATCACCCCTCTCCTCTCTGGCAAAGAATGGGCACATGACATGGAAGGATGGGGGTGTGGTAGGAGAGCCTCAGCCAGTTGTGAGGAGAGTTCATGTGCTGGGGCTCACCTGCGGGCCACATCTGCCCAGCTGTGGTACTGCTCCTGCTGGAGGATGTCTGCAATCTCAGCCAGGGCCTGGAAGCGCCCCTCCTGGGGCAGGATGCCAGCTTCCAGCATGCCCAGCCTCTGGCTGGCTGCCTCCGCCATGGCCAGGCTGGCTGGCAGGGCTCTGGCCTGGTCCAGCACCTGCTCTGCATCCTTAAGGAAACTCTCCCGGAGAGCTGCCTTGCGCTGGAAGCGCCGGGCCAGGGTTTCTAGCCGCTCCAGCTGCAGTAGCCTCTGCTGCAGGGCCTGGCTCCTTGCGGCCTCTGCCCATTCCAGCCCTGCCCAGCACTGGGACAGCTCTGCAAGGCCCAGGCCCTCATGAGGCAGGAAGAGCCTGCGGTTCTGGGCTTGGAGTGCTGTCTGTAGCCGGAAGAGCAGGGCCTCTGCAGCCCCTCGCTGCTGCAGCCGGGGTGGCTTCTCCTGGGTGCGGAAGATGGTGAACGCTGCCAGTAGCTGCTGCATGGCGGGCAGCGAATCTGGGAAATCCCGCACCTCCAGCTGCGCCTGCTTCTCTGCAATCCAGCATAGCAGGTCGGCCACCAGCTGCTCGTACTGGGTCTGTAGCGCCTCTGTCTCCTGGAGCTGAAGCAGGATCTGGTGGAGGGTGTAGGAAAGGGTCAGGGTCCTTCTCGGAACAGGCCCTGGAATGGACACCGAGTGCCAGCCAGAGTTCCCCAGGTGGGCTGTAAGCTACTTCTCTGAGCCGAAGATCCTTTGAAGTGGTGGTACCCCCACCGCGGAGAACTGGGTTTGCTTGCATTGCACACTCAGACCCAGGAGCTTGGGGCCCTCTCCATGACTGAGGGTGAGGCTATCCTGCCTTCCTCCTCTTGTTTTACCCATTTGGCCTCACTGGTGGGGGTTGAGGCCCTTCAGGCTGCTGTTCTTTTTCTAGGCCGCCTTTCCCTTCCCTGCACCCCCTACCCCGCAAAGCAGCTGACAGCCCTTGGCCTGTGTCCCCCCCACCCACACCCCAACTGAGATACCCACCCTGAGAAGAGCACTTCCAGGCCTCAGCCTCTGCCATCGTGTCCAGAGAGTAAGAAAGCCCCCCAGAAACATGAACTCTGTGTGGCCCCAGCCGGCAGAGCCTCTTCTGTGCCTGTCCTTGCAGAATCCTGGCTCTCTAAGCCTTTTAATCCCATTAGAAGCTTAATAGCCTGAGAGTCGGGGAGAAGGGAGAGGCCCAGGAGGGGCCATTCCTCCCCTGGCTTCCCTTGTATGCCAGGCACCATGCTGGGCCCATGCCCCGTGCTCCCTGGAACACTCACAAGGGCCTTCTGTTATCCAGGCAGCATCATCTCCATGTGATAGAGGGTGCACAGTGAAGTTGGGTGACTTGGCCAAGGCCACGCAGCTAGTACGTGGCAGGGCAGGCTTCATGCTTAGGCCTGTCTGCCTCTGGAGCCCTTGCTCACCCCACCCCTCCTTTCTCCCCCACCTTAGTGAGTCTCCTCTGGACAGTCTGCCCCTGATGCAGGCGGGAGCAGTAGTGGTAGTAGAGGGAGATGTAGGTCATGATGGAGCGCTCATCTGGCTGTGTGGCTGCCACGTCCTCGGGGTCCAGCAGCTGAGCGATGCCCAGCTCCTGCTCAGCCACCAGGAAAGCAAAGGCGAGGTTGTGCAGTGGGCGGTCTGGACGCAGGGAGCTGTAGTCCAACAGGTCTGGCCTGGAAAGAGAGCGAGAAGGGCTCTTCACCAGCAGGAACCTATTGCTTTCCTTTCAGTAGATTCTTAAATGCACTCATGCTCCTATTGGCCATTCACATCTTCTTGTGAATTCGTTTTCCCAATAGTTATCTGAGGCCCTGCTGAAGGAGTAGGACTCTGACAGAGAAAGAGGAGGGTTCATTCGGCACAGGGACCAGGCTGGGGGGCTGGGAGAACCTCCAAAGGGCAGGTGCTGCCAAGGTGAAGAACATGAATAGAATTGAGGGGCACAGGAAGTGCAGAAGACTGGGGTCAAAGGTAAACTTGGCCAATCTCGTGGCATTGTCTAGGGAAGGGAAAGGGGCTAACCCAGAGCAGGGACTCACACATCAGCCCCTTCTACATCTGTGTCCACTTTCCCTCCTTCAAGCCTAGAGATGTGGGACAATGGGCAGGCTGAGGACCAAAACCCAGGCGTCGTTGGCCCAGTGGGCGGAGGCCTCCTGACGAGGGTGGGGTCACACCTGTGGGCATGGATGAGGGCATTGAAGCCCAGCCCATCGCTCCAGCTTCGGGAGAAATCGGTAATGTTCACGTTGGTGTAGCTGGCTGTCTTCCGCTGGCACCAGAGCAGTAGGGCTTCCTTGGTGGACAGCAGGGCTGCGCTGGCCCCGAACTCCTCCTGGCAGGACAGGGCAGCGGGGTCACCATGCAAGGACGGGGTGGGGAGGCAGACAGCCTACAGGCTGTGGGAGAGGCAGGCTGGCCACAGCCGGATCCTGCTTCTCCCCGGCCCGGGGTCAGTGTGACTCTCCTCTCTTTAGAGTATCTGATTTGACCCAATTTCATCCACGGTGGGCAGGGGTTGGGGGTGAGAGCGACGGGCCTTCCAAAGAAGTGGAGCAAGGGAAAGCCGTCCCTGCAGAGGCGCTGGCTTTGCATGACCACAGGTGACCACACAGCAACAGCTCCCATTTTTTGAGTCCTCTGATGGGCCAGGTGCTGTGCTAACTGACCTCGGGCTCATGGGATTGTGGCTGGGTTTCATGAGACTGGATCCCGTCACTGCAGGCTTTCTGTGAGCCAGGCCCGATGTTATGGGCTGGAGTGCAGTGGTGCGATCTCGGCTCATTGCAACCTCCGCCTCCCAGGTTCACGCAATTCTCCTGCCTCAGCCTCCCTAGTAACTAGGGTGACAGGGACACACCACTATGCCTGGCTAACTTTTTGGATTTTAGTAGAGACGAGGTTTCAGTATGTTGGCCAGGCTGGTTTCAAACTCCTGACCTCAAGTGATCCGCCTGCCTTGGCCTCCCAAAGTGCTGGGATTACAGGTGTGAGCCACCACGCCCAGCCTCACTTCCTGTTTATAAACTCAAAATATCAAGGTTCAGCGGGTTGCACTTCCCCTGCCCTCTGGGCCCCAGAGCTTGGGTAGGAAGGATGTGCATGGTGCCCACATGACAGGGAGTGGAGTCTCAAGGCCCTGGGTCCTAGTGAGGTCAGGCCCCAGTACCCTGCATGGTGAGGTCAGGCTGGCAGACGGAACTAGGGAAAATGCTGGGATGGCTTGTGAGGGAGCGGGGCTAGCCTGAGCCCAAACACATCTGAGTCAGCAGCAAGCAGGGCCAGAGGGGGCTGCAGACAGGCAGAGACGGTGCTGCTCCCAGGGGCCTAGGCTGCGGGGGGCACCTGAAACTAGCCAGGGGCCTGGGGAGGTGAGTATGGCTTCCTGAAAGGGCTTGAGGTCACTTAGAAATCCATCTGCCCCTCCAGCCTTCAAATAGATGCTCAGCCCTGCAGACGCACAGTTCTCCTGCCCTCCTGGGGCTCAGGCCCTGAGTTTCCAGGCCGTCCTGGACTTGTACCACATGTGTGGCTTCTTTTCATGAGGGTTTCATTCTCCAGGTTGACTTTCCTTACCTACTAGAATTGAGGTTTAGGTGGCATTCTGGAAATCATGAAACTATGAAAAAGGATAAGTATAAGGGCTCTTTTTTTTTTTTTTTTTTTTTTTTTTGAGACAGGGTCTCACTCTGTGACCCAGGCTGGAGTGCAGTGGTGTGATCACGGCTCACCACACCCTCGACATCCTGAGCTCAGTTTATCTTCCCACCTGAGCCTCCTGAGAGCTGGGACTACAGGCATGTGCCACAGAGTTTACAGTCTTTCTGATCCAGTGCGGGGGAAAGAGGTAGAATGGAGGAAGCGGGGGCCATGAAAGAAACGCTGTCTTTGGGCTGCAGGGTGCCAGGGACCTTGTAAACCTCCAGAGCTGGGACTCCCTCCACACACTGCATTTCTCCCAACAGTACATTGTGGTATAATGGAAGTTACAGAGCCTCAGTGCCAAGTGGGGAGCAACACACAGGGGTGAAAGTGGGTGCTGGCAGTGACCATGAACCCTCCCTAGTGAATGACTTGCCCAGACCTGGCTTGAAGCCCATGACCCTGTCCCTCACTTTAGCATATTACAACGTTACAATATCTCTGGTATCCTGGGTTCTTCACCCATGGTTGAAGAGTGAATATTGACTTTGCAGTTTCCAAGATCTCCTATGGGAATCATAAAAGTTGCATGCAACTTCTCAGTCCCCAAGAGTCTGAGGTGAGGCGAGGGCTGGGCTGAGTCACCAGGTGCTGGGTGCTGGGGACTGAGCCATACCTTGTCCAAGGAGATGTGGGAGATCTGGAAACGCAGAATGATGACCCAGATGAGTCCCAGGATGAGTGTCTGGTCTCCATCCACGATGTTCTCTGGCCCAATGAGTGGTATTGGCACCTGTGGGCACAGTTGGCTGGGCTAAGCCATGAAGCCCATGTCCAGAGGGGACTCAGTCACCAAAAGCTTAGGGTACCAGCTGCGGGATGGGAGGGTCCTGGAATCTATCTTGCCCCAGCCGGGAGGTCCCCCAGGGAGAAGCAGGCAGGGGATAAGTCCAGGAAAGCAAAGGCGTCCCGCTTGGTTGGAGCCATGGCCTCAAGCCCACCTGGGTGAAGCCCCAACCTGGTGGACTGGGCTGGGCCGCTAGAGCAGCAGGACTCCCTGTGTGTGGGCTACAGGTGGACCTGGGCCAAAATCAGTGGTTCAGCTACAGGGTTTGGAAATGAGGGGTCATAACAGTCAATGTGTGAGCCCAACAGACAATAGCAACTGTCTGCCTCCATCTCCCAGGGTGTCCTGGGATATCCAGGGGTGGCTGGGTCCCTGGGCTCACACCCAGATCTCAGCCTTCTTCATCTGTTCCAGCTCCAACACGGCCAGCTATAAATCCAGATTCCCAGGCTCCACCCAGTCAGACTGCCTTGGGCCAGAGCCTGAGAATTTGCACTTGAACAACACCTTGGGTGGCTCTTAAGTACACCAACGTTGAGACTCCTCTGCCCTACATCTTGCCACGTGGACAGGGAGGATGGGTGAGTCAAGGGGAGAAGCCCCACAGGGTCTGGCCCCCAGCCCCCTCTGGCTCCATCTTCCTCTCTGTGGAACCACACAGCTCCAAGCCCATCGGATTCTAAGCACAGGACTTCAGACCTTTGCACGGCCGTGCCTGCTGTCTGAAAGTATCCTCCCAGATAACTGCATGGCTATTCACCTCCCTGCCTTTGACTCTTCACTCAGATGTTGCCTAGCCTGATCACTTTATTTAACATAGAAACCTAAGGACTATTTCTCCCACCCAAATACACACTCTCGATCCCCTTGCCCTGCTCAAGTGAGGATCTTGACTTTGTTTTCTGATGTATCCTAGTGGAGTGGCACACAGCAGGGAATCGATCAGTAAGTACCGAATGGAGAAAGAAAAGGAGTGAGACGTTCCCTAAGACCTGAAGGGCAACTGGCTTCACCTAGCCACTACTAGCCCTGTGGGAGGAGCTGCAGCCCTGGGTGTCCCCCTGGGTAAGCTTTGGTATATCCGGCTGGTCGCTAAAGGATTCCACCCGTGCTCCTGGGGTGGATTCCACCTGGCGTGTCAATCACCTTGCCTTAGAGTTGGAGCCTCTGGGGAGTGGGGTGTTTGTCTGCTCCTCCCAGCTCCTGAGAGCCCATCCTCCCGACTTTCTATTGAGCGATGTCACGCTGGTGACTTAAACTCACCGTGCTGGGGTATTAACGCCACAGGATCAGCGAATACAGCACACTGGAGGTTTTATTTCCCCCAGAAAATCATTTGTTAAACATTTACCAGCATACCGCTGATCTGGGTTCAATGAACCTGTCTCCCATTGAAGCCAGATGCCTCGAGGTGGGGGTCTGGGCTTTGCTTAGTGTAGCCCAGTGCCTGCATAGAATGCCCAGGGCATGGGAGCGTCTCCATAAGTGAGTGCATCCCTCATTCTGCTACACATTCCCTGTGTGTTTGCAGCAACTCCCTTGTCCTTTCCAGACCACAGTTGCCTCCTATGTGTATGGAGACGAGGATGTCACCCTCACAGGTATCAGTGACATGCTGTATATAAAGCTTGGGGAGAGCTGCAATGCCTCTGACAAAGGCTATGGAACTTACACCCCTCCCACATTCCTGGAGGGGAGATGAGTGGCTCACAGGGTCATTGTCCCTGGATCAGCTAGGGCCCAGCATTCTGCAGCTGGCAGAGTTTTGCTCTCGCACCTGCTCAGGACAGCGGTCGCACCCCTTCCCTTTGCTTGGGTTTCTCCCCTCCCTGGCTTTCCTCCCACACACCAGTACCCCAGGAGGCTGGACAGAAGCTCCACTCCAGAACATAGTGATGGAAATGCACAGTCAGGCTCCGTCCAGCCAAGCCCAGCTCAGTGACTTCACAGCCTCCAGGGATAGCACCTCCAGGAGCCCTTGGTCTTCATGTTTCCTGGTTCCCAATGATCCCTTTGCTCCACCCCACCCCTGCACAGGCCCCTCACCCCGGCCATAAGGGTCCCTCTGCCCCTCGAGCTCCGGCTTCGTTTTAGCGGCCATCTCCTTGACCTGTCCCTTTCTTTCAGGTAACTCTGGCTCCCCTCATTTGCTGAGGCCTCCTCCCTCCTTCTCCAGGACAGGCCCTGCTCCTCTTCCCCACCCGCCGTCTTAGTGTCCGGGTCTCTTCCCTCTGTTTCCTACTTGATGCCAGCCCACCATGGCCCCACATCTGGGCTCTGTTGGCCGGTTAACCATTGATCTTGCCTGGTAAATAATTCAGGGCCTCTGTTTTCTCATCTGCGAAATGAAAAGCCTAAGATTCTTTCGGCCTAGAATCCTGTGAGTCTCTCTTATGACAGAGTGACATTTTCCACCCCAGTAGGGACGTGGATCGCTCCTGCAGGCAGGCTGTGTCCCAGCCGCTCCCCCTGTACTCAGGCCCCAGCTCCTCTGCTCTGCCCTGTGACCTGGCCCAGGAAAGGTGACCCAATAGTTCAGCCTGTCCCAGCTGCCTGCCCCAGCACCATCCCAGACCCCTTTCCCTGGGGCCCACCTTGGCCCTGAGGAAGGCCAGGGCTCGGCTGCTGTTTTCCAGGAAGTGCACGCGCAGGCGGCCCCGGCTGGGGGGTGGCAGGGCCTCCCCTGAGATAAGCTCCAGCAGCCGCAGGAGGTGGATGCCATCAGCCAGCTCTGTGTACAGGTTCCGGATCTTGATGCCCACCTAGGGAGGGGACGGCGGCAGGTATGGGATCAGCCCAGCTTCACCTGTCCTCCCATCCTGGGACCTGAGATGTGTGACCCAGAGCAGCTGCCTTAGAAGAAGGAGCTCTGGCCTCAGCTTGGCCTCAGGCAGATAACCCCACAGCTCGCCCCCGAGGGCCACTGGCCAGAGCTGGGGGCATGGTACGGGTGGGCTGTGGGTCACAGCTGGCTATACTCACCTGGCCGCACTGGAAGACGTTGTTGATCCACTTGGTGAAAGTCTTCTCCTGCATCTGCGTGTGCCGGGCCTGCAGCTTGCGAATGTGGCCCGTCTCGTACTGAGAGTCCACGGTGAGACTTGGACTGGGCGGGACCCGGAGGTTCGTGCTGGGCCTCCTGCTGCAGCGCCCTGCAGCTCCGAGGAGCTCCCGGGGACTCTGGGGCTGACCAGCCATCAGGCCTGCAGCCCTTTTGGGACGAGGAACTGCTGGACAGCCCCCTAAACCTGGAGGGCATGCAGGTTAGGGGATGATGTGCCAGGGGCCTGGGATCCTGCCTTGCCAGACTGTCCTCACATTTCATGGTGGTTGCAGCTTGGAGACCAGCCAGGTAAGGGCCAGTGCTTCTGATCCCCTGTGCTTGAATGTCCCAGGGTCCCCTTTGCCCCACCCCACCTTCCAGATTCTTCTTTCCAGAGCCCCTGCTGCCAGGTCCCTCTACTGCAGTGACTGGAGCAGGTGGAAGGAAGACAGGAAACTGCTTACCTTGGTGATGCCTGGGTCCTGTGGAGGCGACCCTGCTGGATGGATGGAGATGGCAGATAGCAGGGGCTGTGCAGGGAGGGAGAGGGACATCAGGAGAGGCCAAGGCTGGAGTGCGACCGCACCACAGCCCTCCCCTTGAGCCAGCGTGCTGGGGTGACGGCACACAGGCGACATTGTCCTCCCACCTGCCACAGGGCGTGGCCCAGACTGGGAGGGGGTGGCTCAAGAATGCTCCAGGGCCATTGCCAGATGATCTCCTCCCTCATCATCCTCCCTTCCCCGCCAGCAACTTCCCCAACTCCAGGTGGGGGTCCTGGCTCCCAGGACGCAGAGGCCCTTGGGGTGGTCCTGCCACCCCGGGTTGGAGCTCTGTGGGGGTGCTGCAGTCTGCGTAGGAGGCACCAAAGGGCAGAGCCTCTGTGGGAAGCCTGTGGACGCACTTCCCAATCTGAGGCTGCCCTCTGTACCCTCGTGGGGCCTCTCTGTGAGCACCCAGGGCGAGGGTATGAGGGAGCGTCCTGGGCCATGGTCTTCTCATTCACCCCCAGGGAACAGCCCATAGACTGAGGGCCTCACACACCCTGCGCTTGGTTTTCCAGGCCCTGCCAGAGGTGCAGCCTGCCAAGCCTGGGGCTGAAGGGTAGGCTCCCCGGAGGAAGGGGCGACCTGGAACTGCTAGGGCTGTGGAGTCTCCTCCAAAATGAGAGACATGGTGTTAACTCTGGGCTCCACAGAGCTGGCCGTGACCCAGGGCTCGGAGGCAGGGGTGCACAGGGAGCTGGTGGGCGTCTATCTCTTCCTCCCCGAGCAGCCGTGGACTGCATGCCAGAGTGAAGGCAGGTTCTAATTTTGGTGGTCTCGCCCGCCTCTGGCTAAACTCAGGGTAGCAGTGTGGGCTGGGGTGCGTGTTTGTGGGTGTCTCCCAGTAGCCCTGAAGCCTCTGAAGCGACAGCCCACTCCTCAGGGAGGCGCTCCTGGCAACCACAGCCCACAGTAGGACAGCAGCTGAGCCCATCCTTGAGAGCTGGGCTAGGGAGTCACACCTGAACCACCTGGGCCCACTGCAGGCAGTCAGGGGTGACGCTGAGAGGTGCCGTGGTCTCGGGTGGGGTGCAGCTCCCTGCGTCTGAGAGACGCTTTCTCTCCTGCTGTCCTCTCCCTGCCAGGCCCCTCCTGCACCGGCTGGCTTCCAGACGCCCTGCGCTCCTTCCTTGCTTTCAGCAGTTGCAGTGGTGGTCCTCCCGTGCGTCCCCCTTCTGCCCTCACTGCCCTGTGGGTCCTTGTCACCGACCCCCTAACTTGGCAGCCTAGGCACCACCACCCCGCACCTTTCCACAGTGCAGCTCTGCTCACGCCTGTGAAGCCTCCCACCGCCTGGGAAGGAAAACTCAGACTTGCCAGACCTTGCCTCAGCTAGGACTTTGAAGCCCGCCAGGTTACCTAACCAGGCCAGTCTGCCCGCCTCACTCTGGGTGCTCTCCATGGGCCACTCACCATCTCCTGAGCAGGACCAGAGCTCTCCTGCCCCAAGCCTGGGCTTCAGCTGTTCTTTCAGCTTCGAACGTCCCTTCCCACTCTCCATCATCCACATTCACCTATCCTGTCTGACACAGTTAAAATCCTGTTTCTTCTAGAAACAACCTCACCCCACCCGCTTACCCTAGGGAGACTAGCTTGTTCCTTCTCCTAGTAAGACCCTCAGCCCACGGAGTCCTGGGTGATGCTGTGAGCACGAGAGGACGGACTGAACTGCGTGGTGCTTTGCACATAGACCTCAACAGAGATTGGCATTTTGAAGTTGTTGGCGGGGGCTGTGGACTGCTTTTCTTCCTTTCTAACTCAACGGCAGCTAAAGCCACTGTACACAATGCAAGGACTGGCTCCTGTTTGACCATGTCTGATTGTAGCCCCTGGTGAAATGAGAAGCCTGTGGGTCGGAACAAAGTTTGGATTATTTATGTGGCAAGTAACAAAAATCTCAAGTGAAACTGGTTTAAACAATATATTTTTATTATTTATTTACTTATTTATTTATCTATATTTAATTCTTTTTTAGAGACAGGGTCTTCTTATGTTGCCCAGGCTGGTCTTGAACTCCTGGCCTCAACGATCTTCCCACTTCAGCCTCCCGAGTTGCTGGGATTATAGGTGTGAGCCACCATGCCTGGCTTAAACGGTATAAAGGGAATGCATTGGCCCACACAGTGGAAAAAATAAAATCTAGTAGGAATAGGACTTCAGGTGAAGTTTGATCCAGCAGCTCACATGTCACCACAGGCCTGGATTCCTCTGGCCTTTCTCAAGGTCTCTTTCATTTTCATGCTCCACAAGGTGGCTTCTGTCAGGCTGACCTCCCTCCCCTGACCCCAGCAGCTCTGGACACCCCTCTCAATGCCATTTATATTGTTGCATCAATAGGCTCATTTCTATATACTGCAAGGTTCAGAGAAGAGAGAATCTCTCTCCCAAGAGTTGTAACAGAAGTCTGGGGGTCCTGGCTCTCATCAGCTTGAACAGGCCCACATGTCCACTCCTGAACCAGTATTTGTGACGGAGGATGTGGTCTATCTCATCCAAACCTCACTTGAAGTGAGGGTGGGAGGAGGAGTACTCTGCAAGGACTCTAGGTCTGGACCCCCAAAAAGGTAGATGGGTTGGTGGGAAAAGCCAGATGCCTACTACGGTGGTGGGTGGGGGGAGGGCACACTGGCGAGGTGCGGCAAGAGGCAGGCGCAGTGCTGGCCAGGCAGGGGCTCCTCCCTAGCACAACTGGAGAAAGGACTCCTGTGAAGCGGCCACCTCCATGAGTCCTCGCTGTCCTGGCTTCCAACCACTCTGAGGTGGGGCTTTTGTCTGCAGACCTGGCCTCTGCTGCCTACCCTCTTCTGCCCCCACCCGATGGGGCTGCTTTCCTTCTGAAGCAGCCACATTTTGGGTTTCTCTCCACAGGAAGAGTTGGGGGTCACAGGCACACCCTCTCCCTAACTCTTCTCCCTCAGTTCAAACTGGATCCAGGGATCCACACTCTGCTCCGAGAGGCCAGCACGCAGCCACTGGAAAATGAGCCAGTGGGAGAGGCAGCTCCATGTGTACTGATCAGCAGACTGTGTCTTTTTGTTTGAAACTTCTAAATAAGATTACAAAAAGAAAAACAATGGAAGCATCGTGTATTAACTGCATTGGTTAACCAACATTGGGACCCAATACACTCTTGTATTAGGCCCGCATTTACCTGAGTACTCAGTGGTTTTCTGTCCTAAGCATGCTCGCCTGCTACATCCCATGGAGGAAATAAACAGTGAAACACTTGCCTCATCTTGAAGGCAATCGTCTCAGGCATCCTCCAGGCATAATGAAGGGGGTGAGCGAGGGTGCGAGGCGGAAAGGTCCAGGCCGCAGCTGTGACTCCCATGGGTGAACCACAGCCCCAAATTCAAAGACGCTCTTGCCACATCATGACAAGTGTTCAAAAGAGAACTAGGTCCAGCCCTGGAGAAATGAAACCAAAAGCCAACTGAAAGAATGACCCTCCCCCAAAAAAGCGGCCCTGCCCGCAGGCCATCCAAGTGCAGTGAGTTCGGACAAGAATTGACAGGTGCTGCTGGGCCGGTGCAGGAGGTAGAAGCAGCAGTGGAAGGCTGTTGTGTGCCGCCCCTCCCTGGGAGCTGGGGAGATTCCCAAGTCTTAGTGTTTCTTTACAAACGGAATCAGGAGACCCTCACTGGCAGGCTGACAACTTGGAAGCAGACTGTGGGAGCAAATAGGCTGGAGTTTTCATTTTCCCTTTAAACTCAAGACCGGAAGGTTTGTGTTATGCGATACCATATGCTGTGTAGAAAACAGGGCCTCAGCTTCTTAGATGTTGTCATTCTAGAGTTTAGGTACTTCCACCCTCCCTCCCATACATAAACACTCTGGGGAAGAGGTTCTTTGAAAATTGGGGTGGTGCAGGAAGGGCAACAGTGGCGGTGAGCAGGCCCCAGGGTCAGCCCTGCTGCCCTGCCGTGTGGGGTGGGGAGACCGCTGGTGGTGTGGGCACATTCACAGAACTTTGTACTGGTCCTGGGAAGATACAAGTCCTCACTTGGTCACCATCCCTAATATTTTCCAGTGTTTTCTTTTCCAGTCAACTTTTCATGATGAATGACTTCATGTAAGAGGATATTAAGAAAAGTGGCCACATGATTTCCCCTTTTTTTTCCTTTCTCTCCAAGAACATTACCAGGTGCCAGCAGGGAAAGGCCCTCGCTGCCAGACGTCTCTCCCACCTGAGGGCGCAGAGGCAGGGAGATCACAGCGCCTGAGAGGCTTCCCTCCACGGAGAAATCGGAGACCTCAACCTGCTGCCCTCTAAAGAAGCTTTCTGTATCCAGACAAAACTTACATACGTACACGTTGTTTTAAAACGACATACTCATGTGACATACATGTATATAAATTCATGTTTATATATGACAATTGAGCAGAGATAAAGAACAAGATAATTCTGGATGGAAAAATCAGTTTGTCTAGGCATCTCTAAGCCTTTGGTCAAGTGAATTCCCTCTTCCCTTCCTCAGTTTACCCTTTGGTGACCTCCACTGTGGTTGCAGACTTCAGGTGGTCCTCACGCATTTACAGAACCGTCTGTTTAGATTACAGCATTTTGGGAGGCCGAGGTGGGTGGATCACGAGGTCAGGAGATCGAGACCATATTGACCAACATGGTAAAACCCCGTCTCTACTAAAATACAAAAATTAGCCAGGCGTGGTGGCGCGTGCCTGTTTTCCCACCTACTTGGGAGGCTGAGACAGGGGAATCGCTTGAACCTGGGAGGCGGAGGTTGCAGTGAACCGAGATCGTGCCACTGCACTCCAGCCTGGTGACAGAGTGAGACTCCATCTCAAAATAAAAACAAAAATAAAAATTATAAAATGATAAATGGTTCTTTTCTATGTATCTAACAAATTTAAGTGCTTGTTAAGACTAAAAACCACGTTACGCATTTCCTTCTCTTAAAACTAAATTATGTGGAAAGTAAGCTAGGGAGTGTGAGGGTGGGCATCTGGATATAAATGCTTCTCCCAAGTCAAGATCTTCTCTTCAGTCTGTGCCTTTGACCCTGTCACCAAAGGCAGGTGACAGAAAAAAAAATTATGTGACTTTTGGAAGACTCAGTGGGACAGTTCTGATTTCATTCACTTCTGGTGCCTCGTACCATGTGGCCATCGCTGTTTTGTGTCTCTTCCTGCATAAATAATGGTGGATGGCACCTACCTCCCCAAGCTGGTGCCCACAGACGGGGAGGCACCTCCACCTGATGTAGTTGTCTCAGCAGTGGTCCAGAGAGGTTTACTCAGGGGATTTGGGGAGAGCACACTCTGGGGCCAAAGTACAGGTGTGTGCCCGAATCCTGCCTCATGACAGGCATTCACGATACGAACCACACAGCCTTTAAAGAAAAGCTTTTATATGAAAGATTCCATTCTGTTTCTATATAAAGGGCTTTTATCCTGTTAGGAAAAAAAAAAACCTAAATATAATAAATGCCTGTTTTCTACAAAAACAATGTCTAACTCTGGGTGGACTGATCTCTTCTTGACAGCCCAGGGCAGGGCTGGTCCCTCATTCACCTGTGTCCATAGGGCTGAGGACACTGCACACACTAGGACAGGATTTGGCTGAATTTAAATCCTGCCACCCACCAAGGAGACTTGGGGACATTTACTGGTTGAGGGCCACACTAAACAATCACTGCAGAGAAACACCTCTTTTCCTTACTGTAGTTTAAGTATGATATGTGGGTTTTGCTATTACTTATTGGAAAAACTAGTAAGAAAACTCATCTTCAGGCTTTAATGTGATTCGACGTGCAAACGGGAAGTTTTGCCAGGGGTTAATAAAGGTTGTGAGTTCCAAATTCCTAGCCGAATATGGCTTTGCTGGAAAGCCCCTGGAGGGGAGGCTGGGAGGGCTGACCAGGTGGTCATCGGGGCAGTGGGACAGACGCACGCTGGGGCCTGGCTGCCTGCTCTGCAGAATGGATGGGGGATCCACAGTGCCTCCCCCTTCCAAGCCCAGGAGGCATCTGTCGCCTTCTCTTTGGTAGACAGTCTGGAGACAGCAGAAACCCTCTGCTCTGTTTTTTGCCACTCTAAATATAGCAGAAAACAAAATAAAATAAATAAGATAATCTTTGCTGCCTCCTGGTGCCCTTTGAGGGACAGAGAGCTGCTCCAGAGTCGTTCACGAGAACGAACAGCCCAGGCAGCCTGAAGACCCAGCTGCTGCGCGTAAGCCCCGGCTCCCTTCCTGTGGTTCCTGGGATGCACCAGGCCCATCCCAGGCGTGCTCCAGGCAGATTCTGAGGACTCTTTGGACCATTTCTCTTTCTTCTCAACCATTCAATCTCCTAATCCACCCTCCTACCCCCAATATTTTCATAGAAACGAAGGGAATTTTGGAGGTGAAGGAAGTCATCTAGTTTCCAGTGTCCACCCTCCCCATTCTACAGATGGGGAAACCGAGGCATAAAGAGGGCAGTGCCTTGCCCAAGGTCTTTTGGTGAGTCAGCGGCAGAGCAGGCCTGAGGCCCGGGTCCTCCAGTTCCTGCCCCGTTCTGCGGCCCGCCCCTCAGTCGGCCTTGGGCAGGGACTTCCTGTGCGAGGGTGGCACGAGGTGGGGGGGCAGGCTGCTGGGCAGCTCGTAGCCGTCGAGCTTGATCTTGATGAGGTGCTTGGCCAGCGCGAACTCCTCCTCGTCCAGCATGCCATCACAGTCGCAGTCGGCCAGCTTCCAGATCTTGCCCAGGACGCTGTTGGGCAGCTTGGAAGTCACCATCTCCTTCTTGGCGTTGACACCCGATATCTTGCCATTGATGGGCGACAGAGTGTAGAAGAGCTCGTCGTAGATGGGTTTGTCTTTGGCCACGACCCACTCCTCCTCGTCGGCGCCCTCCTTGGCGCCCTCCCCATAGCCCTGGTTGAAGGGGCCCTCGGTGGTGCCGTCGAAGGCGCCGCCCTGCACCAGCTGCGTGGGCGTGCTTATCTCCTCCTGGCTGATGAGGTTCATGAGGGGCGAGATCTTGTTGCTCAGCATGTTGTCCACTGCCTCGATCAGCTTGGGCTTCAGCGAGTGGAATTTGGTGAAGTCGTAGTTCTCAAGCTGTTCCTGCAGAAGGACAAACCACAGGATGGGTTACACGCGGTCTCTCCAGGGGGAAACAGCTGGGAGCCATTGGAGGGAGACTAATTCTGCCCCAGGCAGACGCCCACCACGCACTACTCAGGAGTGCATTCTTTGGGAGCTTCTCATATCCAAATGTACCAGATATAGGAGTGGTTTTTTTGGAACAAGAAACAAGTGTTTTCCTATGGCAGCCAATCTCCGCTGGTGGCTGCACGAGCGACAGCAACCTCCGAGGACTCTGAGAAACCTTCTTTCACCTGCCTTTTAAAAATGCTCTGGAGTTAGTATTCTATTTCTCAAGGGATTTCACCACACACTTCAGCCGATCTTCACAGCAATCCTGGGAGGAAGGAGGGGCAGGCATTTAGAACCCCATTTTCCAGGGAGCTGTGAGGGGCTGTCTGGCAGACGCAAGGCAGAGTCCCTGTCTCCTGGCTCTTCGCTAATGCTCTCCGAGCGGGAACACAGAGCTGTGACAGAAGGACTGTATTTACGCAAAACAATTAATTAAATACCTTGTTTTCAGAAGCACCTAAAAAATGGAGTTTAGGGCACCTTCTCAGTGGCTCTAACCTCTCATGAATGAGCTGAGGGGTCTACTCAACAGGAACCCTGTAGGACCAGCCCCACCAAGCACGGCCTGACCAGGAGCACCCACGCCTCCCCAGGAAGGTATCGAGGCAGGGCCATGGAGACCTTGCACATAAAAAATAATCATCATGGATCCACTGTCATCTCAAAAATATGGACAAGTAAGCAAAAGCTGGAACTTGTAAGAGCAGGGAGTAGGGCTGGGGAACCCGAGGGAATACACGTAGCCAATAGGC
This sequence comes from Chlorocebus sabaeus, assembly GCF_047675955.1. Classification (NCBI taxonomy): domain Eukaryota; kingdom Metazoa; phylum Chordata; class Mammalia; order Primates; family Cercopithecidae; genus Chlorocebus; species Chlorocebus sabaeus. The sequence goes on from NC_132929.1 coordinate 17,752,866, forward strand.
CTGAGTATCACTGGCCAGGTCAGGACAGGTCTTAGCTCCACCTGTTGAGCGAGGCAGCCGGTCAGCCCACAGAGCAGCAGAAGCACAGGCTCTAGAGAGGGCCTGGCAAACATGACTGCCCACCCAGGCTGGGGCAGACTACAGGATGCCATAGAGGCTCTGTGGACGGCACTGTAGAAAACGACCTTCCTACCTTGGTTCTCCTTGGTTACTCCATCCATCCATCCATCCATCCATCCGTCCGTCCGTCCGTCCGTCCGTCCATCCATCCATCAATCCATCCATCCGTCCATCCATCCATCCGTCCATCCATCCACCGTCCAATCAACCCTCCATCTAACCATCCATCCATTCAGCCAACCCTCCATCCATCCATCCACCCACCTGCCCAACTTTTATTTGTCATTTACTCTGCACCAGCCCCTGTTCTGGGGCTTGGGGATATAGAACAAATATGAAAAGCCATAGTTCCTGCTTTAAATGAGCTTATGGTGTAATGGAGGACGGACACTCCAATTATTTAAAAAAGGACCTGACATAACACAGTGAAAAGGATAACATGAAATTAATAAGTCATTAGAAAGAAAAAAGCCAAGTCATTAAAAGGGAGAGCGGCCAGGCTCGGTGGTTCACGCCTGTAATCCCAGCACTTTGGGAGACCAGGGTGGGAGGACTGCTTGTGCCCAGGAGTTTAAGACCGGCCTGGGCATGAGACCTATATATATATGTGAGGGAGAGGAAGGGAATAATCACATCAGATGGCTGAGGTTAAGGAAAACGACTGCCTGGATATGGAGAAGAGCTCAGTTGCCCAGGGGGACCCCTGGGGACCCTCACTGTCTAAGGAGAGAAAACACTTGTTTATTGCAAGAGACAAACTTTCGGTGGCCTGAACTGTGAGAGTTACCTAGAGCTTTACACGAGGAGCTTCAAAGAGCCGATGAAAAATGTCTTCAACAGTAGTTTTATCGAACAAATGCAGAAATGTTCCAGGTATGGTAGGTTTTATGTGTGAAGTATTTCTGTATGTACAGTTCTAGAGGGGGCCAAAAGACAGGCCATGCAGGTGTGTAGTTTTCTGGAGATGAGGCAGGGAGATTTGCAAGGAAAAGTCAGACCTTGCTGTTTTGGACAGAAGCAATGTGACACACTGCTAGGGGAAAAAACCAAAAACCAAAAACCAAAAAAAAAAAAAACTTGGTGTTATCATAAATATGCTTTCTGACTGAGAAACTGAGAAAAAACTGGTAAGCAAAACTAAAAATTTAAAATAATTTATAATCTCATCATCTGGCAAAAATCTCTGCTAGCATATGTGGGCATGCATTTCTAGCCATTAACACATACACACAGACACACACATGCATGCACATACACACACACATACACTGAAGCAACAATACCATACTGTTAACAATATGTCATATATTTCTGTGGTATTAATTTTTACATAACCTTTCTCTTAACAGCTACAGAATATTGAACTTAGACTGCAGAGCTGGGCCATTCTTCATTTACCCTGTCCCCTGTAGCTGGACACATAGGTTGTTTCCAATAGAGAATCAAAATCATGGTCTCTAGGGTGGCAGGGCAGGAATTCTGGGCTGACATTTGGAAGGGGATTCCTGGGTGGTGGACGGTGGGGGGACAGAGCTGAGAAATATCAGCTAAACGGGCTGATATTTCTCTAGCGAAGGGACTCTGACATTCTTCTCAGGTAGCAACGTCAGCAGCCATTGAATCGTGCAAACCCAGCGTGTGGCCCCTGCTCAGCTCAGAGCAGTGGGTACTGCAGGCCGGGTCTCTCAAACGCAGTCACTAGCATTCACTCCTGACATCAGCACCAACCAATGCGGCCTGCACTGCGGGCTCCTACCACCAACGTCAGCCGAGGAGATGGAAAAGAGAAAGCTAAGCAGGTGGAGGAGCAGGCACCCCCCACAAAAATTCCAGCGCTGCTGGCTCAACGAGTTTGGATTCCCTGGGTGCGTGAACACCTACCCTATTTCCTTAAGAATGAGCCTGTGCTCGGAGCGCACACAGAGCCCCTGTGTCTGGCCCAGCAGACAAAGGAGGGTGACGCCTGCCCAAACTTCCCACCAGCCTGCAGGGGCCGTGGATTCCGACGGCAGAGCTCTCGAAAACTGGCAGGGGGAGTGGCCGCATATTTGTGGGGTAGACAGGAGGCAGCAGTTATTCCCGTCCTGGGAGGCAGGCAGGAAATAAACTCTCCATTCTCATCCCTGTGGTCCCCCCCAGGCTTGACCGGGGACTACAGGGGCACCAGTTAAACCATCATCATGTCATTCCTGACATCAGCACCAAACCATCATCATCCCTGCCCTCTGCCAGGGTGAGTCCAAAACAGTTCTTATTGGGATGAATACACACTGGGGAACTTAAAGGTATTTGCGCATCGACAGTTGTATCCACTGAGCTAGGACCCTGGAATTGCTCCCTCTCAAGAGGCAAAGGTCAGTTCCCAGCCCCCGTCCCCGGTAGGGCTGTCCCTTGCTCATTAATTGCCAACATTCACCAGAAGAGTTTGCAAATCCACCGGAGGGTCTGAGCAGACGGGGCTGACTCTGCTGCCCTCTGCTGTTGAAATGCTGCCAACTCATGAGCTGAGGGGTCCAAATTCTCCTTCCAGTGGGAAGATCAGAGTCAGCAGTCACGGTGGCCCTTCTGGTGCTCATCTGGTCCTGCAGTATTGACACTGTGCTGTCAGTCACGGTCCCTCCCCAGAGTGTGCCAGGCACGCACCGGCAGCCACACAGGTGGGTTGCAGGGCCTGTCCCAGCACAGGGAAGAGCCTTCAAAATACATGCTCTTCTCACTGCTACAGCTAAGAGTCACTCTGACCAGCTGGCTCCATGAGAGAACAGGGAGAATAGCAACCTAAACTGGCATCAGCAAACTCTCCGTGTGACCCTGATATGTGCAAAGATCACAATATGGTCACTTCTAAGCGTATGCCCACTCTTTGTCAAGGCCTATGTTGTAGAGGATGTTAGACTTTAACAGTCTCAGGGATGGGAGAGGCCCTAATCCACATATGTGCCCCTCAAAGCTTCCGGTGACAGCAAGGTAGCTTGCAGTATCAGGTGTCACTGAGCATTCCTGACAGGCTCCATGCTGTCTTATTCCTGGGGATTCTCTGAAGGAGTCGGGTGGTGTGACTGGACCTCAGCTTACTTCCCAAGGAGGCCTCTTCCTGCAGCTTCCAGGGCTTGGCACTGGGAACCCCTGGTCTATAAGCCCTGTGGGAATCGAGGCTGGGTCAGGGCCTGAGAGCCTGCTGTGATATGGGCTTACACTAACTTACCAATTCATTCGGCATGTGTTAACTGAGCACTCACTACGTCCCAGATGCTGGGGATATGGCAGTGAACAGGGCATGGGTCACTGACCTCATGGAGCCACAGACTTATGTGGGAGAGAGATACTAAATATCAGATATCAGATAATCCAATTACATGGAAGCACAACGGTGCTCATATTGTAAGAAGAAACATGTGTCCTGACAATGGGGTTGCTGTCAATTATTTTTACCCCCATTTGTTCATTTTTTCTGTTTTTTGAGACAGGTCTCCTCTGTCGCCCAGGCTAGAGTGCAGTGGCGCAATCATGGCTCACTGCAGCCTTGACCTCCTGGGCTTAAGCCATCCTCCCACCTCAGCCTCCCAAGTGGCTGGGATCACAGGCATAAGCCAACCACGTCTGGCTAATTTTAAAATATTTTAATGGATACAGGGTCCTACTATGTTGCCCAGGTTGTTCTCCAACCCCTGGACTCAAGTGATCCTCCCATTTCAGCCTCCCAAAGTGCTGGGATTACAGGCATAAGCCACCATGTCCAGCCCCATTTGTTCATTTTTTTTTTTTTTGCTGATTTAGTCCAGGGGCCTAGAACAGTGATAGCAGCAGGAGGCAGACAAATGCTGAGGTAGATAAGGGCGGGTCTCCAGTGAAACCCTATCTTCAAGCCAAAGGCATTTTAAAGCCTGCAGGCCAAGCTACAGGTCAAATCCACAGACTGGACTGAGAACGTGTCTTCCCATTTGGCTGCTTTTCTTTGATTGATCCCTACCCTTCACCTATTTTACATATACTTACCCTTCCCTAATTGTTTTTACACTGTCATGCCCACCTTTGACTGGTGCCTTTGTTTCAACCTTTTTTGTATACTCACAAATCAATCAGCATGCACTCCTCTAACCTGTGCCTATAAAAACCCCAGACTCAGCCACTGGGGAGATGACCTGACTTCAGGAGAGATGACCCAATCTTCCCATCCCCTCTTCACTGAGAGCTGTTTTGTTGCTCAATAAAATCCTCCACCCTCATCACCCTTCAATTGTCAGTGTGACCTCATTCTTCTTGGATGTGGGACAAGAGCTTGGGACCCACCAAATGCAGATACCCAGAAAGGCTGTAACACTGGCCCTCCGCCCTCACTGGTGGAGGGTAGCCATGCCACTCAACAGAAGCAGTGGTGGGGCCCAGCTGGTCCAGAGCCATGGGCCAGAGCAGGGTAAGAGGGTGACTGAGCTGCTAACATTATGCAGAACTAAAAGAGCTAATTAGCATACTGTAACACCCCCTCTGGGGCTTTGGGGTTGCAGGCATCCCTGCCTGGGCACTGCCACATTCCCCTTGGGGTGACACACCTGGTCTGGCTGCAGAACCTGCACAGAGCCTGCTCCTATGTCAGCACTTGGAGTGGCCGGCTGGATCCTGCACTTGCTTGCTCACCCACCTTCAGTGGTGCTAAGGTACTGGGCATAGACCTGACTTCAGGTGATTCTCAGCAAAGGCTTGGCCCTCCTTGTATCCTCCATCTCAGTGGGCCACGGCTGCTCCTGAGATCATGCTTTCCTTGTTGCCTTCCCCTAGCTCGGAGGACCCTGGGTGTCTTCAGACCTGGCCATCCCAGGCTAGCTTTGTCATGAGTAGCTCTGGTTCCAGAGTCTGCTCTCTACGTTATGGGGCTCACAGGGGACCAGCAGGAGAGGCCTGGCAAGGGAGGAATCTGCAGAGCCCCAGGGCTCAAGAGCAGCGTCTCCCCGCGGTGAGGCACTGTAGCAACTTCAGGAAGCAAGGGTGACAGAGTTTCTCTTTCGCCTGGCCTGCTCCACTGTTTGCGTTATTGGGTAGTGGCTGCAGGCATCTGAGTTTGTGGCTCCTGCTTTACAGAGAGGACTGTGGCCCCCGGGGCAGAGGGGTCCCTGCACCAGATAAGAAGACAGCCAGCCTGGCTCTGTGAGGACTGTCAGCCCAGACGCCAGACGGGTGGCCTCGCTTGTGAGGGCACACTCATCTAACAGCAGTGCGGAGAGGTAGATATGCCGGTCAGGCGGGGGCGGCTGAATGCAGCACCCGTTGTTGCCTGGCTAGAGCCTCCCGGCCACAACTCAAGAGAGGCCTTGACAGCGGGCCAACGGCTGCCCAGCGCCAGCCTTTAAGCACGGTCCTCCCTGTGCCCACACAGTCCAGCAGCGTCCGCAGAGCCCCACAGCCCCTGCTGGAGCCCTTGAGCCTGCAGCAGCAAGGCCGCCTGAGCACATAATCCCACAGCGTGGGGCAGGTCTGGGCGGGGCTGGAGGAGGCCGCCCAAGGTGACCCTCAAGGCCACTCCCAGCTCTGATTCCCTCAAGGTTCTGGGATTCCAAAAAGCAGTGTCACCGCAACACCAAGCAGCCTCCTGGGACACAGTCTGAGAGGGCTGCTCACCTGACTTTCTCATGGGAGCTTCGTTTGCCTTTGGCCATGTGTCTCCTTTGTTTACTCATTTTGGAAGACAGGCAATTTCTGCTTTATTCACAGCCTATTATCATGGATCACCATTAGGAAGATGCATTCTCCTTGATCCTAAACCATGAGACCCTCATGTGTCTCCAGCAAACAGACAATGTGGCACTGCATCTCCACCTTCTGCCCATGACATTGTGAGGGGCTCCCAGTACCTGCATAGCCTTGACCTCGGGGAAGTCCCCTGCAGAAATCTGGTATTCTCGCTGTAGCTGAATGTAGATTTCCGGTAGCCTGCTGATAAGCTCTCTCTTCTTGTTTTCCTTTCCAAATACACTTGGCATCTCCTTCTTCAGGTAGCTGATGATGTAGGCATGCACCTGGAGGGGTACAGATCAGGCAGGGAAGTATCATTTAGAATTGCACCAGAGAAGGAACAAACAAGATCGCATCTTAACTCCATCATAACACATAGCAGGTACCCACACAGACCAGGTCCCAAGAACAGGAGGAGGGGAGGGTATAGGGGGAGTGCAGCTGTCCAAGGGTGGCTGGAATGTGGCCAGACTTGGGTAAACTCTACGGCTACTATTCTGTTGTGCCTCTGAGTGGCAATTCTGGTGCCTGTAGGGAGTGAGTGGTATGGGTGGGGCCTGGGTGGGAGAGCTCTTAGTTCTGGCAATTAACCAGAATACTCAAGAGAAAGTTTCACCAGGCTAGTGCCTGGGAGCACCAGGAAATGAAGCTGGAGGCTGGTGTCAATGGCTGGTCAACATGGAAATCTGTGCCCAGTGAACAATTTGATGAGAACTCCCATAACCCCCCTGTTGTGGGAGGTTTAGACTCTGAGATCTCTGCACGTGGAACGAAAGTTGTTCTGCACAAGACCAGCTGCTTGGGATCAGGCTGGATGGCAGAAGATCCCTCTGGGAGAGGAGCCCAGAAAACTTGATCACTGGGGCCTGGGGTCTGTCATTGGAGGGGAGAGAATCTGGCCTTAACATTTCCACTCTTCTACTGATTTCCAGCTTCAGGATATTAAGAAATGTTCACTACAAAAGTTCTCTTTGTATATCTGTTTTTTTTGGATGGAATCTCGCTCTGTTGCCCAGGCTGGAGTGGAACAGGACGATCTTGGTTCACTGCAACCTTCACCTCCTGGTTCAAGCGATTTTCCTGCTTCAGCCTCCCAAGTAGCTGGGATTATAGGTGTGAGCCATCACGCCTGGCTAATTTTTGTATTTTTAGTAGAGATGGGGTTTCACCATGTTGGCCAGGCTGGTCTTGAACTCCTGACCTCAGGTGATCCACCCACCTTGGCCTCCCAAAGTGCTGGGATTACAGGCATGAGCCACTGTGCCCGGCCTCTTTGTATATCTTGAATTCCAGAGTAATTGTGAAGTCAAGTAAGTAACTAAAATAAGAAAGGATGAAAAACAGAGTGGTGATCACAAAAAAGCAAATGACTATGTAGCAGTGGAAAATCCTATCGAAGAAAACAGGCTTCTACTGTAATCTTGTGGAAGTCGAAATTAAATAAAGGGGGTAAGCAGATACATTCTGTAGCTCAGCTGAGGGCTCGTGTGTGGACACATGCTGGACACAGCCAAAAACCTTTTGCGAGGATTCGGACGCTAACCTAAGTACCTAATGCAAGGTCTGACACGCTGAGGTCAGATAATGCCAACTTCCCGTCTGCACAAGGGTCGTTCAACAGAAGCAGACACCGTGCAGCCTGGCTACCGCTGAGAGGATGGACTTGGAGAGAGAACACTAAACCTTTCTGTCACCAGCAAACTTGTTTATGTACTTATTTTTCAAATGAAGACAACTGAAATGATTTACAAGATTCTTAGAGATAACTAGAGAAACCCGAAGTTTGGGATCCGTTATTTAGAACCCTGGGCTTTAACCACACTCCTGAGGCTGTGATGAGCAAGTGGTAAGCTACCAATTCCTTTGCCTCCGGCAGTGAATGCCTGGCTTGGTGTGGGTGGGCTGGGGAGGGCCAGGGCTGGGGGAGCACCCTCAAACTGGAGGGGCTGCCACGTTCCATCAGGGAGAACCAGCTGCTCACCAGCGTCCTTGCATCATTTCCTTGGTGCAAGGAACTCTGGACTGGGCCTATGTATATATTCTCTGTGTATACCTATGTGTACTCTCCCTTCTGTGCTCAGGCTCACCCCACCCTGGAGCCAACCCAAGGGAAGCAGGAGGCCCCCACACCTGCTCAGTTTCCCAAACACAAGGGCTTCTTATTGAGACACCCCCCTTCTCTGCCCTGGGGCCCTGCCCTGGAGCAGCTGCCTAGGCCCCTACAGGGCTTCCCAAGACCCCTCACCACCTACTAGTAAGGTACCTCTGAGTTGCCCGTTCCCCCTGCTCAGGGAGGGCTTAGTTCCCACTCATCTGTCTGACTGCTCGCCCAGTCCCTGCCCCCCGCCCCCAAGGTTGGGCACACTGTTCCTGAACACTCCCTGGTGCCCAGAGCCTGCTTTACCTGCACTGAACTCAGCTGATGTGCACCTGCCACACCCTCCACCCACTGAGTGGCACCTGCTCCGTCTCAGGCCTCGTGGTGTTTGCTGGCTGATGACCGAGGCTGCCCCAACACTAGCCCTCCAGCGCCCTGACAAACCTGGGGCTGATCTCGTGCCAGGTCTCAACTCCCTCCTCCTTCCACCAGCCTGGTGCCACCTGAGTCATGACCCTTAGGTGACCTGCTCACACTGCAGCTGCTCTCGGCCCCAGCCTCCACTTCTGGGAAGTTCCATTAGCCTGTTTTGTGGAAGTCTCCTGTTACGCTGCCTCTGCACATCCACCTGCCTCCTGCCCTTCCTGGTGCGTCCTAGATAATAACCCAGGGCCAGCTTCTGTGCATGGACCTGCTTTCAGAAGTTCATCAAGTTGGCCCGGCGCAGTGGCTCATGCTGGTAATCCCAGCACTTTGGGAGGCTGAGGCAGGTGGGTCACTTGAGGTCAGGAGTTTGAGACCAGCCTGACCAACATGGTGAAACCCCGCTTCTACTAAAAATACAAAAATCAGCTGGGTGTGGTGGTGTGCTCCTGTAGTCTCAGCTACTCGGGAGGCTGAGGCAGGAGAATCGCTTGAACCCGGGAGGCGGAGGTCACAGTGAGCTGAGATTGCCCCACTGTATTCCAGCCTGGGCAACAGAGCAAGATTCCATCTCAAAATAAATAAATAAATAAATAAATAAATAAATAAATAAATAAATAAATTCATCAAGTCACAAGGTAAATTATAATTCTTAGCATCATGGAGTACTGAATCTGGAAGTGACCCCCGATATCTAATTTAATTCCTGGTTCCAGGACATCCATGTGACTCACTCAAGGTCGCACAGCTAGTTGGCAGATGTGGAGCTGGCACTAGCATCCGAGTGCCTCATTCCTGTCCTGAAAGAACTAACGACTCCCTGTGGGCGTGCATTCATAATCTTACTGAAGTTGTTCAAAATCTGGAATTGAAAATGAACTGTGTCCCACAGAATGAGTTTGGAAAACTTTGATCTGAGGTTTGACTTCTGATCGTGTCTAATTCACTGAGAGGCTTTGAAGGGTCCTTTATTCTCCCTTTCCCCATACAGCAAACACGGACACAATGACGGCACACAAACGTCAGGACACCACGTGGGAATGCGGGTGAAGACTGCGAGCTGCTGGCGGGATGGAACCCTGTCATTTTCTAAAGTCGTCTGGTAAACAGACGGGACAGCCTGAATGGCTAAAATTCACAGTCAGCCTCCAGAGCTCACTCCTGCACTTACGTGTCAAAGGTGTCTCCAAATACATGCCAGACCGAGGGCCAGACCTGGCGGTTGTCCCTGGGGAAGGAGGTGGAAACACACAGGTCTTTTGACCTTTATAACGCGATAGAACTCATTGGGAAGAGGAGGAGTAGAAAAGAGAAGAGGGGGACTAGACCTAGCGCTGGAAGATGAGGCTCAGGCCCTGTGACCACTGCCTACCCACCGAGCAACTTGGGGCCAGGCGTGGGATCTCCGCCTCAGCATGCTCATCCACAAATTAGATATGACAGCAACATTCAGCTCACAGAGTTATTATGGGAATAGCAGAGGCCATGTATTTGAATGCACTCTGCCCACTAGAAAGAGGAGTAAATGCAACTTGTTATCAACTAATGGCCAAAGACCCACAGCTGGAGGTGCAGGAATGCACGAGAGGGCTCCCGGCTGGTTACTCCTTACCAAATAATTAATAAACTCTCTCTATTTAAATAGTAATAAAATTAATTTGGGGCCGGGCGCGGTGGCTCAAGCCTGTAATCCCAGCACTTTGGGAGGCCGAGACGGGCGGATCACGAGGTCAGGAGATCGAGACCATCCTGGCTAACACGGTGAAACCCCGTCTCTACTAAAAAATACAAAAAAACTAGCCGGGCGAGGTGGCGGGCGCCTGTAGTCCCAGCTACCTGGGAGGCTGAGGCAGGAGAATGGCGTGAACCCAGGAGGCGGAGCTTGCAGTGAGCCGGGATCGCGCCACTGCACTCCAGCCTGGGTGACAGAGCGAGACTCCGTCTCAAAAAAAAAATAAAAATAAAAATAAAAAAATAAATAAATAAAATAAAATTAATTTGGGTTCCAAGTGTTTAATTTACATTGACCCCTGGGGGCTTCTGAACATTCGTATCTTGTTCAAGTCATCCTTTGCCCTGTGTAAAGTTGCAGAAGCCCCAAGGCATCTAATGGGGATGACTGGGGGAAATCAAATGGATCAAAATGACAAATGAGTTTTTCTCTAGGCTAATAACTCAATGAGCAGAAAAGAATGTCCTCCCCTTTAAATGTATATCAATGCACATGTAGTTCACACTTTCACTCTGACACAGGTCTCATTAATTGCGTCCAATGATGTGTGTGTGCGTGTCTCCAAGACTGAGACACACATACTAAAGAGTGATACTGGCCACATCTACTCTGGGCTTGGAGGGTAAGTTCAGCGAGTGCTGGATGCTGGCAGTGACCAGTGCTGGAATGAAAAGCTTCCTGGAATGTGAAGATCAGGCAGTAGGTGGGGGAAGGTGGCCTGGGAAGGCATGGTGACGCCTGTGCCACGCTCATCCGCAAACCTAACACGACCTGCTGGAGATCTGCAGCTTTGGAAGCCCGGCTCTGGAAACCTGCATAGAGTATTTAAAGCCAGGGTATCAGCACGTTTATAAAGTGGGTTTATGGTAATATAAAAAGTTCAGTTAATAAGCCCGAGACCCAAAAGATGAACCCATGGGGTAACAAGAGTGTGAGACTGTGAGAGGCAGAGAAAGGCGGCTGACGTGTTCCCACTTGAGCAAGGGTTTGTTATGCTGTTCAGATCAAAACTGGCTCCAATGGCATGAGTAATTCTGTGCAGCTTCAAAGGGGACTGGAGGGGGCCACACAGTCGTCTGAGGTCAACCTTCAAAGAGACAGGCTTCCATTTATGGGCTCAAGCACTGACACACACACGTCCACAGGAGCTCAGGGCTGCTGACCGAGTTATTTTTAGAGCCCTGCCGAGGACTAGGCAATACCACGATCTTTATGATCCATCATATCATGATTCTCACACACTTTAGCCTGAATCCATTTGGTGCACAAAAAATGTGTCATTTCTTTATAGGAGGTTTTTTTTTTTTTTTTTTTTTTTTTGAGATGGAGTCTTGCTTTGTCGCCCAGGCTGGAGTGCAGTGGCATGATCCTGGTTGACTGCAACCTCTGACTCCTGGGTTCAAGTGATTCTCCTGCCTCAGCCTCCTGAGTAGTTGGGATTAAAGGCGTCTGCCACCACGCCCAGCTAATTTTTGTATTTTTAGTATAGATGGGGTTTCACCATGTTAGCCAGGCTGGTTTTGAACTCCTGACCTCAAGTGATCCACCCGCCTCAGTCTCCCGAAGTGTTGGGATTACAGGCGTGAGCCACCGTGCCCGGCCTATAGAAGGAATTTGACAGCGCAAACAGACGGGAAAGCCAGGCTCTGCACATCACATGTGACTGAGAAGAGTCTATGTTTGAAAGAATAAGCTAAATTCCACAGAACTATAGTGAACCTTGAGATTCACTGAGCTCTCCTCTTCTTTCTCAGTTTTACTTGTTTCTTCCTCAAATGTTGCCTCATTTTTGTTGAGCAAAGATCTCCAAATGGGTGACAGCCTTTCCTATTCTTGGGCAATATGTTTCTAAAGGGTGGGGTCTGACAGTGAACTTGCACTGTTTGGGATTTGTACGAGTCTAATTTCTTTAATTTGGCTATTTTAGTTATAGCTGAATAAAAGTAAACGATATTTTCCAAACCCTTTTTTTGAGCTTTTGCAAAATAGCTTCCTTTAAAGAATCATGAAACGAACCCTGATTGGCATCTCAGAGTGTAAGCCGTCTTCCAAGAAGGATGTCTACTGAGACTGTAAGAAGTGATCTTTGAGGCTGACCAAAAACCCACTCTAAAGGTTTCCTGTTCCTTAAATACAGAGTTGTGAAAAAAATATATAAACAGAAAAAGCAGGGAAATAAACCTCAAGAGCTCCTTGGGAAGAGTATCTGCTATTCACATGATTAAAATGTCACCTTTATGACACTTGGAGTTCGATTAAAATGATGACGCACTTGTTTTATCTGGATGGGCCATGAATCCTGGTTCATTATGGTGTTCTATAAATAAACATACTCCACAACCCAACTCAGACTTGACACCTCTTAGCTGACATCTGAAAACTTACCCTTTGCATGTTTTCAAAGTGTCAGCTTGAGAAACCTAAACTTTGTAGGGTTTCTGTGGATGGAGACTTTAACAGAATAAACAGGATAACAGATCAGTGCAGAAAACAAGGACACATGTGAGGAGGTACTGCAGCTGCCATTCACTCCCGATTTCAGGTGACTGCTTTCTGGACTGAGGCGTCACACTGACCGAGGTTTGAATGTATACTTTGCAGCTTACAGGCTGTGAAGCCTTGGGGACATGACTTCAGCTTTCTGAGCTTCGATTCCCTCAGGTGGGAAATGAGGACAAAAATGCCCAACTGTGTAGCTGTCAACAGGATCAAACAAAATAACACACGTAATGCGGACTACAGAGCTTTGCAACACTGTTGGTGTGAAAAAGGAAAACTGGATCAAGAGAAAGGTTCATAAACCAAAATAAAAGCACTTTTGGGAAATATAAACACTCTGAAAAGAAAAACTCAGGTAAGTCTCTGTCCATTGAAGCAGAAGCAAGTTCAGTGGTGGATCATGAAACTGCAGGTGGTATGAGGTCAATGTCATGAGTTAGCGGCCAAGGCCGCCGTGCTGAGTCCGGCTTCTTCTCCGGGTGAGCCCGTTTCCTGTCCCCGCTTTTCAGCACGGCACTGCCCACGAGCGACTGGCACTGAGAAGCTCTGGCTGCAAATACCCATACTTCAAACATTTTCCTTTGTGAAAAGGAACAAGCCAGATACTATTCTTAGGAGGAAAAAACCCACAAGCCTTTTTCCTACAAGTAAGCTCAGCAAGTTTGTCGTCCCCCACTCCCCACATCCACACAAGGGTTTTCATTATTCACGGCGTCAGAATACAGAGCAGTGTTCTGTGCCTCTCCAAACCCAGGCCACGCTGGCCCGTTCAGAGGGCCCAAGGCTCAAGGATGGCAGGGAAGCTCTATGGGTTAAGGTGCCTGGTATTTCCAGAGAGCTTTCTGCTCCTTATTTATTTATTTATTTGAGACAGAGTCTTGCTGTGTCACCCAGGCTAGAGTGCAGTGGCGCAATCTTGGCTCACTGCAACCTCCACCTCCAGGGTTCAAGTGATTCTCCTGCCTCAGCCTCCTGAGTAGCTGGGACTACAGGTGTCTGCCACCATGCCTGGCTAATTTTGGTATTTTTACTAGAGATGGGGCTTCACTATTTTGGCCAGGCTGGCCTTGAACTCCCGACTTTGTGATCCGCCCGCCTCAGCCTCCTGAAGTGCAGGGATTACAGGCGTGAGCCACTGTGCCTGGCTTCCTTATTTATTTATATGACTGAATACAGCAGCATCTCCAGTCACTGGGTCCTCAGCAATAACTGGTAAATGAAGAACGCACATGAGCATTTAAAAATAGTTAAAAAAATCTCAAAATCTGCAAAGCCTATGACATGAGTCACTAACTTTGGTTATAAAATAATGTAGGGTGTCACATACCCCGAAGGTTGTTCAGTTGTACCTGCTGGAGAAAGGAAACACCATAAACCAAGGGATCACCAAGCAGAAAAACAGCCTTCCTGCTACCAAGCATTAGGTCCAGGACAAGGGCGAGGGAGAAATCATTTCAGGAGTGCTGGACGTAAGTGGATTTACAAACTAGTTAGCACAACTACCTTGCAGAACTGGAACACAAATGGCTTGCAGTTCTGGAAAGGAAACCACTTGGACCAGGAAGAATGGATAAAGAAGGGTGACTCACACAAGCACCACGCCGCTGCAGGTTAGCTGAGCCATATGGGAGGAATGTGTGCACATGCACTGTGACACAGGTGACAGAGAGGGACACAGGACACTGAGGTCCTATGTGAGGGGCAGCAGCAGCCAGGGAGGTGTTTGTTTTCACCCAGGTGAGAGGCTGCCCTGTGAGCACAGTGGCACGAGGACAGGCTGCTAACGAGCAGCAAGAAGGAGGAAGGCTTGTCCCCATCTCGGTTGTCACCATCAGGGAAGCCCTCCCTGCCTCCTGGCCAGGCATGTAGTCACCCTCCCCAGAGCACTCGTGGCAGTGTCCACACCATGACTGGCACATAGCCAATCACCTAGGGAGCTTTCCACACACACACACACACACACACGTGCGTTTACACACATGCATATGCACACATGGCCATGTGTACACGCACACCCCTACATCCGAAGCTCTGGGGCAGGGCCTGGGAATGTATGTTGCTTCTGATGATCAGCCAGGTTTGAGCTTCACTAGGACTAACTGGGCGCGGTGGCTCACGCCTGTAATCCCAGCACTTTGGGAGGCCAAGGCAGGTGGATCACGAGGTCAGGAGATCAAGACCATCCTGGCTAACACGGTGAAACCCTGTGTCTACTAAAAATATAAAAAACTAGCCGGGCATGGTGGCGGGCGCCTGTAGTCCCAGCTACTCGGGAGGCTGAGGCAGGAGAATGGCGTGAACCCGGGAGGCGGAGCTTGCAGTGAGCCGAGATCGTGCCACTGCACTCCAGCCTGGGCGACAGAGCAAGACTCCATCTTAAAAAAAAAAAAAACAAAACTCTAAGGGCACTTCCAGCATTAGAGGACAATGATTTTATGGAACATGCACATATTTTTTAAAGAGCCATTTTTTTTCTCTATATTTTCTCTTGGAGGAGGGATATGCTTTTCTCTCTTTGGAGACATGAATTGACTCTGCCACTTGAGGGATGTCAGCAGGCCGCCTCTCACTGCCCCATTGGGCACGCACTCCCGGGGCTGCTGAAAGGCTCAGCCATGAGGCAGGGGAGCCAGGAGCCCAGGCATGCAGGCTCACAGCCCGCAGCCCAGAATGAGGATGGGCTGTGACCCAAAACCAGCACACTCCAAGGGTAAGGCTGAGCCAAACTTCTCCCCAGGGTTCCCCTGGATCCAGGTGGTAACACTGGCCTTTGGTGCATGGGGACTAGCAGTGGCCGCTCAGCATCCCGTTGGTCTCACCAGTGCCACCTCTCTCAGGTTTGGCTGGTTATATTCCTATCGTCCTGACATCCTAACAGCTACCATGTAGCGGGTGCTCTGACTGACCCCCTCCCTGTGCACCAGGCACTATGCCAAGTGCTCTGTCACACTGACAGACTGTCACCCCAAGTCCTGATAAGCGCCTTGTGAAGCGCTCTTATTAGCTCCATGGTACAGACTGGAGAACTGCATTAGCCATCTGCTCAGGAGTGTAGAGCCAGGAGCCAGGGTGTCGGCAGGGCCACCTGACCTTGAGGCTGTATTCTTAACCTAGGGCGTGTTCATTCCTTAAGCCTTCTGGAACGGAGCCTCCTCCCACCCACCTTGCCTCTGGAGAGGAGAGAGCAGAGTCCCAGCCCCTGGCCTCTGTGCAGGGCGTCTCCTGGCTTACCTTGGCCAGCCTTGCTCGCTTGATGAGGTCGTTGAGTTTGCGCACCGCTGCCTTCTGGGGGAGGCTCTGGATGTCTCTGAAGAGGTCCTGGGCCTCGGCCTCGAAGAGCCGGCGGTTGTCTGTGTTCTGCAGGGGCTGCGCCCAGAAGGAGCCAATGTAGACGCGCAGCACCTCTGGCGTGTTGATGACCTTGCCCAGGGACCACATGAGGGCCCCGTAGACCCGCATCAGCTGCTGCGTGTCCACTTGGTCGGCCTTGTTCAGCACTACACGGATCTTGTCGTCCTGGCCCCGGAAGGCCTTGATGGCCTCTGAGAATTCATCTGAGATGTCCAGCTTGTGAGCGTCAAAGAGCAGGATGATCCTGTCCACCCTCTCGGCAAACCACTGCAGGACCTGGCAGAAGTCATAGCCTGGGTGGAGAGAAGGACACATCAGTGTGGCCACTGCTGCAGGAGACATGTTTCCTAGCGGGGCTCAGGAACAGTCTTGCTCTCCAGCAGCTGCCAGGGAGACAGCCTTGTCTCCATCCTGGAGGCAGTGGAGGCCTGGTGACTTGAAAATCATGGTCTGGATGAATCTGGGCGGGAAGGACCTGGGCAGCCCTTCCATAGGAGGACGGGGGAAATAGAATGGGGCTCATGGTCACTTTGGGAATTGCTGACTTCCATATCTGCAGTTTCATTTGGTCCTCATGAGTGTTTCATTTCACCTAATACAGACCTTTTGCTTGATGGCAAAATTGATCAGTGGTTTTGTAAAAACACAGGCCATGGGTCAAAAGATCCTACTTCTGAAAAGTTTCACTTTTCTGAAAGCCCACTTAGAGAAGAAAGAGAACCAGAGGCCACCTGGCGTCCCATGGGGTATCCCGTAAGCATAACAGAAGAGGTTTCACCTTCAATTAACCCAAGTTTGTAGAGTGCTGAGGAGGTCAAAGGTTGGCCCAGCAGGTGTTGTGATCGAATATTTATCTTTGGACTATTTATAGCTCAGGTATATTATAAATATTTTTAAAATATTACATCTCACAGTCATTGTGTAAAATGGTCTCTTGCCAATTTCTTTTTTTAAAATGGCCAGGCCCACAGCAAATTCTGTTCAGCCTATTCTGGCCAGCTCCACAAATCCTGCAGCTGCGTAAACACTCTTCAGCCCAAGGTCAAGGCTCTCGGGCCTTTCCCCAGGGAGGCAGATTCCCACGAAAAGCAAACAAGAGGAGGCCAAGCCCACGAAGTTGACTTTTCATCTCAGTCTCATCAGTTGCAGAAGCAGAGTCTCAATCCAGCCCAGCTAGTGCTGAGATGTCCCCTTGCCCGACCCCCACGCTAGGGGTTGTCTCCCCTCTTCTTTTAGATTTTGAAAACTTTCAAACAAACGTAAATATGTGTAAGTCATATAATGAATGCTGATGTACCTGCCACATAATTTTAACAAATGTTGACATTTTGCTTTGTGTGCTATTTCAGATACGATTTAAAACCAAGTCTAGTTTCTTCAGATAACAAAATACAGTGGTGAGACGGGACTAGATCTTCACTTGTCAACACAGGCAAATCTCCAGAAAAGAACAAGAGTAAAAACTTAGTTTCAAAATGATATGTACAGCAAGGTGACATTCGTGTAAAATGCTAAAATACAAAATACTCAACCATCTATGGATATAGACTATAGCACAAATACAAAAACGTCAACAGCGATTGTGAGACCCTGGTTGGCCGTGGGGGTGGAGGAGGTGTGGATCTAAGGCAGAGGAGGAAGTATCTGAGGGGAACAATCTATTAGGTGAAAATAAAGAGGGTCTGCGGACTGAGGTTTCCATGCATTTGAAGAACAGGTGTTAGAGGAATAGCTGAACAAGCCAACTGGATTCAGGTCCATTTTTCATAAAGAAAACAAGACACTCGGTAATGCTGAAGCCCCCTGTGCACCCCTCCCCGAGTCCTTCCCCCCACTAGGAGGCCGCTGTTCGGAAAGTGGTGTTTATGCCACCACACGCGTGGATACTTCCAGTTCATGCTTTTCATTTCTCTGTTCTGTCTCACTGCGCACTCCCTGACTCCTCGGGGATAAGGAAGACAAAGGCCGTTCTCGGAATGTGGGCCAGAGTTTATTTTCATTGCTGTCAACAGCCAGTTTAGGTCAGAGGAAAATAAAAAACCTACTGACAGGGTCACACATAGTATGCAAAGATTTAGAGTCAAGGTTTCACTCTGAGTTCTGTCCCGAAAAGCCAGAACAAACTGCCCCCTAGGGTAACACAAAGTGCTACCGTCATTTGAGACAAACGTGTGCACAGACAGCCCTAGCCCACAGGACTGTAGGTCCTCAGAGGATGAATGAACTGGCTGTTCGCTGGGTGCCGGGAAGATGCTTTGGAGCCACCCTGCTGGGGTGGAAGATGGAACTGCATGGGGCCTTGCTTTTCCAGGAGAGATGATTGATTCACCATGCTGACCTGACCACTCACCCATGTGGTCTTCCTAGTGACCAGCTGGGGTGTCTGAATGTTCAGAAACAAATCAAAGAAAATGCTGTGTCCAGGGTGCACATGGAGTGAACGTGAGTTGCTTTTGCTGAATACCCTTCCTGTTGGGTCGGGGGGTATCCTTTACGGGCTGTGGGGCTGAAGGTGTGGCAGAGAGCCCCTGGCCCCATTCCTTAGCAAGCTGGGGCATAGGCATGTGATCTAGAGTTAGACATTCACCTCCTTCCACCAGAGAGGAGTGCTGAACCTTAGGGAAATGACACAAAGACACAGTGAAAATAAGAATTTATTCACGGTGGTGGCGGCTTCCTAACTCTTTTCTAAGCCTAGTTCTCCAACTTTCCCATTGATCCTGTGAAAAATTCTCCAAAACATTTTCTTTCCTGCTGAAATTAGTTAGAATCAGCTTCTTTGGTTTGCTATTGAAAGCGATGATAGGGCTGGGCGCGGTGGCTAATGCCTGTAATCCCAGTACTCTGGGAGGGAGAGGCGGGAGGACTGTTTGAGGCTAGGAGTTTGAAACCACCTGGCGATATGGTGAGACCCTGTCTCTACAAAAAATAAAAACAAATTAACTGGGCGTGGTGGCGTATGCATGTGGGCTCAGCTACTTGGGAGGCTGAGGCAGGAAGACCACTTGAGGCCAGGAGTTTGAGGCAGTGAGCCATGGACACACCACTGTACTCCAGCCTGGGTGAGAGAGTGGGACCGTCACACACACACACACACACACACACAAAGAAAGAGAGAACCACAGTTGGTAAACAATCCTCCCCTCACCCCCATTGAAGATTTCGGAATACCTCTTACTGTCAGTTCCGAAAGAAACCTGCCGCCCAAACTGAAACACAGCTGTCACTAGCTGTGCTCGCGCCAACTCAGCCGTGCAGATGCAGTCTCTCTTCCTCTCAGGGCCGCCTGGGTCGAATGGTTAGCTTTGCAACACTTGTGTTTAAACTTTAACTTAAATTGGAGTTCCCAACAGTTAAGTATTTTTAAAAAGGATTCCATTTCAATGCTATAGTGAAATCAAAAGTTACTAGGAACAGAGTTGCCAGATTTAAGTTTACTGTAAGTGATGCCAATACTCATGTCCGCAGGACGGGTGTATATCCATATTTTCTTGTGTTAAAGCAACAATGAGAGCTTAATACAGTTCGAGAAGTACAGGTAGGCAGAGCTGTGTTTGTTCTGTCCCCGAGCAGGTGTAAGAGGACTGCCTGTCACACATCAGGCAACACAGTCAAAGGAGTAGAAATCGCCGTGTCCAAAAGAGAGCAAGGAATGATCAACGCTGGGAGAGGCTGCTCTGCTTACCACCTCCCCCTACAAAGTCAGGATTATTTTGCCACTGTAAGCACGTTAAGTGTACTGCACAGTGGGATTAAATGAGTCACACTGTTGTACGACCATCACCACCACCCAGCTCCAGAACTCTTTCACCTTCCCCAATGGAAACTGAACCCATCAAGCACGAATTCTCCCTCCCTCTCTCCAGCCCTGGCGACCACCATTCTACTTTTTGTCTCTATGAATCTGAGTACTCCAGGTACTTCATGGAAGTGTCCTTTTGCGCCTGGCTTCTTCCACTCAGCGTAAGGTCCTCAAGATCCATCTGTGGTGTGGCATGTGTCAGTCTCCCTCCTCCTAAGGCTGAATAGGTCTGCTTGATTCTTGCATCATGAAGGACTCAGGCACCAAAGACCTAGCTACCCCCAAATCCCAGCGGATCTAACTCCCAACATATCATTTAGTCTGCCTGCTAAAGGAAAACAGTCATTCAGAAGGACCTAGAGACCACTGATCCTCAAAGCCTGTTCATGCATTGGAATGAAATAAGGGGCTTTGCTAAAATTTAGACTCCCAGGCCCCTCCCCAGAACCACTGAATCAGCACCCTGGGGACTGAGCCTGGCGATCTGCACTTAGAAGCTCCCCAGATGACTGCAATGCGTGGTGCAGTTTGAGGATCACTGTCTAGACTCAATACCAGGGTGCGGGAATTGTACAGATAGGTTTATGTTCCTGTTGGTTGGCAAGCAACAAAACAAATCAAATACATTTAAAGGAGTATTATTTCCTTTTATTTCAAAAAGTTACCAATAGATGTTTAGGTGGTGCATCACAGGTCCAGGAAATGCAGAATTGAAACATGCTTATTTGAAGATGGATTTTAAAACTCACCCAAGCTCCCTGCTCTTGCCCATGCTGGGCCCTGGCCCTGCCAAACCCTTCCTCTATGGTCTAGATCGGGCCTAGAGATCCAGCCCAAATCCTAGTCATTCTTCAAAATATCTGGGCCAACTTTGATTAAGTTAGACATTATGTAACTTTAAGCTCCAGTTTTTTTCACCTGTAAGATCGGGTTGTTAAGTGATTACATGAGAAATGTTTTCATGGCGTTGAGACTCTGTTAACTTTCAGCAAATGTGAGCTGTGGTTACTCTGGTTTCCTCAACTGCTCCCCATCCTGAGTTCCCTTGCCTGTGCTGCCTATGGCACCACTTGACACAGGGTATTAAAATCAGAGGGATGGGCTGGTCTCTCTCATTAGATTATATATTCTCTAACCGTAGGAACCATGTCTTCATCATGGTCACACAAGATAGTGGTGGACAACTTGGGCCTTGGACCCAGACTGCCTGGGACCTTCCCGGCTCCATCACTTACTAGTTCTGTGACCTTGGGCAAGTTACTTCACCTCTCTGTGCCTCATTTCCTCATCTGTAATAATAGTGTCTTAGGGCTATGCTAGGACTGATAATAGTATCCACAGGCCTCAGGAGTTGCAGAGTTCATATAAGTGAAGCATTTAGAATCACCTTGGCACCTAGAAAGCGGTCCAAAATGCTATCTACTGGTTATTTTAAAATCTTTGTATCCAGTGCCTGGCACACAGTGGGGATGCAAGAAATATTTGTGGGAGAAGCACAGTCTGCGGTTATAGAAGGAAAGAAAATCATTTAGGGTGAAGGCGACAGTGCACTAATGCTTGAGACGAGTGAGAGAATCAGTGCTCAGAAGTAGATAACAGAAGATACCAAGGGAACAAAAACACTGTTCATCTGCGGTCAATGAGGCACCAGACTCACAGAAGCCCAGTGGCCTTCCTTTCCTACCAGCAGGTCTTAAAGATTCCAGCTTGCTTCTCAATTGAATCTATGATTTTAATCACAGACGCTCCCCAGCTCAGGAAAGTCCTGTACATACCCACGCTGGCTGGGATAACGCAGGGCACACGTTTGTACCCAGAAGGATAAGAATAATGAATGTTTCCAAAGGTTCTATTAGAGGGTGGTTAGGTTCCCAGGAACACTAGAGGTTAGCTACGCTGTGCTAAATAGGCCTGTGAAGGAAGCGATCACTTAGAACAAGGTTGAAAACCAACAGGCCTCAGACTGAATGTGGTGCTCAGCTGCTGTTTTGTTTGGTCTGCATAGCGGTGTTTTTTTTTTTTTTTTTTGAGATGGAGTCATGCACTGTTGCCCAGGCTGGAGTGCAGCGGCGCAATCTCAGCTCAATACAAGCTCTGCTTCCTGGGTTCACGCCATTCTCCTGCCTCAGCCTCCCGAGTAGCTGGGACTACAGACACAGCCACGTCGCCCTGCTAGTTTTTCGTATTTTTAGTAGAGACAGGGTTTCAACGTGTTGGCCAGGATGGTCTTGATCTCCTGACCTCGTGATCCACCCGCCTCGGCCTCCCAAAGTGCTGGGATTACAGGCGTGAGCCACTATACCTGACCTTTGTTTTAAGACAGGGTCTCACTCTGTCATGTGGGCTGGAGCGCAGTGGGGTGATTATGGCTCACTGCAGCCTTGACTTCCCTGGCGTAAGTAATTTTCCTGACTCAGCCTCCCAAGTAGCTGGGATCACAGGTGTGCATCACCATGCCTTGCTAATTTTTAAAACCATTTTTTATAGAGATGGGTCTCACTATGTTGACCAGGCTGGCCTCAAACTCCTAGGCTCAGGTGATCCTCCTGCCTCGGCCTCCCAAAGGGGTAGGATTACAGGTGTGAGCCACCGTGCCTGGCCTATATAGTGTTTTTACAATTCTGAGTGGACTGTGTTTGGTCTGGATGTGCATTGTTCAGTTCTTACAGACAGCCCAGTTCATAGGTGCATCCACCTGGTGTTCAGTGCTGGGTAGAGACACAACAGCTCAGACTCAGCCTTTGAGACCAAGCTCTGTGTCCTCTGAGAAGCGGCCCCTGCTCTTCTGGGATCCTACAGGAGTCCTACAACCCTGCTGGGCTGTGAGCCATAAGGGTAGGCCTTCTCACCTGCTGGTCACAGCCCAGAACAGTGCTGACTAGGAGAAGGTCTCAGTCATTGCTTCTGAGAGGATTGAATGTTTTCTGTGAAAAAATCTGTTCAAAATTCCCAATACTGGCTTTAAACAATGGTTTGGAACACATGTCTCTGGACATTGAGAGTACACTGAACATCTTGGAATTTTACAAGACACTTCAAAGACAAAAGTGGAAAATGGATTGGTGAGTAATCATGGAGTGTCTAGGATGTGGTTGGAACGGTCACCGAGGGACACACTTCTATAAGCCCCAAACTGGACGTGATCTCAATGTCCCTCAACGGGATGGGATGGATACACGGTGGCACAACTATTCAGTGGAATACCACTCAGCCGTGAAGAGGAATGAACTGCATGGCTGAATCTCAGACATATTATGCTGAGTGACACAGACACCAGGGAGTGCTTTCTGGGGGATTCCATTCCTATGAGATTTTAAAACAGGCAAAGCTAAACTATGGTGACAGAAAGCAGGCAGTGGCTGGCTGTGACGGGAGCCCAGCTGGTGAGTGAAACGGACAAACAGGGAGCGTCTCAGGCTGATGGAAAGTTTCTATAACTTGATGATGGCCGTGGTCACATGAGTATGCAAATGTGTCAAATTCACCAAACTGTACAATTAGATAAAATAGATGCATTTTTCATGCCTGTAATCCCAGCATTTTGGGAGGTCGAGGCGGGTGGACTGCCTGAGGTCAAGAGTTCGAGATCAGCCTGGCCAACTTGGTGAAACCCTGTCTCTACTAAAAATACAAAAATTAGCCAGGCTAATTTTTGGCGGGTACCTGTAATCCCAGCTACTCGGGAGGCTGAGGCAGGAGAATTGCTTGAACCCGGGAGGCGAAGGTTGCAGTGAGCCGAGACTATACCACTGCACTCCAGCCTAGGTGACAGAGAGAGACTCCATCTCAAAAAAAAACAAAGGTGCATTTAATCATATGTTATACTTCTACAAAATTGACTTAAAAAGCAAAAGTAAATAGGAAGAAAAGAAAGAAAAAACCCGGCCGGGCGCGGTGGCTCAAGCCTGTAATCCCAGCACTTTGGGAGGCCGAGACGGGCGGATCACGAGGTCAGGAGATCGAGACCATCCTGGCTAACATGGTGAAACCCCGTCTCTACTAAAAATACAAAAAAATAAGCCGGGCGAGGTGGCGGGCGCCTGTAGTCCCAGCTGCTCGGGAGGCTGAGGCAGGAGAATTGCGCGAACCCGGGAGGCGGAGCTTGCAGTGAGCAGAGAGCGGGCCACTGCACTCCAGCCTGGGCGACAGAGCGAGACTCCGTCTCAAAAAAAAAAAAAAAAAAAGAAAGAAAAAACCCAAGGCTGCTAAACTTGTTTAAAGATACACATCTCCACAAACTGCTGAATGGACCAGGAAGTTGAAATCTGTTCATCAAGGGGCTACATACCTAAGCTGGCTGTATATGGAGATGAACGAAGCTACGGTAGAAGTCTTAAAGCTTTAGAGGAAATCGGCCTTAAGAACCACTCGAAGCGGCTAACCTGCATCCTGATTTCTGGCCAAAGTGATGACATCCTCTCATGGTGGCAGATCAGGAGCGAGAATGCTCCAAGGTTGTGAGAATTGGTTTCAGCTAGGCACAATGCAACGTGGCCTGGGGCACGGACCGATCTGGACCTATGTGAGTTTGCACGTACGAGTGTGTGTTGTGGGCGCAGGACTCAACATAACCATAGAACCATCCCACAGTGCTCAGTGTATTTTCAACACTTATTCATGCAATAGAAATTTCAATTCTTTAAGACCTTCCAGTGAAAACTGTATTAGTATGGAACAAAAAAGAGATGTAATCAGTCCTGTTGTTTCAAAATATAGTTTCTTTCTTTGCCAAAGGACCCAAAAGCTGCACAGCTTGGGGAACTAGGAGAAAGAATCTGCTCTGCGGAAGATCCCAGATTGGCATTCCCGGCTCCACGTTCTGGGAACAAAGGGAGGGGGCAGGAAGGAAGGAGCCCCTTCTACCCAATCAAGGGCTTCCCGTCACAGCCCCTGTGGAAACTGTGGTCCTCCATCCTGGCCGGAGAAAGAACCACCAGGAAATGGTATAAGGGGTTAGAACAGTTGCTCCCTGGCTCAGGTCAAATTTGGCAGTCTATTTTTAATAGAACAAGATAAAAATAATGCTTAAATTTATTTTCAGAGCCAAGTTTGTAATTACGAGTTTTAAACAAGATGTGTGTCTATGGCCAGGTGTGGTGGCTCAGACCTGTAATCCCAGCACTTTGGGAGGCCAAGGCAAGAGGATCACTTGAGCCCAGGAGTTCGAGACCAACCTGGATGAGTGAGGCCCTGTCTATATTTAAAAAAAAAAAAAAGAAAGAAAGAAAGAAAGAAAAGAAGAGAAAGCAAGCAAGCAAGCAAGCAAGAAAGAAAAGAAAACAAAGAAAGCAAGACAACAAGCAAGCAAGGAAAGAAGGAAGATAGATGTGTGTTAATGAAAGGATGCAAAGCAATGGAGCACAGGCAGAAATGCAGCCGGGCCCCTCCTGCCATGTCCCTCCTCCCACTCCTGCGGTGGGCAGGGCCACTTGCCTGTGGTGGTGACGGAACACTGCCTAAGACTCTGCTCAAATCTCTCCTCTTTTCGAGGCCCTGCCCACCCCTCCCAGAGTTAGCAGCTCCAGTTCCATGTGGGCATTCCTACCCCTGCCCCCAGCGCTTTCTGTGTGGCTCTGTCTGTGCAACCCCAGGCTCTCCTGGCTTCATGTTCACCTTTGTGTCCCTCCAGCACCCAGTGCAGTGAGCAGCCAGCCCGAGGCAGGCACCAAGAGTGCCTTCTTGTTTCATCTTCACCAATCCAGGTTCCATCCCCACCCCTTCTTAGAACCCAGAGATAATCTCCAAAACTCTGAGTGTCCCTGATTACTTCTAAAATAAATGTTTACAGAACAAATTCTCCATGGCTAACCTCTGCCTCAACTCTCAACCTTTGCCCATAGTCTCTTACTAAGCCCCACCCTCTCCACTGCACAAACCACACTGGGCTCTTTGCTATTCCCCAGTAGCATCCTGTACTTCCCTGTCTCCACACCCTTGCCCAGGCCCTTCTTTCTGCCTGGAATGCCCTTTCCTCTTCTCCATCTACAGCCACTCATCCCTCTGGAGCACCTTCCTCTGGGTGGCCTTCCCCACCCAGTCAACAGAACTGCCTTTCCTGTTTCCTCCTGATGGGGTCTGCCGCAGCCTGAGAGCAGGGCCAAGTCTTCACTGTGTCTGTAACCCAAAGGCCCACTGCAGATGCCTCACACGATCAAATCAGGTTCCTGGGGGACAGAGTCTTATGGCTTTAATGAATTTCCTTTGTAGCACTTATACTCTGAAATGGTATATAAATTTGCTGATTATAAGACAGAAATTCTGAGGGTAGAGACTCCACTCCTTATTATATTCACCACTACAAGCCCTGGAATTACTACTGAACACAGTAGGTGTTCAATACATTTGGTTTATTCCTCCAAAAATTAAAAATGGAACTATCATATCATCCAGCAATCCCACTTTGGGTATTTGTCCAAAAGAAATGAAATCAGGACTTTGAAGAGACATCTGCACACCCATGTTGACTTCAGCATTATTGGCATAATTTCTTTATCCATTCATTCATTGATGGACACTTAACGGCAATAGCCAAGATGTAGAAATAAGAAAAGCATCCATCAATGAATGAATGGATAGAGAAAATGTGGTGTACACACCCAGTGGAATACTATTCAGCCTTAAAAAAGAAATTCTGCAATATGCAACAACATGGATGGCCCTTGAGGAAAAAAACATGCTGAGTGAAATAAGCCCATCACAGAAGGACAGATATACCTAATTCCACTTGTATAAGACATGTAAAATAGTCAAACACACAAAATCAGAGAGGGGAACTGTGACTGCCAGAGGCTGTGGGGAGAAGGAAATGGGGCTTTGGTAATCAACCGGCATAAAATTTCAGTTAGGCAAGATGAGTAAGTTCTAGAGATCTGTGGGACCACACTGTGCCTATAGCCACATTGTGCTTGTAATGGATAGTTAAAAATGTGTAAAGAGGGTAGATTTCATAAGTGTTCTTATCACAATAAAATACAGTAAAATTGGTTTAATCAAGTGAATTCACTTGAACAAGAAATGTAACGATTTTTAGCAATTTGGCAGGGTTAGCTGCTTAAATAGTGGTATGCGTTTCTAAAAAGGATTGTTACTAAGTGGGGAAGTGTAAATCATCTCAAAGTAAACATCAACTACCTGGGATCAATCAGGTATTTATTATAAATGCACTTTCGAAAAGAGTCCCTTTAGTCAATAATAACAGTCACTTCAGGGCAAGGAGTCTCTGCATTGTTTCCAGGCTGAGTTTACTTTGCAACTAGAAAAGGTTGCTTCTGAAAATGTCCTCCTGGCTGAGAGCAAAATGATAGCTATAAATCAATAACTGCAGTAAATATTTACTTAGCTCTTACTACATTCCTGCACTGCCCTGTGAGCTCCATTATCACTACAATCTTGTAATCCCTGCAACAATCCCATGAAGTAGGTACTTTTATTACCCCCATTTTACAGGGGAAGAAAAAAGACTCAGAGAGGTTAAATAACCGATCCAAGGCACACAGCTGTTTCTCAGGGGAGCCCAGATTCAAACCGAGGGTCTCGGATCCCAGAGCCTGTGCTTTCACCCACTGCGCTGCACCATATGTGCACCAGGATGGTAGAATCAGAGGTGACTGTACTTTATTTTCTCCTTTTCGATTTGTGTTTTTCTAAGTGTTCTACCATGAATATATATTATTTTTATATCAAGAAAACAAATATGCATATTGTAAAAATGATTGGCCCACTTGTATGATTATTGAGGAGGTTGTTCTTTTTCTTCTACAATGGCGCTTTTGGTGAAGGTAATTCCAGCACTTTCCTGCCAGAGGCTATGCTGGGTGTGCCGAGCACCACCCTGAGGGGGAAGCAGTATCTCAGCAACTACACCCCGGAGGAAGAGGCGGCCCCCAATCAGCAGGAGCAATGGGAACTGCTGATGACAAAATAAGCCACAGAATGAATGGCTCTGCTCCACCAGCCTTCTCTCCTCCCTGCCCCCTTCTCCCCAGCTGACCAGACGCAGGGCAGTGGCGGGGAGGGGCTGATACCAAACTCAGTCTGGGAGACTGTCCAGAGGGAACACAGGTTCCCAAGCTCCTTTTGCAGAGGCTGGATGTGAGTTCACCTCAAAGCTTTCAGCTGGTAATGGCCACCTCTCGGAGAATGTAACTGGCTACCAGAAAACTCCGACGGTTGTCTCCTGGTACCTAGCCTGAAGTGGGTGTGGCCACTGAACCTACCAAAATTTAAGTAAAAGCAAGAACCAGGCGTGCCCGGGACCCCGTTGTGCTGTTTATCTGCTCTCTGCTCTTCCCACTCCTCGTTCCTTTGGGATTTTGCCCAAAACTCTGTAAATTAATTTTCCTGTGCCTGTTTCCTCATAAAATAAACAAGCTAACCTCACAGCCTGTCCCTCCTTCCTCTGGGGGATGTTGTGACAATAACAGATGGGTGAGCCACTTGTCCCTGAAGGCCCCTCCAGGGCAAGGGTGGGAGAGCCCCATTTCACAGGTTCATGCCACGCCACAGACATGGGAACAGAGGAAGGTTCCAGGCCATTACTCAGGCCACTGAACACTGCTGCTTCTGGGCATGTGACCAAGTGAAAGGGAAAATTGGGTTTCGTATCTCACTTTCCATCTCAGATGAAATATCAGATGAAGAAGCAGGCCCATTTAAAGAAGGCTGAGCCCTGGAGAAAGACAGCAACTCGGTATTATCAGTCATTTTAGGCTCTTTGCTGGAGAGGGAAGTTGGTAAAAAACGTACCAAGAAAATCCTGTAAGTCCTGGAGCCTGGCTTAACCATTGCATTCTGCTGGGCCTCAGTTTCTATAGCTGTGAGTCAGATGATCAATAAGGATTCTTTCTAGATCTTAAATTTTAGCTGTATAGGGTGGTTCCAAACAGTAAGCTTCTTTGAAATAAAAAGTCAAATTCCCAGGAAAATCGATTTAGCTCAGCATCTATATAGTACAGACACGAACTAGTTACGGTGCCAGCCTAAGATGACCCTTCAGATGGCTACAGGAATACTGAATGAACAACTCTAAATGACACCATTATCAAACCATAAGTTTCATTTCATTATATCCCTTCCACTGGATTCATGTGCTATAGCATTTGGGCCGATTTGAAGGTCCTTGAATGTTTCTTCTTTTGTTTGTTTGTTTGTTTGTTTGCTTTTTCAGATGGAGTCTTGCTTATCACCTAGGCTGGAGTGCAGTGGCGCAATCTTGGCTCACTGCAAGCTCCGCCTCCCGGTTGATGCCATTCTCCTGCCTCAGCCTCCTGAATAGCTAGGACTACAGGTGCCCGACACCACGCCCAGTTAATTTTTTGTATTATTATAGAGACGGGGTTTCACCGTGTTAGCCAGGATGGTCTTGATCTCCTGACCTCGTGATCTGCCCGTCTTGGCCTCCCCCAAAGTGCTGGGATTACAGGTGTGAGCCACCGCACCCGGCCAATGGTCCTTGAATGTTTCTATAGGTGTAATTAGTTGCCCTAAAGTTTAACTTATTGTCATCCAATTCCAAACAATCCTATACTGAAAGAAACTATCCGAGAAAGGGTTGTGAAATGAATGACTTCCAAGGATGCTTAAAAAGTCCCCCCATCTAACCTTCTGATATCGTTATATATTAGGATGAACAGATCCAGGAATCCCGTGTCACGCACATGGAAATTGTCCATTCCTCATTTTTCAAGTGGGCTTTGTGTATAAGTCAGCCAAGAAAGTCTCATACAATATGTCTATAAATCAGACGGAGTTAGCTTGGCAAACATTACTTGCACTGAATTTTCTTGAGGCAAAATGCCAACAGACTCCACCCAAATGTGATGAGGCCAAACATTTATTAACAAGGCTTTGACCGTGACAATGCATCTTGTCATTCTGTGGTTCAGAAGGGCAAAGGTAATGTTTCTTTAGGTTACAGTTTTCTAAAGAGAAATGTTAAACCAAGGGGATGACAACTGGGGTCAAAAAGGACTGGAAAGCAACTTCTGACCTGAAGACCCTGCCGCTCGCCCTGCCCTGTTCCTCTTTTCAAACATCTTGGCATTGCACAAGTGTCCTGCATGCTTGTGGACAACAGCCAGCTCTGCAGACCAGCTCTAGCAATTAAGTTATCAGCTAACCAGTTCCTCAAGCCAAACTATTACTCAGAGACAGTCATTTCTGGGCTTACGTCACAGATGGAAAGAAAGACCCAGTCAGTGGGAACCATGGGAATCCACACGGGGCTCCTTATAAAAAAAATGACTCACTTATTTGCTAAAAGACGTCCATGTAGTTACCAACAGTATTTCAAAACAGTCAAATACCTCCAGAAAAGGAAATACTTTAGAAAGGTATACATGAAAAGATGCTCAACCACACTAACCATGAGGAATGAAAATTAGAATTGTAATGAGATGGTGGGTGTGTAAACGGGCATGCCTTCTACAGTGGCATTTTTGGCACCAGCTAACGTAAAAAGACCGCAGTTCCTTTTGATTCCAAAATTCCACTTCTAGGAATGCATCTTAGAGTTACATCTGCACATTTTTTGGATTAGTCTCTATTTCATTTTTTTTTTACATTGATAAAGAAAAATTGTATATATTTATCATGTCCAACATGCTGTTTTGAAATATGTATACACTGAGGCTGGGTACAGTGGCTCATGCCTGCAATCCCAGCACTTTGGGAGGCAGAGGCAGGTGAATCACTTGAGCCTAGGAGTTTGAGACCAGCCTGGGCAACAAGGTGAAATCCCATCTCTACAAAAAATACAAAACATTAGCTGGGCATGGTGGCACGCACCTGTAGTCCCAGCTACTCAGGAGGCTGAGGTGGGAGGATCACTTGAACCCAGGAGGTCAAGGCGGCAGTGAGCTGTGATCATGCCACTGCACTTCAGCCTGGGCGACAGAGCCTCGAGATCCTGTCTCAAAATAAAATAAAGTAAAATTAAATTAAAATAAAACAAAATAAAATAGGCATTCATTGTGAAATGGCTAAATTGAGCTAATTAACATATGCATTACTTCACATACTTGTTTTGTTGTGGTAAGAACACTTAAAATCTACTCAGCGATTTTTTTTCTTTTTTCTTTTTTTTTTTTTGAGGCAGAGTCTAGCTCTGTCACCCAGGCTGGAGTGCAGTGGTGCAATCTCGGCTCACTGCAACCTCCGCCTCCCGGGTTCACGTGATTCTCCTGCCTCAGCCTCCTGAGTAGCTGGGATTACAGGCGTGAGCCACCACGCCTGGCTAATTTTTGTATTTTTAGTAGAGATGGGGTTTTACCATGTTGGTCAGGCTGGTCTCAAACTCCTGACCTTGTGATCCGCCCGTCTCAGCCTCCCAAAGTGCTGAGATTACAGGCATGAGACACTGCACCTGGCCAGCAATTTCTTTTTTTTAAGCTCCTCCCTACTAGGCACTTTTCAAGATACATTTGCACATTGTGCCAACTGTATACACTTGCACTATACATGCTAACCTGTCTACATCCACTGTGGCACTGTTTGTAACAGCAAAAGATTAGGAAGAGCCTGAATGTCACCCACCAAAAGGATGCCACCTATTAATTCTGGTCCATCTATATGATGGACTGTGGCAGGCAGCTCCAAAGTACAGACAGGGACAAGCTCCAAGATTTACTACAAGTGGGAAAATCACGACACAGGGCAGTGGAGTGAATCCTGCCAGGGCTCCATGGGAGTGGGTGGGTGAGCTGGGAGGAGCCCCAGGGTCTGCAGACAGGGTCTGCTCTGGGAGAGAAACTGGGGGACATGGGTGGGACAATCTTCACTATCTTTTTGTAGCCTTTTGTCCCAAGCGCACACACACGTACCCACCGCAGGGCGCTTCAGAAAAAGGCGGAACAGTGCATAAATGGTCTGATCTGTGTTTTGCATCTTGATTTGGATTCCAACTGGAGGTGACTTTGAGAAAGAGACTAAGATTACAGGTGAATGGAGGTTTCTTGAGGAAACTGCATCAGGGCACATGTGAGAAATATCCCTAGATACAAGAAAGAGGATTATGGCAAAAAGAATTGGAGGAGTGACAGAAGCCGGGCCCCTCAGCCACAGAACACCACTCCCGGGTCATTCTCTTCAGCAGGTTTCCCAGCTCCAGTCCTTGCCTGCATTCTCGTGGCTTTCCATAGCTCTACGGTCAGGCCCAAATACTTCACGTACCCTTACCGCCCCTACTTTTGATCTCCTGAAGAGTAAGGCCCTTGTCCGAGTCCCAGGACTCGGCCATCCTCTGCCCTCCCCTGAGAAATGCTGAGTGCTTGGCCGAGCGGGCCCTCTGAGCTGGGCCCATCTATTCTGGGACCACCCCAGTTCTATAACATGAATCATGACTGCCCCTATCACCAGTTATTAATCATGATCCATGTTAAATGGTTTACACATGGTATCTTCAAAACAACCCTGGGAAGGAAAATTCCCTTACTTTATGAAAGTGGAAAGAGGCTTACAGGGCCCCATGCTGGGATTCAAGCTCAGGTCAGCCTCCTCCAGGGCCCACAGGAGTGTGCCTGCATCTCCCCACCTCCCTCCGTCTTTCTAAGGAAAACACTGACGCTCCCTGAAAGCCTTGTTATTTTCAGGGTTTCCACATCCTCCGGCTTGTTTGGATGGTCAAGATGCCTGCCGGGCACAGGTACATGAAACCTGAATTCGAGCCACCTGTGTATCCTGGGCAAGGCCTTTTGCTGTTTCCCTCCCACTCTGTGCTTCACAGATAACAGGAACGGCTGATATCTATGGAGCGCTTAGGTATGAACACAGATCATTCAGATCCTTGTAAGATCCCGCTGTCCGAGAGAAAGTACTTTCCCGTTTTAGAGCAGGGGAAAATGAAGCTCCAAGAGGGGAAGTAACTCGCCCAGGTCGCCTAGCTGGTGAGAGAAAGAGCCGGGGACAGGGAGAAACGTGCCTGGCCAGTGTTTCTCGGCATGGACTGCCTACTACCTCTCTTCCACCTAGAATCCTGCATTTATAATCCTTCCCTCCCACCTTCTAGGCTGGGGGTTCCCCACTGGTGCCCAGTGATTAGGAGGGAGAGGGGCTTTACCACCTCTAGCAACAGGGATTGAGGCTGTGTAACAGGAATGTCCCCATAACACCAGGGAAGGTTATTAAATGTTTCCAAGTGTACCTGAAAACTTAAAAAAAATTCCTTCTTTATTTTTGTTAGGGGTTTCTAAAAATCCTAGCTTCCGAAGTGGGCTAGGCGGGGGTGCTCCTGCAAGCAGTGAGGCACAAGCAGAGGACCCAGCATCAGGCCTCACACCCTCCCTGTCAGACGCCCATGAGGCCGACCGGGTCACTTGGTGACTCCTGCGGGGCAGCCACCTCTGCTTCCTTCCAAAGCCCTGTCCTGGGAGGAGGCTGGTTAGTCACAGAGCCTGCCCCACCCTGTCATCTCTCTCATTCAAGTCCTCCCCTCTGTCCTCTGAGAGGGCAGCCTTTACACTGGGGCACACAGAGATGCAGGACAAAGCCCAGGTCAGTTTCGGTAGGTTCTCCAAGTTTGCCAGCCCCTTCTTTCACTTGTTTTGGGGATGGCAGGGTATGTAGGAGGGACAGGCTCAGGCTCAGGAGTGGTGGCTCAGCCCTAACCCAGATTCCTCAAAATGGGCCCCCCGTATCAGAACCCTCTGGACCCTGCCCATATGTCCCTGAACCGTGTACCAGGAAGCAGTTTTTTTTTTTTTTTTTTAAATAAATGGTGTCTTGCTCTGTTACCCAGGCTGGAGTACAGTGGCACAATTATAGCTCACTGCAACCTCAAACTACTGGGCTCAAGGGATCCTCTTGACTCAGCCTCCCAAGGAGACAGGACTACAGGAACACACCACCACACTCAACTAATTTATTTTATTTTTTGTAGAGACTGGGTCTCTCTATGTTGCCCAGGATGGTCTGGAACTCCTGCCCTCAAGTGATCCTCTCACCTCGGCCTCAAGTTCTAGGATTACAGGTGTGAGCCCTTCTGCCTGGTTGAAGCAGCATTTTAACAGCTCCCCAGGTGATAATGTCTGTGGACCCTGGGGCTCACTGCGCTAGTCTCCTGAGCATCATCTGCAGCCGTGTGGACTCCAGAGCAGAAGGCAGCAGCAGGGACAGGCTGGCCTAGAACACGTATGCCACACGTATAACACAGAAGGAAATGACAGCAATCGCATGGCCCAAGGGAAGAGAAAAACCAGCAACCAAACGCGCCCAGAGAACTCAGTGGCAGGCCCAGGGCTGTTCCTGCCCAGTACAGGAAGACCTGGACATTCCTAATAATTCTAGGTAATCAACAGAAGGTGGAAAGAGACAATCCTGCAGTGGCTTCCTGGCACTCTCAGAGAAAAATCTATGCACTTCCCCAGGGCCTACAGCTCATAGCAGGTGGCGGGGGGGCCTCCTGATCTCATCACCCGCCACTTCCTGGCTGCTCCCTAGCCTCCGCCTTCCCCGAACCTGCCAGGTCTCACCTACCCTCTGCCTTTGCCGATGCAGCTCCTCCTGCTGCAGAGTTCTTGCCCCAACTCTCTGCCAGGCAAACCCTCCATTCTTTATGTCCAGCCTAAATGCCACTTCCTCAGAGAGCCCTGCCTGACTGCCCACCCCTTGCTGTGGGACATGTCTTTGTTTCAGGTGCATTTGCTTTGTATTTTGGCTCCTCTGTCTCCCCCAGTGCATGCTTCATGAAGGCAGCCATGAGGTCTCACTGTTGCTGTGAAACCTAAGGCACCTGGTACCTGACACGTAGTAGGTGCTTAAGAAATTGACCAGGGGGCACCTAGCAGAGTGGGGTGCACAGCAGACATTCGACATAAGAAAACCTCTTTCACCTTTCCACTGTCCTATGAGTGAGAATGCAAGGTAGTGTGTACTCTTTTCCAAGCAAAATTATCACCAAAAATTGCTAAAGGAAAAAAAACAGAAGATTTGATGTTGTTGGGGGAAAGCATCAATTACATTTTCTCATGGGGTTTGCTGCCTTCTCCAAGGGTGTGACTGGCAGCTGCATTTTGCCCTGGTTTGCATCCACGTCTCTTATGGTTAACAGCATGCACTCTGGAACCAGACTGCCTGGTTTAAATCCCATTCAACCACTTGTTGGCTATTTTGGTCATCAGCCACCTTAAAATGTAGTGGCTTAAACAATAACTTCTATTTTCTCTGTGGTTCTGTGGGTTGACTGAGCTCAGTTGGGTTCTCGCTTGGGGTCTGTCAGAAGGTGATAGTCAGATGGCAGTTGGGGCTGGAGTCACCTGACAGCCCAATTGAGCTGGTTCTGTGATGGCCCCTTCACTCACAGCTCAGCTGAACCAGGCAAGGAGGCTGCCTGGGCCTCTTGGCCTCTCCCTGTGGCTAGCTTGGGCTTCCCTCACAGTATGGCGGCCTCAGTCATAGTATGACAACTACTGTTGGACTTTTTAGATGGCAGTTGGCTCCCCACAGGATGAACACTTGAACAGATTTAGGTGGAACCTGCAGGGCTTCTTATGACCTAGACTTAGGAAATCATGAAGTATCACTTCTGCAGGATTCTACTAACCAAAAGTGAGTTAGAAGGTCAATCCAGACGCATGGACAGAAAACTCCCAAGGCCCGAATACTGGGAGGCACAGGTCTTGGCGTGCTGGTGGGAGGAGGCAGCATCTTTTAAGACAAGCTACCATACTTGCTACATGATTGTCAGCAAATTACTTAAGCTCTCTGTGCCTCAGTCTTCTCTTCTATAAAATGGGATAACTGCTCCTACCTCACAGAGTTTTTGTGAGGAGCAAATGAGTTAATAATATGTGGAAAGCACTTAATGTACTATCAGAGTATTTGCTATTATTATTATTACTCAAAAGAGTAAGAAGCAAATGTTTTTCTCTGATTAATTTCTGTATCCCAATGTCTGAGATATCCCATGAAATGTTTTATATCATAAACATAAAAATGAAATGCTCTATATGCAAAGTAAGTGAAGTGTCCTTCTCCCCATCAAATAAAACTTTTTTTTCATGTAAAAGTCTAGGTTTCAAGTTTAGATAAAAACAGTCATTTCTCACAATCAATAATGCATTTGATACATTAATAAAAACTCAAAATAGCTGCCAGGGCTGGCGAATGCTGCTGTGAGTCACGGTGGTGATGTGCTCACATCAGGGCCGGAAGCAGCAACAGTTGTGGTGTGGAATTTCCCGTGGCAGCAGCGGAAAAGGAGTCTGGATGCATTTGTCAAAACTTCCCCGAAACCAAAAGAAATCAGGATTTCCTGCTAGAGGCCCAAGTGGCTAGTGATGTCCAGGACCTCACAACCCAGCCTCAGACTGGCCTTAGCCCTGGCTGGAAAACAGGATCTGCCAACAAATCAGCAGGGCTGGGCCCCCCCTCCAGGGATGGACACTTTTCTGTCACTGCCAAATCCAGACAAAGCTCACAGTCAGGTCACTGAATGCAAACTCTAAATACAAAAATGGCTTCATGATCGCGCCTGTGGCTGCATGTTCTATTCTACAGAATTGTCTACTACATCCTCCCATACCTCCTACCCCTCAGTATTCCATGTGGCCTTCAGGACAAATTCGAGTCTACTGCCCCGTGCTCCCGCCTGCCGTGGACCCGTGTTCCAGCCACATGCACAGCTTCCTTTCCTCCAAGGGCCCTGAGCTCACACATCTCTCTCTGTTGTTTCACATACTCTTTCTGCTGTCTAGAAGAGATATCGACAGGAAGGGCAGCCACGGTTCTCTCTCCCTTGACTCTGCGCCAGGCAGAGGCTGTGATAAGAGTGTCATGTCTTCGTCTCACTTTATCTGCACACCGGCCCACAGCACCCTGCCTTGGCTGGCCAGCGAGCTTGCCCATCTCTCCAGCCGGGCTCTCATCAACAACAGCCCTTCGGAAGGACAGACACATAGACCAAAGGAAGGGAACTGAGGGTTCCTGGTCTCTTAGGAAAAAAGCTTCTGTTATTGCCTGTCATTCCTTTTTTTGCATATGTGTGTGTTTTCATCTCAAATCCTTCTTGTTACCAAAGTCGAGAGGGGAAGTCATTCTTATCTGGACATCTGTAACTGTTCTCTCTCCTTTCCTGGGCAAGCTTCAAAATCCGGTCTTTTGTCTTCAAAGTTCAAAAGTAGATGTGTTTGTACTTCCCTCATTGTGGTCTCTTGGTGCCTTTTTCATTTTTTTCTGCACCCCTCTTAGTCACAGCTTGGATGTCCAGGCCCCGTTTCCTAGCTCTGTCGATTCTTCTGAGATATGGGTTGAGGAAACCTTATCCGAAAAGGTTGGGACCGGAAGTGCTTTGGGTTTCAGATTTCTGATTTGGGAATACTTGCATGTATATATGAGAGAGCTTGGGAATGGGACCCAAGCCTAAACACAAAATTCACTTATGCTTCATAGACACCATCTACAGATGGCCTAAAGGTAATTTTATAGAACATTTAAAATAATTTTGTGCATGAAACAAAGTTTGGATTGTGCCCCGTCACAGGAGGTCAGATGTAGAATTTTCCACTGGTGGCATCATGTCAAAAAGTTTTGGATTTTGGAGCATTTTGGATTTTCAGTTTTCAGTTTAAAGATGTTCAACCTGTAGGGCGTTTGAGCCCCTCAGCTGTATCAGCAGACCCTTGAAACAGCCTGTTCCTGTTTGTATCACTACTCAGGCGCCCTTTTGATGCTTGAGGCCTAGGGGGACTTAAAGATGTCTGTATATAAATGTTAAAATGGTAATCAGTGATTCTGAGCTTCTGTTATTGCCCGTCATGTCATCTGAAGTGCAGTTAGATCCTCCCGGTTTCATGTACTATTACTGTCTCCAACTTTTACTAGCAGGGCGTTTTCTGTCCTTTTATTTTTCATTGTCTTTTCAGCTCTATTCATTGGTTTATAATGAATAGGCTGGGATTAAGAGGCAAGGGCTTAAACATCAGGAAAAGACACTCTCGAATTTTCATTTGACAGCTGTTGTTCCTGAGAGAATCAGTCGATCTGTTACAAAACGTAGATAGAGTTTTTTCCTTCTAGAGTTATTTAAATTTTTAAAAGGGAAAAGCTGCACTATTTTTATTACCAAAATCAAGTCTATTGAAGGCTACACAAAACCTCATATTCTCAAGAAACCATAGGAATAAACAGCACCTTGAAAATGCCATGTGCTAAATAGGTGGACAAGCATACCAGTTGCTACATTATAATTTTTCAAAGGATGTTACGATTGGAGTCAGAATCCAGAGGCTTGTCCTAAGTAGCTGGGAACACACTTGTGTTCATGCTAACTCTAGAAATAAATCCTAGATTATGTTTAGGTTCAGCATGGACTCAATAGTATTCTAGGAAACAGTATTTCAGGGGCCAGCATGATAAGAGGTCGAGTGGGACGGAAAATGCTATGTGTGTGGATAAAGGTGCTCTTTCTTCTCATCACAGAGTCAAACACCTGGCTACTATGGTCAAGGGCAAAGGATGTTCTGAAGAGTGAACCAACTCAGATTTACCTACACACTTCAAGAAAGCAATTTAGAAAACCGCAGAAATCCAAACATTCTTTCATTGGCTACTAAAATACAAGAAAAGAAATCAAGAAAAGTTTGTAGGACTTTTGGGAAGTTATTACTTGATCAGAATATTATTATTATAAATATATGAGAACATTTTTATCCTTGCTTGATGAGAATTCAACACTTCATGTCAGCCAGGAAAACTACAGGTTAGTAACTAAACTAACCTAGTCTGTTGTCCTTAAAGATTTTCTGCTAATGGCCAGGTGCGGTGGCTCACGCCTGTAATCCCAGCACTTTGGGAGGCCGAGGCGGGCGGATCACCTGAGGTCAGGAGTTTGAGACCAGCCTGGACAACATCGTGAAACCCCGTCACTTCTAAAAATACAAAAATTAGCTGAGTGTAGTGGTGGGTACCTGTTTTCCCAGCTACTCAGGAGGCTGAGGCAGAAGAGTCGCTTGAACCTGGGAGGTGGAGGCTGCAGTGAGCCGATACCATGCCATTGCACTCCAGGTTGGGTGACAGAGCAAGACTCCGTCTCAAAAAAAAAAAAAGAAGACTTTCTGCTAACCGTAATTTGAACTAAGGAACATTTGAGGGGTAAGGAGTTTCCCCATGGAGTAGCACAGTAAAAATTGCTCCAAAATCAATTGCCCTCAAGGGTTTCATTTATACGGCTCCTAAACAGGAGATTTAGATGATATTTACTCCCCGGGAACGCTATGTATTTTTTTTTTTTTTTAATAAATAGACATGAGGTCTCACTATGGTGGCCAAGCTGGTCTCGAACTCCTAAACTCAAGTGATCCTCCTGCCTTGGCCTCCCAAAGTGCTGGGATTACAGGCGTGAGCCACCGTGCCCAGTCAGTTACTCAGCTTTTGAGGGTTAATC
The DNA here is from genome assembly GCF_047675955.1 of Chlorocebus sabaeus. Taxonomy (NCBI): domain Eukaryota; kingdom Metazoa; phylum Chordata; class Mammalia; order Primates; family Cercopithecidae; genus Chlorocebus; species Chlorocebus sabaeus. The sequence goes on from NC_132929.1 coordinate 17,791,993, forward strand.
ATCAACTGCACAAAGGGGAAAGGCAGAGCACTGGAGGGCAGCACGCCAGCGGCCACCTTTCCTCCTTCCCAGGCATGAGGCCCATAAAGAAGGCAAAGACCTGCCAGTGAAGTCAGTGGGGGATGCTTTAAACATCTTGTGGGGTCACAATTTGTACCCAATCTATTATCCCATGTTGACGTTAATTCCTGGCAAAGGTGGGGCTGTGGTCTTACGAAGCTGGTCTTACGAAGCTGGGTGTAGGTGTGAGCCTATGTGAGAATGCGGCACTGTTTGCGATCGTTTGAGCTGAAGCTGCTTTACAACACTACGTATTCTTTGGGGTAAATGTGTTGAAAATGTCAGCTGAGTGACTTTCACCACCAGCTGTGCCCCTAATGCTGTGTGGCACCAGGCTTGGGAACCATGGCTGTGGCCCGTCGTGCTGTCATCGCTTGTGGCTCTGGGTCCTTCCCCACCTGTTGCTGTGTCCATCAGTGTGGCAGGGACCGCCGACTGGCTGGAACATATATGCTATTTCTGTGTATAGGATGTGAGTAAGTACATGCCACAGTAAGTCAGACCAGGATATGAGTCAGATCATATTATAAAGTGATACAAGGAACTGATCTTCAAAGCATTTTGGAAGCATTCATCCGTGTGTCAACACCACTGTAAGGGAGCTACAGTTTGAAAGACACGATTACTAAGCAAAAGAGAGATGCTGCAACACACGGGGGAACAGAGTTGGCTAAAGGCCTACCAGTGAGGACAAATGCATACGGTGGCAGTCAAAACCTGGAGGCCTTAAACTTTAGAGGTAAAAAGAAAGAGTTACCAGGACCACTTATTTCTCCAGCATATTCAGTCAGAAATGGAGAAGCAATGAAACATGAGCAGCTCAGAATAGCGGGAACATGAGCCTGCTTTATTTTCCTGTTAAAACAAAACATATTATCTGCAGAGCGACCTTTCTGGGGCTAAATGAATGGTCCTAAACTGACTCTTAAAAAAAAATTGATTGGGCTGGGCGCGGTGGCTCACGCCTGTAATCCCAGCACTTTGGGAGGCCGAGGCGGGCGGATCACAAGGTTAGGAGATCGAGACCATGGTGAAACCCCGTCACTACTAAAAATAGAAAAAATTAGCCGGGCGCAGTGGCGGGCGCCTGTAGTCCCAGCTCCTCGGGAGGCTGAGGCAGGAGAATGGCGTGAACCCGGGAGGCGGAGCTTGCAGTGAGCCGAGATTGCGCCACTGCACTCCAGCCTGGGGGACAGAGCGAGACTCCGTCTCAAAAAAAAAAAAAAAAAAAAAAAAAAAAAAATTGATTGGCACTGAGGTATAGAGATACACATAAAAAGAGGACCGTATACAGCACTAAGCATAAAAAAGTATTAACAATCATGATGTCTACAAATCCACAAAATGAACTATATTATGTCCCTTTAATGGAACCCAAGCAGCTATTAAAACAAATGAAACAATCTGAATATACTGGCATGGAATGATGTCCAAGATAGACTGTTATGAGGAAAAATCAAGTTATAGAGAATTTGCATGGTAATCCCATTTCTATTAGAAATGTGTTTGCATATGCATAGGAAAAAGTCCTAAGAAGTGAGAGAAAACCATTAATAATTGTTATCTGTGACAGTGAGTTTTTTTTTACATTCTTATTCATTGACTGAATCCTTTGCAACAAACATCTATACTTTTCTAACAGAAAATAAAGCAAACAAGATATTTATGAGAGAAGAATAGCATTAACCTGTTTTTTGTTTGTTTGTTTTGTTTTTTTTACAAATAATTGCAAGGTTCTTGGAGGCCTGGGAAGGGGAAGGGTGGCCTTAATGGCGCTCCATACCTGGCAAGTCCCTGACTGAAACAGTGAAGGCACAGCAGGCAAACCCTGGGAGGCCTTGGCTCAGCGCAGTCCTGAGCTCTCTGCGGGCCACGGAGCAGCAGAGATGGCATTCCCAAAATGCCAAGAGAAAGGAGGGCTTATTGGCCTCGGAATCCCTTTCTTGACCCCTGTCATGGGACCCTCGCTGGCCTATATAACTGCACTTCTGCTTTGTGAGCTGTGGGGTGTTCACTGCCTGGTTGTAACCTGCGACCGTGACCCCACACAGGCTTCTGCTCAACCTTGGCATGCCCGGACTTCTCAGCACGGTGCTACCGACTTGCTGTTCAAGCGGTTGTGAAGAGTTCTCAGCCAGAAGTGATGGCAGCGATGCACCTGCTCCATCTCCTCCCTCCCAGCAACCCGCCTTTGTTGCAAGGGCCAGGGTGAGGGAATGACTTGAGCTGCCTCCGGACCTGTGATGGGAGGAACCCATCCTGACCTTCCCGATCAGGCATTTCTTTTCCATAAGTCAACTCTGTCCTCTGGTCTGCCCCTGATGCCCTCTTCCTCCAGGACAGAGGGAGACAGCAGGCCCACCTGTTTTTTTGTTTTTGTTTCTTTTTAGACGGAGTTTCGCTCTTTCGCCCAGGCTGGAGTGCAGCGGTGTGATCTCAGCTCTCCGCAACCTCCGCCTCCTGGGTTCAGCTCTCATGCCTCAGCCTCTCAAGTAGCTTGGACTACAGGTGCACGCCACCATGCCCAGCTAATTTTTGTATTTTTAGTAGACACAGGGTTTCACCATGTTGGCCAGGCTGGTCTCAAACTCCTGACCTCAGCTGATCCACCTGCCTCGGCCTCCCAAAGTGCTGGGATTACAGGCATGAGCCAACCGTGCTCAGCAGACCCATCCGTTTTGACTACAAAGCGCAGGCCTAGAAGCAGCTGTTGCCTCAGCCTTGTCTTGTGAAGGCTGGAGAAGCCCGGATGTCCTCTTCTGTGCAAGCATTTTCTAGTCTTCACAGATCCCCTCTGAACGCTTCACAGTCTCTCCCCACCCCAGAGCTTCCCTTAGGTAATTCCTACTCCTCCTTCAGATCCTACAGCCAGTGCTGTTTCCTCCAGGCGCCTCTCCCAAAAACCCGAGGCCAAGGCAGGTCCCTTCACACCCTGGTACCTCCCAGTGTTCACCCCACTCCTCATCTTCATTTACTCATGTGTAACTCGACAAACGTCTTCCTCACAGAACATAAGCCCCTGGAGGGGCAGAGTCTTCGATGCTATGAACTCCTGGCTGACATTTGGGGTCCCTTCAGCTGCCCAACAGCTGTGCTGGAGGACAGACAGAATACGATAGGGACAGAAATCCTCTGCTCACAGCAGAGAGGGCCTCAGCCAGCACTTGGTGGGGAGGGGCGGGGACAGGCACTGACCTCGGCTGATGCGCTGCTTCTCCCCAGAAAGGATGCCGGGGCTGTCGATGATGCTGATGCTCTTCAGGACCTGATTGGGCAGCTGTGAGCACATGAATCTGGAAGAGACGGATCAAAGGAGGGGTCAGAAACTGGACATCGCAGAGTGCTCCAACCATGGGGCTCCTTGGCCTCTCTGGGCTTACTGACATCTGTAAAGTGGGGGTCTGAAGGAGACTGACAGAAATTGAGGATGGCTAATGAAGTCATTTGTGAAGTAGGAGCTTGGAGGAGATTGACAGCACCTCCATCCTGCCACAGAGAACGGATGCTGGCCCATGGAACAGGTATGGGAGGTACACAGGAACCTGCTGCCACCTGCCACCTGATGCCTTTCTGTTCATTTTGATTTTAGCTAACATTTATTGAACATGTAGGAATCTTACAAATATCCTCTCATTTGATCCTCATATTGACCTCATGAGGTGAAGGAATTATCCTTAACCTAAGAGAGGTTAAGTAATGCTCAGGGTCACTCAGAGCAGTGCCTTAAACCCAGGTCAGCCTGGCTCCAAAGCCATGGGCCTCACCTCTCCTTGCTCCATGCTGGTCCCTGCCCAAGCATCCCGGGCTTCTCCCCCTGGGAATCCCATGCCTTCTTCAGGGTGCACTGCCCCACCGGGCTGGAGAGCCCCAAGCTCCCTGCCTATTCCCTAGCATGAAAGCTGGAGGGACTGGGGCCTGTTTTCCCATCTGATGCCCCAGGGACTTAGCCTCCAGCCTGGTGTCCCCTATGGCCTTAGGGCCAGGGAGGGGCAGGCACCTGTGACACCCAACATCCTCCAGGTGCTTAGGAGTCTAGGGGAGCTGGAGAGTAGGTGAGGGGACCAGGTTAGGGGAGGCCCTGGCTGAGCATCTTTAGGCCTCTCTTGTTCCTCACTTGCCTGACACCATCGCCTCCTCCTGATCCTGGTCCCTTCTCCCCGTAGTCACTGCCCTCGCATCCAGCCCACAGAAGCAGAGTGGGGAGGAAAAATCGAGCCTGTGGATAAGCAGACCTGGGTTCAAGTTCTGCCCAGCGTTTCCTGACAATCTGCTATGGGACTCTGGGTAAGGGCCTCCCTGCTCTGGGTCTCAGGTTCCTCATGTGAAAATGGTGGCTTCCCGACAGGGTCTGGCGATGTCCTTTTAGCTTTCAGACTGAATAACTCCACAAGTGATGGTAGGAAGTGCTTTGTTACTTCCACCCTGGGCACCAGGGCCTGGGCTGGACCTTTGTGAGGCGCCATGTATGTTTAAGGCAGAAAGTGTAGAACGCCTCTGCTTTTCCGCTACCATGGGTGGCTGACATCTGCGTCTGTGTGGGCAGAAAGCTAAAACCTCAATTCTTCCGTGCGGCGGGGAAGTGGTGGGGATTACTCACAAAGTAAAAACGCTGGGAATGCAGGACAGGGAGGCCTGGCCAGCCTCCACAGCGCACATGTGGACAGCACAGCCCTGGCTAACAGCGGCCAACACTGACATTTCAAAATCACTTTCTCTGAAGGGGCTCAGGACACGATTTTCACACAGTCTTTCCTACACTTTCAAATCGGCCCGGGAAGATATAGGAAAAGATATTGAGATCCTTTTGCAGATGGAAAAGTTGAAGCACAAAGCAGTTATAACATTCTGAGGCCGTGCTGCTATGCATGCTGGCTGCAGACCGCAACCTACTATTTCTGATGTCAGTGGGGTGGAACTTAACCCACAAAGTTAAAAACCTCATAACGTTAAAAGTAAACGGTCAAGTTAGTGGAAGAGAAGCCCCCCCATTTCTACCTGTCTCCAGACACGGGGAGATTTGTGTGAATAAAGCACATGAGGCTCACCAAGCATTCTTTGTAAGTTCACAGAAAAAACCCCACCGTGCCATTATTCAATTCTCTAGAATTGGGGTAGGAACAGGGCTCTGAGCGCATCTGTGGTGAACCTCGTTTCTCGTCAGGAATGATTGTCTCTCAGTGCCGTCCCATCCTTTCCACCACATGGCCCGAGACATCTGGCAGAGCTGAACACATCGCACCTACGTGAAACAATTTTCTGCAAACCATTCCCGTGGAGAGGCTGATCTTTTCCCCAAATCACAAGCTCACACTCTATATCCATTTTTCCAAAACAGCCACCCCCTAGATTCTCAGGTGAGGCTAACAGAGGGATTCAAAATTTGCACACTGTTCACTCCCTGTGTGTAAGGCAACAGCCTTTCCACAGGCCTCCTGACATGACAGCAGAGGCCAGGCATGGCAGCCACAGAGCAAGCCACTGTGAGATGCACTGACGTCACCACACGGCATACAAGGGGGCAAAGCGAGGAGCCCAGGAGGGCTGAAAAAGAAAGGACGAGGAGGGGGAAGGGGGAGGGGGAGGGAGAGCTTTGGCTGGGCCACCCCAAGAGTGGGCGGTGGGGTTTTGTGTGCACAGCTGGACTCTGCTCCCTGAAAGACAGTGTCCAGGGGTGAGGGGCAGGCAAGAGAACAGAAAGGAGCATTGAGAGCCTGTGGTGCCACGCTCATGCTGCGAGGTGACAACTCCGTACGAATGTGTTCCTACGAAGTTATGCTGGGATCACAAAAAATCCTAATGCTGTTCTAGCAATCGTGCCTCATGCTTCTGCTCTGAGAAAGGGAGGTGCACGGCAAACGTACTTGTTGTGTGTATAAAAGCAGTGCAGTGGCAGTTGTAGCCCAGGAGTGAAGAACCTGGGCTCTGTAGTCAGCACTGCCAAGTTCATGTCCCAACCCCATCAATTCACAGCCGTGGGACTTGGCCATGTATGTCATGTGACTCCTCTGCGCCCAGTCTCCTCCTTTATAAGCAGAGGCTCACAGCCCTACCTGTAAGGTTGCAGTAAGCCTGGAGTTAATGTGCACAGAAAGTGCTTCGAACAGTGCCTGACACCCAGTAAGACGGCCCTGGCCAGCCTGGCTTATTGAAATGTTTCCAAGCACAGATTTGCTGTCCCAAGATGGATTTCCTACCCCTTCCTGGGGAGATTAACACAAGGAGGATCTGTGCCTTGCCTTCTACATTTCATGTAAAATATGCAGACACATGCTGGTTCAATCCAGGAGCCTCACATGGCATTTGTGAGTGGCCTTCACCTGAGGATGACCTGATAAATGTTGTCTTCTGAAGTAAGAGAAGAAGTGGGGGCAACCAAAGATCCTAGGCTGGTACTCCCAACTCCACATCCTCTCCACATCTAAGGAAGGGCCAGGGGTAGCAGAGAAGGGGAATAAAGTAATGGTCCGGGCTATGAGGTCTCAGGCAAGCTGCTAGGAGTCCTGTCACACAGTAAAAGGAGAGAGTAAAGCCAGGCATGGTGACTCTCACCTGTAATCCCAGCACTTTGGGAGGCTGAGCGGGGAGGATCTTTTGAACCCAGGACTCCAAGAACAGCCTGGGCAACATAATGAGACTTTGTCTCTACAAAAAATAAAATTAGCCAGGCATGGTGGCATGCGCCTGTAGTCCCAGCTACTCAGGAGGCTGAGGTGGGAGGATGGCTTGAGCCCAGGAGGTTGGAGCTGCAGTGAGCTTTGATGGTGCCAGTGCACTCCAGCCTGTGCAACAGAGCGAGACCCTATCTCAGTTAAATACATACATACATACATACCTACAGAAGGGGGGGGGGCAAGGAGATTACTTTAAATTTCCCCCAAACACTAACATTCCAATTAAATGATCAGCATTTTAAAAACTAGACTTTTAGAAGAACTAGGCAGTACCTTAATACTGATTTTGATTCCTTAACAAAACAGTAATATCTGTAGTCATTATAATAATAATAAAATAGCACAAACATTTCCTGACCTCTTACTGGGTGTCAGGCACAGTTTGAAGTACTTTCCATGCACATTAACTCCAGCCTTACTGCAGCCTTATAGGCAGGGCTGTGAGCCTCTGCATTTAGAGGAGGAGACTGGGCACAGAGAGGACACACGCCATAACTTGCTGAGAAGTGATGGAGCCGGAACATGAACTTGGCAGTGCTGACTGCAGAGCCCAGGTTCTTTACTCCTGGGCTACTATTACCATGGCTGCTATTACTATTACCACAGCACACACTGGAACCACTGTCGTGTGGCGTATCACGCACAGGGCAACATCCTAAAACAAAGGGGTGACGTGCCACAGCCCTGGAACTCGTCCCCAAAGGGGCTTCCTTGTGTGGCTTGCTCTCTACCTAGTGGTGTGGAGTGTCAGGGTGGGGAGCAGGAGGTAGGAGATTTGGGCTCTAGATGTCTCCCTTACTCACTCATTCTGAGACCTTGACCTTGCACAGGTCTCTAAACCTCTCTGAGCAACTCTACCAGTCCTGTGGACTTCCAGGTTTGCCATTAGGTTCAAATGAACCTAAGCTTACAACAGAGAGAGTACAGAATTGTTTCAAAGTACTTCCTTTCACCCCAGCCCACTTTATTGATGAAGGTAAAACCAGGGAGATAATACAACTTCCTAAATTTGCACAGTAAATAGGACACAACCCACAAAAAGACTTTGACAACTGAACTGTAATAATTCTTATTATATGGTCCTACCACAAATGGTTGATCTTATCTTCCAGGGCTTAGGAGGAATCAGGAACTGAATTTCACATCCAGATCATAGCAAAGCCCCTGGCTACCCGATTAGATTGAAACTAATTACCATTTTTAAAGGTTAAAGATGGTTTAAGACTGCCAATTTCATATGGTTCAACCTAAATATGAACTTTTATAAATCCCCTCCTGACTGCCACAGGGGAAAGCCCAGTGCAATGGCCCAGCCAGGAAGGTCTGCCTGAGCCCAGGGAGAAAGGCATTTCTGGAATGTCAGGACCAGAAATGTACAGGCAGCTGCCAGTCAAGAACAATGGTTTAGGCTAGGTGCAGTGGCTCACGCTGTAATCCCAGCACTTTGGGAGGCCAAGGCAGGTGGATCACGAGGTCAGGAGTTCAAATCAGCCTGGCCAACATGGTGAAACCCTGTCTCTGTTAAAAATACAAAAATTAGCTGGGTGTGTTGGTGGGCACCTGTAATCACAGCTACTCGGCAGAATGAGGCAAAGAATTGTTTGAACCTGGGAGGCAGAGGTTGCAGTGAGCCAAGATCACGACACTGCACTCCAGCATAGGTGACAGAGCAAGACTCTGTCTCAAAAAAAAACAACAATGGGCCGGGCGCGGTGGCTCAAGCCTGTAATCCCGGCACTTTGGGAGGCCGAGACGGGTGGATCACAAGGTCAGAAGATCGAGACCATCCTGGCTAACTCGGTGAAACCCCGTCTCTACTAAAAAATACAAAAAACTAGCCGGGCGTGGTGTCAAGCGCCTGTAGTCCCAGCTACTCGGGAGGCTGAGGCAGGAGAATGGCGTAAACCCGGGAGGCGGAGCTTGCAGTGAGCTGAGATCCAGCCACTGCACTCCAGCCTGGGTGACAGAGCGAGACTCCGCCTCAAAAAAAAAACAAAACAAAATAAAAACAAAAAAAAAAACAATGGTTTAGTGACCAGGGAACCACCACCCAGGGAACTACCACAATCTTTTTTTTTTTTTTAATTTTTTTTCAGAGACAAGGTCTCTCGCTATGTTGCCCAGGTGGGTCTCAAACTCCTGGGCTCAAGCGATCAGCCTGCCTCAGCCTCCCAAAGCGCTGGGATTATAGGCATGAGCCACCGTGGCTGGCCAACAAATCTTGAGGTTAAAGAAGAATGGGGAAAGTTTCAGCAAGTTTATTATAGATAAATGAACCACAACACACATGTACAAGACAACCCAGTTATTCCCTCAGATTAAAAAAAAAAACTATTTTGCTGGTGAATCAAGAGTGATTCTTGGCAAGAGCCTGTTATCCTTAATTTCTGCAGCTAAATTGGCTGGGGGAAGCAGCATGTGCTTGGACTGATGCTGTGAACTTTAGTAAGTCAGTTTTTAAAAATTCCCAGTGGTACATAGTGACTATGAAATATTAAAACCTTGGCTGGGTGCAGTGTCTCATGCCTGTAATCCCAGCACTCTGGGAGGCCAAGGTGGGTAGATTGCTTGGGCTCAGGATTCAAGACCAGCCTGGCCAATATGGCAAAACCTTGTCTCTACAAAAAATACAAAAATTAGCTGGGCATGGTGGCACATGCCTGTAGTCCCAGCAATCGGGAGGCTGAGGTGGGAGGATCGCTGGAGCAGAAGTCGGGGCTGCAGTGAGCTGTGATCGTGCCTCTGCACTCCAGCCTGGGCAACAGAGTGAGACCCTGTGTGTGTGTTTGTGTGTGTGTGTATGTATAAATTCAGCCAGGCACAGTGGCTGATACCTGTAATCCCAGCACTTTGGGAGGCCGAGGCAGGTGGATCACCTGAGGTCAGGAATTCAAGACCAGCCTTGCCAACGTGGTGAAACCCCATCTCTACAAAAATACAAAAAGTAGCCAGTTGTGGTGGTGGACACCTGTAATCCCAGCTACTCGGGAGGCTGAGGCAGGAGAATCACTTCAACCCAGGAGGCGGAGGTTGCAGTGAGCCAAGATAGATTGCGCCACTGCACTCCAGTCTGGGTGACAAGAGTGAAATTCCATCTCAAAAAAAAAAAAAAAAAAAAAAAATCAAAACTCAAAAGCTAAACTGAGTAAGCCTCGCTTAATTACAAACACAGAAGTAGCAAATGGAGTACAAGCCCAGTAAGACACCTGTGTGTTTTATGATGGGGGAATCACCATTCAAACACCAGACAGTGGTTATCATCACCATCATCAGGCCCAGTTAAAATGACTGAGACCTGGAAGGGCTGTTCACACTCCTTCAGCTCAAAAGGAAGTTTCAAGTTATTTTTCACAGAAAACGCAAGTTATTTTTCACAGAAAGAAACAGAGGCAATGACGAAGTACATGAGATTAAGAATTTCTTCTGTGGAAGACGACAATTTAAAATAATACTAGATCCCAGACTAAAAATGTCTGTAGCTAGCTGAATTTGAAAATATATACATTACCATTTTTTAGAAAAGGAGACTGAGAAATAACATAACATCTTATTCAAAAGCAGACTGCAGGGGGAAATGTCAGACCCCAGTGAATGCCTGGCACTTCTTGGACTGACCCGACTACCCTGGCATCTCCGAGGATCCAGTGCTCTGGGTGCCCCTGGCTGTCTCCTCCTCTGTGGGGGGCAACTGCCTCCCGATAGCAACCTTTGGAACGTCAACAAGCACCTCCCCAGAGCAGCTCCCAGACGGCCGCTAAGGAATTCGTCCTGAGCGCGGCAGTCTGCTAGAGTTTCAGAATGTCCCACTACAGCCATTTCCACAGAACTCTTTGTGTTCTACACTAAACTCCTTTTATTGTTCAAGTATGGAATTTCTCTAATATACACCTTTTTAGGAATTTATATTCATTTCTCAGAAATGCACCATAGACCCCCTTGTCACTCCTTAGATGCCAGCCTGGGAGGCTGAGACTCAGGCTCTGCTGCTTTGCTTAATGGTGGAGGGTGTTGTCCCCCTCCAGGTATCACCTGGTATTTAACTCTTTTAAAGACGCCCCTGGGGGCAGATGCCCAAGCCAGCACTCCTTAAGGAGAAGGCCAGGTAATGACGACCTGTCACCTGTCACCTGTCGCAGGGAGATTCTAGTGTGGCTGCCTCAGGGAGAAAGTTCTCCACATAAAACAAGCAATTTTCTTTACTTGGTGTTACATTTTGACCTAGTTCCCAGGGAAGTATGCTATGTGAAAAGAGGTTTGCCTCTAGTGCTAACCCTGTGCTGTTCCCAGAGGGAAGCTATAATTATGTACACACATTTGAACGCCCTAACTAATTGACTCTTTCTTAAGTAACTGCTGTGTGGCGCTGTCCTGTGGATACTACTTATTCAGGCTGTTTACTCTCAGGTAGCTGAGTTTACATGAGGCATGTCCCTTACATGTGAGCCTGACACACACTTGGTAGAAGGACAGAAACTCCTCTTGGCTGGTGCTGAGCAGAGGTGTGGGGTGGAGGACAGGGGAGAAGGGGAACCTGGATTCGGATCCCCTCTCTGTCTCTCCCTGATGGCCTCTCCCTGAGCAAGTCATGTCTTTGCTTTCTGCTTTCTCATTTGTAGACTGGCCACAGTATTGTCTGTCATCAACCCCAAAAGAATAATGTACATGAAATGAATGTAAGCGATGACTGGGGACATAATCACTGTCATCTTCATCATCATTACCGGAGGGCTATATTAGGGACAGCCTTACGAGTTAAATAGGGGACACTGGGCAGTGATTCCCAGTCCAAACATCGTACTGTTCATCGGCCAGCCTGGGTTTCAATCCCAGCACTGATCTTACTGGTGAAGTGACCCCCTGGAAATTAAAGTAACCTCTTTATGCCTTGATTCCTCCCCCTCCATTGAGGATAACAGTAGCACCATGTCACAGGGGTTCTGTGAGGATTTAAAGCTAATATACAAGTCTACAACAGAACCTGACACATAAATGCCATATAATTATTTGCTATTATTTTTCTATGTGTTATTCTGAATTCAATTGACACTTGCTTTTATTATAAGACATGAATTATTTTCAGCAAGTTTTAAATTCTGAGACATGAGCTTTGCCATTCAAAATCATTCCTGAACACTTCTTTTCTGTACTCAAAATTTTTTTTTTGTTAGGAAAGTAAATCATTTGCCAAAATAAAACAAGCCAATAACCACTCTTCCTGGTTTCTCCCTTGTGAATACAGATGTCACAAAGTGGGAATCTGAAAAAAGTGGCAGCTTATTTCATTAAGCCTTTGTTGGGCAAAAAGAGCCTCAGACAAAGGGCAGTGGCAGTGAAACCAGAGGACCCCAGGGAAGCCTTCCACAGAGATAGACCCTGTGCCTTGAACTTTCTGGGACCTCCCCTTCTGGTCTACTTCCCCTCCACCCTGGGCCACTCTGTCCTGAGAGATCTGGAGAGTTGACCCTCTGGGGTTCTCCCGCCCAGGGCTCAACCTCCTCTCCCACAGTGAGACACTCTGGTGCCAACCAAGGCAGCTCTGGAGTTGAAGAGTAAACTCCTCCTAGAAAAGTCAGCCCTGCAGGTTGGAAAAAATCACCTGGACAGTGTTCCTATCACCATCAGTAATAAGATGGAACTTCTCTGGGACTCCTTCCACATCACCTGCACATTTCTGTTCATCCCATTGCCAAGTTTCCTGGATACTTTCTTTGATATGCAATAGGACCATCAAAAAGCCCCTAAAGGAGAGTTCAGCTCCCCGGAGAGTTCCAACTTCCACAGAAGGCACCTGCGGAGGGGCCTGGGGGGCCCTCGGGCGAGCCAGTGCACAGCATCCAGCACATCATTCATTCCTCAGGCCACGTGAATGGTGCCCCTGGAGCTGCGAGATGAGGTGCTTCAGCCTTTGGGAGGACAGCAGCCAGCTGGGAGGATCCGTTCCTATTTTTAAAAACTTCTAGAAAGGAGATGTGGTCTGTCAGCTCTAATCCTACTTCCTCTCCCTAAAGAGGCTTGGATGACCCTCCCTAGCTCTGTGCCTCCTGCAACCCACTCCCCCAAATCAGTCACACAAAAGCTAGACCCAGGAAAGAGGGAAATAGAGGGGTGGGAGGCGGATGATAGGAAAAAAGAGAAAAACATTACACAAAGGCTAGGGGTAGCAAATAGGAGGTGCAGGAGGGAGGAAGGAAGGCAGATCCAGTGGGAAAGGGCAGAGCTGTAGCCAGGGGCACCAGCCGGCCTATCCTCCCCACCCCCAGCAGCTCTCAGTTCCACTGGGAACTCTAATGAAAGGTTATGGGAGGAGTACAAATAAAACACATCTGCAAGTAAGGCAGAACCTCAGCGATCCCACAACTTTACATCTATAAAATAATGACCACGTAGGCTGGGTGCAGTAGCTCACACCTGTAATCCCAGCACTTTGGGAAGCCAAGGTGGGTGGATCACCTGAGGTCAGGAATTTGAGACCAGCCTGGCCAACATGGTGAAACCCTGTCTCTACTAAAAATATGATAATTAGCTGGGTGTGGTGGTAGGCGCCTGTAATCCCAGCTACTCAGGAGGCTGAGGCAGGAGAATTGCTTGAATCCAGGAGGTGGAGGTTGCAGTGAGCCGAGATCATGCCACTGCACTCCAGCCTGGGAGACAGAGTGAGACTCTATCTCCAAAAAAAAAAAAAAAAGGCCACGTAAGAAAATCAGCTTTTCATGTTTTTCACTCTGTTTCCCTGGCCCTGCTCTGATAAATAAGGAAACAGCTCACAGCTGGGAGTGAGAAGCAAAAGGGTCAGCCAGGGAGGTGGGGGGACCTGTCCTGGAGTCAGCAGATAAAACCCAAGTGTCAGGTGAAGCTTAGGGGTCCTCTGGGCTAAGCTCTCTGACTGCAGAAGCCCAGCGCACCATGCCTGAGAGGTGTCCGTCTCGCCAGCGCTTAACATTGCTGGTGACAGGGAGCTCACTGCCTCACGAGGCAGCCTAATCCATTTCTGTGCAGCTCAAATCCTTAGAAATTTTTTCCTTATACTGTATAGCCTTTTTATTTTTTAACTTTTTAAAATTTTTGCAGAGACAGGGTCACACCACTTTGTTGTCCAACCTGGTCTCAAACTCCTGGCTTCGAACAATCCTTTCACCTCGGCCTCCCAAAGTGCTGGATTGCAGGCACGAGCCATGCACCTGGCCCTGTGCAGCCTTATAATGTCCAATCCTGGGCATTAGCTCTACCCTCTCAAGTTACCCAGAATAGGCATAAATGATCATTTCCTATGATAGTCTTTCAAATATCTTAATATGATAAACATATTTGCTATGACTTCTAGAGTAGACAGTCTCTGTTCTTCTGTTTTTGAACCTTTATATGTAACTGGCAATAATTCAAAGAACAGGTTTAAACAGCCTGACCGAAGATGGCAGCTTGCGGGTCCTTACCGATTCAGGAAAGCGTTTCCAAAGCGACTGAGCTTTCTAAACGGCTTTTTGGGGTCCACGACTAAAGCATTCCCTGGGGTGCTGCCCTCAGTCTCTCCATACATCACAGCGATGAAGGAGTCAGTGGTGGGCTCCGGACCAATCCTCATGCCGGGGAAATCCTGCTCCAGTAGGTATCTGGGAGAGGGAAGAAGAAGAGAAAGCTTAGCATCTTGTCACAAAGTAAGAGGCCAGAAAGCTGCCTGTGATTACCATTTTTTTTTTACATAATCATTTAAAAATGTAGAAACATAACCCCCAAGAAAAGCACAGTGATCCTCATTTGCATTTCTGTTGATGCAACAGACGCTACCCCAAGAGAAGTGTACCGCGCTGGCTCCTGGGCGGATTCCTGGAAGCTCTGTTCAGGCTCACATCCCTTAGGGGAGCCTCCCTGATCTGCATGTGGGGACACCTCTTCTGTGGTCCCTGGGTGCCCTGTGCCTGCTGCCAGTGTGGTGCTCAGCATGTGTACTACAATGACTTGTTTATGGGCCCTGCAAGGTGTCTGAGGTGATGAGGGCAGACCCATGTCCCAACCATGCCAGCAGGGTGATCTTCACCTTATAAGTCTTAAAGGGACTCAAGGGAAAAAACCTGCATGGCCTTCTGCAGCTCCCCATTCCTGCGACTAACAATCTATTTGGTCCTAAACTATTTCTTTGTTTCTAAAAAGTTCTGACTGTTTCCAATGTAAGCCCACAATCTGTGACTATTTCCAGGGAGAGAAAGTGCTGAATTCTATCAAATGCCAAACACAATTTTCCCACCTTTAAAAGAATGAGAAATTAAGCCACCATTTAGAACTACGTTTTCTATGGAAATAAAACTGATTTTTTTTTTTTGAGACAGGGTCTTGCTCTGTTGCCCAGGCTGACTGGAGTGCAGTGCTGCAATCTCAGCTCACTGCTGCCTTAACCTCCTGGGCTCCAACAATCCTCCTACCTCAGCCTCCCAAGTACCGGGGACTACAGACACACACCACCATGCCTAGCTAACTTTTTGTAGAAACAGGGTTTCACCATGTTGCCCAGGCTGGTCTTGAACGCCTGGGCTCAAGCCATCCACTCACCTTGGCCTCCCAAAGTGCTGGGATTACAGGCATGAGCCACCACGCCTGGCCTAAAACTGAAATTGTTTAGCAACCTTAACGGGCTATATTCTACACC
Source organism: Chlorocebus sabaeus (assembly GCF_047675955.1). Taxonomy (NCBI): domain Eukaryota; kingdom Metazoa; phylum Chordata; class Mammalia; order Primates; family Cercopithecidae; genus Chlorocebus; species Chlorocebus sabaeus. The sequence goes on from NC_132929.1 coordinate 17,807,362, forward strand.
TTTAATTGATGTCACTGCTAGTTTTAACTTCGTTCAAAGTTTCTATGTTCCTGTGAAGTTGTGGCACCCCAGAATAGATACATCATTAAAATATGTCTCCTAAATTTAGAGTAAATCTATCTGATGATATATTTTATCTCTAAATTTAGAGAAAGAATCTGCTAATAGCACGCGGCATTTACTGGTGCTCGCTATAATCCTGGTGCAGCACGAGCCTTCTATATCGTTTCACTTCACGCTGTGAGGTGGATGATGACATTATCCGCATTTATTTACAGGTGGGAAAATGGGGTATCAGAGAGGCCAAGCGGCTTGCCCAAGGTCACACAGTGGATGTTCGAGTAGAAATGGAATGCAAGCAGTCGGACTCCAGAGCTTGCACTGTCTTCAGAAATGGCCTTGAGTTACTGGTTTGCTCAGGGGGTGAAGAGCAGAGCAAAGTTCAGGGCCTCATCCCAGGGTGTGGCACTGGCCATGAGGCATGAGGATCCCCATTTCCTCTCAGGTGAGGGGAAGAGCTCTGCACACAGTCCCCCTGCACGGTCTTCCAGCCACCCTGACAACAAGGGCCAGCTCTCCCTACTCGCCCTGGAGGAAAGCTGGGCTCAGGAGGTGCTACCGTTTCAAAATGTGTTCAGATATAATTTTTCAAATATCTTCAAAAGTTTCTCAATCAAAACCTTTGTGTCCCTAGTAGCCTAGAAATATTCATGTTGATCAATTCGTATACATTCCACACAAATCTGAGCAATATCGGTAAAAGTTACTGAGAGGGATGGCCCACTCTGTGAAACTCCAGCCTCTGTGGAGCGTATCCAGAGCGCGTGGACTCCATATCCCACGGGAACGTGGAATTTAGGTTTCACAGCCCCTCTGGGATCTCAAGTGTGAAGTCATTCAGCAGCGAGGCTGGAATTCAAAGCCAGATCACACTCTTGCCTCCCCTCACGTCCAGTTGGATTTTTATGCCCTGTGGCCTGGATGAGGCCATGTCTGGAGGCTGGTAGGAGAGACCGAGGCAGGGGAGACTGCTAGGGAGGGAGGGGCTTGGGAGAACAGCAGCCAGTGTTGCCCGGCTCCCCGCAGCACACACAGTTCGCAATTCACGAAAATGTGAGGTGCGGGAGTGGGTTTGAAGCTTGACAGGCACTTTGCTCCAGAATCAGTGCTAACAGCAACGGTGGGCTGGCCAAGACAGCCCACAAAAGGTCATGCACACTGATTAAAGGGATGAACCAGACGGGAACTGCAGCGTGTGCTTTTCGGGGAAGAGCTCGGTGTGGAGCTCCACCTTGGGTGGCTCGTGGCAACACGGGCCCTTCTCGGCACCTTCACCAAGCCCGGCCAGGAGGAGGCCCTCCAGATTCCAGGCCAGGGAGGTGAGCATACGGATACCGTATTTAAGCAGTGAGTCCCCAGCTGGACAATCACTCACACAGCACAGGTGTTGAAGTCAGACATCACTGTCGAGGAGTGCCTGAATTACTTTCTGATGTTTCATTTCCATACTAGTACAGCAAATCCCACTACTTTTGAAATAACAGGAGTTTCAAGGAAAAATATAAATGAAAAAAAATTGTTTAAAGAAGAGCAGATGTTTCCTAAGTAAGAAACTCCTAAACCAGAGTTTCCTAAGTAGCGACCCTATCGGACAGAACTTTAACAACAAATTATTTCTAAACTGTGCTTCAAATGTGAAATAATTTGAAGTTGAAGGTGTCCCCCTTTGGCTGTGACCTTGGTAAATCAATCTCTGGATCTCAGACACAGAGGAAGAACTAGAATTAGGAAGAATTACTGTTACAAAGCTTGCTTGCATTATCAACTTGTTTGGTGATACTTTCTCCCACAGGTAATACAAAGTTAACATTCAATGTTCAATTTCACTATCAAAGAAATACCAGTAAAGACACAGCATATTAACACATTTTTAAAAACTCAGAATCATCAATGCTGGCAAGGGTCCTATGAGATAAACACCCTTATATATGTTGGTGGGGGAATAAGTTGGTCTAACTTCGCTAAAATGCAATTTGACACTATATGTTAGAAGCCTTTAAAATAGGGGTCTTGCTGGGAGCAGTGGCTCGTGCCTGTAATCCCAGCATTTTGGGAGGCTGCAGTACGAGGATCACTTGGCATAGGAGTTCGACACTAGCCTGGGCAACATGGAGAAACCCCATCTCTACAAAACATACAAAAATTAGCCAGGTGTAGTGGCGTGTACCTACAGTCCCAGCTACTTAAGAGGCTGGGGTGGGAGAATTGTTTGAGCCCAGGGAGGTCGAAGCTGCAGTGAGCTGTGATCACATCACTGCACTCCAGCCTAGGTGACAGAGTGAAACCCTGTCTCTAAATAAATAAGTAAAAACTAAACTCAAATGGGGGTCTTGCAGAGTTGACCTCTAACAGCTCGTGCTGGTGTTATTTGAGGGCTTGTTCCCTCTCCTCTCTTGGGCTGTCATTTCCTGCAGGGCATGGTCTATATACTCAGTACTTTGGAAACCTGGAGTCTGGTAGGAATGATTTGATTCAGGCTCTTATCTCTACAAGCGACAAGACTGAGGGTTAGCGCAGGAACATGGCTTGTTGCTGGTCAAACTCACAGGGTGGCCACACAGGACCCAGAACCTGCAGTCCCTTTCTCCTGGCCCCAGGCTTCTGCTCTTACATCAGGCACAGCACCATCACCCTGGGGTCCCATACTGTCCCCAGCTCCCTGGTGTTCTAAGCAGGACCTGGCAGATCCCTGAGTTGACATATGACACTCTAAGCTGATTGCCCTGAAGAAGATTTTTCACTGGGGGACTGCAGAAACTCAGATTCATTTATGTCACACTACTGGGTAGGCAGGTACGTGTCAGTGCAGGGAAGGAACTCGGAACAACCAAGACACCAAGTATCTGACATGGAGAAAGGGAGAATGAAGTGATGGATCCACACACAGCAAGCTGGAAGGGAAGAGTCTGAGCTGATGCTGAGGTGTAATGTGCATAAACGGGTCAATCACACAACCACACGGGACAGCCTGATCAACTGTGTTAGACATTTCTCACGGCGGGAGTGCCTCAGAGGCTTTCCCAAAGCTACGAGTTTCAGGGACTCCAGTGTTATCTGCAATAACAACAATTCAAAGGAACAAGAGGACACAGGAAGACCACTGTGATTCAGAGCTGATTAGCCCCTCCACAGGCATCCTGTGCTTTGGAGACTTGATTTTTGTCCTTGGCTCCACTTTGCTCCCCCTTTCCTGTGTTCTCGGAGAGGCCTGCCAATTCCAGCAGTGATTGCTCCAAGGTTCTCGAGCCAAGCCATCCACATAAAAAGGTACAGACATTTGGATTCCAAGCAGCTGGGCGGAAGGGATGATGGGGTGGATGGGAGACCTGACATTCCCTTATCTTGGTCCGATGAGGTCCCCAGTTCAGACTCATCCAAGTGGCTCTGGGGCACCCCGGCTGGCAGCACTCAGCCTAAACTCACAGAGCTACTTTGATGCAAGAGTATATATGAATGGTGTCTTCTTTTTTTCATTGCTTAGGCTAGATTTTTTTTTTTTTAACTTCATAGAAGTGAATGTCATTTATGACAAGGGGAAGAAAAAAACTCTCAAGATATTGAAAACAGAGATACTCTCAACATGTCCAAGCACCATCTTCTCAACGATGTGCTTAAGAATGAATAAAAACCAAACAAATCTAAGTAGCACAATATCCAAACTTTGATTCCCCTGGATATTCATCCTGCATTATCTGGATTGTGACTGTTGCACTGGTGCCTGGAGTAGTGGGCAAACACTACACTTTAAAGAAATATATCTAATGTTTGACGACTCGTTATGTGCTAAAGTCTTTACGTGAATAGTCTCATTTCATCCTAACTACCTTATGGGCAGGTACTATTTCTATCCCTATTTTATAGATGAGGAAACTAAGGCTCAAATGGGTTAAGTGGTTTATTAAGAGGAAGGATTTCTTACTAGTCCTATGAGGACACCACCCACCCTAAATCAGAGCCTGAGAGGCCAATGGGTTCCACTGGGAATGTTTACAGGAATGTGTCCTGTGAATCATAACAAACACACAAATGTAAGATTTTAAAAAGAATACGGCACATATATTTTGAGTGTTGTATGAGCATTATTTTTAAATTCTCAAGCCAAATCTAAAGAAATGGTTTGTGTGGGCTGGGTGCTGTGGATCACGCCTGTTATCCCAGCACTTTGGGAGGCCGAGGCTGGCGGATCACAATGTCAGGAGATCGAGACCATCCTGGTTAACAAGGTGAAACCCTGTCTCTACTAAAAATACAAAAATAAAATTAGCCGGGCGTGGTGGCAGGCGCCTGTAGTCCCAGCTACTTGAGAGGCTGAGGCAGGAGAACGGTGTGAACCCGGGAGGCAGAGCTTGCAGTGAGCCGAGATCATGCCACTGCACTCCAGCCTGGGCGACAGAGCAAGACTCCATCTCAAAAAAAAAAAAAAGAAAAAAAAAAAATGGTTTGTGTGATGAATAACGGGATCTTAAAATATGTTTGTGCATACCTTGGCATCTGTGCATGGAGTTTGGGGGTTCAATTCATTGCTATTACCTGAAATATTTTTAAAATAAGTGTTGGAAAGTTTCATGTAATGTATTTTTCTTGATAATACTTACTCGATCCACTATTTCACTAGGAGAGGGATGAAAAGGAAGGGTTGGTCCTTCTACTCTGATTTGATTTGAGCCTGGAAAGATGTTTTAAGAGCAGTTTCTGGCCGGGTGCGGTGGCTCACACCTGTAATCCCAGCACTTCGAGAGGACAAGGCAGGCGGATCACCTGAGGTCAGGAGTTCGAAGCCACCCTGGCCAACATGGTGAAATCCCATCTCTACTAAAAACACAAAAATTAGCCGGGCATGGTGCTGTGTGCCTGTAATCCTAGCTACTTGGGAGGATGAGGAAGGAGAATCGCTTGAACCTGGGAGGCGGAGGTTGCAGTGAGCCAAAATCACACCACTGCATTCCAGACTGGGTGACAAAGTAACAATCCCAGCACTGTGGGAGGCCGAGACGGGAGGATCACGAGGTCAGGAGATCGAGACCATCCTGGCTAACACGGTGAAACCCCGTCTCTACTAAAAATACAAAAAACTAGCCGGGCGAGGTGGCGGGCGCCTGTAGTCCCAGCTACTCCGGAGGCTGAGGCAGGAGAATGGCGTAAACCCGGGAGGCGGAGCCTGCAGTGAGCTGAGATCTGGCCACTGCACTCCAGCCTGGGCGACAGAGCGAGACTCCGTCTCAAAAAAAAAAAAAAAAAAAAAGAAAAAAGAGGAATTTCTATTGTTCAGTCTATCTTCGTGTTTCACACCAGGAAAAGAAGTGGGAGAATCAAGAATTTATTACTTCCAAAGTCTTATAAGATAGGCCAAGAAATATAAATATTTCCTAGCAAAACAGTACAACCTGCACTACCACTGCTTCTAGATACTAACAAATGACAGGTTACTCTGAAACCGTACTGTACAGTTTATAATGCATTTCACACATTCAGCTTATTTCATCCTCACTTCCATGGGAGCAGGTATTTTTATCCCTAGTTTATAGAGGAGAAAACTGCTTATGGCAAGTTAAGTAGCTTACAGGAGACCACAATTATACAGGGTAATGACTACTTTTAACATTTGGATGTATTTCCATACTGTCATTTTTCAGTAAATGTAATTTTCCTTTATAAAAGATTAAAGTTAAACAATTTTGCGTCTTGATTTTTCACCATTAGTTTTTCCTCATACCATTAAAAATTCTTTGAAGACATGATTTTTAATGACTGCATCCTATTCTAAGTTGAATATGTATCAATTTATTTTGTCATTTTCTAACTGTTAGGCATTTAAATAGCTTCCCATTTTTTGTTGTTATAAATAATGCTGAGATAAATATCCCTGAACAAACATCTCATCTACTTAAAAAAGTGTCCTTTGAATTACTGAAAAATTAAGTTAGGCTGATCTTCACTTACTTTTTTTTTTTTTTTTTGAGACAGAGTCTTGCTCTGTGACCCAGGCTGGAGTGCAGTGGCATGATCTCGGCTTACTGCAACCTCTGCCTTCTGTGTTCAAGCGATTCTCCTGCCTCAGCCTCCTGAGTAGCTGGGATTACAGGTGTCCGCCACCATACTGGGCTAATTTATGTATTTTTAGTAGAGATGGGGTTTCACCATGTTGTCCAGGCTGGTCTCAAACTCCTGACCTCAGGTGATCTGCCTGTTTCAGCCTTCCAAAGTGCTGGGATTACAGATGTGAACCACCACACCAGCCTCACTTGCATTTTAAATGTGGAAACTAAGTTTTATTTTCATTTTTCCTTTAGTTAAATCATTGACATATTATCACCAGGACTGTTTGTTCAGATGATGTCACCTTTGAAACTGCTGTGCCTACTAAGGGAATGGACATTAGGTCATTGAACCAAGAAACTGGAATTTGTTGGGTAAAACCTTTCGCATCTCAGGCGATTTTGCCAGCAATGGATGGGATTTGTACTCCTCAGGGCTGAGATGTGCTTGAAAGCACACTGCTGTCTACCTACTGCCATTACCTGTAAGTTGCTCCACTCCACCTTCCATGCTGTTTTGGGGGGAGGGTGAAAGAAAGGGAAGGGAGGTTTACTGGAATCAAATCAGTTTCTTACAGTCCTATTTGTTCTTCCAGTCTTTCACTCATGTAATGAATATTTGTTGAGTGTTTTTGATGTTGTGACTTGTAATTTAGGAATCTGACAACAGACTAAGTTGTAAACTCTTTGATCTGGGAGCACTGTAAATTATCATGAGGAGGTTATGGAACACAGCATATCCCAAAGTTACTTGACTATGGAACCCTTTTATTTTCTTTGAACACTTATGAATAATCTCCCACAATTGCATTCCACAGAACATAGGTTAAAGGAAAAGGCTAAAAGGCATCTAACAAACTCCATATCCATTTAATTTTTTTCTCCAAATAGAATCATTTAAATGAAATCCTTTCAAAACTAGTAATAGATAATTTCTTAATGCAATTAATTTATAGATAAGAAGCCACCAGCTGACATGATCTCTTAAGGTGAAATAACAAAGGCAATACCATTAAGATTAGAAGCTTGATATGAATGCCTACTTCCTGGTATTACGAAATATGGAACAGAAGGGGGGACAAAGTAATCATGAAGGTAACTGACACAGTTATCGATCTAGAAAACCTGAGAATCTACTGACAAGCTGTCAGAATAACTTCTTGAGTCAAATGACCAGATATAAAACAAAAAGGCACAACTCAGTAGCTTCCTTACATATCAGCAATATCCTGCCAAAAAAATAAGAGAAATAAAAAGCCCATTCACAAGAGCAAAAGGGCACAAAATACCTAATACATTAATAAGAGCTCCATAGGACCTGCATGAGTAAATCAATGACTTTTCCAAGAAGGTCTGCATTAAAGCAATGGTGAGCTGTCACTTGGGAAGAGTAAATACAAAAATGTAACTTAGAGACAGAATGCAGTTCCAGTACAAATAGGTCCCGGTGGGAATTTTTTGTTTGTTTGTTTTGAAGAACCTAACTAAGAAAGTTCTTCTCAAAGAATGACGGAAAATGAGAATTGATAGCATTTGGAAAATAAAGAGTAATGAGCTCAGAAGGGTCTTGAGCTAAAATTATTAAAAAGTATTTCAAAGTGACAATGTTTAGGATGGTATGGCACTGGCATAAGAATTTACAAACAGAATAACAAGAGACAAAGGTCCTAACAGACCCAATATAGTATTTAATAACTTAGCATATGAGGAAGCCTCATGTGACAGCAGAAAAAGGTAGAATTATTTAATAATAGTGTTAGAAAATGACAAAAGACAAAAAAAAAAAAACCCACAACAAATATAAATGAGACAGATTTTACTTCCAGGTAGGTTAAAAAGATAAATATTTAAAAAGTAATCCTATTTTAAAAATAGGCAGGGCATAGTGGCTCACGTCTGTAATCCCAGCCCTTTCGGAAGCCAAGGCGGGCAGATCATTTGAGGTCAGGAGTTCGAGATCAGCCTGGTTAACAAGGCAAAACCCTGTCTCTACTAAAAAAATACAAAACTTAGCTGGGCATGGTGGCTCAGGCCTATAATCCCAGCTACTTGGGAGGCTGAGGCATGAGAATCACTTTAACTGGAAGGTGGAGGTTGCAGTGAGCCGAGATCGTGCTATTGCACTCCAGCCTGGGTGACAGAGTGAGACTCTGTCTCAAAAAAAAAGAATATGAGTGAAAATTTCCTGAGTCTTAAGATAAACAAGGATTTTCTAACCAAAAAATAAAAGATATGACAAAAGAGGAAAAATTGTTAGATTTGATCACAAATATTAAATATATCTGCATGGAAAAATTATTACAAAAATTACAAGGCAAATTTTAAACTGGAAAAACACTTTTACAGTTGTGACAAAGGATTGATATCTGTTATTGTGAAAAACATTTAAATTTATTTATAAGAACAAGACCAATACTTCAAATGAAAATTGGACAAAGTTCACAGACAATTCACAAAGTAATACGGATGACCACTATATATTTTATAAGTTCAACATCACTAGGAAGAAATAAGCCAATTAAAACAATTCTGTCCTGGCTGAGTGCCCCATGGCTCACACCTATAATCCCAGCACTTTGGACTTTGGGAGGCCGAGGCATGAGGATTGCTTGATCCCAGGAGTTTGAGACCAGCCTAGACAGTACAGTGAGATCCCATCTCTACAAAAAATAAAAAAATTGGCTGGGTGTGGTGGTGCAATGTACCTGTAGTCCCAGCTACTCCAGAGGCTGAGGTGGAAGGATTGCTTGAGCCCAGGAGTTTGAGGCTGCAGTGAGCTATGATGGCATCATTACACTCCGGCCTGGGCAACAGAGCAAGATCCTATCTAAAAAAAATTTTTTTTCCTATCAAATTCATTGTAATTAGTTTTACTGGCAGTTTGGTGAATTACTGATCCTCATATTTCTGGTGGGAGTCTAATTTGGAATAACTTTCCTAAAAAAGGATAGATACATAGATTTAGGAATATATATAAATCTGAAAAAAATATATACATATATATATTTTTAAGACAAGGCCTCACTCCGTTGCCCAGACTGGAGTTCAGTGGTGCAATCTCGGCTCACTGCAGCCTGGACCATCTGGGCTCAAGTGATCCTCCCACCTCAGCCTCCCAGGTAACTGGGACTACAGGCGTGTACCACCACGTCCAGCTAAGTCTGGTATTTTTTGTAGAGATGGGATTCACCATGTTGCCCAGGCTGATCTCGAACTCCTGGAGTCAAGTGATTTGTCCACCTTGGCCTCCCAAAGTGCTGAGATTACAGGTGTAAGCTGCTGCGCCCAGCCTATTATCTATATTTTTTGAGGCACTAATTTATGCTTAGGCTATTCTAAGACAAAAACTGGAAATACAAAGATTTATGGCCAAAAATGTTCAGTTCATTGCAACATCACGTGTAACAGCACAAAAACAGAAACAACCTAAATGTTCCAACCTGTACCATAGATTATGATGCAGTCATTGAAGTTATTTCTGAAGACTATATAATGACATAAGAAAATGCTCATCATATCATATTAAGCAAAAAAGAACCCCATTTATTAAATTATATTTATATAATCCTCAGTTTTGTAAGTACAACTTCTATGTCTTCTTCTAAGACACTGAGAGAAATGTTAACAGATGGAGTTTGGAACGGATGGAAGTTTCAGCAAAGTCAGTCTCCCTTTTCTGGGTTGAGGCTAACCCTCTTCCATTCCTCCGTTAACTGAAACTTCATCTAACAATGGTTCCCAAATGTTTCCCAGGGGAGGGTGCATAAGAATTACTGTGAGAGATGGTTTAGAAAAACAAAAACAGATTTTAGAGCCTGACCCACCAAGATTTCAACTCAGGAGGTCTGAGGTGGGGCCCTGGAATCCGTGTCAAAAGGCCTCCAACTGATTCTGATGCATCGCCACGTGTAGAAAGAACCACGGCCTTCTGGTTTGAGGTTTTGAAAAGTATACTGAACACCTTTTGTAAGACAGCTTCTGAACGTGAGTTAGGGAAGATAACGTCAGGATGGGAAAAGCCTTCCCCTCCTATCTTTCTCCAAGTACTCCGTTGCTGCTTGGCAGGTGGATGATGTGACGACTGGCCCAGTTGCTGGCCTGCAGTGCCTCCCTGCTTGGACTGCAGCTGCCAGTGCATCCCCGCCCACCCTTGCCCCCCACCCCCTTGCTTGCCCTGCAGTTCCCTGCCCTGCTCTTTCGGACTTTTGCTCCAAGTCTTGTCTCTTCTGTGTCTTCTGAGATGCCAGCTGCTCCCTCTCTACGGCTTCCCTTCCATCCACTTTTCATTCTGCTGAGGTTGTGCTCGTCTTTACCCAAACCCCCGTGATGCCTGTGCCCAGGCCTCCTTCCCCTAGGCCCAGCTGCTGAGAATTTGACGCCTCACATCCCACTCATTCCTCAACCCGCGCCATCTGGCTTCCTTCACCACCACTCACAGGCACACCTCTTGGCAAGGTCATCTGGCTCCTGAAGGCTAATGCACTGGTTCTGCTTCAGTCCTTTTCCTGGGAGCATCTGACACTACTGACCACCACCTCTCTCCCTGGCTTTTGTGGGGGTCATCATCGCATCCCCTTTTTTCTTGGTAGCAGCATCCTCAGGAGCTGCCTTCCCCAGTTCTCAGGCCACGTGGTTGGGGCTGACCTCCCCACTCCCCACAACGCATTCCCTTGCCCCTAGGGATTGGTTCAGGGATGGGCATATGGCCAGGGTCAAACCAATGAGACTCAAGCCTGAGACTTTTACTGGGGCTGCTGAGTCAGCAGAATTCAAGGCTGGAAATGGAGGTGGCCACCTGCCCGCCCCTGAGAAGGAACCCAACATGAGGAGTGCTGCAGAGCCAACAGAGTCCTGGTGTGTCTCCTGCAGTCCTGGGCCAAGCCTGAAGCTTGCACATCCTGGTCTGATGGGTTTCATGAAAATGTTCTTATCTTTTTATCTAAGCTATCTTTGGTTGGATTTCTGTCACTTGCAACCTAAAGAGCGCTGAGCCACTACCCTCCCGGGCAATTACCCACCTCTTTGGTACTTTCTCCCCAGGGTCTCCACAAGCTCTGCTTCCTCTCACTTAGAGTCCTGTGCAAGGACTTCTATTTCCCAGATGTTGGCTACTAAATGCTGACACTCCCAAGTCAACAGACCAGCCCAGATATCCCCCTGAGCTCCAGACCCACGTCTCACCCTTCATGGACATCGCCACCTTGGTGTCCACTCAAACATGACAGGTCTAAATCTAAACTTATCATTAGGCCCCATCTTCCCGCTTCTTGGATCCCCATCTCAGTGAATGGCTCTACTCCCCAGTTACCCCAGAAACTGGGGCCTCATGGCTGACACCTCCCCACCCTCACTCCCTGGCCCTCGTTGGGCAACTAATTCTCTGCTCATTCCTCAGGGCTCAGCTTTTAGGCTGCAGTCTCAGGAAGGCCTTCTTTTCCAACCCGCAAGCCTGAATGAGGGGGACCCTCCTATGCCCCCAGCCGCCCTGTGTTTCTAGTGTCACAGCCCTTGTCACTCAGAGCTGCGGCCTGTTGACTCTTTTCTGTGATGGCTGGCCCCAACCCTGAAATCAGTAACATTTGAATAAATGAACACTAGCATCTGTAGGTGTGATCTTATATTGTATATTGAAAATATAGTCTAATTTTCTATAAAAATAAAATATCTCAATATTTTAGAGAGATCTGTAGAGTATTTGGGACAGAAGATTGATTTTCAGGAGCCCCAGAACCTGGATGAGTGGGAGAACCACTAAATAGGACCCATAGTTTTTCTGTGTGAGATTTTATTTTTTAACAAACAGACGAACCAGGCTGCCTATTAGTGAATGCCTTTACTTCCCTTTTCCTTAATTACTGAGTCTGGAAACTTATCAAGGGAATGAAGCAGGCCTTTGTTTCTATTCAGAATCCATTTCCCCTCTTTTTTGAAAATGAGAACATCTGCCTGCTTCCAGTTTTCCAGCACTTTTCATATTCTTCACAATTTCTTAAAAGTCACCAGATACAGTTCTTTGAGCAGAACTGCAAGTTCTTTCATCCATGTGTCCGGCCAGAGATTTCCTGAGCCTCGCCTGTGGCAGGCCCTGGGAGAGTTCCTCAGTCTGTTGGTTTTATTCCCCTCTTGAACACAGCTGGGCTCCCTTCTGCCATCTCTGGGGCATTTTCTTTGAGGACAAGGAGGAAGCTGAGTAGTTCTGCTTTCTGTTAATATTGCAGCAAGAGCCCAAGCAGTGGACCGATCACTTCCTGATTCTTGTTCTTGTTCTAATCATACCTTAAAAGGCTTTTTAATGTCCAAGCCATTTTTACCCTCTCAGCCCACTCCAGCTTCTTGATCCTTCATACCACCCATAAACCTTGTCTGCATCCTTGCACGTGTACCCCTGCCCCTTTTTTCCCCTATTTAACACTATAGTTAAATGTTAATATTTAAAGTTTTTAAACACAATTATGGCATCAAGCATTTTATTAAAAATTTTTATCATACTTTGATTTCACCAACTTGAGTGTTATGAACAATGAACATGTTTATACACTGACAAGATGACTAGTGGAAACATATAGGGATTGTGGGATGGTTACTTTCACTCCCTTTTCCCTCATCTTTACTCCTTTTTTTTTTTTTGTAGAGATGGGGTCTCACTGTGTTGCCTAGGGTGGTCTTGAACTCCTGAGCTCAAGCAATCCACCTGCCTCAGCCTCCGAAAGTGTTAGGACTACAGGTGTGAGCCACCGCACCTGGCCCCTCATCTTTACTCTTTAGTTCCTTTGCCCTTGGGTTCTTTTAGCTTATTTCTACTTTGTTTTCTTTCTGGCATCCATTCCTATTTTAAATTATTACACATACATACAGAAATGACTTGGCTGGTGCTAGTTGCAGAATCATGAAAATTAAATAAATCATAGGACGCTGAATGTTGAAAGACTGAATTGTTTCGGTTTTTTATTGAGATATAACTCACATGCCAGAAAATTTATTCGTTTATAGGGTGCCCTCTGGTTTTTAGTATATTCACAAAGTTGTGCAACCAATATCATTATCCAATTTCCAAACATTTTCATCACATCAAAGAGAAACCCCATGCCCACTAACAGTCATTCTCTGTTTCGTTTGCGTGTGGCTATCCAGTTGTCCTAGCATCATTTGTGGAACTATTGTTTCCCCCATTGTTCTAATAGTTTTTAAGTGGTTTCTTAGGATTCTCTACACAGAAGATCATGTCATCTGCAAAGAGTTTTACTTTTTTCTCTCAAGTCTGGGAGTCTTTTATTTCTTTTCTTGCCTTATTTCCCTGCTCTCTACCCTTTTAAAGCCTATATAGTTTCTTGAGTGACTTCCCTCTTTTTTCCTCATTAGAATAAGTTTTCTGGGGAGAGGGGACAGAGCATAGGAAGGGAGAAAGTGGAGCTCTTAAAAATGTGTAGTTTGGGGCCGGGTGTGGTGGCTCACGCCTGTAATCCCAGCACTTTGGGAGGCCAAGGCAGGCGTTTTTTATTGCCCAATCGCTAGAAGCAAACAACCCAGACCACCTGAGATTGGGAGTTCGATACCAGCCTGACCAACATGGAAAAACCCTGTCTCTACTAAAAATACAAAATTAGCCAGGTATGGTGGCCCATGCCTGTAATCCCAGCTACTCGGGAGGCTGAGGCAGGAGAATCGCTTGAACCTGGGAGGGGGAGGTTGCGGTGAGCCAAGATCGTGCCATGGCACTCCAGCCTCGGCAACAAAAGCAAAACCCTGTCTTAAAAAAAAAAAAAAAAAGTGTAGTTCGAATTCATTTCAAATAGACTTCATACTTTTTCAGTGGAAATGTCTTCCTTCACAGCACCTGGGCCCAGGGATTTTCTGGAGGAATCTTTGAAATCTGTTTTCCTCAAGTTTTGGACACAAGCCTGGCTGAGCTCCATATCCGTGCTTCCTTGGCTAATGCAGAGTCTAAGATGACATGGTCACTTTTCCCCGTGCCCATCTCCCCTCCTTCTCTGGCCAATTCTTCATTGCCAGTCAAAGGTAGAAGAGCCAACAGCAATAAGAGAAGCTTCCCACCAGGTCAGCACAGGTTCTGTGTCATCAGTGACCTCTTGGAATGTGCAGGAAGCCAGGGAGATAAGAATCTATGGCTATGTAGATTAGGTACACCCTACAGCCAAGTAGGAGCTTCTAGTGCCCAGTCAATAGAAGCAAACAACCCAGACCACTAACCAGGCTCTAAGGCAGGATCCAGGATGCTCAGCACCCTGGGCCAACCCTTCCGCTCAAGATGAATCCACAGTTCATTTTGAGTGTCTGGGGTGATATTTAATTCCAAGTGCACAAGTCTCCAGGGTAGCTGCCCTTTCGTATGGGGATTTCCTCCCGGGTGCTAAATCACTTCCTCCTAGCTCCAATCTGAAAAGCAATTCAGGTCTCCTGTGGCCTCACCAAGCTTCCTGCCCACACTGATTTTCTTCTAACCTCATTGTCTACCTTGTGTACATCGCCTAACAACAAAGCCACTTAGCTCAAGGAAAGCCTCAAGAACAAATGACTTCCTACTAAGGTGATTCTTCCCTCACCCTAGGGTGGCCCACAGCTCCAGCACCTACTGAGAGGTGGCCAGTTTGGATGAGGTAGCTGCTAGGCATCAAATCTCAGAACGCTTCATAAAACTGTGCTTAGCTATTTCACAAATTTCTCCAAATAATGAAACAGACAGAAGAGTGAGAATATAATGAGAGAGAAATCTGGAAAAATACAAAAGATAAGTTCATGTTCCTGTGAGTTGATAATCAGGCTGGCTAGCTATCCAGTCTATGGGAGCAGAGAGAGGGCTGTATCATCTCCAGGTTGGCACAGCATCTAGCAAGTGCTCCCTGATGACAGCTGGGCACAACAAGGATCTCACAGCACAAACAGGAGGAAATGCCTAGGGTGCGAGGACATGCCACCACTAAATTACAAAAATATATGCCCTTCTTCTTTGTATGTTTCAACAGTACCACTTCCCATTCTTGTACCACTTGGCCATAACACTATTATCTCAAGTACCTGAAAACTAACTGAGACCTTAAATGTGACATTTGTTTGTCATCTTTCAAGATGCCAGTTACTGTAATACAGCTATGGTTCATTTTGAGTGTTTGGGTGACATATTTAATTCTATTTTTATCTTGTTCATAAGCACCAAATAAAGCAATTTTGAACTTTCTTTGGGTCTTCCTTCACACTCAATTTAATTGTCTAGAACGTCATTTCAATACACACTATATTTGTTTTGCGGAATTCATTCGCAGTGTATCTGGAGGCCTGGATTTAACATATTTCCTGTAGTGACAGCTACTCTATTTGTAGGAACTATTTAGGTCACTGGAGTGGAGAAAAAGAGGTCGCTACTTAACAGAAATGGCATGTATCCAAATATAGATGCAGTTTTCTGAACACCTGTTGAACATCGAATGATGAAGAGATTGTTACAATTTCCAAAACCCTGGACCAAAACCTTAAATGATCAGCACTTGGTTTCAACTGATACACGGCTTAAGTCAGAAAAACAAGTTCTTCTTACCAAAAAAAGTGAGTCTAAATATGCTGGTTGCTTTAGAAATAAAACAGGTGATTAACAAAGCAATCTGTTTCCGTCTAAATTATTTCCCAGCAAAAGTCACTTCTGATGAAACTATATGATTTGAACCACAGGGCATGCACAGTGATTGTGTGCTTTCAGAAACACGGTAAGCATGACAAATATTTTCAGTTGTCAAGGATGAGCAAGGAGGGGATGACCCACCTAAGAAATAGAAACTAACAAATAGTAATATGACACTCCCCCTTAGTTCCACAGGCTGGTGCGGCTGCTACACGCAGCTCACTTCCTACAGCCAGCTAAGGGCTGTGCACGAACGCACGAACGGAACGAAGGCGGCCTCTTTATCTCCTCCCCACAACACTGTGGGGTGGCACATAAAGACCTCAAGGGAAGGGGACCAGGGCGATACCCTCTCCTGCTGCCATTCATTTGTTCAAGAAATAGTTAAACAAATGAATAGTTGAACAAACTCTCCAACTAGGACTCTGTAGCCCGTTCGGATACTCCACGCCTTTCCCCCCATTTCCATCCCTAGGAGTCACTCCTTCGTCAAGAAGATGCTGATTATGGCTCGCGCCGCTTCCCTCCCTTGGACCCTCCGGCCAGGGCGACGGGACAAGGCCAGCGGGAGCAACGCCTTCCGAACCGCAAGGAAGGAGGGCTCCGAGGGCGCAGGGCGCAGGTTCGCGGGACCCTCCAGCGCGCGGGGCCGGCGAGCAGGGGCGGGGCCCAGGGCAACGGGCGCCGAGCTCCGGGAGGGGTCCCCGAGGTCGCGCCGGCCGGGAGGGGCAGCGGCGGGAGGCGGCCGACCGCGGCGCACACGTGGGGAGGGCGGAGCGGGGCGGGAGCCCGGCGAGGGGCGGCGGCGGTACCTGATGAAGGTGGTCTTGCCGGTGCTGTACTGGCCCACCAGCAGGATCATGGGCTTGTTCTCGAAGTCGGCGTCCTCCAGCGCAGGCGAGTGGAATTCGTGGAAGCGGTACGCCTCCTCCAACGGCAGCACCTTGCGCAGGTAGAGCGAGCGCAGCCCGCCCGTCACCGTCTGCACCGCGTCAGCGCCGCCCGCGCGTTCGCGCCCGCCCGCCTGCCGCCCCATCCAGCTGAACATCCTGCCGCCAGTCCACGCTCGGCTGGGACCCTGCTCCGGGTTCGACCCTACCCGGCTAGCACTGAGCCGCCCTGGCCGCGCCGGCCGCCGCCCGAACCCGGTCCCGCCTTGTGCTGCCACAGCCAATCTTTGGCCGCTACGTCACGTGCGCTCGCTCACTATTCACAAGAGCTCTCTCAGGTCCTTCCTGATTGGATCTCTGCCAGGGAGGGCTGAAGGCGTCAGCCAATGGAGAGGAGGTTCTTAATGAATTATTGATGACGGAGTCAGTCTGGAGGACTGGGCGGGGAGATGGTGTCTCCCCGGCCGGGTGGCACTGACCGGTCATACCCAGGGCCCCCTTCTGGTCGCCGGAGCCCCACCTCTGGCCAGGTGGCATCGGCTTCCGGGTAAATCTGAGCTGCCCAAAGCGAGCCTCCGGTGGCTGCTCCATCTCCTGGAACGTTTACTCATTCAGGCCTCTGGACGTCGATACTGGGGATGAAAAGTTCAGAAAGTGGACAGGCAGGTTCTGTCTTCCCGGGGGCGGGTCGCTATGAGTCCATTTTACAGGCCAAGAGACCCAGGCTCACGGGCATAATTGACACAATCTTAAGGAGGGGAAGTGGACTGGAATCTATTTGAGTAGCTGTGTCTTCTACTTCTCCACGTTGCCCTCACTAAATTCTGGATCAAGTAAAGGCCTCTTCTTAGTTTTCATTATTTGATTTTCTGTAAAGCCGAAAATTTAGTCATTACTCTCATTATTACATTATCCTCATTATTACAACTTTATTTCCACATATTGACATGTGAGTTATTGTCACCTCCTAGCTGTTTTTTTTTGTTGTTGTCGTTGTTGTTTTTTGTTTTTGTTTTTCTGAGATGGAGTCTTGCTCTGGCGCCCAGGCTGGAGTGCAGGGGCACGATCTTGGCTCACTGCAACCTCCACTTCCTGGGTTCAAGCAGTTTTCCTGTCTCAGCCTCCTGAGTAGCTGGGACTACAGGCGCTCACCACTATGCCCAGCTAATTTTTGTATTTTTAGTAGAGATAGGGTTTCACCATATTGGTAAGGCTGGTCTTGAACTCCTGACCTGGGGTGATCTGCCCACCTCGGCCTCCCAAAGTGTTGGGATTACAGGTGTGAGCCACCACGCCCGGCCTCGCTGTTTCTTTTCTAGGTTAAAAGGACACTCACTTATCTAAGTTGAGATTGGGGGAAATAATCACCTTTTGTGTCCTCAATTGTAGCTTAGGAATATTTCTCAGTTGTTTTAGAGCATTTCTCAGGTGTGATCCATGGGGCCACCTGCATATATACATACATGACCTGGGATGCTTGTTAAAATGCAGATTCCTGGTCCTCAGTCCAGACCTACTGAGTTAAAATATTGAGGAGAGATGGAGCTCAACAGATGTCCTAGGTGACTCTGATGTGGTCTAAGTCTGGGGAAACAGTACACACTGCAGTGCTTCTCCAACCTAACAGAAATGCGGATTCTGATTCAGTAGGTATGGGATGGGGCCCATGACTCCACATTTCTAACAGGCTCTTGGGTATAGCCAATGCTACCCATCTATGGATCATACTTTGAGAACAGGACTTTGCATCAAAAGATCTGGGTTTGAATCTTGACTATGTAAATTAATGGCTGCGTGACTTTAAATGTGATGACTTACTTCTCTGCCTTAGTTTCCTTATGAGCAAAATGGAAACTCCTTTGGGATTGTTGTGTGGGTCACATAGTTGGAGGGAATTGTATGTAACTAGGGAAGTGAAAAGAAAGCCAAGGGAAAATAAAGTTAGACATCTGCCTTGTGTCAAAATAAAACAAAGACTGAAATGTAAAAATAAAATGAAACCCGCTGCACTACCAGAAGAAGGTACAAGAGATTTATACAATTTTGGGGTGGAAACGCCTTTCTAATCAACACTAAGGACAGATATTATGAGAGAAAAGGCTGACATATTTGACAACAAAAGTAAAAGCTTCAATATATTTTTTTACAATACATAAAAACAAACCGATATAAATACAATCTTACCATATGATGCAGAAATCAGCTCCTTAGTATTTACCCAAATGAGTTGAAAACTTACATCCACAGAAAAGCCTGCACATGGATGTTTATCGCAACTTTATTCATGAGTGCCAAAAATTGGAAGCAACTAACATGTCCTTCAGTAAGTGAAAGTATAATCCGTGGTACATCCAGACAATGGAATATTATTTAGCACTAAAAAGAAATGAGCTATCAAGTCATAAAAAGGCACAGAGGAAACTTAAATGCCTATTACTAAGTGAAAGAAGTCAATCCGAAAAGGCTATGTACTGTACAATTTCATCTTTATGACATTCTGGAGAAGGCAAAATTATGGAGAAAGTAAAAAGGTCAGTAGTTTCTACGTGCTAGGGAGGAGGAAGGAATGAATAGTCACAGAACAGAGGATTTTTATGGCAGTGGCTCTACTTTGGTACTATAATGATGGATACATGTCACTAGATATTTGTCAAAACCCACAGAATGTACACCAAGAATGAATGTAAGTGATAATGACTTGTGAATTTCAGATCAGTTTTAGGTTCACAGCAAAATGGAGCATCAAGTACAGAGAGTTCCCATATACCCCCACCCTGCCTGACACACAGCCTCCTCTACTGTCAACATCCTGCACCAACTGCACATTCATTACAATCAATAAACCTAACCTAAATTGACACATCATTAAATTAACTCAAGATGGAACTAGATATAAAACTAATATAAATGTAGAACTAAATGTAACGCTTAAAATTATAAAACTTCTAGAAGAAAACATGGGAGAAAGTTGTTGTGGCCTTGGGTTAGGGAAAGATTTCTTAGATGACACCAAAAGCACAATCCTTAAAGGAAAAAAAAAGTTGGTAAATTGGATTTCATCAAACTTGAGAACTTCTGACCTTTGAAAGTACTGTGAAGAGAATGAAAAGACAAGACAAGGTACCGAATATACTTGCAAATCACATATCTGATAAAGGACTTGTATCCAGAATACTTAAAAGCTTCTTAAAACTTAATAGTAAAAAACCCAATTTTAAAAAATGGAAAAAAGATCTAAACAGATATTTTACAAAAGAAGATGTATGGATGGCAAATAATTACATGAAGAAATGTTCAACAATGTTGGTCATTAGGAGAATGTGAATTAAAACCACAGCAAGATACTACTACATACCTATTAGAATGTCTAAAATTAGGAAGACTGATCATGCCAATCTTGATGAGGATGTGGAGCAACTGGAACTCTTACACATTGTTGGTCAGAATGTACAATGGTACAACCACTTTGGAAAACACTGTGGCAGTTCCTTAAAAAGTGGAACATACACTTACCACATGACCCAGCTGGGGAGGAGCAGGGAGAAGGATTGCAAAAGGCACTAGAAGGTTTTGGGGCTGAAGGGTTTATTCATTACCTTGATTATGGTGATGGTTTCACCATTGCATACATATGTAAAAACTCATCAAATTATGTACGTTGGATCCTCCATATCTGTGTGTTCTGTATCCATGGATTCAACCAACCACAGATGGAAAATATTTGGGGAAAAAATGGATGGTTGCATCTGTACTGAACACATACAGACCTGTTTTCCTTTTCATTATTCCCTAAGCAATACAGTATAACAACTATTTTCTTATCATCTACATTAATAATAAGTAATCTAGGTAGGATTTAAAGTATATAGGTTCATGATGGATGGCGTTTTAAGTTTGAAACAAAGTATGTGGAGGATGTGCTTAGGCTATATGCAAGTACAATACCATTTTATATAAGGAACTTGAGCATCCATGGTTTTGGTATCTCCAGGGGTCCTGGACTCAGGGATAAATGAACTTTAAATACATGCAGTTGATTGTATGTTGATTACACCTTGATTAGTTGTTAAATATGGTCATACTTTTTGACTCAGGAATTTTTATCTTGAGGAAATTTATCCTGAGGGTATTTATACTGAGGAAATGATGAATGTAAATTTTTATCTAAGAGGATGTTTGTCAGCATGGAGCTATCTATCATCATGGAGGATTAGTTAAGCAAATTATGGATTCCTATGTGGTTTAAAATTAATGACGTGCAAAAATGCTCAGAATATATTTTTAAGTGGAGAAAGGCTAGATTACAAAAGTGAATGTACATGCAGCTGCTATGGAAAACAATATGGAGGTTCTGCAACAATTTAAAAATAGAACTACTGGCCGGGTGCAGTGGCTCATGCCTGTAATCCCAGCACTTTGGAAGGATGAGGCAGGCAGATCCCTTGAGGTTAGGAATTCAAGACCAGCCTGGCCAACATGACAAACCCCCATCTCTACTAAAAATACAAAAATTAGCCGGGCGTGGTGGCGGGTGCCTGTAATCCCAGCTACTCAGGAGTCTGAGGTAGGAGAACTACTTCAGCCTGGGAGGTAGGTAGAGGTTGCAGTGAGCCGAGATTGTGCTACTGCACTCCAGCCTGGGTGACAGAGCAAGACTGTCTCAAACAAAGCAAAACAAAAAATACCATATGATTTACCAATCCCCAATTTGGGTATATATCTAAAAGAAAAGGAGGCTCTCAAAGAGGTATTTGTCTACGCATGTTCACAGCAGCATCATTCATAATAGCCAAGAGGTGGAAGCAAGCCAGTGTCCATTGATGGATGAGTGGATAAACGAAATGTAACTCCCACATACACACATGCACACAGAGGAATATTATTCAGCCTTAAAACAGAGGTAAATTCTGGTACATGCTACACCCTGGAACACGGATGAACCTTGAGGACATTATGCTAAGTGAAATAAGCCAGTCACAAACAGCCAAATGCTGTATGCTTCCACTCATATGAGGTTTCTAAAGTACTCAAATTCATAGAAGCGGAAAGTAGAATGGTGGTTATCAGGGGCTGGAAGGAGGGGAATGGGGAGTTGTTCAATGGGTATAGAGTTTTAGTTCTGCCAGATGAAAAAGTTATGGAGATCTGTTGCACAACAGTGTGAATATGCCTAACACTGCTGAACTATACACTTACAATTATTAAAATGGTAAATTGTGTGCGTATTTTTTACCACACTTCTTTTAAAGTGGACGTACAGGCCGGGTGCGGTGGCTCACGCCTGTAATCCCAGCACTTTGGGAGGCTGAGGTGGGCGGATCACAAGGTCAGGAGATCGAGACCACGGTGAAACCCCGTCTCTACTAAAAATACAAAAAATTAGCCGGGCGCGGTGGCGGGCGCCTGTAGTCCCAGCTACTCGGGAGGCTGAGGCAGGAGAATGGCATGAACCCGGGAGGCGGAGCTTGCAGTGAGCTGAGATCCGGCCACTGCACTCCAGCCTGGGCGACAGAGCGAGACTCTGTCTCAAAAAAAATAAAATAAAATAAAAAATAAATAAAGTGGACGTACTAGATTTTTATACTTTTATTTAAAGAAGTTTAAAGTATCCAAGAAAAAGATGGGAAGGAAAAAGCCCCAAATAATAATGATGTCTGAGTTTTGGACTGGTAAATGATCTTAGTTTCCTCTTTATAAGCTGTAGCATTTTTCAAATGTTACATAGTAATCATGTTCCTGTTATAAAAGCAGAAAAAATTATCAGGAAATAAAAAATGTACTGTCTTTAATCTTAAAAAAGAAAAAAAAAAAAAAAGAGAAAGTCTTAAAAGCACCTGGCCCAGAGCACTGGTCCCATCTTGCTTTGCTCCCTGCTTGCCTTCATGCAGCTGCAGCTTTCTTGTTTATTTATGATTTTTGTAGGCACATAGTAGGTGTGTACATTCATGGGGTAGCGGCAGCTTTCTTATTTATTTTTGTGGGCACATAGTGGGTGTGTATATTCATGGGGCAGTGTCAGGTTTCTTTATTGTTTTTGTGGGCACATAGTAGGTGTGCATATTCGTGGGGTGGCAGCAGCTTTTTATTTTATTGTTTTTGTGGGCACATAGTAGGTTTGCATATTCATGGGGCAGCGGCAGCTTTTTAAATTTATTTTATTGTTTTTGTGGGCACAGAGTAGGTGTGCATATTCATGGGGCAGCGGCAGCTTTCTTGTGCTTGCTCTTCCCTCAGTGAAGCCGGACGGTGGCGGATCCTCCCCACCATAGTCATGTGGCATCTGTTTGCAAATCATGCTACCCTTTTTGGTTTTCTTTCTTCAGACTAAACAGTCCCAATTGCAGTCATTCTTTCATCTGAATCCAGTTGTTTTTCAGGTTAAATCCTATCACAGGTAGTTCTACAAGAGAATGCCATTAGTTGTTTGGAAATCTATTGTATTGGATGCGTGCTTGAAATTAGGAAGCTGGTAATAATGGTCAGAAGATTTGCTCTAGATCACGTTCAGTGGTTGGCTTTAAATGGTGATCAAGTCCAGTGTTTTACTCCGAAAACTGGATTGCAGAGTGGTTAAAGGCCTGGGATTCCCATGCTGAGACCAGAAGTGGTGCTGTGGCCTGGTGCTCTTACATGCTGATGGCCCTTCTCTGTGGCCACTTCCCCAGGTCACTGCCACCACCCAGAGGAGGGGCTTATAGGACACACAGGTGGAGATGGCTAGGAGGTACTTGCAGGAAGTCTGGTAAATTGTCCTTTCACAGCAGAACTCTGATTTTTAGATGGGCATGTTGCCACCCATGCAAAAAACAAAAACTTCTAAACATACAACTTCTAAACTGCAGCCTCTCTGCAGTTAAGTGTGATGATGAGACCAAGTGTGGTTGGTGATATGTTAGCTGCAGGATGTGTGGGACTTCCAGGAAGTCCCTTTAAGAAGGAGTTCAGGCCGGGCGTGGTGGGATTACACGGTGTCTGTAATCCCAGCACTTTGGGAGGCCGAGGCGGGGGGATCACAAGGTCAGGAGATCAAGACCATCCTGGCTAACATGGTGAAATCCCATCTCTACTAAAAATACAAAAAAAATTAGCCGGGCATGGTGGCGGGCACCTGTAGTCCCAGCTACACGGGAGGCTGAGGCGGGAGAATGTCGTGAACCCGGGAGGCGGAGCTTGCAGTGAGCCGAGATGGCGCCACTGCACTCCAGCCTGGGCGGCAGAGCAAGACTCCGGTTCAAAAAAAAAAAAGGAGTTCAATCTTTTTTCTTCTTCCTTCTGGTGGCCTGGAATATGGGTGTGATTGCTGGAGCTCCAGGGCTCACCCTGGCCCATGAGGCCAAGGACCACATAAGGGTGAATAAAGCAAAGGGCCAGAAGAAGCAGGGTCCCTGATGAATTGCAGAAATGCCTTGAACTGTCTTCCTGTGGATGTCTTTTACCTGAGTGTGTTTAAGCCACCATTTTTCAGAAATAAACATGCAATTCCTAACCAATAATCAATGTGTTACCAGAAATGGAGTCTGCCACAAAAGAACCTAAAATGTGACGTGTGCTCAGTGGACAAGGGGGAAGGTCAATATTAAGGATTCAGATATTGTAGCTGGAATTTAAAATATGGCTGCATAGTTCTTGACATGCCCTCCAACCAGAGATGGGCTCATTGTCCCCTCCCCTTGAATCTGGACTGACTTGTGACTACTTCTACCAGTAGATTTCCATGGAAGTGGAGCTACGTAACTTCTGAGGCTAAGTCATAATGGGCCACGCTGCTGCCACTGTAACAGACACTCTTGGAACCCTGCGTGCCATTTAAGAAGACTGACCATCCTGAGTCCATCATGCTGGGGTCACCAAGGTGCTCTGATTGACACTCCTAGCTGGGACTGCCTTTCATTTTTCTCAGACTTCCCAGCCCAGGCACCAGACACATGAGTGAAAGAGTCACTGGACGTGGGCCCTTCAGCCTAGGCTGTTCCCAGATCCCAACATTCGAGTCCTCCCCAGCAGTTCAGATCGTCTGAGCTGTGGCCCCAAACATGGAGCAGTTATGCCTTTTTCAAATTCCTGACCCACAGAATCTGTGAGCATAATAAAATGGTGGTTATTTTATGTCATTATTCGTTGAGGGCTTTTGATGCTTAGCAGTAGAAAACTGGAACAGCTGGTAATTCTTACTATCTTAAGATAAAAGCTTAGTTCTTTTTCACAGAGAAGAAGTCCAGAAATAGGCAGTCCAGGACGAGTTTGGTCACTTTATAGTCAGCAAGAACGCAGATTCCTTTATCCTTCCTGCTACCTGGAATGTGGACATGATGGGTGGGGCTCCAGCAGCAATATTGGACCAGATGGTAATCTTGAGGATGACAGAAGAGAGCAGAAAGGAGCTTTGGTCTCTGATAATACAGAAATAACTTTCTCTCTTGTTTAAGCCACTGTAATTTTAGATCCTCAGGTTATATGACAAAAGCATTGCGAATAGGCACAGAATTAGAATTCATGGGGAACTCGAGAGATTGGCTTGGCTAAAGCTAAAAGCTTAAGAATTTTCAAATTAGAAGCAGTAGTTGAAGTCCTGGGTATAAATGAGGTGCTTAAGGGGAGTACGGAGTGAGAAGAGGAAAGAGCTAAGGAGCCTCGAGGAATGGCAGCAGTTAAAAGAGAGACCAGAGGAGGGGCTCCCACCTTTCCAGGGGGAGAAACCCGAGACAGAAGGTGTTCAGTGAACCTGACCTCTTGCCCTCTGTGGCTGGGTTGGGAGCCCTTCCTATGCCTCTTCTGGACACAGCTAACATGCAGCTTTCTCTTCATATCACAAGGGCTCTGTTTTACATGTGGGCCTCCCACATGGGACCAGAAGGAACCTCCTTAAAGTTTGGGATCAATTGTTAATTCTTCTTATGGCCCCAGTGCCTACAACAGTCACTGGCATGTAATGGGCAGGCAGTAGTTATTTGCAAGCTGAACTGAATTGAACTCCTTTGGCAAGGAAGTCCTGGGAAGGGAAGGTTTCCAGAAGGAGGGAGTGGTCTGCGGTGCAAACACTGAGAACAATCAAGTCAGATAAGGACTGTACAGGACTGGTGGGTTTGGCTCAGTGCATCTGGCAATGAGGAGGCCATTGGTGACCTTGGGGAGAAGTGTTTTCGTGGGGAGGCAGCAGAGACAGGGTAACTGGCATGTGGGAGCGGGTAGGGTACTGGCTGCTCTTTTGGGAAGGAAGAGTGGAGACAAGGAGGGAGGGGTTTCACTTATTTTGTCAATTTCATCATCTTCATCATAGGCAGAGAGCAGGGAACCGGGGAGGAAGCCTCCCCTGACTTCTGCGGGTCACCGTGTGCTTGCCCTGTCAGAGTTGATGACACTTTAGTCTTTTCTGTAGCCAACTCATCATTTAACTTCTCATGTATGCATAACAATCTTTTCATGGTTTTCTCCCGAACCAGAATGTAAGTTCTTGGAAAGCAGAGACTGTTTACAGCTTGCTGTGCACAAAATAGGTGCATTGTTGGTGTTCATTGCCTCTGCTTCCTCTCAAGCAATGTTTCCTGAAATATACCTGAGCTTGGAACAGGATGGATCTGTACGAGCTGGTGCCCCACTAGTTGATGACATGGCTTCATGAAAATGGAGGAGCACCTCACCACAAGAGGAGAACCTTGCAGTAGGAAACAAAGCTGCGTGAGAAGAGGTGGGATGGGATGGAAATGGCCTACTCACTCCCCCAGGAGTGGAGAGGAGGAAGCCTGGAGGGATGAGGGCAGGGTTATACATATTTTGCAGCATCAGATAATGAAAGCAGATGAGTCAGCAGCATTCACCCATGTGGCCATTTTATTCCATGCACAAATAATATGATGATTTTATGAACCTCATTTCACAAACTTTTGATGAATCCAAGGCGTGGCTGCCTTCAGCTTACAATAAACAAGTCCAGTCTGTTGCTTGGCTCACTCTTTGGTACTTGAAGGAGAGTCTGTTGCAGTCAGAAAGAAAAGATGTCACAGTGGAGGCAGCCAGTTGCTCTGGTGGAGGGGAGGGCTGGTGTCCCAGGTTAGCATTTCCTGGGTGGGGACCAGTTTTGCAGGTCCAGAGCTCAGTTTATCAGTGGCTCAAGGGAGCACTGATTCATACTTTCCAAGCTCATGGGAGGGAGTGGCATAAATCCATGCCTCTCAAACTTTAATACACATAGGAATCACGGGGGGCATGGGGGTGGGAATCTCCTGAAAACACAGCTTCTGATTTAGTATAGCTGGGCTGAGGTCTGAGCTTCCACATTTCCACCAGCTCCCCACTGCACTTTGAGTAGCAAGGATGTACATCGGAGGCCAATTTTTCTAAACTTTTGGTACCTGACACCACTGGTTTCCTCATAACCCAAAGACTGCTTAGGGAGCGTGGTGGCCCAGAAAGGGGACTCTACCTTCCAGGGTTGCTGGGCTTCCTGCAGACCTCCTGTCTTTCTGCCTTTCTGCTTTCACCTTCTATCAGCCTGGGCCTGTCCATGGCTCCTGTTATGCATTTCCCTGGTTACGTTCCCAGTCTGAAGGGAGACCTGCTGACTTTGGGCTTCTCTGTGTCCCACTGTTTTCCCAGAGATTCATTAGGAAGCAATCTTCAAGGATGGGCTTCTTCCTCTGAGGACTAACCCAGTCCTTTTTGACTAATGCTTCCTAGTTTCAGTCTCCCTGGGTGACTCTCCAAGGTTGAATGCACTGGCCATGGTGTTGACATGACAGATAAAGGGAATTACATTTAGAAATAAGTAATCCTGTCTGGCAGCCAGAGAGATGGGCGGTAAGAGGCTGAGAGACAGTCTTGGAGCAGGGTCGTCAGTGAGCACCGACAGCTGGAGTGGGCAGTGCTGGATGCATCGCCTGCCTGGCACCCAGCCTCATTTACCTGCAGCCTGCCTGACCTTGCTGAACATCCCAGATCCTCATTTGGTGAACCTGGACTGTAGACTTGGGCTTTGCCTGGCATTTCTTTGGAGGTGGAGGCTTGGGTATGGCTGCCTGGTCATGATCACATGGATTACCAGCCCTGGAGCTCTGAGTAGCTGGAGAGAGCCACTGAAACCGGCCACCTATTTGGGTTTGTTGTGGCAGAGACTGGTTTATCTCTAGGGCTCCATCCAGATCTTCTACCTTCATGTTTCCTATTAATACCCCGATTCATAAAAATAAAAATCACGAAATATAATTGCCTATAAAAATAATGAGACTAGGGCCAGGCGCGGTGGCTCATGCCTGTAATCCCAGCAGTTTGGGAGGCCGAGGCGGGTGAATCACCTGAGGTCAGGAGTTCGAGACCAGCCTGGCCAACATGGCAAAACCCTGTCTCTACTAAAAATACAAAAAATTAGCTGGATGTGGTGGCAGGTGCTTGTAATCCTGGCTACTTGGGAGGCTGAGGCAGGAGAATTGCTTGAACCCAGGAGGCAGAGGTTGCACAGTGAGCCAAGATGGTGCCATTGCACTCCAGCCTGGGCAACAGAGTGAGACTCTGTCTAAAAAAAACCAAAAATCACAAGACTAGAACCGCCTTAAATTTTAGAGTGTTTTTCCAGGGAAATGCAGAGTGCTCTCAGGTCCTCCTGTGCATTTCTCTAGGCCTGCCACATGAGGTGGGGGGCAAAGAGAGGAGGGCTGCCGGCCCTGGGCTCTGCCTCTGAGTCGAGGTTTCTGGGGGCCCAGCCTCTTCCTCAGGCTTTTCCTCTCCACAGACGTGTAGGAGCCTGTGGCTATGAGACCACCTTCTCTATAGGGAAACACCTAGAGAAACTCTAGTGGGTATAAAACCCCAACAGGGCTTCTCTCTCTCTCTCTCTCTCTCTCTCTCTCTCTCTCTGTGACTTTCTTAACTTTTAAACATTTTTATTTTTCATTAGAAAGTCCAGGCCAACCTGTTCACACCCATTGCCAGAGAGCAGAGCTGGCTGCGTAGTAACCTGGTCAGCCCTGATGGGTCCTGTGCCTCTGACGGTAGAAGCTGACACAGAATAGGGGAGACTCCCTGGGGCCTAGGAGGGACACTGGCCCTTCAGGCGCTTCTTCTTCTCCACTGCAAGCTGCAGAGCCTGGAGGAGAGTGTCCTTATTATTCAGGATGTTGTACTCTGAGAGTTTCACCAGCTTGTCGAAGGTGGCCTCTGTGTACGTCAGCTCCTTGGTGGCATACGGAGTTTTGGGACCATAAATGTCCACCTGGCCCTGCTCCAGCTCCTCAGGGCTTCGCTCTACACCTGCGGGCAGCAGGAGAACTTGTTATAGACTTTGTCGTGTTAGGTTGGAATGACTTGTTGCCACATCTCTCCCCAAGGCCCACCAACCTGCACTCACGGACACACACACCTGCATGAAAATGTGTACACACGCACACCCTCCACACACACCTGCACACCAGCAAGCTCCTCAGGGCAGGGTACGGGCTTGCCCATTGGAGGATTGCCCTAGCACCAAGCACAGTACTGGGCACATGGCTGAATGTCAGAAAATGTAGAATGACTGAAAGAATAGGGGATGACATTACCAGCCCATGGGGGTGAGGGAACGGGAGGGGCCCTTCTTTGTGAAAGCCAAAGTTGACTCAGGCTGGAGCTGAGCCAAGCTTCCCCGTTAGTGCTCTTAGCAGACTCTACAGATCTAAAGGCACTCCCGGGCCAAGGGCAGTGGGTGCTGGGAACTGAGTGCAGAGGCAGCTCACCTGGTGCCTTGTATTTTTGGAAAGTGTCATTGATGAGTGGGAAGAAAGTCACGATGGGGGCATCGGGTTCCTGGGGGTTCTCCATCAGGTAGCATTCCTTGAGATTTTCATTCTCATCTGGCAGCTCGTATTTGGGGAAGGGGATGTTCTGCACAGTGCAGTACTCACAAGTTTGTTTCAGGGGCTGGAATAGCACAGAGGGTGTGTTTGAGCATTAGGAGGAGTGGGAGTAGAGAAGCAGCACAGAGTTCTTAGCCCCAGCTTCCTGATTGCCCCAGCTCACAACTCAGTTCCCCAGCTGCTTTGCCAGTGTGTGGTATTTTGAGACTAAAGCCAGGTCAGGACAAAAGGCCCGAGGTAGTAGGTTGACGCGCCTCCAGCTGCAAGCTGCTTCCCCAAGTAAAATGGACAGAAGCCCTTTCGATGGTGTTCCCATGCAAACACAGACTTGGGTGGATGTGGTGTGTCGCCTGGAAGGGCAACTGGAACCAGGCCATACACAGCCAGAGCTACCCAGGCCCCTGTGGGATGTGCATGGGCTTTGGAGCTGACAGTAGTACAGGGCTAGAAAAGACTCTGCAAGGGCATCTCTGAAAGCATGATGTCGCAGGAAGAGTACTGCCCTAGAGTGTCAGAACCCCTCAGTTCTGCCCCTCGTTCCTCTGCTCACTAGCTGTGCGATCTTAAGCAAGTCTCTCTGTGCCTCGGTTTCCTCATCCATAACATGAGAAATGATAGCAGTTGTGCCATCTCCCTCCGAGAGCTGGTGTAAGGGCCAAAAGAGATCACACGTAGGAAACTGCACTGTTACCCATTTACAAACTTAGATTGTTTCCACTGTTGTCCTGTTGGTCTGTCTACACGTTCCTTCCCCTGGCTTCAGGGTAGGACTGTATACACATAGAACTTTCCAAAGTAAGTAAAAATAAATAAAAACCTCTGGTCCTGACCAGTGCCCTCCTCTCCCCGCCACACTGTTCCGTCCCACCTGAGAGCACTTGAGTGTAATTCATGGAGGGTCATATACCCTGGGGGAGGGGAGAGTGTGATCATTTTGAAAATAGGATATTCCAAGCTCTTGAATGGAATGGGCTCTACTAAGGTTATTTTTAAGAACTCATTTTCTGTAGCTGAAGAATTGCCAAATATGGCAAATGCTCCAAGGCAAGAGTAAAATTCGAATTTGCTAAGTCAACGTGGGCCCCGCGGTGTGTGACAGCCGGCTGGCTACCCATGAGGTCTGGGTGTCTGGCTGCCCATCATGACTGGTGCTTGGATTTCTCTGATGCTGTCTGGGGGTTGTCGAGAGCGTGCCTCTTCCCAGCTCACAGCGAGTGAGGCCGCTGACGGCGGGGCCCATCTCAGGAGAGGCTGCAGCCCGTGCTCAGGATGGAGGCTGCACACTTGCCTTTGTCTGGGACCCAGCACAGTAGTTGAGGTGGATGATGAGGTCGACTTTTCGCTCTGGCCTGAGGAGGGGCGGGTAGCTGGAGTTGACAAAGAACGCAGTGTCCAGCAGGCACAGGTGGTTTGCGGACTCGGTCAGCTGGTTTGGGAAACCATCCAGCACTGTGTCTGAAAGCCAAGCCTTCCCGTTACCGACACACCTGGTGCCCTGACCTCAGCCAATGGACAGAGGCACCTGGGGGGACGGAGCGCCCTGTCTGGAGCGTCCTTCGCCTCAGCCTGACCAGGATGCCCACTCAGTTCCAGTGCCCTCTGGGTGGGCTGAGGAAGAATAGCGCTATCTTGGGCTTTTAGCTAGTCTTTTATGGGATGTTCATACTTGTGGAGTATGAGGGGCTTAAGACCACCCACAAATAGTGTAAACCCTGGGCCCTGAGTCAGCTAGCTGTCGCATTGGCCCCAGATGGTGAGGATGAGGCTTAACAGGTCAGGCTCAAGCAGCCATTTGCAGGCCATGGCCAATTAAAATACTGAAGAAGGTGAAGGTCAATGTCTTAGAGCCTCAGCAGCAGAGGAGGCAGCACTGAGCTGATGCTTCAGGACCACAGTTCAAGGCCTGGCTCTGCTGCTTACCACTTGGGTTCCTGAGCTGGGCCATCCTGCCCAGTTCCAAGGGGGCACCACTCACTGTATCTTTATTTATTTTTTTTTTTGAGACAGGGTCTTGCTGTATTGCCCAGGCTGGAGTGCACAGGCGTGATCATGGTTCATTGCAGCCTTGACCTCCTGGGCGCAAATGATCCTTCCGTCTCAGCGCCCACGTAGCTGGGACTACAGGTGCTCATCACCATGCCCAGCTAATTAAAAACAATTTCTTTTTAAGAGATGGGGTCTCACCACATTGCCCAAGCTGGTCTCAAACTCCTGGACTCAAGAGATTCTCCAGCCTTGGCCTCCCAAAGTGCTGGGGTTACAGGTATGAGTCACTGTGCCTGGCACCACTCATATTAAAGGGCACCCCCAGAGCACAACTGCAGAAAGGAAGACCCCCTGTTTCCCCGTCTATAACATGGGGCCAACTTCTACTTGCTAGGACTGTTGTACAGATTCTGTATAGATGCCATGAGTTAAGTACCCACACCACTCCCTGCTGCCAGACCCATACAGTGTTCAAGGCAACACCACCAAATGTGGAAAACACCGTGGGGAGAGGGCTGCCTGGCCCAGTGAACACAGCCAGAGAAGTTTGCTTATTCTTTCTCCATGGCAGCCTTGACATCCACATCTTCCTCCTCCATATGGAGGCAGGCCTCAAGGAGTAGCCAGGAAGGGTTACCTTTCCACCTAGAGAACTGGCCATTCTGGAGGTAGTTGGTGTGCAGCTGCAGCCCGGACAGGAAGTTGTGAAACTCAGACACGAAGGACCGATGGGTAAGGATTTCTCGGAAAGAATTGGACAGCCATGACCCTGGGATCACTACCGTGGTCTCCAGGATGTTAGCGTCACATTTGGGGATTTCGGGCAGGATCGGCTCGTCTTCTGCAGGGGAGGGAGGGATGAAGGGCAGGTCATGAGAGGTGGGGTCCCCAGTTTGCCCACATGAAGCCCCCACATGGTTGCCTGGCACCCAGGGGTGAGCACTGTAAAAGCAGCTCATACCTTCCTTGCTGGGCTCTCAAGGCCCTGGCACTGGGGTTAGGAGGACCCAGGTGAGAGACAATGGAGAAAGCGGGGAGGCAGTAGAGAGGGAGAGGGAGCGAGACAGGTAAGAAGGGTCCTGGAGAGGACAGGGAGTTTCAAAGAGCGACCTGTGACTGCCATAAATCCTACTCTCTTCACTTCTCCTGGGTGCTGGGAGCCTTGCCTCCAGGCCTTGGCACAGGCATCACTCACCTACAGTCACCCTCCCCTCCAGGCAGGGAAGACACTGTAGCCCCAGCTGTCTTCCTGTGTCTTAGGCCATAGGGGACGATGCGGAAGCATGTGGCAGGGGACCTCGTCCTCGGTTCATGATCCACACCCCGCTACCCATCACCCAGCCATGAGGGAAAGCCGGGGGCCCCCCATCACCCAGCCATGAGGGAAAGCCAAGGGACCCCCATCACCCAGCCATGAGGGAAAGCCGGGGGCCACCCACCGATGTCCTGCACTTTCTCCCTTGTCCACCTGTGGAAAAATTCTTCTGAGGTGTGTGACAGGTTCCAGGCATCCAGCAGGTTCAGGGAGAAGATGCTGCTCCACAGGCCTGGGAGCCAGGGCTAGCATGAGCAGCTCCACCCTGCAGCCCCAGACCCCACAGACACTGATACTTGATTCCCCCACTGCCCGCCAGCCCCCCACAAGCCTGGCTGCTCCGCAGGTGGGACAGACTTCCCCGTCCCTCTCCCCTTCCCCGTGCAGCTCAACACAGTGACTGAGAGTCTCAGCCTTCAGCTCTTCCCTTCCCTCCCCTCACTGCCCCAGCAGGGATTTAATGCTGGCAAGTGAGTGAGAAGCCAGAGTTCAGAGTTCAAGCCCAAGTGTTTTGACTACAGTTTTCTAAACCACATGCTCAACGGCATAGGTGTTCAGGGGAAGGAGAGGCCACCGTGGGCTGGGGGCTTCTGGGGGAAAAAGTGATGGGACTGAAGTGGATCTTCCAGGATGGGTTGCTTTGGGATAGACAGAAGGGGAGGGCACAGACAACTAATTTAAATAAGGGCATGTTCAGGCTGTGAATGTGGGTCTGTTTCTGAAGAAGCCCTTTGACGGGCACAGCTAAGACTCTGAAGGGAAGAACTTGAGTGGGTCCTGCATTAGGTGGGCCCGGCTCCTGAAGGACCGAGGCTCTTAGGGTGGGAGGCTGGGCCAGGCTTCCCTGGTGACCCTGCCCCTTACCCTGTGGTCTCCCTGGACCCTCGGGTCCCAGGTCTGGGTTGGCCCCTGGAAGTAGGCACGCTGCTGCCTGAAGCCAGATGGGGAGTGGATGGGAGTTACAGAAGCTTCCGTCTGAGTCTGCTATTCCCAGTGTGGTGCTGAGCAGACAGCAGGGAGACTGCTGGAGACCAGGAAATTGGGAGAGGTCCCCGACCAACTCTGGTTCCCAGTGACCTGGGACCTCTCCTAGGATGAGGCAATGCTGGCAAGTGTGCCGAGTGTCACATAATCAGGGGCCAACCCAGGGCGGCCCAGCGCTGAGGCAGCAGCCCCCTGTCATTCCGCCAATTCTAAGGCAGTCACCTAGCATGTAGCAGATTCGAGACTCTGGGATCCTCTTCACCAGCCGCCCCATGAAGAACTCGGAGCCGAAGAGCTCAGAGGGGATGAAGGCCCCATACTTCTGCAGACCCACCTCGTAGGGGGAGAACTCGAACCACTCTGCACATGAAGCAGCAGGACAGGGGGTCAGTCTCAGGCCAGGGAGCTGTCCACACAGCCAGGCCCCCCTCCTGCCTGCAGGCACTGGCTGCGGCCTTGGGAAGCCTCAGACAGGGAGACCGCAGTTCCCCCAAAGGACACATGGGGGCACCCTTGGCTGGCTTCTGCTGGCATGGCAAGGCTCAGCTTGGCAAGGGGGATGGCTCATTTGCACCTCAGAGCCTGTTGAATGGGACAAAAACTGACCCTGAAGCAGGGCAGGTCTCTCGAGTCTCTCCCTCTGGGCAGCTTAGAAATATCTTCCTTTCACAACCTTTGTCTTCCCCAGTCCCATCAAACACATGCCTAGGGAAGCTGCAGACGGTGCCTGTCGGCCTCACCCTTGCAGCAGGGCAGATTGGGATGGCAAAGGTGATTTCTCCAGCTGTGTGCACAGTCTGGATGTAAGGGTTGACAAAGATGGATGGGATTGAGGGACCTGGAGGTGATGGGTGCTTTTGCCCACCAAGAAGGGACCCCCCCGACACTTGTAAATCACCAGCCACTGGTGTTACCTCTGAAGTCCTGGTTGCTTACATCATCCTTGACATTGATGGTGAGGTAGATGGGCAGGGGGTTCTGGCCACAGCTCAAAGCAGCACGCTGATCTGACAGTTTGCATTCATTTCTCTGTGAGGAAACAAAATGGTTAAAGAGAAGCAGCAGCCCAGGGTGTGGGGGAGGCAGTGCAGAATGAGAGGACAACCTGGACCCCTGCAGCCACTTCCTAGCTCCTGAGCTCACCAGGACGCTGTACCGGCCCCAGCTGACACCAGCCAAATCACTCTGAAAAGGCACCCATGGCATAGGAACCACCTTCTTGGGCTGCCCACCACTAGACAGGGGCCGGGACTGGATCCGCAGTTTAGGACAGTCCCTCAGAGTCCCAGGGTCTTGGTCTCCGGGGTGAGCAGATAAAGAGGAAGGGGTGGGAGAGGCTAGCACTGCCCATCTTCTGCTCCATCATCTTCCCTCTGCTAGAACTGGAGCAGCTCCATTTTTAGCAGCTCCATTTTCTTTTTCAACCAGCTTGGCATGTTGAGCTCCCTCAATTGAGGGGTAAAAACTTGGGTGAAAAAGAAGTTTCCCTTCCTCCGCTCCCCTCCCCTCCCTTTCTTTTCTTTTCTTTTCTTTTTTTTTTTTTTAACAAAAGACTTAGGACTTGAGCACTAGACTTAGGACTAGTCTAATGCTAGACTTAGGACTAGCATTAGAGTGGCTGAGGTCCCTCTAATCCCCAGAGTGGGAAGCCTTGCTGATCAGCCTGGGCCACAGGCCGCCTCCCAAAGTGAGTCAGCCACTGCAGACGAGGCGGAATCCAGGTCTTAGAGGCCCAGGCTCTGACCCCAGGCCAAGCAGCTGACTTCTGGGTGACCAATCCCGGTCACCCAAGTGTGTGAAGGCTACAGAACCCGTATGGAATGGCAAACACATGCATATGCCCAATGACATGTGGGTCTCCTTTGAAAGCAAACAGGGTCATCACTGGGCCCAGAGATCTGGGCATCACAGAGCTGACTGTCCTGGAAGTAAAGCTGCAGGCTCAGGGAAGAGCCGGTCCACATTCTTTGTCAAGGGGGCCCACGGGAAAGGGGCTCCTGTCCTGGCCAGAATGCTGAGACTCCTGATGTCGGAAGACTGGGTGCTTCCTCCTCATCATATGCGGCACTCACGATTGTTACAATATTGTTGAAAATGTTAACTAGCACTTACTAATGTAATTCCCACTTAAGGAATAGTAGAGAGCAGGGCCTGAATTTCAACCCCATCCTGCCTGAATCCCAAAGCCGACGCCCTTGGCCTCTGCCTGCTCTGCTTTATAGGGAGGACAGGTTAGGTGGTGGGTTGTAACAGGGGCAGGGTGGGTGGGATCCATCAGAAGTGGCGGGCACCTCAGCTTGGAAGCCATGTCCAATTCCTTTCTGGATCCCCATTTGCCAGCACAGTTCCTGGCATGCAGGAGGTACTCAAGTAATTTAATTGAAGGAATGAGGGAAGATTGAAGATGAGGGTCCAGTCATTCTCAGTTGCTCAAACTGTCTGGCTTTCTGGAAGATGAGACCTACTATTATAAAAAATAATTGCTGCAATAATTTTCTAGCAAGTTCTCATTTGAATTCAGAACTCTGCAGACACCTTTGGAGTGGAGCAGAGAAACATGGGCCTGGATAGAGGTTAGGTGGGAAGCTCTGCTTTGGGGCCAAGCAACAGCGAAAGTTGGTTCATCTCGGCTTGTGCAGCCTAAAGGGCACAGGTGTCAGCTGAGCCTACCCTGATGTCCAGGATCACAACACCCCTTGGGGATCCCTCTGCTCTGCCAATTGTCCAGGAAAAGGACCAGCCTGGTTGGGTCACAGTTCTCACAGCAGCAGTCACCCAACACAGGCTGGTCCTCTACTTGGGCACATATTAGTCAGATCATTGGATCTCAGAATAGGAAGGAACCTCATTGGGCCCATTGGTGGCTGCGAGAATGAGCCCCGCAGACCTCTAACTGCAGAGAGTGTTATTGACTAAGGACCCCAGCTGCTGTGCTCTGAAATCCACAGCGGAGTCTGTGCTGAGGCTGCACTTCCTGTGACTGAGTGGCTGCAGGGATACTGAGGCTGGCCCGTTCTGGGAGACGCGGGACTCCTGTGACAGCCAGCTTTGGCTGGAGGACCCTCCAAGGGCCTTGCAGACCCCGCCGTGGTCTGGGATGCTGCCACCTGACCTTTCTTCCTCTCCCCACCCCTAGGGTAAGAGTCGCTTCACGGCGTCACTGCTTTCCAGTCTTCCCCAGCTTCCTCTCCGTTTTTCTCTCTCAGGTGTCTTGGCATGGTTCTCAGAGGACATGATGCCTCCAGGCAGGTTTGCCTCCAACACGAGGGTCTCAGCCGTCCTCTAAAGGGCACACGGGAGACAATCCCACCACCTTCCTCCGGCGTAGATTCCGACACCTTATGGGTCTTCCAGCCCGAGGATACTCCCTCAGGTCTAACCTAACTCCCTGTGCGCAGTGAAAGTCCTGACTCCCCTGAGGAAGAAAGAGAGCCAGGCATCAGCCAGGGCAGGGTGGGGCCGGGGAGAAGCTGAGTGCCTACCTCGTCCCCCAGGCAGGTCTCTATCAGCAGGCCCCAGAAGTCTGTAAAGGTGACCCTGTAGCCTTCCTGGCTGCGCTGCCGGAGTTCCTCCCGGAATTTGAGGAGCTGGTCTGGGAACAGGGAAGGTAGCTTGTCCTTTACCACGTGTCTCCGGGCCTCAAAGATAG
This sequence comes from Chlorocebus sabaeus, assembly GCF_047675955.1. Classification (NCBI taxonomy): domain Eukaryota; kingdom Metazoa; phylum Chordata; class Mammalia; order Primates; family Cercopithecidae; genus Chlorocebus; species Chlorocebus sabaeus. Next base: position 17,844,733 of record NC_132929.1, read on the forward strand.
CAGGCTCCAGGTTTTTGGAGGACCAGTCAGGGTCCTGGTACAAGGTAGCCATGGTCCTGGAGAGAGACAGGCACAGCTGACAGGGCTGCCCTGGCCCTTGTCTGATCAGTCCTGGACCCGGGCAGGAGGGAAGGTAGGCAGGCCACTGGGAACCCTAACCTGCCAGGAGGGGAACCTGGAGAGCAGGGGTGAGGCAGAGGCCTGGCAGGCAGCGAGGAGCAGGGGAAGGTGAACATTATTACTCATAATCACAAGTGCTACCAGCTCTCGAATGCCCACTGTGTACCAGGCATAACAGTGGTTAAGATGAAGATTCTGGATCCAGATCTTTCTGATCAAGCCAGGCTCTGCCGCTCACTAGCTGTGTGATCTTGGGCAAGCTACTTAATCACCGTTCCCTTCAGTTTTCCTGTCTGTGGAATGGGGAGAATTACAATAATTGTAGCTGCTTCATAGAGTTCTGGTGGACTACATGAGCGAAGGTGATGTGGGGTAGTTAGAACAGTGTGTGGCACAAAATAAATGCTGGAGCCCACATTTAAACTCAGCCTCGGCTGATTTCAGGTCCTGGCTCTTTCTACTCTGCCACGTTAATTCCTGTAATTCTGATGTTGACTGAGGATTTATTTCCCTTTCTCTTCTTAACTTACATGTTGGTTGCAGGGGGAGCAACACAAAGAGGTGATCCCGCTAGCCCTGGGTCTGGCCTCAGTCTGCCTGTCTGTGGCCTGGATCCAGCTTTTCTATGTCAGGACAGGGAAGGGTCCTTTTCATTCTGTGCCCAAGAACGACCTCCCTGGCAGTGGAGCTAGTCTGCGGCTTCACATTTAAGGAAACGGGCCTCTTCCCTCACAGGACTTGTTTTTGAGAAGGTGGGAGGTGGTCAGGAGACTTTTCAACAAAAAGCATCCTGCTCTCCATAAGCTTCACCCATTAATTTTACACTTTAAAAAAGCTTCCAGAAGCCATTGCAAATGAATTTTTAAAAGAATATGACTTGTGTTTTCCCCAGGCCAGGGGGCCCTACCCATTCCACGCTGGCTGGGCCTGAGTTCCTCCCGCTTTCTGTCTATCGCACAATAGTCCAGGAGGACACAGGTGCCCCTCAGCCTGCTGGAAGCAAGTTACCTTCTTAACCTGCTACCTGGGACAGCCATTTAGCATGGAGGTTAAGGATGTGGGCCCATGACTGGGTTCAAATTCCACTCCACTGCTCGTTAACTGAGCGTCCCTAGCAAATTACTTTGTTTCTCCAGCTGAAAAATAACGACAGCGCCTCCCTCATAGTTTTTGTGAGGAAGAGACAAGATGAGCCATAGGAAGCAGTGACTCCAGTGCTTAGCCAGAGGCAAACAGCTCCTTCTGTCCCACCTGGGCTGGCACTTCTGCCCCCTGGGGAAGTGTGTGGCACAGGAGCCCTTGGCTTTCCAAGGCCCATTCATATCCACTTGCTCACATGGGGGCTACCCAGAACTCCTCCAGTATACAAGGCACAGCAAGGGACTTTGGGGCTCACAGGCCCACCAGTCACAGACAGGACACGGTCCTGCTTGATAGGCCACGCTGAACCAGGGCCACAGGAGGATTTTGATGGGCCCCATGAAAAACATTGATTTATTTTTTATTTTATTTTTTATTTTTTTATTTTTTTAGAGACAAGACCTCCCTAGGTGGCCCAGCCTGGTCTTGAACTCCTGGCCTCAGGCAATCCTTCTGCCTCTGCCTCCCAAAGTGCTGGTATTACAGATGTGAGCCACCATACCTGGCCACATAAAAAAATTAAAATTTATATTTGATGACTCTGTGATATAAAGACAAATGTATTCATATTATTTATTAGAACATTTTCTTCAACCTATAAGTTTGTTTAGGAAATGATCCTGATTTTAAAAGAAATTAACCTATTTTTGGGGGCCCCTAAAGGTACAGTGGGCTACAGGCACTGTGCCTTCTGTGGGGCAGCTGACCTGACCCTGGCCTCCCTGTGGGGGAACCCCGTGCTCAGCTCCTGGCCCTGCTCACCAGCAGAGGGTCAGCAAGAGGGAGCTCAGCCCCAGGGCCCTGCCCGTTGCATGTCCCCAGCACTATGGGGTCATGTTCCTGGGTCCATACCACAGCCTCAGGGAAACAGTAACACACGAAAGGCCAGCGCATACAGCGTCTCTGGCATACTTAGTAGCGGGAGAGCCTCTTACACCCCCTGCGTGAGGTTAGAGCTGTTGTCATCCCCACTGTGCAGATACAAGGCCACACACACTGCATGGTCAAGCTGCATGCCCAACGCCACACCGGTGCACCTGGGGCACTTCCCAGGCTTCAGGAGTAACTTTGTCTTTGGGCGGCGGGGAGGAGCTTCACCTGAGACCCCAGGCCAGCCTGTTTGCAGCTTGCTCTGGGCTCCACAGACAGTGGCTCATGTCTCCTTACCAGGTGGCCCCTGACAGGCCAGTGATGTAGCTGGCACAGTCCAGGAGGTTCAACTTCTGTAGCCCCAGCAGGTGGCCATACATGGCGGTCATGGATCTTGTTCCACCCCCAGTGGCCATGATGGCTATCAGCGGCACCTGGGGTGACACAGAGGCAGGTGGTTGGGGAAGGCTCCAGAGGCAAAGCTTGGGAGAAGATGCAGAATGACAGCAGCTTCGAACAATGGAGGAGGCAGAGCTGGCTACAGAGGGCAGGGAGTGCAGCGTTGAGCCACCTGACACCTGCCTTTCCACAGAGCAGTGGGTCTAGAAACAGACCTCAGCTCCACACCCAGTGGTTGGTGTCAGTGAAGGACTCGGAAGCCTAACACAGGCTTGGTAAATCACAGAAAGCTGTGGCTAGCAGAGTTCTTAGCACTGTTAGTCCGGCCCTCAGTTAACAGGTGATAAAACTGGGGTCCAAGGGGAGTGGGCAGCTTGTTCAAGAACTCTACTAATGTGTGATCCCTCAATGGGAGAAACCAACATCTTCTGTAGCTGGATCTGATGTAGGCACCAGGCCTGGCACATGGCGCCTGCTCAGCACGTACTGTATGGCAAGGCCAAGAGTCAATGGACTGGTGATGTGGGAAGGAGCAGGGTTGCCAGCTGTGGGTCGACAGAGGTTTAAGAGACCCCTGGAATGTTTCCCTAAAGATAGGGCCAGGCACAGTAGCTCACACTTGCAATCCTAGCACTTCGGCGGGCTGAGGTGGGCAGATTGCTTAAGCCCAGGAGTTTAAGACCAGCCTGGGCAACATGGGGAAACTCCATCTCTACAAAAATTACAGAAATTAGCCAAGCGTCGTGGCTTGTTCCTGGAGTCCCAGCTACTTGGGAGGCTGAGGTAGGAGGATTGCTTGAGCCTGGGAGGTGGAGGCTGCAGTGAGCTGTGATGGTGCCACTGCATGCCAGCCTGGGTGACAGAGCAAGACTCTATCTCAAGGAGGAGAAAAAAAAAAAAAGGAGGGAGAAAGGTGCTCTTTTTTGAGACTTACTCCATCTGTTTTCATTTGAGTGGGGGCTGTAAGAGCCTTCCATTGGCTAAAGCACTATGTCCTCCTCAGGCACCTGCCAGGTCTCTGTCCTCACCTAGGGTCAGCCTCAGAAGGCAGGCGCTTGGAGGGCTTGCCTGCCGCCCAGGGAGTGTGGGCCTTGGTCCACACAAGGGACGCAACAGAGGGCTGTGACAGAGGCCCAGCGTCTGCCCCCGCGGGAAGAAGGGGCTGACCCTTGGAGTGCAAGTTGTTTGTCTCCAGCTTCCTAGTGCTGTTGTTTCTGGGGGTGTCTACCTGTGCAGGTTTGAGAGGAGAGACAACAGGGGAAAGAAGGACCTAAGGCCTTTGGGGTGGAGGTGTGGGGTGCAGGAGGTGGTACAGCTTAAAATGTTTTCCTGGCTGGGGTGAGGAGGGCATTTTGTCCCTGGGCAAGGCCCCTTTAGCCACCGCGGGGGCTCTTAGTGCTTGGCAGGAGCCGCTGGGGCTCTGTCCTCTCTCTCTCCATTTCACTCTCCCTTTCCCTTGTGAATATAAAACAGAATCACTTCCAGCACAGCTCTCACCAGGGCGCCTGTACCTCAGCAGTAAAAGCATCCACGGAGGTGGTGCCTGGGGCAGGGCAGGGCCTGGGTTGGCTGGCAGGGCGTGGTGCTGGAAGGACCAGCTGGGCGCAGGCTGGCCACACCCCTGATTACCCACCTCATCCTCCTGCAGGTCCGCCTCCAACTGCAGCACCTCCTTCAGGGCCTTGGCCACCACCACCTTCCGCTTCTGCAGAAACTCCAGCTCTGCTGGGCACAGGCTGAAGCCCAGCCGCACGTCCGGCATCTCAGGGCTGGAGGGAGAGAGGACTCTGTAGTGGGCCTGCAGCCTCTACCTCCACTGGAGTAGACACAGCTTTAGGGTCCACTGGACCTAGGCTCAAAGCCTACTTCTGCCAGGGACCACTTCTGCAACCGTGGGTCTCCACTTTCTCATCTGTAAAGTGGGGCGAATTGTGCTGAACTCCCAGCACTGTCTTCAGCACTTAAAGAGATAACAAATGCAAAGCCCCCAAAGCCTTAGCCGGCACCATGCGAGCTGCTACTCAACAAAAGATAACCATTGGCACTGCGTTAGGGACACTTTGAGTCCTCTGTCTCCTCGGCCACATCTGGAAGGTCCAGAAAGTCTTCCCCCAGGAGGCTTCTCTAGCCTAGGACCAGGCATGGGTGACAAGAGGCTCTGAGATCATTTTGCCAAATCCGTCTGAACAAGGCCCCACAGTATGGACTCTTCTGTGCTAGGTAAACAAACTCCCTGTTCCTATGGAGCTCACATTCTTCAATGAGCTCTTCCTGCTCCTAGAACAATTATCCTGTGTGTGTGTGCAACTGACAAAAACTGTCACATCCCTGATCTCACTGTGTCACCTCACAGGTCTGCAGGCAGGTGGGGCACGAGCCTCTGTGACATGCCCAATGCTTGTCCTCTTTTTTTAATCACATCCCTGCCCCAAACAAGTCCAGACTCCTGGCCTGGCATCCAAGACCTTGCCTGACCTTTCCAAGCTCACCTTGAAACTACCCTTGAAGCTTCTGGGTCAGGTCCCAGAGCCCCCAGAAGCAGTCCTGTTTCCGGGCCTTGGCATAGGCGCCCGCCTTCACCAGAAGCATCCTCCCTTTGCCCACCTCCAGTCTGTGCACCCTCTGAGGCCCAGCTCCCCAGTGACTCCAGATGAATGTACCTTGACCATTTCCAACTGAGCCTTGGCTCACTAACAAAGCCACATTTCCTTGAAGGCAGGGCCTGGGAGATTTCCATCATGTTTCCTCTTTGTCTAGCACAGGGCTGCAGACACAGCTGTTAGAAAATAATTCTTTCTTTGGCCTCAACAGGGAATGAATAATAATACAACAACCATAATAACAATAACATTAGTTGACGTTTTCTGAGCATCCCACTTGCCAGATGGATTACTGAGTACTTCGCATGTGCTGTCTAGCTGGATCCTCAGAGCAACCCGGTGATGCACAGGATCCTTGTTATTCTCCCAATGTACAGATGAGGAAAACGGAGACTCAGTAAGGGTAAAGAGCTTTTCCAAGGGCAAATAACTAATCAAACTGTAAATAGAAATCACGGCCACTTGATTTCTCACAGTCAAGATTTCTGAAAACAATGTTGTTTTCAGGAGATAGTGCTGAGACAACTGGATATCCACATGCCAAAGAACGAGGTTGAGCCCCTCTTTTACACTGTATAGATTAATTACCTAAAAATTGATCATAGACCTAAATATGAAAGCTAAAACTAAACAAGTCTTAGAAAAAAAACATGGGAATACATTTTCAGGACCTTGGTCGGGCGCGATGGTGCACACTTGTAATCCCAGCATTTTGGGAAGCCGAGGAGGGTGGATCACTTGAGGTCAGGAGTACAAGACCAGCCTGGCCAATACGGCGAAACCTCATCTCTACTGAAAATACAAAAATTAGCCAAGTGTAGAGGTGCGCACCTGTAATCCCAGCTACTGGGGAGGCTGAGGCAGGAGAATCGCTTAACCCAGGAGGCGGAGGTTGCAGTGAGCCGAGATCGCACCACTGCACTCCAACCTAGGTAACAGTGAGATTCCATCTCAAAATAAAATAAATAAAAATTTCAGGACATTGGATTAGGCAATGATTTCTGGTTTCTTAGATATGACACCAAAAGCACAAGTGACAAGATAAAAAAACAAATTTCATCAAAAGTAAAGTCCTTTGTGCTTCAAAGGACACCACCAAGAATGTGAAAAGATAAGCCATAGAACAAGAGGAAATATTTGCAAATCATATATCTGACAAGGGATTTGTATCTGGCATATGTCAAACACTCTTACAACTTAACAATATAAACACAAATAACCTACATAAAAAGTGGGCAAAAGATCTGAATAGAAATGTCTCCAAAGAAGATATGCCAATCAGCCCATGGAAAGATGTCCAACATCTTCAGCCATAGGGGAGATGCAAATCAAAACACAGTGAGATGCCACTGCACACCCACTAGTATGAATGGGTGAGGGGCACAGACAGAATGTGAGTACTGTACCAGGGTGTAGACTTCATGTGTAATTCATAACTCTCGCCCTGGGGAGGGAAAGATGAAAAGCTTGTCAGAGGTGACAATTCAGAGCCAAGGGACCCCAGATCCATACTGTCCACCCAGACCCCACTCAGCACACACATGCACACACAGGCACCCCATCCCTGCTTCCCTCTTCTGGACACGATCTCCCCACCATCTTCAACTCAGCCTCGATACACTCTTTGGACCACACTGTAGCTCATCAGTCTCCTGCCTCACAAGACTCCTCCATCCTGCCTGAGGGAGACCCTCACAAGCCACCTTCCCTCTTGTGCCCTCCCCAGGCTCTCCCCATCTCCCTGCCACGGGAGCTCCAGGGAAAGTAACTCAAGGGCCCTTTCCAGACCCAGGCACTCACCACAGGCAGGGTCATCACCTGACCATCGGAAAGGCAGTCGAGGGGCTGGCTGACGGGGCCGTTCTTGTGAGAGCCGCAGCAGCAAAGCTGGAGGGATGGGCAGGTTCTGTGAGAGGGGCTGGGGGGGCTCCTCTGGCACCCCCCACTTGCCCCAGTCCCCCACACCTTCCCCAGTGTCGGCCGCCTTGTACCCCACAGCTCCAGTGACTCTTGGGCACTTCCACGTGCACCTGGGACTGGAAGTACTTGGGGTAGTGGAAGCAGGCAGAGGTTTGGAAGCAGGCAGAGGTTGGACAGCAGGGTTCCAAGCAGGGCCGGACACGCTGGGTGTTCTGAAAGGACTCGCTCACCATCACCAGAAGGTCCTTCACTGGGAGAGAGGTCAAGAGGGTGAGACCCCAGGAGCCTCTCACTCCCCACCCGCAACTTGGTCCAGCAAAAAGCCTATCTGGAGGTGTCCAGGAAGAGTTTAGAATCACCTGGGGCACTGGTTCAAATTCCCCAGAGACTGTCAATCTAGAGGGTAGGGCAGGGCCCAGGAACCTGCATTTTAATGAGGTTTATGAGGATGTGGACAAATGTAGTCCCCAGAAAACCCTTTGAGATGCTGAGAAGGTCCTCAGGACCAGTCCTTGGCTCAGCTTTGCCAGAAGATGCCCCAAAGTAACCTGCCCACTGCCGAGGAGGCAGGCCCTCAGCACACTGTCAGTTTTCAGGTAGATGCCTCTTCTGTCCTCCCTCCTTCCCTCATGTCTGGTAGCCTTGCATGGGCAACACGGGGGTGGGGGGTGGGGAGCAGGGTGGGGGTATGGTATTCATGGATCTCTTAGGTCTCTGCCAGCTCTAAAGTGCTAGGACCATTTGTGACCTGTGGTCTGCCTAGAGGAAGGGGCATAGTTAGAGGGGCCCTGGGCATCAGGTGCTGACCACCTCACTGACCCAGGCACTCTGAGGTCCTGACAGGGCACGGCACAGACAAGCATGGACAGAGGGGGCAGCACTGGGACTCCAGACCAGGGACATTCCAAGGTTATGTGGGTGCTTGGGAGAACGTGCCCTTTACAGAGCAGGCTGGGAGGCCAGGGCTCGTGACCCCTGGGGGTGAGATGATTCTGAGGAGTTGCGGCCAAGCTTTTGGTCCCCCTGAGCCCAGGAAAGCCCCGGACCAGGCGGAGTCTGACGCTCATGGGCTTTGGATGCAGCTCCCCCTTGTCTCCCAGTAGGCAGAAAAGGCAACGCAGCTCACTTTTCTCCCTCTTCCTCCGCCTCCTGGATTGTGCATGAACCTCCAGGCAGGAGACTTGTCGAGACTGTAAAACACAAGGGAGGGTCGCTGAGTGTCTGAGCACCAGCCACCTCCTTGCTCTTCCAGGCTGAAGGGAGAGGAAGGACCAGAGGATAAATTCAGCATTGGTCTGGCTGGGCTGATGCTGGAGAATGCAGAGTGTGTTGACCACGTTTTCTGAACCCAGTCAAGGCATGCCATCTCACTCAGAGGTAGGACACTTGACTATGAAGCTGTCCTAGGACGTCTAGGACCCACGGTCACAGTTTACTAGGGGTCAGGTCCTCAGCTGCAGGTCAGGGATCTGACCTGAGGGAATGTGCAACTCTGGGCTTTCAAAGTGAGAGCTTCCAACGAAACAGCCTTGTCAAGGTGCCGAGGCAGACCATACTCCTTTGCCACACATTCCCAAAGACTCTTCTTTTTGTGGAAGAGGTCTCCTTGAACCCTGAGGCACTGGATGCATTTAATTAAAATGCTGTACCAACAGCTAAAATATGAATTTTTGTTTTTGACACAGGGTCTCACTCTGTCACCCAGGCTGGAGTGCAGTGGCATAATCACAGCTCACTGCAGCCTCGACCTCCTGGGCTAAAGCAATCCTCCCACCTCAGCCTCCTGAGTAGCTGGGACTACAGACACATGTTACCATGCCTGGCTAATTTTTGTATTTTTTTATAGGGATGGAGTCTCACTATGTTACCCAGACTTGTTCTGAACTCCTGGGCTCAAGTGATCCCCCCACCTCGGCCTCTCGAAGTACTGGGATTATAGGCATAAGCTACCGTGACTGGCTATGAAACAATTTTTAATACAGAAATTGTGCATGTAGGCCAGGCATGGTGGCTCACACCTGTAATCCCAGCACTTTGGGAGGCTGAGGTGGGCAGATCGCTTGAGCTCAGGAGTTTGAAACCAGCTTGGGCAACATGTCAAAACTCCATCTCTACAAAATAAAAATACAAAATGCAAAATACAAAATAATAGCTGGGCATGGCAGTGTGCTTGAGCCCAGGAGGCAGAGGTTGAGGTGATCTGAGTTCGCAGCCCTGCATTTCAGCCCTGGGTGACAGAGTGAGACCTTGTCTCAAAAAAAAAAGGTAAATTGTGCTTGTAGAATGACTGGGGTCATGGGGTACAGGACCAAGACTGAGTCTGAGAGGAGGCTGCACTTAGTGGGTTCTTTTATTGGGGAGGTTCTTAAGGGGAAGGGTCACTTTTGGGATATGGAGTGCCAGGCCAGCGTGATGTCCCAGCTACCTCTTCCCTCTGTACAGAAGCCCCAGCTCATGCCCCATTTGGCTGTCTGTGCCCCATTTGGCTGGCCTCGATTAGTCTAACTCCTGCAGAGGTCAGGATAGGACAGAGACCAAGCTGGTCCCAGTGTTTTCTCCCCTGGTCCTGTTCCCCTGAGAGCAGCAGCCAGCTGTGGCCTCTGGAGCGACAGGAACCCAGGAAGACAATTACCACCAGCACGCCATTGGTGACGAGGGTCTCAGGTGGAGAGGGACTGAAAAACAAAAGGAGAACTCCTGGTCAATTCTAGCATTCTTGACTGGTTTCTTCTAACGGTGACAAAGGGAATGAATAGGGTCAATAACAGAATATCAGAGCCTTCTTTGTTCTCATAAAAAATGTTAGCTTCAGAAACCTTAGCCTTACAGGTTGTCAGGGAGGAAACTGGCACACATTTGAAACAGAATGTCCAGAAAAAAAATAGATTTATAGGTTAGAAGAGTAGGAGAGTTCAATTTTTGTTTTTAAGGATAACTGTTTTTTATGTCCAACCAGATGCAAATGCATGGGGTTAGAAGAATAAATAGGTTGCAAGAAATGGCTGCAACCTGCCAGCTACAGCAGACATAACAGTTTTGGTAGCAAAAATGATCCATTCTCCATTCTGTGCTTTATTGAACTTATGCATTTAACAGTCTGACCCAGCCGAGAGGGTGAATGTTAATTGCCCTTGTGTTATAAAGTTGAGAACATAAGCCTCCAAGACTTCAATTAGCCTGGCAGGGTCCACAGCATCCCTTGTCAAAATTAAGCCCAAGGTGACTGTGTCTCCAGATCAACTTTTTTGTTGTTGTTGAGAAGGAGTCTCACTCTGTTGCCCAGGCTGGAGTGCAATGGCGCGGTCTGGGCTCACTGCAACCTCTACCTCCTGGGTTCAAGCAATTCTCCTGCCTTAGCCTCCTGAGTAGCTGGGATTACAGGTGCGTGTCACCATGCCCAGCTAGTGTTTTGTATTTTAGTAGAGACAGGGTTTCACCAGATCAACTCTTATTACCAAGTGTGCCACGTTTCATTTTGGAAGCCACTTTCTAATTCAACCCAGGAGTTTTCTCCGCCCTCTAAAAATCCTGTCAAATCAAGAATTGGAGGGGAGAGCTTCGATTTTCTTCAGTGTGAAATACATAAAGTTGATCTTAATTTGCCAATCAGTTGTTGATGGGAAGTAAGTTCCCTCACATAGTTTGAAGATCCTCTAGGCAGAGGATTCTCTGAGTGGCAGCTGATGAACCCTGTTGTCCTGTCTCCCACCTGTCATCCTCCTTCTGTGCCTGGACTCATCACAAGTATGGGGGGCCCAGCCCTGCCAGGTGAAGAAGAAGGAAGAGTGCCCAGTTACAGGGCACTCTGCCCGGCCTGAGGCGGGATTTCTCCCTCCCTCCCTCCCTCCCTCCCTTCCTTCCTTCCTTCCTTCCTTCCTTCCTTCCTTCCTTCCTTCCTTCCTTCCTCCCTCCCTCCCTTCCTTCCCTCCCTCCCTCTTTGTTCTCTCCTTCCAGACCTCCAGTTCTCTGAGTCCTCAGCACAGTCATATCTCCAGGATCCTGGGTCATTTTCCTAATTGAAAATGATTGGGGCTGGGCACAGTGGCTCACGCCTGTAATCCCAGCACTTTGGGAGGCCAAGGTGGTCAGGAGTTCAAGACCAACATAGTGAAACCCCATCTCTACTAAAAATACAAAAATCAGCGTGGCATGGTGGTGCATGCCTGTAATTACAGCTGCTTGGGAGGTTGAGGGAGGAGAATCACTTGAATCTAGGAGGTGGAAGTTGCAGTAAGCTGAGATTGTGCCACTGTACTCCAGCCTGGATGACAGAGTGAAAAGAAAGAAAGAAAGAGAGAAAGAGAGAAAGAGAAAGAGAGAAAGAGAGAAAGAGAGAGAGAGAAAGAAAGAAAGAAAAAGAAAGAAAGAAAGAAAGAAAGAAAGAAAGAAAGAAAGAAAGAAAGAAAGAAAGAGAAAGAAAGAAAGAAAAAAAGAAACGGGGAGGGAAGGAGGGAGACAGGAAGGGGGAAAGGGAGGGAGGGACGGAGGAAGGAAGGCAAGCAGGCAAGAAAGAAGATTGGAAAGAACCCTGCAAGATGGGCCTGAGCCTCCCACTGATGTGGTTCCAGAGTTGGCTGCAGAGGGGGTGGCCTCTGCTTGTGGCCAGGGTTTGGGGTGTTTGTTCTAACAGTTCTGGTCAAGGAGGAGACCCCTGGGCTCTGACCTCTTTCTCAGCTGGGCCTCAACAAGGCCCCCATCGCCATGGTGGCAGGAAATCTTCCCAGAAGCCACCCTTGGGAATGCAGGGGGCCTGAGGCAGGCTATCTGGCCAGAGTACTAGATCCTTAAAGCAATGCTGAGGCCAGGAGAACTGGGTAAGTGCGGTGAGGCCCAGGCTCCTACACTATGGAGAAGCTCACAGGTGATTCTGATGCACTGTGAAGAGTCAGGGTTAGTGCCAGGAGTGAGACTGGAAGAGGGTGGGGCAGCATAAAGGCTGACCTGACTCTGAAATGCTAATTCCCAGAAGCCACTTGATGGCCAGGACCTTGGTGGACCCCAGGGCCCGGGCCTACTCACCTCTCCTCCAGCAGGAACTCCACCTCCAGCTCTTCCATGCCCTGGTAGGGAAGGGAGAGAAGGCGGCTGTGAGTGGTGTCTGCACATCTCTGCTGACCAGAACCCTTTGCCTCCCGGAGAGCCCCTGTGGACCTGCCTCTGTCCTTCCCCCACGGCTGCCTGCTGCCATGGAGTGCACTTGTGGTCTCCTCGGCCAATCTCTGTCCCCAAGTCTTTGACATCAGGAGCATCACTGACAGCCCAGGGGAGGTCGAGGTATGGAGCTGACCCCCAGCCCCAGCATGTGCGTTCCTCTGCCCCAGAACATCTCCTTTTTGTCACTTCCCTGGCTTCCCACTGCTCTTCTGCCTTCCCAAGGGGCTCAGTGCCTGTGGCAAGGGAGCGCTGAGATACGCCTTCAGAAAGCCCATTCCTTCCTTCACTGAGTCCCTCACACCTCTTGCTGTGTAACTGGAGGCAAGCCAGGGCCTCACTGGGCCTTCCTCTCCCCACCGAAATGTAAGCTAGGTGAGGGCAGGAATGCTAGTTCCCAAGGGGACGCAGTGCCTGGAACAGTGCCGGCCCCTCGAAGGCACTCAAGTGCTGGTTGAATGATTGAATGGACAGCATCCTGGGGGCTCCAGCTCCGGCTGTCTCTGATCTGCAGATTCGCCCGCCTTTACCCTCATCTGTCCTCTGTTCCTGGGGCCATCCCAGCAACGGGACTCTGAGGGAAGAAAAGGAGGGAAGGGAACCAAGGCTTACTGCATCTGCACTGTGTTCTGTGAACACTGCTAGTTGCCTGAATTATGGTTTCTTATTTAAGTCCCACAGCAACCTTCTGTGGTAGGTATTAGGATCACCCTTTTGTAGATGAGGAAACAGAAACTTAGGAAGTTATTTTTACAGCATCACATAGTGAGTGACAGTGCTGGGATTTAAACCAGCAGCACCATCTTTTCTCAACTTGACTGTGTACAGAGAGAAGACCCTGGGGAATGGCTTTGTGGGAATCAGCACCAGCTCTGGGGTTTTTATGAGGCTGGAGTCTGAGGGCCCAGACCCCTGCACCCACCTGCGGGTTGAGTGGAAACTTCACGTGGGTTTTCTTTCGGAAGCAGAGCTTGGTGAGGTCATAGAGAACTGTCAGGAGATGGTCATCTGGTGTCACTGTGTCTTCATCACAGACACTCAACTCTAGCACGTTCTAGGGGAGAAGGAAGGATGCCAGTCTGGTTACCATGGTTGCATTGACCCCTTCCCAGAACAAGGGGCCTGACCTCTGTCCTAGCAAGGAGGTAGGTCTGGGGGATGGGAGACAGCCCAGAAGTCCCTGCTCAGACGTGAGAGACATTTGTAGGGAAATGAATTAAGGAAGTAAAGTGTCTATTCCCTCTTTTCCAACTCCCTAAAGCCTTCTTGGTCTTCTGCTCTCTCTCTCCTAGTAGAGAATTTTGCCTCTTTTACAAGCTTGGCAAAGACCCGTGAAGTATGGAAGGATTTCGTTTCACCTGAGGGGAAGGATGGATGGGAAAGAGCAAGCAAGACCCCTGCCAAGATATAGAATGTGGCCAGCACTGGGCCCCTGGGCGCTGAAGACAGCCCCTTTGTGCTAGAAAATCCAGATCGGGGAAGCTAACATCTAACACTCCAGGGAGTGATGTGGCAAAGCTTGCAGGGATTCTGATAATTGGTGGGGTTGGGGTGAGGTGTGTGAACTCTATCCTTTGACTCATCAGCCCCTAGTAAGGTCTCATGGATGGTCCCAAAGCAGCTACCCTGTCATCTGGCTGAACTCTGAGGTCAATGTTCTCAGGTGACGTGGACTAATCTCCGAGGCCTCTTCATCCAAGGATCCTGGGAGAGGTGGGTTGAGGCTGCCTCTTAAATACATCTAGTGGACATAAGGTGGTTCTGGAGGTTCCCAGCTGGATGTGATTGTTGATCTTGTAATTACTAGAGACCCAAATATGTCCCAGAACCAACCCAGCAGCTCCACAATCCAAAGGAAGCTCAAATTTTGATTTCAAGATGGCAGACTGAACCCACATCCAAATCCTCCTCCCTTACCAAACTCACATGTATGATTGAAAAGGTATTTACGAAATAATAAGTATAAAGTCATTCTTAAAAACAAAAAGGATACATCATGTAACAAAAATAAAGAAGTATCCCTAAAACGTGGAGGCAGTAAGGTGGAGTTGTCAAGCCTCAAGCACCTCCAGACTGGGGCTGATGCCACTATGATGAGGCCAAATTTGTCTTAAGGGATCTCTTCTGAGGCTGTCACAACTCAGGATGCTTAAAGGATAATTATCCCATGGGAGATGTGAACTCAACTTAGAGTCATCATATATCTGAAGACCAATCCTATGAAACAACTCAACAAATAAAAGAATACATACCTAAAGAAATGGAAATAATAAAGCAATATGAAAAGAATTTAAGAGGCAGAGAACCCTCTGGCTGGAATTAGACTGGCCTCAGACCTAGTGAATAGAATGGTTCTTCCACTCTGTGTTTTCCCCTGCTTGGAGAAGACTCTGGAAACACAATGTTTTGGATTAAGAGACACCTAGTTTCAGCAACAATTAGGACAAGAGAGACCAGGATAAAAAGCTAGAAAGATAAATAGACTCAGAGAGGGGCAAACATGAGACAAGCAGAAGGAAGTGGTAGGTAAGTGGGAAGACAGGTTTGTAGGACAAGAAGTGGCAGAAAGAGAAACAAAGAGGCATGACACAGAGGCAAAGAGAAGGACAAGTGGGTGAGAGGGGAGTAGAAATGCAGACAGGGCAGACAGGTGCAGTCCTCCATGTCTCACCTTCACTTGGCTCTGGATCTGGAAGTTGAAGCTTTCATTCCACTCTGGGTTTGGGCAGTTGGAGATCGTCCTTGTCCTCAGCTTCTTCTGAGAGGCGGTGGGCAGCCAGAGGCTCACAAAACAGTCTGTCTGGCTCACTGTCCGAGAAAGATAAATGGAACCAATCCAGGTTCAGAGAGAACATGTGGAGTCAAAAGGGAGCTTCAGGCAAGCCTCTTCCAGAGCCAGGCCCCATCTCAGCTCCAGTTCCTCTCCTCACTCATGGGTCTAACTTTCCAGAGACCCAGATCCCCAAGAAGTCACAGACTGCAGGCTATGGATCTCACAGAGAGCGACCCAGTCCCACTGGCCATTCTCATAGACACAGATGGCCTCCGGCTCTTATTAGAAGCACCCTTGTCTCTGAGCAAACACCTGCTGGTTTGGGACAAGGTATAGTCACACAGTTTTCCCTCTGCCAAGGTAAGATCTGGAAGACCAGCCCCCAGGGGTCTGGATTACTTCTTGTCTTAGCCCAGGGACCAGGAAAACCAAAGTAGGGCCAAGCGCTCCCTCTGGGCTGCGGAGAAGTGAGGTTGAGAAGGAACAGTCTTTTGTGAGTCGGTCAAGAAGAAGGGCCCCAGTGGGCAAGGGCTTGAGTGAAACTAGCTCTTCAGCAAGATCGAGGAGCAGGAACCCCCATCTCCATATGGCTTAATGCCTCCACTGCATCCAGCCAGGCTCTTCATACCTACCCTGATTTACAGCGTGAGGTTATGGCCCAAGAAACCCTCCCCTCTGTGGCCATGTACTTCTTTTTCATCCTAAATGAACAACCCAAGGGTGATGTTGCTGGATATGCTCTGGAGAAGGAACAGAGACTTTGACTCCAACAAGCCCTCCCGAAATGACAGAAGGTCTCCTAAGTCTTCCACCTGGAGCAGCAGAAGGGATAGGGTGAAAATAGCAGTCCAGGCTGGCTCCCTGCTCTATTCTACCTGGGAGGAGGGAGGCGGAGGGGCCATGACTGCCCTTGTCACTCTCCTGGCAGTCAGTGAGGGTGAGTCCCAGGGTACACACCAGATACATAGGAAATGGTGAAAGCCAACACAGTTTCCAGTGTCAGAGAATCCTCTCGACAGTAAAGCTGGTGGGAGGATGGGAGTTCTACACTGGTAGGACTGATTCAAATTAGTTTTTAATTATTAATAGTCACTGATGAGAGTGGAGCCAGGGCTTTCTTCGCCCTACGTCGTCACCACACTGAAAGGTTTATCAGAATCAAGAGCCCTGATCTAAATCACAGGCGTTCCTAGCTTCTGATTTAATCCCTGAAGTCTGGTTGATCTTTGAGGCCTCATCATTTGGTGAATTGGAATTCACAGCCCTCCTCCTATTGAAGAAAGATGAGATAACACTACCCTTTAGATGTCATGATAATCACTTAATCCAAACAAAAAGAATGACTGAAACCCAACAGAATCAAAAGAAAATGATGACCTCATCACCCTCCTCTTCCCCTCTATGCTCTACCTGCTCTTCCTTACCATCACTCACGTGTCCAGGCCAGAAACCAGTGTCATCCTTGACTCTCACATTCAGTTGATTTAACCCTTTGTCTCTCTCGGGCCACCCAGCTTCTCATCTGTCCTGCCACTGCCCTGGTGTAGACCACCATAATCTCTGGGGCCACTTCCCAAATGGGCTTCCCATCTCCTGTCTTGCCCTACTCTAATATTTTCTCCACAGAGAAGCCACAGGGAGTTTTTTAGATATGACCGTGCCACTCCCCAACTTAAGATCCTCCAGGGGCTCCCTTCTGCCCTCAGGAAGGAGTCCCAGCCACTCAAAGCAGCTGTGCTGCTCACTTCCCCAACCTCAGCCTCATCTCTCCACCCTCCCTATACCACACCCCTGCCCTCTGTGTGTGAGCATGTGTACGTGTGCACACACGTATTCACACACATTTACACAGGTACGCATGCACTCAAACTTACACACACGCACTCACACTTCAGACTCCAGCCAAACACAGTCACTTGTATTCAAAAGTGCCTTTGCACATGTAGCTCCCTCTGCCCAGAACACTCTTCCACTTTCACCCACCCTTCTCCTGGCTAGCCCCTTGGGGCTTCAGAAGGAACCTCCTCTGGAAGCTTTCCCTGAGCACCCAAGTCTGGGCCAGGTACCCCTGAGCCCAGGGTCCTCTGTTGTTCCCCTGGGGAGCACCCCTATGCTGCACTGCAACAACAGGTAGACTCATCTGTCTCCATACACTGTGGCCACAGGATACAGGTACAGATACGTCACGGCAGATACAGGTAAGAGGTCAGCACGTCTCATTGCTCTGCTGGTAGGGAGACTCACCGGGGACCTGCTCAGCCCTCTTGAACCCCTCCCTTAGCTTTTCCAGAACACGGGCCCCTCCTCCTGGGCCTGGACCACACCCCTCAGGTCTGTCTCCTGTATGCTGGGAGCCTGCAGGCAGGGACCGGCCAGCTCTACACCTGCTGGCTCTGTAACGCGCTTCGCACGCACGATTTAATGGACCCTGTAAGAGTCCCTTCCCTCTAAAATTGTTTTCCTATCATCAGTCCATGCCTAAAATTCTCCCATGAAGCCCATTAAATAAAAACTCAGTAATTTTGGCCTAAGGCTTAAATGTCTAGTTAAGATAAAGAAATATTCCTGGCAGAGACAAGATTGATCAGACACCCACATTCCAAGCACTACTTTTTCAGTTCTTTTGCAGAGAGTTGCTTCCCCTGCCCACGCCCAGCAATGAATGGTTAGGCAACTGTGACCTGGTTCGGAGAATTTCATGGACGATGGGGATTTCCTAGGCACAGATAGGTTCTAATCCTTGTTCCTAGTGGAGTGACAGAGGCTTGGTCATCTGAATGACATGTCTCCTTTCCTGGAATGTGGGTGGCAGAGATGACGCAATCACCTCTATAGATGTTCAGAACTTTGTCTCTCTAATACCTCTGGAGACACCTGTCTGATATCCCTTGGGGTGCTGGTTTGGGTTTTAATTTGTTTTCCCAAGAGAAACAAAAACTCCTGGCCAGTGGGAGGTTTCCAGGCCTGATTGTCCCTCCGTCCTGGCCCAGGGCTTTTTTGGTTATCGAGAAGGAGTCAGCCCTGAATCTGAGTATTCACTGCCATTCGGCCTCTTCGAAATTTTAGGAAACTCAGGCACAAGTTACAAGACTAAATGGAAGTGCTGTTTATTTTGGATTCAAACTAGAAGGGAAAAATTGGGGACAAGGGTAACCCAGGACCTAAAAGACTTTGGGATAGTCTTAATCTAACCCAGGCAAGGTAGCAACACAGCCCAGCCTGCAGCAACTGTGGAATCCAGACTGGACATGACCGGGGCTGGCACCCCGAGATGCCACATGTGCCTTCTGCCTTGTTCCTCAGGGGAAATGCGGAAAACGTAAGCAACAAGGGGGTTTCCAAAGAGGACCAGGTATCGCCCAAAGGCAGCCTGCCTGCCTGAGGAGCATGTAGGGAAGGGAGGAGGAGGCTTGTAGAGCCAGACCACAGCCTGTTTCTCTAGCTGCCTGCCCTTCCTCACACCCCGTCACCTGCTGAGTGGCAGGTGTGGCAGGAAGAAGACAGAAGAAAGGGCCCTGGACAATAGGAGGTCTGGGCATGCAGGTGCAGGCATGCAGATGGGGGCATGAAGCCAGGTGACTGGAGGGGCTGATACAGATACATCTCAAAAGAAGTTGGAGGGCTGGGCGTAGTGGCTGATGCCTGTAATCCCAGCATTTTGGGAGGCTGAGACAGAGGATCACTTGAGCCCAGAAGTTTGAAACCAGCTTGGACAACATGATGAAACCCTGTCTCCACAAATAATTTTTTTTTTTTAAGTCAGCCAGTTGCGGTGGTGCATGCCTGTAGTCCCAGCTACTTGGCAGGCTGAGGTGGGAGGATCACCTGAGCCCAGGAGGTCGAGGCTGCAGTGAGATGAGATTGAGCCACTGCACTCCAGCCTGGGCAACAGAGTGAGACTCTGTCTCAGAATAAAATAAAATAAAATAAAATAAAATAAAATAAAATAAAATAAAATAAAATAAAATAAAATAAAATGAAAATGAAAAAGCAGAAGGAGTTGGAGGAAGGTAAGCACTGCTGTGGATATGTGGGAGCTGGACTGTCCCAAGGAGGAGGGTGAACTCTGCTTAAGAGTGGGAAGGTGTCCGATTGGCCACCGAGGTATGGACAAGAAAGGCAAGAGAGGTGGCCACGTCCCGGACCCAGAAGACATTCCCTGGCTCCTCAGATTGTTCACCGATGGGCTGGGAAAGACCCCAAGAAGCTTGAGGAAAAGTTCCTGGCCCTCTGGTTGGCCACTTGGCAGACACAGACCCAAACTAGAGGTTACTGGAGCCACTGCTGCTGGCGCAGGCTCTGGACATGTTGCCCTCCAGAGGCTCTGTCTCTGGAATCCTGCTTGGTCTCTTCGCTGTCTCTGGGGCTCAGGGCCCTCCCACACTCACCCATTCACACTTAGCCCTCCATTGGAGTGACAGCTTCCTACAAGTTCCCAGACTCTCTGCACCTGCACTCTAGCACAAGCTGCGTACAAGCCCTCAGGAAGTCATGCAATCTCTTCCTCAAGACCTCAGGCACCCCAACACTTTGAAGGCATCCAATCCCTCCTCTGCCTCACTTCCTGGTTCTCCACACCTGGCTTGCCTCCTCTCTTCCCACACTCTCCAGACCTGGGATCAGACCCTACTTCCCTCTTAGGCAATCGTTAACCTCTCATTGCAAAATGGGCCTCCAGGGCCTCTCCTCAAGTTGTTGGGAGCATCAGGTAGTGTGTGGATGTCTGGCCACAGGTCAGCCAGGCAGGTGCTTAGAGGGTGTGGGTCCCTCCCTCAGGACAGCCTCTCCCCAAGGTAGGGCTCCCAAGGCCTCTGGATGCTCAGGCCCTGCCCCTCTCAGACCCCAGGCTTTCTGTGCAGCTTTTCTTGGCCACTCCCAGCTCTCAGCGTTCTCCTCTGCCTCTAAACTCCCTGGTGACGAGAAGGAAATGCTGTCTCCTATTGTTCTATAACTGCTCTGGACATAGATAGCTCCTCTTGTTAAAATGTACACTCAATCTCAGGGCTCTGTGTCTTCTCTGCCCCTCTCAGGCCCTCCCTGGCCTTTGGGGATCCCTGTGGTCCTTGAGCCATTCCTGTGTGGTTACTGGTGAGCAGGGATGCTCCCCACCTGTGGGACCTGGACATAGAGCTTTTTCCCCTTGGGGGCCAGCTTCCTCTCTGGATGGGGCCAGGGGTGGGCAGTGTGGGGAGGGGCTTTCGGTTCTCATGATGTCTTAAAATGCCACCCAAAGACAGGGCTGGGGAGGATTCTGCCCACTGAGATGCCTCTATTGACCGCCGTGGCCTGGAAATGCAGCAGGCTCTGGGATGAAGCGGGAGGCTGGGGCTGCCAGGAACCAGCACTGCACAAACAGCCCTGCTAAGTCAAGCCACATCCACGGGCTGAACTGTAGAACCGGGGGCTGTGGGCTCTGGCATGGCCCCCAGAGCCTCGTTTCAGATCTGTCTTGAGAAGGGGCTCTGGGAGTCACCTGGCAGCTGGTTCCTTGATGCCTAAGCACCTCCCCTTCCGCTTCAGCCCAACAGGCCCTAAACGAAAGAAGGAGCAAGGAGTGCTCCGTGTGGGCAAAGCTGGTGCTCTTGGAAATCGATTCCAGGAAGAGAGAGTGGGGAGGAGACAGTGGGCAAACAGAGCTCTTGGGTAGTGCCAAGGGAAGAGCATGAATGAGGGGCCTGGAAGAGTGACAGAAACCCCAAAGTCTGAACTACAACTTCAGTACAGAACACACATGCATGCACATGCATGCACACACATACACTTATACACCATGCACGAGTGCACACACACACACACACGGATCCACCTGACCATTTCTCCAGCCAGGGCCTCTTCCATCCAGACCCTGTAAGCAGAGGAGAAAGAGAGAAACGAAGTGGATACTTACGCATATCAGCCTGCCGGACATTTTTCATCCGGATGACCCGCACTGTCAACAGGTAGCATGGAGACAGCCCCTCCTGTGGAAGGAGAGGACAGAGGACTCCGTCTTCAAGCATCACCCCAAGGCCATCTCCCAGGGGGAGACTTTCCCTCTGTGCCTCCCCACTTGCATTACAGCAACGCCCAGGCTGGTTTTCTTTTGTTTGAGACAGAGTTTCACTCTTGTTGCCCAGGCTAGAGTGCCATGGCACGATCTCGGCTCACTGCAACCTCTGCCTCCCAGGTTCCAGCAATTCTCCTGCCTCAGCCCCCCATGTAGCTGAGGTACAGGTGCCTGCCAGACACCCAGCTAATTTTTTGTAGTTTTAGTAGAGAGGAGGTTTTACCATATTGTCCGGGCTGGTCTTGAACTCCTGATGTCAGGTGATCCACCCACCTCAGCTTCCCAAAGTGCTGGGATTACAGGCGTGAGCCACCTTGCCAGGCTCCCCATGCTGTTTTGTCATTGTTTGCTGGGGTTTCTGTCTGTTCTTCAGCCTGGAAGGTCCTGGAAGCTCCAGAGAGCCTGGGACCCTGACTGGTTTTTCATCTTTGTACCTCCAGTACCTACAGCATGCTCATTTTTAGAAGGTGCTCAATACATGTGCATTAAGTGAGTGAATGAATGTCCCAGCCCCATGCACAGAATGAGTGCCCACGGCAAAGGAGTCCTGAGGTGTTCCCCTCTCCTTTCTTCACTGCTTATTAGCACTTTCCTCCTACTGTCCCATGTGCAGATATTTGCCCTTGCCCAGGCCAGATGGCAGCCTGCTTGGGAGGCAGGCACAGCGTGGCTGTGGGAAGGGGGTGGTGACAGACACTGATCACACACGGTCACATCTACTCACTGGGAGACCACGTGCCAGGGGCTCACCCCCACTGGTACTTATTTAGCTCCAGCCCAGACCTTTGCATCTCCTTTGCCCTTTGGGCCTCTTCCCCAGGGTATCCTCCCGCAAGTCCTTCTGGTCACTCTATTTTCCCTTCCCAGGAAACGTTCGCCTCTTGCCACTCCACCGTTTCTCACAAGAGGTCCTTGTGGAGTCTTGGCTGGTCTGCGATGACCTCTCTTTCCTGATGGCAAAAGCTCAAGTAGTCCTTGGTTTGATGACTGGCTCCTGTCCGACGCCTCTGCGGGTCACGATAACCCCAGGGGACCAGAGCCCTGAGGTGTCCCCCTCCCCTAGCACCTTGTCCTAACAACTGGGGTGCAGCAACACCCCCAGCGCTGCCCCCTCGGTGCTGATGGCTCCTCCTGACGTCCCACCCCTCTTCTAGTTCTGATCGCCTCCTGGGGGCTCTGCCATCATCTCAAGCCCATGTCCTCAAGGAACACCCAGAGCCCTCCCCGGGCCACAGTGTCCGGAGCAGTGGCTGTGGTTCCTTAAGGCCCCGCGCCCCTCCCAAGCTGCCCCAGCACTCTGAGTCTTGCAGCAGCCGCTGCTCTACTTTGTCCCCCTTGGATCCATCACTTTCTGCCTCCCAGAGGCCCTGAAACCACCTTTCCCAGCCGCACCAGCTTCTCCGGACCCTGCAGCTGCAGAGTGTTGCCGGATCATCCTTCCTGCCTACCAAGGGACCGCATCTCTCTCCCAGTGCCCCTCTGCCTGTTCACTCAGCCCCAGGCATTAAGCCCGTGGGAGCCGCTCTCGTTTCACCCCTCTCCTGGCCGGCAGAGCCTGTCTTCAGAGCTCAGGGCCTGCGCCCTCACTGGTGGGGCTCCCTTCCTCCGTTGCCCTGAGGGTGCCAGCCCTCTGATTGTTCCTCTGAATGAATGAACCATCTTCTAGAGTATATTTTTGAGCACCTATTGTGTGCCAGGCCCTATGCTAGATGCTGGGGAGTTAGGGGTGAATACGAGGCGGAGACAGAGAGGTTAAAGGCAACGGCAGCCAGTGGCTTTGATGAGGAGAGCAGGTCAAGCTGGCCACAGACTGTTGTTGTGAAGGCTTGGGGCCTCTTGCTGGCTGCAGAAGCCTCCCCACCATCAATCATGCTCCTGGACTCTGGAAACCTCTTCTGGTCCCTAGGGGCCCAAGGCTGCCGAAGTGAGGTGCATTTCCACTCGACTGGCACACCCTTGAAGGGGCAGTCTCGCGCCTGTTCTCTTCAGGAGTCCTGGTTCTATTCTTGGTTCATGCCTTTCCTGTTGGAATCTCAGGCCTTGAAGCCCCTTTGCTGAGAGTTTTATCCGGGCTTAGATGAGTCTTTGTTGTCACCCATTCCCTGCGTGGGCCCCTGGTAAATGCCCACCAACCGAATGTCTATATTTATAGAAGCCTCTGAACTGGCACCCTCAACACACCACCCTGCATGCTCTACTCCGCGTTGCCAGAATCACTTTATACCTTTTTAAGAGGATGCAATTCTTCTCTCTTTAAATACTGTTGGGATTGGGGACAGGGGAAACAAGGTATGAAGAAAAAAATTTCTATAATCCCACCACTCAGAGACAATCTTTTTATCTTTACTTTCTTTTTTTGTTTGAGACAGGGTCTCACTCTGTTGCCCAGGCTAGGCAATCTTTTGATGTTGGTCCTTTCAGACTTTCCTGGGGTTTCCTGGGGCTTAATTATTATTATTATTTTTTTTGGAGATGGAGCCTCACTCTGTCATACAGGCTGGAATGCAGTGGCAGGATCTCGGCTCACTGCAACCTCCACCTCGCAGGTTCAAGCAATTCTCCCTCATCAGCCTCTCGAGTAGCTGGACTACAGGCACTCACGACCACGCCCAGCTAATTTTTGTATTTTTAGTAGAGATGAAGTTTCACCATGTTGGCCAGGCTAGTCTCAAACTCCTGGTCTCAGGTGATTCTGCCTGCCTCAGCCTCCAAAAGCGCTGGGTTTGTAGGTGTGAGCCACCGCGCTCGGCCCCTGGGGTTTAATTCTGATCAGCAACAGAATGCCAATTCTGGGGAGGTCACGTTATTTAGCTCCTTTTAAGGTCTCCTCCTCTCCTCAACAGCTGCCTCAAAATCAGGGCAAAAGTCAAACTCACAGTCAATTATAGGTCTGGAGATTTATTTTTTGAGGTCAACTCTGCAATGTTGAACATTTCATGGTCAATAACTTGCTCTAACAGCATTCTGTTGAGAGCCGGAGATTTGGGCCAAAAGCCATGCACATTGCTTCTCTTCTGGTGCTGCAGACGCGGCTATGGCCTTTGGCCAGACCTCCGAGGCACGGTGCGCTCCTCCTTTCTCACTCTGCCTGAGCGCAGCATGCACCCTGGGCTGGCCCGGTGAGGAGGCAGGGTCAACTCTCACCAGCAAGCGGTTTTGGCAAAACCTGTGCCCACTGGCCCACTTTCTCAGAGGGCAACTAGAGTCCAAGCTGTGGGGGCTTCAGCCCAGGACGAGTCTGTCCTGAGGGATATTCCACAGTGTTTCAGGGCTCTGGACCCAGGTCTCGTGGTCCTCTCAGCCATCACAGCCCTTCTCCCGCCTCCAGGAGGGGCTGCCTGTGGCCCAGCCTGCGTCCTTCCATATCTGCTCTGGCAGGGAAGGCGTAGCCACACTCTCCCTCGGGACCTCCCTCCAGGTGTCCTGCCTTCCAGGACAAGTTCACTCGCATCATCTAACCTCAGTGCCTTCCAATGCAGGTGACCATTTCTTCCTGCTCTAACTCAGCAACAGTACCAGCTGGCATCTGCTGCGTGCCGGCCATACGCAGGTGCTGTGTACGGGTTCTCCGTACATGACCTTGCTTAATCCTTACAACCACCCACGAAGCAATTATTATTAGCCTCGTCTTTACAGACGGAGAATCAGAGGCTAAGCCCTTTGACGCCGGGCTCACAGCTAGAATCAGAGACATCCAATGCTACCTCTCAAGCCTGTGTTTCTCCCACTGGGATTATCTGTTTACTTGGCAAACAGGAAGACAAATGTTGCTTGCCCTCATCTCCTCTTCCTTGCTTTTCTTCTCCTTAAAACAATTTTTTTCTGACAGATTCTTCTTTTCACTCAGCACTTCCCCAAGGCTAAAAAATAACCACCAAACTCTGACAATTCTTCTATGGCCCGCACTCTTACTGGCTGTTTCTACCAGCGCATTCTAGGATATCCCTCTCTTTTTAAACAACTAGAGAACATCAGAGCTGTGAGGTTCTTGGAGAGGTCCCCACTTTCCAGTGGCCACAGATTGCTCCACTAGAGCCTCAGATCACACCCTCCAGCTCATGAATTTTCAGGAGAGACCCAGTTTTCAGGAGACAACCACATTTTGCCAGCACAGAATTGGGACTGGGAAGGGGGTTCGAGAGACATCCCAGCCAGGCCATGCCGGGAGGAAGGCAGCAGGAATATGGGACTTAGCTCTGGGGCCCAGATGCATTCCAGGAACCAGGTCTATGAGAAATGGCCTTCTTGGGTTGCAATGAATGTACCTATTTTGCTTCTGATATAATCTGTTCGATCAGTGTTGCTAGAGATGAGCAAAAATTCATGACCTGGAGGTAATTAATCTAGAGTGGAAAGATGCAACAGAGCAAAGCACAGTGTCTGTGATGTGTGTGTGGGAACCAGAAACCAGGGAGGCGGAGGAACCCACATTTACAGGGTTGCTCATGCTGTGGTAAGGGCCAAAGCTTTAAGGACTCTGACAAGCTCGTCTCTAGAACAGGATTCCCTGGCTGGGATTGGGTATCAGGGTGAAGAGTCAAAGTATTTAAGAACATACATGATCAGGCACCATGCCAGCTGGGCTGCAGCCCTGGAGTAGGGACAGGCATTCATCCTTCAGGGGGGCCCTGGGGTAAGGACAAGGGAGCACTTGGGGACTTGGAGCTCAAGGCAAGAACTGTTTGGCAAACCGTACAGAGGTATATTTAGCCACTTTGACAACCAGTACAGCTGGGACGGGGAGGACAGGCTGGACAGCAGTTTTCTGGGAAGCCAGGGGAGAGAGAGGGCCTCGCTACTCAGGCTGCAGACGCACAGTCCCAGCCCCCTCCCCAGCCTGGATTCTGGGGTTGATCTTGCCAGGACTCCACTGTCCCCTGGGGACCTACTGGGGACTGGGGGACCTTGCCAGCTTACGTGGAAAAGAGGCAGCCCCTTCAGTCTCAGGATTGGCTATGATGTAATCCAATGCTGCCCCTTCCCACTCCTGCTTTTATAGATATGACCTTCAGCAGGGGTGGGGGTGGGGAACAAAATGTATGACTCCGCTCTTGGCAGGCTCAACTGGGCTGTGCTCTAGGTGCTGTGCATATGCTCTTATCTAACCCTCCAACCACCGCCAAGGAAGGCATCATTATCCCTGCTTTACAGAGGGGAAGGCTGAGTTTAGAGAGATTACATCTCAAACAGGCTCACACAGTCCGGGAGTGGCAGAGCTGGGACTTGGGCGCAGGTCTCCAGGACCCATGCACTCCATCCACCTGGCTCTCACTCCATCCACCTGGCTCTCACTCCATCCACCTGGCTTTCACTGTGAATGTACAGCACCAGCTGGCAGCTTGCTCCAGGCCACATGCTAGACTAGTCAGTAGCAGAGACAGGAGGAAAAGCCTCAGCCTCCACATTGGAGCTCTCCCTATACCCCAAGAATCTAGCCATTACCACAAATCAGTCAGAAGAATACTTAATTACCGAAGGGCTCCCAGGGTCAGGCTCCTGGGTGGGAGTGGGGTCTGGGGAAGGGTCTGACAACCATGTTTCAGAAGTGGTGGGTCTGATGCCCATCCCTGGGTCAGACATACCCTCAGCAAACCATCCCATGAAGTCTGGGGAGCCTGGAGAGAGGGGAAGATGGCTCCTGGGGAGCCTGCAGGAACTCCCTCCCCAGGGCTTCTCAGGTCAGGCCAGGCGGGGTGATGCCACCTCCTCCTCCCTAGAGAGCTGGGTGTACCCTTCAGTTCCTTGCAACACCTGTGTCAGAGCTTAGACCAGCCAGGTGCTGTCTTCCAGAACATGTGGGCCCTCCTTTAAGGAGACCATTGGGAGGGGACATCATGGGACCCTAATACATGTCCCAGCCACTCTGAGCAACATCCCAGACTAAGTGTCACCTGGGAGGAGCTACTACAGCTGTTTTCCTTTTTATCACCAGGCTAGTTGAGTGGTCAGGGCAAGAAATCCCGCAGGGACAGATGCAGCTCATGGAGAGGCTCATGAAGCCACACTTGGGGCCTTGGGCTCTCAGCTGCTTCACTGCCCCCTTGGAGGTAAGCTCTGTCACCTCTGTGGAAGATCTCTCCTGGCCCAAGCTCTTGGAGGCTCAAAAAGATTGGCAGGAACAATAGCTGGCCAGAGGCCCTTCCAGCCACCCAAGTGCTGCAGGGAAACCAGGGCACACCCCAGGAGGCCGTGTCTACCTGGCTGGGCAGCGGGGGCACCGGCCACCACCCAGCACGGAGCTCCCTGCCTTGGGCTCCTTGGAGACTGAACAGGGTCTCCATCTGCCCCACCAAGAGACAAAGCACTTTCAGGGTATCACCCATGTCATTCGACGATTTAATTTGATCTGGGGAGGAGGCCCTGGGGAGGGGAATGAGGAAGAAGTGCTGCCTTCGAGGAGCCAACTAACGATCCTTCACTGCCCCCTTCAGACTGATCAGCCCCTTCAACCTGCCCCTATGGCAGATTGAAGCACTGAGGCCATCTCCCTATTGCCTAGATGGGGAAACAGAGGCAGGGCTGGTCTAGAGCCCTGGCAACCTGATCCATGAACCCAGAGGTCTCCCTGTGAGGCTGTGAGGAGTTGGATAGACCCAGGAACCTTGACTGTAAACCCAGGTGGGCAGCTGATGGCAACAGATTGACAATGCCACCAATTCTCACCATACACTACACCATACTCTCGCACAGCATAAGAGCTTAGGATGTTTGCAGGGTTAATACCTGCTTCCCATTAGGGCAGGCCAAATGTGGATCCCCCTGGCATACTGTCTACCCTGGGTGCTAGCCTGGCCCCAGGATGGCCCCAAGCCACTTCATGGTGCCTTGAAAAGCTTGAGGGTACTCTCAGCTGGGCCACCCATGCAGGAACCCTGGCCCCAACTGGGTAAACCACTTCCCCCAGGTTTTAGGATGAGGCTGCCTGAACCCAGGTCCCTGGGATGTCCAGTGCCTACCAGCCCTCCCTGAACCTCGTCTCCTGCCCCCAGCTCCCTACCCCTGCCCCTCACTTCCTGGCCATACCTCCCTAGCCCTCAGCCTCTGGCCCCAGCCACTGAGCACCCCTCCCTCACCTTCAAGGCACAGGTGGCTGAGGGCCTGCCATCTTCTGCTTGGCATGGGTCTGGCAGGGAGTGGGAGACCCAGGCGGGCATCTGCCTCAGGAGCATCACGGCAGCTCTCCAGCTGGGTGGCAAGATCAGTAACTTATACTCTGACTCAGAGCTCCACCCTCCTGGCCACAGCTTGGCAGTGGCTGGGATTGCTCTGGGAGTGGTTTGAGTGGGTAGACAGATACGGTGCTTGGGCCTAGATCTCTTCATATCAAGGCAATCACAGGTCTTCAGGTCATAGAAATACAGGGACCTGCAGGGCTCTGGGCCTTGGGGTCAGCAGTCCGTAGCCCCTAGCCACTCAGAATGACCAGGCCTTCGAGGACACAGTGGGTGGCAAGAAGAGGACACTGGACCCGCACGACTGTAGGACTAGCCCGCCGTAATTTGGGAAAGCTCTATCTCTTCAGCTTGTAGAGGTATGGCTCATAGATGCCCCTCTAGGAGGATGGGACCGTCGCTCCCAACTCCACTTCAGTTTCATGGGTACCAAGCCCATGGGGTCCCTTCATGGGGTCCCTGGCCACAACTCCCAAAGAGACCAGGGTCAGGGCTCCCAAAGTTAGAGGGTGAAGAAAGAAAATAATTGCCCAATACTTCATGAAAAGGGGGTCTGGGGCAACCACCCCCTGTCCTCCCTCCTGGGAGGCCAGGTGGAGAGAGGGCGTGTCCAGCCCCTGCCTGGCCTCAGGACAGCCTGAAGGATGCTCCTGCCCCTCCCAGATGATTCCTATCTCTAGCCTGGTGGCTCACTGAGGGGCCTGACAAGGGCAGCTTTGCCTGCTCTGCTGCCTGACTGTGTACACTGGGAGTTTCCTGCCTGAGCTATTGCCTGGGGCCCCACAACCGGCTTTTCTGGCCCATAGATAGAAGTGCTTTTTTGAAATTAGAATGAGATCTGAACATGGGACAGACTGGGCCTGAACGCAGGGATGGAACCCGGTTGGAGGTACCTGTGGGATCTCTTCACGTGCCTGGCCCTCCAGAAAGTGGAGGGGCCTTAGCCTGCTGCTCTCACGGCTTCCTTCCTGCCCTGCTCTCCCCTCCTCTGCCAAGGACGGAGACTCAGCACCATATCCCTCAGCAAACTCTACAAATTCAATTTAGTTCATGTACCTAGTAAGCATCTGCTGTATACATCCTACTAAGAAAGGAAATCCCAAGCTTGAAGTTGCTGACAGTGTGGATGGAGAGCCAGATGCATCCAACCCCTCAGAGGCTCAGAGATCCAAGTTTCCCTGTGGTGACAGGGGACATCTTAGAAGGATCAATAACAATCCTTCACATTTGTGAAGATCCATGGTTTACAGCAGTAGTCCCCAACCTTTTTTAGCACCAGGGACTGGTTTCAGGGAAGTCAATTTTTCCATGGGTGGGCAGGAGATGGTTTTGGGATGATTCAAGTGCCTTACATTTATTGTGCACTTTATTTCTATTATTATCACATTGTCATATATAATGAAATAATTATGCAACTCACCATAATGTAGAATCAGTGGGAACCCTGAGCTTGTTTTCCTGCAACTAGATGGTCCTATCTGGGGGTGATGGGAGAGAGTGACAGATCATCAGGCATTAGATTTTCATAAGGAATGTGCAACCTAGATCCCTTGAGTGTACAGTTCACAATAGGGTTTGTGCTCCTGTGAGAATCTAATGCCACTGCTGATCTGAGAGGAGATGGGGTTCAGGTGGTAATACAGGTGATGGGGAGTGGCTGTAAATACAGATGAAGCGTCACTCATTCACCCACCACTCACCACCTGCTGTGTGGCCCAGTTCCAAACAGGCCACGGACTGGTACTGATCCAGTCTGCCCTGCGTTCAGAGGTCACCCTGCATTCCATACTAGATTAGGGTCCCATAATCATGACCCTAAAAGGTCATACTTTACATTTGGACTTAGTCTCTAAGCAGCGGGGGGCTATTGATGGTTTTTGAGCAGGAAAGCTGAACTTTAAGAAGGCAAGGATGACTGATGTTGAAACAAGGGATCAATTAGGAGGTGAGATGTGAACCATCTGGGACAGGGGAAGTGGGTGGGAAGTTAAGGGAGAGATAGGCCAGAACAGGCTATACAAGCTAAGTCCAGGAGCTTCCGTGGCAACTCAACCCATAGCACTATACTGTCCTGAAAGCCATGGGTCCCACCTGTCTCCCCATCCCTTCCACTCCTCCACTCTTCCCAATCAAATAGGGCCCAGGCTGAGCCCCGAACGCCAGGGCATTCCTCAAGGCCTCCTATTTGGCTGATTTCTATATTTTTTGTAGAGAAGGGGTTTCACCATGTGGGCCAGGCTGGTGTCAAACTCCCGACCTCAGGTGATCCACCCACCTCAGCCTCCCAAAGTGCTGGGATTACAGGCGTGAGCCACCGTGCCCAGCCTGCACTGTCTTTTTAAAAGGCTTCCTCTATGTGCCTATGTTCCTTGATAAATAAAATCCAATTTCCTAAAATGAATGTACAATGAGGAATATAATTTTCATGACATAAAGTAAAACAAGTCTTATAGCTTCTCTGGGTAAGAGGAGATTTAAAAAATCAACCATGGAAGTTAGTATGTTGAGATGTCCCAGAACTTCTGGCCCACAAACTCAATGTGACTCTATTTCATGATGACAAGATAACAAAGTACAAACATTACAAGAAAGGGCCTTCACCCCAGTGTAGGTAATATTTATATTCTTAGCGTCATCAACATATCTGGCTCATGAATATTTTCTGCCTTGCTTTGTCTTTACAAAATATTAAGGGCCAGCTTAGTGCTTTTCTTTTTTCTTTCTTTCTTTCTTTTTTTTTTTTTTTTTTGAGATGGAGTCTCACTCTGTTGCCCAGACTGGAATGCAGTGGTGCAATCTCAGTTCATTGCGACCTCTGCTTCCCAAGCTCAAGCGTGATTCTCCCACTGTAGCCTCCTGAGTAACTGGTATTACAGGCACACGTCACTACGCCCAGCTAATTTTTGTATTTTTTTTTTTTTTTGTAGAGATGGAGTTTTGCCGTGTTGCTCAGGCCAGTCTCAAACACCTGGGCTCAAGCAATCTGCCCGCCTCAGCGTCCCAGAGTACTGGGATTACAGGCATGAGCTATGGTGACTGGCCCTTTTCATTCTCAAAGCACTTGTATCCACAGTTCAATATTTCTCATTTCATGAAGTTCCTGCTATTAAAACTTGTGGCCTCTGGTTTCAGCTAGATGCCAGGCTTCATTTCCCTGCTCTGGACTCTTGCTTACACAGTGAGGTGCCAAGAGCCTTCTGCACACTGAGTTTACTCCTTATCACCCATCACTTTGGGGAGGATGACATCGTCATTGTCTCAAGACTGAGCGTGGTATAGCAGTCTAGACTTTAAGTTTAATAGACCTGGGTTTGTACCTTCATTCTGTGACATATAAACTGCATGGACTTGGGTAAGGTTATCCCTCTAAGCCTGAGTTTCTCCATCTGTAAAGCGGGAAGCATTGCAGTTTCTACCTCATGGGATGGTTGTCCAGAATAAATGAGATAAAGGACTTAGCACATGACTGGCACATGGCTGATTTACTGTAAGAGATCCACAGTACAGTAACATCAGGGAGACAAAGACATCGTCGCTCCCCCAAGGACCTCCCAATTTAAGTGGGGTGAGACAGGAAGGTCACACAAATAGTCTCAGGACAATCATGTCATATATGAGAAGAGAGGTAAAAAGAAGCTGCTCAGAGAGCTTGGCCACTCAGGGCTGGGGAGGTCAGAAGAGGGCCTGGAGGAGGAAGAATTTGAACTTGCCCTTGAAGAAGGAAGGGTATGGGCCTGACAAATGAAGAGGAAGGGAGAGGACATTTTTCTCAAGTGAGGTGGCATGAGTAAAGGAATGAAGGTTGGAGAAGGGGATTAAGGAGGTTCGTGGCTATGGAGTGAAAGAATCACAATCTTTCTGCAGTTGGCAGTGGTACTCATGGAAAGTTTTTGAGCAGAGAGAGTTTAAGAAAGAGAGCAAATCCTGCTTCTACAGTAGAGCGAGTGACCCTCAGCACTGTGTGGTTAGGGTGAGCTGGAAGACCTTCATCAGCCATCATGGGGCTCCTGGAGCAAAGGCCTGCAAAAGGCCCCAGATCAATGCCTTTCCCTCTTTATCTGCAAGGAATGGCCACCAGGTTTAGTTTTCTCCAAATACACTGTAGGCTCCCAGAGCAGGGCACGCTTTGTATCAGGCTCTCCAACTATCACTCTGGGCCCCGACGGGATAGAGCTCAGGAAAGAGAAATCTGCACGTTTGTGGAGGAGGAGGAGAAATTTGGAGCAGGGCCTGTGTGAGAGGGAGATGGTGGGAGGCCAGGTGGCAGGCTTCACTCATTTCTTCACTTTGCCTCTGGCCATCCCCTGTTAAGCCAGATCAGAGTCCTGCTCCATCTGTGTTGAGGTGGTCTCACAGCTTTCCGCTTCCCCCTCGGCCCAAGTAACCACTCATTTGCCTCCTGTTGCTGTAGATTAGGTGCGCCTTTTCTGGTGTTTCGCATAAATGGAATCATGCAGTGTTCACTCTTTTGTGTGTGGCCCCTTTCATTTAGCATAAGGCTTTTGAGATTTGTCCAGGTTTTTGTGTGTAACAAGAGTTTGCTTTTTCATTGCTGTGTAGTATTCCATTGTAAAATTATTACAATTTATTTATCCATTCATCAGTTGAAGGGCAAAATTCTTTCTTTTCTTTCTTCTCTTTGAGACAGAGTGTTGTTCTGTTACCCAGGCTGGAGTACAGCGGCACAATCAGGGCTCACTGCAGCCTTCACCTCCGTGGCTCCAGTGATCCTCTCACCTCAGCCTCCCGAGTAGCTGGGACCACTGGCATTTGCCACTATGTCCAGCTAATTTAAAAAAGTTGGTAGAGTTGGGGTCTCACTATGTTGCCCAGGCTGGTCTTGAACTTCTGGGCTCAAGAAATCCACCCGCCTCTTCCTCCCAAAGTGCTGGGATTACAGGTATGAGCCACTGCACACAGCCACAAAGCTCCTTCTCTTCATGCTTAGCAATCATAAATAAAGCTGCTGTAAACATTTGCACACAGGTTTCTGAATAAATATATGTTTTCATTACTTGTGGCTAAATCTCCAGACATGAAATGGCTGGGTCTGATTGATGTTTTTACAGAGTGATGGCATATTTGGGCTCCTCTGAAAATCCCAGCCTCCTGCACAGAGCCTCCTCTCTTTGGCACTTTCCTATTTTTCCTCCTCTCATTTTCCTCTCTTCCTCTCCCTTCATCCTCCTCTTTCTCCCATTGGCTTCCCTTTTCCCTCCTCCATCCCACAGTTCTCTCCTGCCAGGCTCCTGGGTTCTCCCACATAGGGGTGGTTGTAACAGGCAGCCCTCACATTTGCTTGGTCCGAGGCTGGCTGACCAAGCACCCATAACTAGACTCTGCCAAGCTTCTTGACATCAGCTCCTGAGCCAGGGCACCTCTGGGAGACTCCCAGACTTCACAGGGAGAGAGAAGGGGAGGCCTTCTAGCAAGTTCAGCCCTGCAGTAATTTAGCAAGGCTGGGTTTCTCCTAGCTCCACTGTCTTAAGAACCATGTCAGATGGTTCGAGTCTACCTGATATCATTTGGATGTTTGTCTCCTCCAAATCTCATGTTGATACGTGATCCCCAATGTTGGAAGTGGGGCCTAGTGGGAAGTATTTGGGTCACAGGGATGGATTTCTCATGAATGGCTTGGTGCCTTCTGGTGGTAATGAGTGAGTTCTCGCTCTGAGTTCAAGTAAGATCTAGTTGTTAAAAAAGACTTGCCCTCCCAACACCTCCTTGCTTCCTCTCTTGCCACCCAACATGCTTGCTCCCTGTCAGCCTTCTGCCATGAGTAAAAGCTTCCTGAGGGCTCACCAGATGCCAAGCAGATGCTGGTGTCATGCTTGTACAGCCTGCAGAACCTCTTTTCTTTGTAAATTACCTCGTCTCAGATATTCCTTTATACAATGCATAATGGACTAATATACTACGCCATTCACTGGTGCTCTATGTTTTGACTGAATTGGGTTCTAGCTAAGTTCTAACAGAGAAAAATAATTCCCCATGGGCTCCATTTGGTTCAAACCCTGGAGTCAAGGGTCCCTGCCCACCACCCCACAGGGAAGGGGAGGCAGAAGGGACGGTGTCAGGCCTGGGAGGGACATGAGCAGGAGATGCCTTCAGATCACATCCTGGGTTTGACAAGGACAGCACAGCTGAAGAGGGCCTCGGCTCCCTACTGACTTTAGGTCAATGTCCATTTGCATTTAGGAAGGCAGTGTGGGGATGGGCAGGACACCGGGTGGGGAGACCTCTGTATATTTTCACCATCTCAGGTGAGTCTGAGAGGCAGCTGTGGTGTGGGCCATCCAACCAATTGACCTCAGAGGCCTTTCTCACTGCTGATTTCTGGGGTCTGGCTTGTTCCTTGCTGCCCGGTAAGGCTATACCATGCTTGGGCACAGAGAGAGAATAAGGTGGGAGATTTGTGGGAAGACACAGATTAAAAATTGTGTTTGATGTTAGAAAGAGGAACACAGCCAGGAAACAGCTTTAAGTAACTAAAAATAGGCTGATATTTAATGAGGGGACCGAGATCTTTTGGGGAGGGCATTTGGGTTATGTGAAAACAGAACCTATGGCCTGTCTTTGGCAGGATCCAGGGCAGGGGACTCCCCCACTCCTCCCCACTGCGTGTGTGTGTGTGAGAAGAGTGTGAGTGTGAGAACAGGTATGTGAGTATGCTGTGAGCGTGTCTGAGTGTGTGTTGTGTAAGTGTGCGAGTGTGTGTTGTATGAGTGTGCTGTGTGAATATGTTGTGTGAGTGTGTGTGTTGTATGAGTGTGCTGTGTGAATATGTTGTGTGAGTGTGTGTGTTGTGTGAGAGTACTTGGGAGGGGACGCTCATGTGTTCTTGCCTTGACCTTTAGGAAGAAGAAAGCCCCTGAGCTCTTGCTGGGGAATAAATTCCAGTTGCACGGAGATGGATTAAAGTCAGCAGCCCTGTGGTGCTGGCCATGTGGTCCTGGAGCCCCGTTTCTGGCTGTCCCGGTGAGCCTCAGCCGTGCTTGCCCTGCCAGACAAGAATGAGTGCAAGTCTTGTGGCCAGTAAAGGCAAAATACTCTGAGGATTTTTTCAGTGCCATGTAGTTGGTTTTAAGGTTTGAGTTAAAGAATTTTCACTGAGGAAATAGAGGAGTGGCTGAGCTGGCCCTTGTGACACCGTGAGGGCTTCTGGGAGGGGCCCTGCCCAGCCTCTGTACTCTGTCTGGTTGGTGACTGGTGGGCTCCAGGGCCAGCATGGTGAGATGCCAGGCACCTGGAGGAGGCACTGGGGCAAAGGACATCCTGGGTGGGTGGGGTGGGAGGGGCAGGTCCTTTGGGGTGACTCTGCAGTCCTGGTTTCTGTCGTCTAGGCAGCGCCTGGGTGAGGCTGAACACATGGATGACCAAGCACCAAACACAGAAGAGGGTCCTCTGGTCTGTGAGGAGCAGGAGAGGGACAGGAGTCACCACCTGGAACCTCTCCCTGCTGCCTCCCCGCAGCCTGTAAAGCAGCCCCTGGCCCTGGGTGGAGTGGGCCCCGGTGGGGCTGGGCTCAGGCCTCCTGTCCCGTGTAGGGGAGCTGGAGGCATGGCAGAGACCCCTTGCCAAGGTGCAAATAACACTTCACCTCTCTCAGCTGCTGCTTCCCTCTGTGCACATGTATGTGTAGGGACTGGGTGGAGTGGGAGTGAGGAGTTCAAGTCCTTTTTCCGGTGATGTAGAAATTCAGAGGGAAGGACTCTGGGCTGCAAGAGCGCAGACCTGACCTCCTGTAGTACCTGCCTTGTAGCCCTCAGCAACTGTCTGCTGCAAACAATAATCAAAGACTCATTTTAAAGTAATCAAACATCCTGGTTTGTCCAAGACTAAAGGGTTTCCTGGGACTCAGGACTTTTAGTGCTAAAACTGGAAAGTTCCAGGCACACTGGGATGATCAGATCACTTATTTCTAATTTCTCTTGAAAGTATTTTTGGAAGTAGAGACATACCTGGTATGCCAGACCCAGAGTACTCCTAGGCTTTGTAATCATTCGAGGCAAAATAATTTGATTAGTTTCTGATTTTATTTTGGAGAATATGAAGAAAATCTGTATGTGCTGATTCTGAGTACATAAGCCAGTCCTGAGGTTAAGGGTTGACTGTGTCTGCATGTGGGATGCTGGTATAGTGGACTCATGACCCCTAGAGTCCCTTTCCCCTTTCTCTGATAAGAGAGCACTGTTTGCCTTTGGGATCTTATGCAGCTGTCATCAGGGAATCATCCTCCTTTCTCAAAGGTGGGCCCCGACCAGTCTGGCCGGTCTCATTCTCATCCTCTTAGACTCAGTGATTGGTTCAGGAACAAGGAAATCTCCTTCTCTGCCTCCTCCTCTTCTACCTCCTTCTTTTAAGGATTACATGAATGTTGGGAAAGAGAGAGGAAGAGGTCAGCTTTGAGTTATTAGTCGCCATCTCTGTCACCATGTGGAAGGACTCAGCCTTAAAAAGTTGAGAGAAGACAAAATTCTGAGGACATGATCTGGACTGCTAGATCTAGCTATGCCTGAAGCCTATATGCCCCTTGGACTTCCCAGTTACATGAGACAATAAAGGTTTTTTATTTGCTTAAACTTATTTGAATTCAGCTTTAGTCACTCTGCCACTTGCAGCGGAACAGAACTCCACACAGACTCCTGATCTGCCTGGCTGCCACATCTGCAGGAGGGCTCTGTGCAGGGGATCACAGGGGCGGTGCCTTTCACTGTCCCCTGAATTGAGTCCCTTGTGCCTTTAAATTAGGGCATATGCTCCTCTAGGGCACACCTAGGGTGGGAGGCACATGTCTGAGCCTTTGCCTTCAGGAGCCCTCTTCTGGGAATCATGGGGGAAGAAATCTTCCAAGTTTCTTCTCTCATCTTCCCATTCTTCTCGCCTCATTTCCAGGATTTGCTCCGATCTCTCATTTGTCCTTCACTCGAAGTCAGCGCTGTCATACATCCACCCACCACTCACATACCTTACTGCCTTGGTGACATCCTCTGCACAGGGAAAGCCTCTCCCAGTCATGGGAGGAGCAACCAGCACCTGAAACATTGCATTTCAACACCTGTAAACTGGGACAGATAAAGAGCGTTGGTTATTGTCCATGCCTAGGGGCTAGAGAGTGGGGACTCACCCTTGTTCCCCTGCTGGGGATGGGAGAGTCAGCCATGCTCTCCCAGCAAGTAAGGCTGAGTTGAAGGAAGGGAAAGGCAGACAGGATGGGGCAGGCCCAGGGGATGTGGCTAATCAGCCACAGGAAATGGAAATCATGTCATATGCAAGTCAGGATAAGAATTTGCAAATGAACTCAGCACTTTGGCTTCAGGTTAATTTTTTAACCAAAGGTTAAAAACTATCCCTAGGAAGAGAGAGAGAGGGGAAGTGATTGGGTAAGGAGCTCACTGGGGCCTTTGACTCTGTCACCAATGTGATTTTTTAAAGCTGGACAGTGGAGTCATGGGTATTCATTTTATTATTCTCTATGCATTTTGTATATCGTAAATATTGCTTAATACTTTTAAAAAGCAACCTGAATTCATGTCTATCACTCCCAGGCATTTCTTTACTCTTTCTCTACTATGTGTGTATTCCTAAGCTATACTTAGTATTATTTCACACATTTTAAAACTTTGAATAAGCTAGATAACATTCAAATATCCATTCTGCTATTAACATGTTTTTTTCTCCGCTCTACATTAGGCGTGTAAGATTCACCTATACTCGTAGGAATAGATCTGGTTCATTCATTTTCACAGTTGTGACCTATTCCACAACTTATGTTTTTGTGTGATAGACATTTAAGCTGTTCCTTATGACGGCAGCGGCGGACCGTCTGCAGCAGCCGCTGCCATCACCGGCCGCAGCAGGGAGGGTGCGGGGCGGGGGAGGCCGACAGCCTCCTCTACAGCCCACCGCCCTGGGGGCCGCGGCGATGGGGCTGGGCCAGGTCGCCCGCTGGCGGAGGAGCAGCGCAGCTGGGGAGCAGCGCGATTGGGAAGAGCGCGGTCCTGAGGCGGAACTGGGCCTGGAGCGCTGCTGCTCTTGCACAGCGAGCGGGCGGCCCGGGGAGGCGGAACTGCGGACGCGCTTCTGGGGCCCAGGGCTGAAAGTGGGAGCGGTGCCCGCTTTGGGGACCAGCCAGCGGGGCAGCCATTGCTCCCACCCGCCGAGAATGCCAGGTTCCTGTGCCTCGGAAGGAGGCTCTGCGCGGCGCTGCTTAGGGGCGCATTCCCAGGTCCACCCTGCATCTGGGTGACCGCCAAGCCTGACACTCCCAAAGGCTGGGCCAGGGCCTGCCATCCACTCCACCCCGGACCGCCCCTGGGTGCCAGGGCAATAGGAGGGAGCTCGTAGCCATGTCGCCCCTGCCCTGGACACGGGCCGGGGCCCAGCCAGTACCGGGAACCCCTGCCCCAGGCTGCGAAGGAGGGGCGAATGGGGCTGCATGCTCCACGGAGCTGGCGGGAGCCGGGAGCAGGCAACAGCCCAAGTTTGGGCTGTGGACCTGGGCCTCTGTGTGCTCTTGGGGGCCCGGGTAGTACCACCGACCTCCCGGCCTTGCAGGCTTGGAAGTGCCTGCTCCCGTTGCCTGGCTTCTCCCCGCTGTCAGCGCCGGTTCCGATCTCGGAGCACCGTGTGGCCGAGCCGCGTGCTGTGCAGCCTGGCCGGGGGTGCACATATTTGGGGCAGTGCAGATATGCCAGCCCTCTGCCGCTTCAGCCCCCTCCAGACTTTGGGTGCCAATGAGCATGGGGTGGGGGGTGAAGCCAAGGGGTGGGGGGTGGGGGGCTTAGGGCAGCTCCGTGCTGGCCTGTAGGTGCCCCTTGGTACCAGCAGCCTGGGCACCATAGGTGGCAGCAGGAGGCAGGCTCCTAGGCAGAAGGGGGTGGGTCCCTGGAGAGGCCCTACCTTCAGGCCAGGCTGCCAGTCCTGCAGACCAGAGTGGGAACTTGGGGTACCTTTTCCAGGCTCACCCATGGCTGCCCATGGACCCATGTACGTGCATTTCCTCCCCTGGAAGCCCTGGGCTCAGCCAGAGCAGGGTAGTCATCAGGATGACCAGCTGCTTAGGGGAGCTTCCCACTCCAGGGCCTCCTCTCTGCTAGGAGTTGAACACTGGTAGGGACACCCTGGCTGGAAGAGGAGCTACCTATGCGGGTCTTCTCTGAGCTGTTCTATTGCTGGATAAAGCTCCTCATCTTCTTGCTCACCCCGCACTTGTCTGTGTACCTCATTCTTCTTGGTCACAGGATGAGAACTTGGTACCTGTCCAATGGCGGGGCTAAAGGAACTATAACACAAACAGGGCTGAAACATGCCCCTTGCTCACTTCGTTGTGGGTGAAGAGGAGAGAAGAGCTTCGGCCCTTCAGGGAACCCAGACCTGGGAGCACACGGAGCCAGGTCTGTGACTCCCTCTTTGGGGCCCTATGGTTCCTGGCATCTCCAAGCTTCTGGGTACCACTGCGTTCCCCAGAGCCAGCTGTGGAAGCTGCTTGAGGTGCACCTGGAGCTGCCCACCTCACTGCAGCAGCTGGCATGTAGCCAGACTCCACGCTTGCTCATCCACCCATTGCTGCTCCATGCAGTCTCCCTTGGCAGGCGTGGGATCCAGGCTCGTAGTGTAAGCTGAGTGCAGCCTGCCAGGCTGAGTGGGCAGAACGAACCCAGCGGACCCAAGCAAAACTCGGGCAAAGGTGCCACTAGCCACAGGTTTCTGGCCAGAAAAGTGACACCCCAAAGATCCCATAACACTAAGTTTTTGCTGTTACTGTATTTCATCAATTCCAAGGTACATATTTTTTCCCATTTTAAAATATCTGAAATAAGAAATACTTTTTAAAAAATTATAATGTGTAATATTCCGATGTGTAATATCTAAGGTATTGACATATCTTAGATCAGTGGTCCCCAACCATTTTGGCACCAGGGACTGGTTTTGTGGAAGACAATTTTTCAATGGACGGTGGGGGCAGGGATGATTTAAGTGCATTACATTTATTGTGCACTTTGTTTCTATTAATATCACACTGTAATATATAAAATATATACCTCACCATAATGTACTATCAGTGGGAACCCTGAGCTTGTTTTCCTGCAGCTAAATGGTCCCATTTGGGATTGATGGGAGAGAGTGACAGATCATCAGGCATTAGATTCTCTTAAGGAGCGTGCGACCTAGGTAGTTCACAATAGGGTTTGCACTCCTATGGGGATCTAATGGCATTGCTGATCTGACAGGAGGCAGAGCTCAGGCGCTAATGCTCACCAGCCTGCTGCTCACCTCCTGCTGTGTGGCCCAGTTCCTAACAGGCCACGGACCGGTACTAGTGCTGTGAGCTTTCTTAGAATTGACTATGGTAAGGGAGGATAAGAGGCTTGAAAGCAGTGTGGGGGCAGGGAGTACAATGCTACTGTGTGCTTTCCTGTACACGTCACGTTTCTTTAGTGTCTATATTCCTAGGAAATAAATTGCTGGGTTATGAGGGATATTATCACCAATTTTACTAGATACTACCAAAGTGTTCTCCAAAGTAATTGTTAGTGATTCACACTTCCAACACTAGGTACGAGAGTTCCCATTGGGCTACACCATGGGGTATCATCTGACTTTTTGAGTTTTGCTAATCCAGTGGATATAAAATTATATCTCATTGTGGTTTTCATAGGCATTTTCCTTATTATTAGGGATCTTGGGCATCTTTTCAAGATCTTTTACTTTCACTAACCCATATTCTTGGGACCAACTCTTCATGGACTCCACCCACTGCCCCCACCCACTGCCTGCAAGCCTCTTAACCTCCCTTACCATAGTCTAATCTAAGCACCATCAACACTTATGAAAATACAGCAGTTTTCCAAAGCTACAAGACTATTTATGCCCAAGTAATTACACTCTTGGAAACTCACAACCAGGAATACAAATGCTACCTGTTCAAAAATTTCATTTAAAATTTTTGATGGTGAAGAATTGAAAATCACTTATATGCTCAATATTGGTAGAAATATTAGTAAATGATTGCATATTTCTATGACTGAATTCTATGTAGTCTTGGAAAGAGAACTCTAAAGAGAATGTACCAACATGAAAAAATACTTTTGTTAATGGTGTGATACTGGTATACTGATTAGCAGACTGATCAACAGAATAGAATGAATATCTCCAAATAGAACCAAGTATACATATATACATACGTGTGTGTGTGTGTGTATATATATGAATACTTGAATTTGGCTATGCATGTATATATATGTATACTTGAACTCAGGATATAAGAAGACTGGATTATAAAGATAAATAAGTAAAAAATATTAATTTTTCCATAAAAATCATAGCCACAGAAGAAAACAAGATCACATACAAAATAGCAATGAAAAATAAAATAAATAAGCCTAAGGAAAAATAAATAAGAAATTCACAGACACTATGTAGAAAGCTATAAAACTCTCCTAAGAGACATAAAACAGCTTAAAAAATTAAGATATATACATTGTTCTCAAATGGGAAAATAAAATGATCAATTCTTCCTAAATTGATCTATTTATTTAGTACAATAACCAATTAAATTTCCAACCAGAAGTTTTTGGGGAACTTAACCAAAAGTTGTAAAATATATGCAGAAAAATGAAAATGAAAAAATGTTCAGTGAATTTATAAAACAGATAAAATTAAGGAGAGAAAACCAATTCTATCTAGTAAATGTATATTAAATCTACAGTATTTGGCCAGTTGTGGCAGCTTCTGCCTGTAATCCCAGCACTTTGGCAGGCCGAGGTGGGAGGATTGCTTGAGGCCAGGAGTTCAAGACCGGTTTGGGCAACATAGTGAGACCCCCTCCACCATTCTACAAAACTTTAAAACACACACACACACACACACGTTACAGTATTTAAGGCCTAGAGCATCCAGAAATAAATCCAAGTGCATACAGGACATTTACATGTACCAATGACGACATTGCAAATTAATAGGGGAAGGACAGGTTATTTGATAAATTAAGTTGAAAAAATAAGTTTTCTGAAAAAAATAATCATTTTGTCATTTGGGGAAAAATAAGCTGGTTCCATATCTCCTTGTACTAAAATAAATTCCAGATGTACTGGTATTGTTTTATCATTATTAGTAAGAAAGCAAGATATGAAATTGAGATGCAATAAAGGAAAACAAATGGATAATTCTGACCATACAGTTTTCAGCTATTAAGTTTCTCTATGTCAAAACACATACACAGTAATACAAGACTAATTTGTAAAAATTATTTACTAAACTTATGATGGTTAATTTTCCCAAAAAACTAAAATCTCTTTCACATAAATACTAAAACGCAAACAACATAAAAACTGACAAAAGATACAAACAGGCAATTCATGGTAGTAATGTGTATGTCAGCAGTTCCAGAACTTTGCTGAACACTGGAGTCATCTGGAGATCTTTGAAAATATGTATTGTTGCCTGACTCCCAGATACTCTGATGTAATTGGTATGGTATATAACTTGGGCACTGGAAATTTTAGAAGCTCCTCTGATGATTCTAAAGTTCAATAAAGGTTGAGAATCAATGGACTATGCAATAAGTCTATATAAAAGATCATTGCTAATAATTTAAAGACTACATTAAAACAACAAACATGCCATGTTTCATTTATCAGATTGGCAAGGATAAAAAATTGATAAGACATAGTATTGGTGAGGGTGTGAGAAAGTCAGTAAAATGTTGGTGATAGGATGCAGATTAGAGCAAAGTTTTTGGAGGGCCATTTGGTAATCTTATGAATATGCAAACTTTGCACTGCCTTTGACTCAGCAACTGTATTTCCAGGAATTTATTGTACACAAACACTTGCTCAAATCCTCAAAGATATTTGATTTGGTATTATTCCCATAATATTTTAAATTTTGTTGTTGTTATTTGCCTGTTGGTTTAACGAGGGATAGGGCTTAGCAGTGGTTGATGGATAAAAGGAAAAAAAAAAAAAGTTGTTGATGGATGGAAATAGCAGTGCCTCCACTCCACTCGCACCCACCAATGTATCCATGGCATCTAGGTGTTGGATACTGGCAAGTGGAACTGGGCAGCACCCTCCCTTATGAATCAAGTTGCATCCATAAATTTACATAGGAGCAGACGAGCCTCCTGGGGACGGGGAAAGAGGTTGGGACTCGGACTCCTCATTGAGGATTCAAGTTATCGCAGTGTATATGATGAAGTAAAGAGACCTCCCCAAGAGACCCATTGAGGTCAGATGACAAAGAAATGCACTGGGAGTTCCAGAGAGGAAATGTGCCCTAAAGAGGGAAGTTTAGACCAGGGTCCTGCACTCAGTATTAGGGTTTAGCTTATCAGAACCTAAGGC
The DNA here is from genome assembly GCF_047675955.1 of Chlorocebus sabaeus. Classification (NCBI taxonomy): domain Eukaryota; kingdom Metazoa; phylum Chordata; class Mammalia; order Primates; family Cercopithecidae; genus Chlorocebus; species Chlorocebus sabaeus. The sequence continues at coordinate 17,888,271 of NC_132929.1, forward strand.
ACAGAAATAATACTGAAACTCTTTCATGCTTATTCACTTTGCTACCATGAGTCTCTTTGTGGGGAACTGGCTCTGTGTGTGTGTGGAGGGACAGAGTTGTACCATTAGCAAGAGATACTTGGTCACCAGGTCCCTTTGCTGAGGGACCCTCCCCATTGCTCCTGACAGGGCAGATGCATTCTTTAGCCTGGACAAGTCAGCAGAGAGTCTTTTGTGAAGTTTCCAGTCAGCAGACAAATGAGGGGGGTCTGACTCATGGACGGGGACAATGGCCATGGGAATTCTCTGGGCTATTTGGAGAGAAATCTTGACTTCTCTGCCAACTTGACAAGGAGGGGAGAGGAATCATTGTAATTTGTGTATCAATGACATATTTTCTAGGCTTTTGGGTGTTCATAGCATACCCCAAACGGTCATAGCATCAGAAATTGGAAACAACCTAGATGATATGATGCTATGTTATGTAGCCATTTTCAAAAACCTGGTTTTTAATAGCAGAGAAAAGTTATCACTATTCACTGTTTTGTAGAAACGACAAGTTTTATATTACAAGCTTAATTTTACCTATATCAATATACATATATATAAAGAAAATTTATTTCTATTTATATATATGCCTATAAAAAAGCTGGAAGGAAGTATTAAGGGTTCAGGAAGTTATTTCTGGATGATGTTATTGAGAATGTTTATTTTATTACATTTTTCAAATTTTCTAATGTCTGTACTGAATATATATTACATATTTATAATCAGAAAAACTATTTTGTAAAAAGAACATTATTATAAATAAAGTTGCTTATTATAAATAAAGTTTCTCTTTAAATAAAGCAAAAACTGCATTTAGAGACAGGGAAAGAAAGCTAACGTTTATTTCATGCCTACCATGTCCCAGGCCACCATACCAGATATTTACATATGTCAACTCTGTTAAAAGTACCTTCTCCCATGGCCATCTTCTGGGAGTAGCAGGAGGTCTTATTTGAGCATGGGGTCAGGCAAGCCCACCCAGGGAAGGAATTTTTTTCTCAAGAGCTGGGAAGCCCCTTCTTCCTTCTACCAAGCAGCTGGCCATCTGTCCACCAGCCAGATCCTTCTCTTTGCCTTGGGTGAAATATCCACTCATTAGGCAAGGAAGGGGGCAGAGTCGTGGCTCACTGAAAATGTGACTGGAGCAGATACTGGATCCTAGGCCGGCAGGGGCTTGAAACTATAGAGCATGGAAGGCAACTTCAGGTATGAAAAGGGCTGTCAAGCACCAAAAAGGGTTAGACTGATATCGTGCCTGACCTGATGGTGGAAATAGGGCCTTCCTGAGTAGGTAGATTTGACCTTGGTGTAAGAAAGAACTTAGTCATTTGGAAGGTAATAAGCTTCCATTCTTAGAATTATGCAAGGAGTCCCTGCCTGGAAGGTATGGAGGAGATTCCTACACTGGGCAAGCGGGAGTGGCTTGAGAAACCTGATGACCTGTTCCAGTTTTGAGAGTCTGTTTCTCTCTATCCCACCATGCCCCAGATTCAGAGGACAGCTTGCTCACTCCTTCAGCTGCTGGAAGCACGGGGGAGAGGACTTCCGGAGGCCAGACCCACCTTTGTTGCCTAAGAAGTAAGTGGCTCTGATGGTGGGACCTTTACGAGGCAAGGAGGAGGGAACAAGGAAGGGCCAGCCTGGCCTAGTGAGGGAAACATGTGAGGAAGGCAGGCCTTTGGGCACCCATAAGTCAGGACCTGTGGGTGGCCGTCCACTCGGCCTTTCTCAGAACCAGCCCTGGAACTCATCTCGTGGGGCAAGTCTGATGCGAACACGGAGTCTCTTGTCCTGGGTGGCTCTCACCTGCTGATGGACACACCTTCACTAATGGTAGGTATTTAGGGAGCATGTGGTGGAGGATACAAAAAACCCCAACCACAAACCAAAGAGGCCAGTGGAAAAAGCTTACAACAACAGAAGTTCACAGGCAAGACCCACAAGACAAATATAGAGGAAACAGCAGGAGATCTGGAGTTAGAGAGACCCGAGTGAGTATCTTGGCTCTGGCACTTACTGGGGCAGTATTCAGCAACGACTGTCTCTCTCTGAAACTCACTTCTCACTTTCCTCATCTGTAAAATGAGGTTAATAGTACTGATTTCACAGGATTGTTGTAAAGATTATATATCATATAGACATAAACACTGTATATACACATCTGGCACAATCTGGCATGTCATAAACCTTAATAAATTGTTGGCCGGGCGCGGTGACTCAGGCCTGTAATCCCAACACTTTGGGAGGCCGAGGCAGGTAGAGCACAAGGTCAGGAGATCGAGACCATCCTGGCTAACACGGTGAAATCCCATCTCTACTAAAAATACAAAAAATTAGCCAGGCATGGTAGCGGGCACCCGTAGTCCCAGCTGCTGGGGAGGCTGAGGTAGGAGAATGGCGTGAACCCGGGAGGCGGAGCTTGCAGTGAGCCAAGATGGTGCCACTGCACTCCAGCCTGGGTGACAGAGCGAGACTCCGTCTCAAAAAAATAAATAAAAACATAAATTGTCATGGTTGCTATTATTCTTTTTGCTACAGGACAAATAAATTGGAAAGAACTAACTGTAAGTGAACTTGGAAAGCAAAGAACCTCAAGGTTGGCATGGGCTGGAGAAGTCAGTGACAGCTTTGTTCACTGACGATGGAGACTTTAGCACCTCCTAAATGCTAGGCACCGTGCTACAGGTTCCGAGTATCAGAATCAACGTGGTGCCTGCTCTTGGGAGCTTCTTGTGAAGTAGCTTTGAAAGAAAACAATGTCTAACCATCAACTGTGAGAAGTATCAGGAAGGAAAATAACAGGGTGCTATGAAAGACAGGAACAGATTCTGATTTGGGGAGAAGTCAGGGATGACCTCCCAGAGGAAGCAACCTTGAAGCTGAAGCCTGTAGGAAAATTGAGGTTAGCTACATGCAGGCTGCGGGGTGAGTCCCCCAGGCTGAAGGTAGAGCAGTGCAAGGCGCTGAGGGGTGGAAAAGGCTGGCGTGTTCAGGAACTGAGCACCTGTGTCTGGGGCATGGTGAGGATGGAGTGATGAGGTCAGAGAGGCCTTGGAAGCCATGGTCAGGATTTGGGATTTTATCTTAAGAAATTGGATGCCACCGAAGGGTATTAAGCAGGGAAGTGATGTGAATGAGGTCAGCTGGCTGCTGGGTGGGGACAGAATTGGGCAGGACCGGGGCAGGAAGATATGTTTTAGTGGCTCAGATGGGAAATAAATGGTCACTTGGGCCAGGGTAGGGGTAGAGATGGAAGCAATGGTGAACTCGAGGGATATTTCTGAGCAGAACCTACACGGCATGGTGATAGATTAGATATGAGGGGCATCCAGTGGGCTCCAGTGACCCGGCAGGTGAAGGCGTGGTACACAGGACTGGTCTTGAAGGGGAGGCTGTCAAGAGCCCATGTGGAGGCTGGTGGGGAGTCTCAGGGGCTGAGCCTTGAGTTAGAGGCAAGGTTTGGAAAGGTGGCAGCTGGGGAAGGGAGAGCCTCTAGGATGGGAGGCAGCAGAACTGGGGAAAGAAGTAGGAATGAGCTTGCCTCACTCCACGTGGGTGGCACAGAGTAGGGCGAGCCCTGCTGGGAGGGAAGGGCATGAGCTGGGGGCCAAGAGTGTGAAACCAGGAGGGTGGGGTGAGGTGGGGCCCCCGGAGTGGGCGGAGGCCTCTGCCTCCGGAGAGATACAAGAGATAGTAGGGAGCTGTTAGGTTCCCAGGCCAGCAGCCAGCCACCCAGGCAGCACTGGCACTCCATGGCAGGGCTGGGGGATGAGAAGGCACGAACAAGCCGCTGCAGAGCTTGCGCTTTCTGAGAGTATTTACTGACCACCTGCTCTGTGCTCAGAAAGATAACGGGATGGGATGTTTATGGAAAAATCTCTTGGCTCCCAGGACACCACTTTCTCATTGGTTCCTTCCAGCCTCACTGGCTGCTGCTTTTCGTCTACTCTGATGGCTCTTCGTCCTTGCTGGCATCTGAAAGGTGGAAAACGGGAGAGCACAGACTTCTTCCCCTTTGCTTCTGTCTCTTTATCCTTTGGACATGTCCTCCAGCTCCATGGCTTCAAAACCTTCTCCATTCTGCTTTACGATTTCAAACAGATTTCCTCCTCAACCTGCCTCCTGCGTTCCAGACTTGTATTTTCAATGGCCCACCTGACACCTCTGCTTAGAGGTGAATCTCAAGTGTAAAATGCCGAAGACAGGGGCACCCAGACCCCTCCACCCCAACCCATTTCTGTCCTAGCTGAGTGAGGGGCATCTCTCAGTTATTAAGGCAAAAACCCACTAGGCATGTGTGATTCCTCATTCCGTGTCCAGTCTATCTGCAAGTCCTGTAAATTCTACCTCCAGAAACCCAGAATCCATTCACTCCTACTGTCCACTGCTACCACCCCAATCAAACAACCCCGGTCTCTCTCTGGGCCACAGCAAATGCCTCCTCACTCGGCCGCACTTCCCCTCTCCCCCAGGCAATCCACGCTCCACAGACCAGACAAAGTGATGCAGGTAAAACATAAAACAGATAAGCCAGTCCTCAGACGAAAGGCCTCCATGGGCTCCCCTGTGTTTTGGAACAAAATCAAAGCTGCTTTCTGCAGCATCCGGCCCAGCATAAGGCACCTGACTTCACCTCCCACTGCTTCCTTCCTCGCTTCCCCTGCTCTCTGCTCTCCAGTCACCCTGGTTTTCTCCCTGTTTCTAGAAAAGGCCAACCTTGTGTCCACCTCAGGGCCTTTGCACTTAGAATATGCTCTTTCTGGAATATTTGCCATCAATCTTCTCATCATTCGGATCTTAGTGCAAATGTCACCCTCTTCTGATGTCCCCTCCCTGCTGCCTGTCACTCGCTGTCACATTTTGTCCTAATAGCACCAATATCAGGAATACTCAGATATTTATTTACTGTCTCCCCCATTGAAATGTAAGTTTCATGAGAGCTGGATCTTGTCTGACCTGCTCAGTGCTCTCTCTCTCCCACTCCTAGAACAATACTAGGTGCATAGTGGGAGCTCAGTAAATATTTGTTCAATGAATGAAAAAATGCTTTGGATGTAGTCCCAGGTCTTCTTGAAGGAGTGTGACAAGCCACATGAGAAGTTATCTAAGAATATAGGGCAGGAGATGGTAACTCCTCCACAGGGCAGGAGACGCGGTGATTCAAAGGTAATCTGATAAGCTGATATTTGCTTTAGGGTTACTGGATGACAATATGCTACTCAGTAATGGGAGCCTCCAACTGGCCCCAGAAAACATGAAGGCCTGATCCATAGGGGTGGTCCTGGAGGGAACCCTTCAAGGACCAAAATGGAGGGCAGACAAGGAGCTATTTGAAGGCTGGTGAGTGTCTCAGTCCATTTTGTGCTGCTATAACAGAATATCTGAGACTGGGCAATTTATAAAGAACAGAAATCTATTTGTTTAAAATGTGTTTTTGGGGCGGGGCGCAGTGGCTCACGCCTGTAATCCCAGCCCTTTGGGAGGCCAAGGCGGATGAATCACGAGGTCAGGAGACGGAGACCATCCTGGCTAACACGATGAAACCCTGTCTCTACCAAAAATACAAAAAATTAGTTGGGTATGGTGGCGGGCGCCTGTAGTCCCAGCTACTCAGGAGGCTGAGGCAGGACAATGGCGTGAACCCGGGAGGCGGAGCTTGCAGTGAGCCGAGATTGCACCACTGCATTCCAGCCTGGGAGACAGAGCGAGACTCTGTCTCAAAAAAAAAAAAAAAAAAAAAAAAAAATGTTTTTGGCAGGTAGAGATGGAGTGTCAGTCACTATGTTGACCAGGCTGAACTCCTGACCTCAAGTGATGATCCTGTCTTGGCCTCTCAAAATGCTGGGATAATGGGTGTGACCCACAGCACCTGACCAAGAACAGAGATTATTTCTTATAGCTCCAGAGGCTGGGAAGTCCGAGGTCAAAGGGTCCACATCTGGCAAGGGCCTTCTTGCTGTGTCATCCCATGGTGCAGGGGAGAAGGTCAGGAGAACACGAGAGAGCAACAGGGTGCCGAACTCACTTTTATAACCATCCCACTCTCTCGGTGACTCACTCCCAGGATAACGACATGAATTCATCCATGCGGGCAGTGGCCTCATGACCGAATCCCCTCCCAAATGTCCCACCTCTCAACACTGTTGCACTGGGGATTAAGTTTCCAACACGTGAACGCTGGGGGACATGTTCAGTCCACAGCGGCGGGTCCTTGCAGTTCCCTCAAAATCTGCCACGTAGGTAATTGAAGATTCCACTGTTACCCAGTGTGCACACTTTCCCCAAGCCTACATGCCCCCCATTCATACACATATATACACCCTCTTGCAGAGCTGGTGGTGACTCTTTTTATCATGTTCAGATATTTCACAGAGGTCTCGGGGAATGACCAACTGACCTGTCTCCGAGAAATTCCACGGAAATTTGCAAAAATAAAACACCTATAAAAACTCTGATATTTCATCATAAAAATCCTAATAAATGTTGGTGCTTACATATGCACCATAGAATATTATTTAGCGACTAAAATCATACGAAGTTTAGGTAGCAAGATATAAAATATTCATGACTATAATTTTAGGCTAACCCCCCTCCTGGGCATAGATACAGTATAAACATTATGCCATATCGTTATGATGGTTTGGTTAACAACGGACCACATATATGATGGTGGTCCTGTAAGATCAGAATACCCTATTTTTATGGTAGCCTTTCTATATTTAGATACATTTAGGTATACAAATACTTATTGTGTTACAATTGCCTACAGTGTTCAGTACAGTAACAGGCGGTACAGGTTAGCAGCCCAGGAGCAAAAGGCTACACCATATAACCTAGGTGTGTAGTGAGCTATGCCAGCTAGGTTTGTGTGCACACACTCTGTGATGTTTGCAAAATGGCGAAATCGCCTAATGATGCATTTCTCAGAACATGTCCCTGTTGCTAAGCAACACATGACTATAGTTATCGTATGGGATTACAGTGGATTGGCCCTTTATGTTTTCCAAACATTTTTAGAAATTACTTTACACATATCAGAATTAAAATATTAAAACTAAATCCAATGTCTTTTTGTGTCCGTCTGTGTCCCAGTCATGTGGGCCTTTCTGCTCTCCCCTCAAGCAGCAGGAGAAAGACCAGGGGGCCACGGGTACAGCCTCATGTGTGCACTGTGACGGGCATGGGGATGACGGGGCAGAGGGGAGAAATCACAGCAAAGCCATGATGGTAACAACGACAGCGAGCCACATTGCTCCAGCTTTCTATGCCTCAGGCGCTGTGCTAAGCACGTGGTTGACTCCGCACTTCATTTTCCCCATAGAGGGAGAAACTGAAGTTCGAAGAGGCTGAGGAGCTGGTCTCAGGTTACAGGGCTGAGGAATGACAGAGCAAGGGATCAAACCTGGTGTAACTCCAGAGCCCTTGCTCTTAACGACTTGAATGAAGCCAACAGTTTCACAAATATTAAGCCATTATGTTTTCATTGCTCCCAAAACCTTTCAGCTGCCACTTCCAGGTGTGAGTCAGGAGGCTGAAGATGCCAGGGCAGGCAAGGGCAGGCCATTGACCTCGTTAGCAAGGCAGCAGGGGAGGGAGCTCGCCCCAGTTCCCATCCCCCTCCAGCGTATCAACAGCAGGCCCTGCCGATAAGACACAGAGACTTCTGGAACGGAGGCAGAGTCAGGAAGAGGAAGGGGAGAAGCACCTGCTCACTGGAGACTGGGAGACTGCAGAAGATGAGCTTTTTGGGAAGGGTGGGATGGTGTGGGGCAGAGATGTCGAGGGAAACTCTGGGGTGGGGCTCTTGACCCCTCTTCACATGTGACTCTGGGAAGTGTCACCGGCAGAGGCCCGAGCCTCCAGTCCACCTGGGTTAAGGGATGGAGGCCAAACTCACTTTTATAACAATCTCACCCTCTCAGTTATACTCACTTCCATGATAACGACACGAATTCATCCATGTGGGCAGCAGCCTCGTGACCAAATCCCCTCCTAAAGATCGCACCTCTCAACACTATCGCACTGGGGATTAAGTTTCCAACACACAAATGCCGGGGGACACACTCCCCCAATAGGGAGGATGGAACGCTGTTTGCATGACGGGGTCATCCCCAAGCAGCCCTCAGTTACCTGTGTGGTGGACGCTGTGGCAGGTATGAAGTGGGACCTTCTGGATCCAGACAAGGGGACCCCGTGGTTGGGGCTCAGGATGGACCCTCCAGGCCAGGGACCAGAGAGAAGGAGGCAGAGACCAGAGGGGTCCATAGGAGGCGAGGGGACCTTGGCCAGCGCTCCCTTTGAGCCAGGCCTTGGCTGGTAGGAGGAAGGGAGGCTCACTCCCTGCAGAGCTCAGTCTGGTGCCACCGCTAAGACCATAGCAGCCAGAGGGGCACAGGAACGCTGTCACCTCCCCAAATCACTGGGAGCCTCCGGGAAGCTCACACGCCTGCCCGGAGGAGAAACTGCACGAGGCAGACCTGGATCACCTGATAATTACCTTCAGATGCGGTTTGATTTCTGTAGCCCACTCAACTTACCAGATGGGAATTACGTATTGACTCATAGGTGGGGTTTGCGAGGTAAGCCAAATCTATATGTTTCCTCCAACTCTCTCTGAGTTGCGTGGAATTACACTCATGATCCTGCTAGGCCACTATGCTAGACTGCACGGTTTGAGCGCCTAGGTGACAGGCACTCTGCCAGGTGCTTCCCATGCACAGTCTTGTTCACTCTTCTCAGCATCGTATCGACAAATATCTTCCATCTCAGGTGCCCATGAAACTAGCTATGTGGCCTTGGGCAAGTTCCTTGACCTGTCTGTGCTGCAGTTTCTTCATCAAATGCAGATACTGATTCCTGCCTAGCAGTGGCAGGTGCATGGAATGCACTTGATAAAAGCTCACCACTATTGTTAACAGTTCTTTTGAGCACAGAGGGAGGTAAGGACAGACAGGTGATGGCAGCGGGGTAAAAGGACTCCTCCAGAGAGAAAGAAATTAACAAAACCACAACCTCTTAACTCTCCAGCAATGCAGGTGATCTTATTTCCAGTCACGAAAGTGAGGGTAAAAATTTAAGTGGCCGGAGCCCCGTCCCAGGAACACAGACATACCTGAGAGCCCCAAGGAGCCATGGGACAGAAAGGTGGGAGACCAGGAGTGTCCAGGTCCTGTGTATCCTCGAACTCACTGAAACTTCTTCCTGACCTGCTGCCTTCTTCATCCCTTTGCGGGCTCTGTGGGACAAACACATTAGTTTCCAGCCCAGGAAAGCCTTCTGAGGCCTGGAGACTCATCCCAGCCTCCTCTCTGGGGCTCAGGACAGGCTGTGTGGAGCTGAGACTGGTCTTTAAAGCGAGGTGTTGTTGGAGCCTCCTGGGGGAATTTCAAGGGAGTTTTGTGCGAAAGGGAAGCAATGCCATCAGACTCCTCCTGAAGCTAAGCCAGGATGAATTATTGAGGACCTGAAGGAAGCCAGGGCTTAACTAAAGGAGCCCACGTCTATCTCTGCAAATATTTCAAACAATCTGGGCCTATTTTGTGGAGAGAAATTTCTTGTGCTGCCTGAAAGACAAGCAGGGAGCTAGCATTGCACTCACATAGGGCAGTTCTCCGTCAAGGGATGCCTGCATTTCAGGGCTGGGATCCAGGCTCAGAGAAAGCTTCTTAGTGCTGCAAAGCTATTTTTAAAGTGCGAAACTCAATATGTCAGTGGGAGAGGGAGGGAGAGAGGGCTGGGGGTGAAATGGCTGAGGCCATCCAGGCCCCTGAAGGAGCCTCATTTTCCTGGGTAGGTGAAGCCACTTGTTTGTTATCCCCAGGTCTCTATTGTAACCTCTGAAAATAAATACCTAGCCTTGTGTTCAGAGCTGATGGCAGGGCCACGGGCCAGAATAGAATTTAATCATTTACTCTGGCTCTCTTTGGTTTAATAGATGCCATGTCTGGCAGCCTAAAGGGGATGCGTCCTAGTTCCATGTTAAAAACAAAAATTAAAAAAAAAATTAAGAACCCTTTTTTATGTTCTGTTTACAACTGTTTTTAACACACATTTGAAATGTTCATCTTCCTGTCTCTGTACTGGCTCTGAGGCACCCAGCATCCTCTCTAGTTGGGAGTATCCCACCGTCCCCCTCTCTTTTCTGAGGCTGTGGTTTTCCAGTGGGTGTCTCTGCCCCAAATAGTCCTATCAGAAATGAAGCAACAGGCTGGGTGCAGCAGCTCATGCCTATAATCCCAGTACCTTGGGAGGTCAGGGCAAGTGGATCGCTTGAGCCCAGGAGTTTGAGACCAGCCTGGGCAACATGGCGAAACCCTGACTCTACTAAAAATACACAACTTAGCTGGGCATGGTGATACACGCCTGTAGGCCCAGCTACTTGGGAGGCTGAGGTGAGAGGATTGCTTGAGCCCAAGAGGTCGAAGTTGCAGAGAGCTGAGATTGTGCCACTGCACTCCAGCCTGGGCTGTAGAACAAGACCCTGTCTCAATCAATCAATAAACCAAGCAGCAGCCAGACCCACACTGAGACTGACCAGGCATGTATTTGGGTAGGAGACGGGTATAAAGTGTCATTTTTCCATTTGTGCTATATAGGAAAAAAATAGCTTGAATAGCAGTGCTAATAAGGATAAAAGGACTTGACGTTCGTCAAGCACACACCTGGTTCCCTTACAAAGCAAAGGCAGTTTGGAATAAAACAATAAAAAGTAAACTTAAAAATAAAATGAAATAAAATAAATGGAAAATACATTGTAGAAACATCAGTTTGGAAGTGACTTGAAGAGGTGCCAGCTGTCTTCCCGGCACAGCATTTCACAGTTTACAAAGCTCGTTCGTTTACGTTTCCCATTTCTTAGGGGACTTGTTCTGGAGGTTTTTACTAGAAGCCAGGGCTGGCAAGTGAGTGGCGAAAAGGCAACTCTTTATGGAGGAAGTGTGCAGATGCCAGACATGGCTATAATATTTTACTTTTTATTTTGCACAAGGGAGAAAGGAAGCTTGACACTGGAAGAAAGAAAGTTCTGCGGATGGAGATATGTAGATACAAAGGTGTTTGAAATCAAGCTTCCTTGAAGTCAAAGAGAAAGTTACGTGTAAGACCCAGAATAACTTCTGATTCAAGGTGAACTTAGAATGTGAGAGGGAGACCTGGATTAGACCAAATATTGATAGGTGATGGTTTATTTTGCAATTAAAAAAATACAAATTAATAGTTCTTTATCCAGGGCCGGGCGCGGTGGCTCAAGCCTGTAATCCCAGCACTTTGGGAGGCCGAGACGGGCGGATCACGAGGTCAGGAGATCGAGACCATCCTGGCTAACACGGTGAAACCCCGTCTCTACTAAAAATACAAGAAAATTAGCGGGGCGAGGTGGCGGGCGCCTGTAGTCCCAGCTACTCGGGAGGCTGAGGCAGGAGAATGGCGCAAACCCCGGGGGGCGGAGCTTGCAGTGAGCCGAGATCGCGCCACTGCACTCCAGCCTGGGTGACACAGCGAGACTCCGTCTCAAAAAAAAAAAAAAAAAAAAAAAGTTCTTTATCCAGTTTCCAGTGAGAATTACTTTTGTGAATAATCAATGCAAAGTAAAACCAGCACCAGCTAACATTTCACGTGGTAAACTTTGAAAGAATCATATCTTGGGGATAAAAAACCGACCTGGCAAAAAAAAAAATTAGACACTAAGCAATAGTAGCCACAAAAGAAAATTCATGAAAGTCAAGCTATAATGGAAAACTCGTGAGGATTAGTGAGTGGAATAACCGAGTGGACCTAGGTATTCTCATTTGTCTACGTCTTACCTTGATTGTAATTTAAAAAAGAAATGTAGAGATCAGAATGGGGTCGTTTAAGACATCTTTTGGTAGATGTGTTTTTGGCTTAGTCAAAGTGAAAGGATGCCCAGGTACTGCCATTCAGAGGCCTCTGCCCTGTCCAGGGCACCTGGGGGCACCTGGAAGGGGTCTCTTCCTCATAGCTCTGCTCACCCTCCCGTGCAGGTGAGACCCAGAATGGGCACTGCTTTGAGGCAGCTGACCAGTGGGATCCTTGGTCAGGATCTGACCTGGGGCAGCTGGTGGCAGCCAGGGCTGAGGGCCAGGATGAGTGTGGAGGCGGTGCCATGCTGGAGAGTGAGAAGAGAGGGCAGCCTCCCTGGTAGACTGAGTGTGGGGTCCAGGCAGGGAGGAGCCAGGCTTCCTTTCCCTGCTCTTGGGACATCCTTTCTCCTGTTCTTTCTTCCTGCCCTTGAAGACCCTCCTGTCGCTTGGGTTATTTTTCTGTCCTGTGGTCCAGACTCCAGGACTTCTCCAAGCCGGGAACTATGGTGACAGATAGGCAGACAGGGTGAGAGACGGGACCCTCCCTGCAGACCCTCAGGAACTTAGTGCCAGGGGAGGGGGCTCTGACTCCCTGACCCGGTGGGCACAGGGGCCGGAGCAGAGGGGAACCCTCATGTCATTTCCAGATTGGTGTCAGGGAGTATCTGAATGTTTGTTTACCCTTTTAAAATATTTCTAGGGGATGTCTCCATGCCTTGTTGAGCTTAGTCTCCTGTAAGATTCACCTCCTACATATTAAAAAGAAAAGCCAAACAAAGACTTTCAACCTCAGCTGAAATAACAACTCCAACAAACATTCCTACACTGAGCACCACATGCCCAGAGTCCCTCAAGGGCACCTGGCCACTGGTCCTGCCAAAGTCCCCACTTCCCCGCCCAGCCAGGCTCTAGGTGGCCCCACAGTTGGCCACTCCTAGAGAGACTCCACAGGACTATGTGTAGTTTATGTATTTGTTAACTTTTTTTTTCTTATTCAATTCCTAAAATGGAAGATCTACAGGTGGATAGAATGTTCACTAAGTAAGTCCTCAGCCTCCAAAACCTACAGGCACATTATTACCCTACACGTTTAGGTAAGGGAAAATAGAAAGGAGAAAAGGAGAGAGGGAAGGAGGAGAGAGGGGAAAGAAAGAAAAGCAAGGCAAGGCCTGGGAAGATTTGCAGAAGTAATGACATCTTTTTTCTTTTGTTTTGGAGACTTAGTCTCACTCTGTCACCCAGGCTCGAGTGCAGTGGCGTGATCTCAACTCACTGCAACCTCCGGGTTCCAGCAATTCTCCTACCTCAGGATCCTGAGTAGCTGGGATTACAGGCACGTTTTTATATTTTTAATAGAGATGGAGTTTCGCCATGTTGGCCAAGCTTGTCTTGAACTCCTGACCTCAAGTGATCCGCCCGCCTGCACCTCCCAAAGTGTTGGGATTACAGGCATGAGCCACCGCACCTGACCAGTAACAACAGCTTTAAATGATGAAAAACAGAACAAGCTGAGAAGGCTACAGTGAGGACTGGAATGTTGGGCCCTGATGTGTGGCTTTGATGTGTATATGTTTGAGCTTCTCCCTTTTTTACTTTCCTGGAGAAGTTTTAACTTCATTCTGTTAAGCTTAAATGCTTTTATGAGAAGTATCCTAATTTAATAAACTCTTATCTAGAAAATGTTTTATGAAAAATACCTAAGATGTATAATAGGGAGTAGAATAGAATCTGGTGTGTAAAGGTGGGCTGCATACATAATTTTAAAGAAAAGAAAAAGAGAAAAATGTGTTTTCTGAAGCAAATTCAATTAAGCCAATTTAATTTTTGATCTTCTTATTTTTAATAGAATAATACTTAGGGATTTCCAGTTTTGCTGCTTATCTTCATTAGGACAAAGTCTCTTCCACACACCATGAAATCATACCCATTATGATGGGTTTTACCTTCTTCTTTGTGGCCACTATCTCTTTACAAGTCTTTTTTTTTGCCAGGACAATTTTTTTATTCTTAATATGTAGTTCTTTAAAAGTTTATCATGTGAAATTTTAGTTGGTTTCATTTTGCATTGGTTATTCACAAAAGTAACACTCACTGCATTGGATAAAGGACTGATCATTTATTTTTATTTTTTATTGCAAAAAGAAAAGATAAAGAAAAGGCATTTTCCATGGTATGGTTAAAATGTCAGGAAGCTTTGTTACATTGAAATAGTTGCTTACAATGTGGGAAAGCCTACAGATACAAAGAAACAAACCAACAAAACACCCTTAGTTTCCAGGGGCAGGCTCTTTAATAAGGAAGGATTTTCTCCAAGAAGAGAAGCCCTTCACCAGAAGCAGAGTGAGGAGATCACACAGGGAGAGAGGCTGTTGGACACACCAGAGATTTCAAGCCACTCGGGAAGAACTGTCCCATTGGAGCTTAAATTAAAACGTCCAGATTGGCTCTTGACACACTTAACTAAACGTGCAGGGGAAGAGTGTGCCTCTAGGTTTGGGAAGCTGAGGACTTCCTTAGTGAACATTCTATCTACCTGTAGATCTTCCATTTTAGGAATTGGATAAGAAAAAAAAATTTAACAAATATAAAAAATACACATAGCAATTAATGTAGGTTGTTTACACATAATAATGTATGAGACCATAACATAGTTATATGTTACATATATTATATATCATATATATAACATATATCATATATATAACATATATCATATATATAACATGATAATATTATCATGTTATATATACGTATATATATTACATATATGTGTGTATATAGGTATATGTGTGTATATATATACATATATATACGTATATATATATTATATATATGTGATATATATCAGTTGGGGACAGTTAGTAGAAAAAATAAAATTGTTTCATGTTTGCCCCCGGAGTGAGCCGAGGCTCTTTAATGAACTGGTTCAGTTTGTAAAGGACATGGAGTAGTGACCGTGCCTGGCAAGGACAGGGCCTGCTGCTATCACCCTTAGGTACAAGCAGGATCTGCCCAAGGCACTTACGTTTCAGGAAGCAAAAGTCTACTTAATTTTCCTCTACAAAAGGGGGATGGGGCTTTATCAAAAGGAGCTGATTACCTTCAGCTCTGGATCCAGGTATATCTCCTTCCAGGTCCACGGAAAACATACGGGGTGACATCAGGAAGACATGAGAGGCGAGGCTCAGTGCCTCTCCAGTGGTACCTGATTCAAAAGCGGATGGTGCCCACCCACCCAGGAGGTGCTGGGGTGCTGTGGGAGGGTGGGGCTCCCACAACTCTTGACAGTATTATTGGCAAGTTATCCAGTCGTTCTGAGCCTTAGTTTCTTCCTTGGTAAAACAGGGATAATAATGATACCGACTTTATAGAAGTGTGAGAACTAACGCCTGCCAAATAGTAGGCGCAATTAATGTTAGTGCCTTCTCTGCCCAATTGCCCAGTACAGAAAGTGTTGCTTCAGTAACCTAGCTGAATGCCGAGACCGATTCGTAGGAATATCACAGATACATTCGCAACTTCTACAATGATCTCAAAATGATCGTTTTTACAAAAATAAGCTATATTGACTGTTTTGTATCCCATGAAGGGGAGGGGAGGCATTTTCCTAACTTTCCTTCCAGAACCAGCTATTAGGGTGATAGACTCAGCAACTTTCTGTCCTCCCCTCCCCTCTCTTAAGTGTTCCTCATCACACAGTTGGAAATGGGGATAGAGCTTGGCCCATTAGAATTTTCCCCATTCCAGGGGCAGAATGCAGAAAGAGGAGAAAGGTAGCTGGGGGCCCGGCGCGGCGGCTGATGCGTGCAGAAACCCTTTGAGCTGCCACCCTGGCAGGGCCGGTCTGGGGGAATGTGCCTGAGGATGGTGGGTGAGCAAAGCCACCTGCCCCGGCACAGAGCCTGCGGGTTGTGCTCTGCAAAGCCCTCCCAGTTTCATTCCTAGAGACGGGGCGAGAAGGGGCAAGCCAGGCAGCAGGTGCTGGGGGGTGCGTGGCCAGGCTACCCGGATCGGCCAGCGCAGCGTGGCGTCTGTGTGTCCTCACCAGGGCTGCATGACAGGAGACGCGCACCACCGGCGCCATAGGCTTATCTGTGTCTCAGCACTGCCACCGTGTGGTACCGAGCAAAAGCAGGCGAGGGGTCTGCTGAAAGCCTTGGCAACGGGAGGTTGTCCCGTTTCCTTTCCTCGGGAGGTTAATCAGCATCCCTGGGACTTTCCTGGTTATCGCTGATAGGAGAAGTCCAGGAAGGAAAGGAATGTGTCTAAGCTCAAAGGTTGAAGGCTTCAAGACTTAGAAGTCAATTCGATCAATAATGAGAAAGAATATAATCTCAAGGTGAGTTCCAGAGTAGGGAGTATGTATCCTGACCTTGGGGACTAGTCATCACCCCGGCCTAGACAAAGATGATGTAAAACACCTGCGTCAGGGTTGTGACATCCTCCTGACGTCGAGGAGTGCCCGCCCCTTCCCGGATGATGTGGTTCGCCAGCTCACACTTTCTCCGCCTCCTCTGGCCGTGCCTGCTTCAGTAAGTGCCCCTGCCGTCCACCCAGTTGCGTAATGGATTAGTCAAGACTCCGTCAGTCATAGGTAGGAGCCAAACTAAGCAAGCTAAAGCATAAAAAGCAATTTACTGCCTCACCTAGCTGGGCAAGAGGCCGAACTAACTCACAGGTTTGACACAAGGAAGATTCCGGGAAGTTGAGGAAGAACAGAACCTGGGATTGGCAGCGGCCAGGGCTCTTTGTCCTACCCCTGTCTCCTCTGTCCCCCTTTGCCCGTTGGCCTCATTCTCTCCTGCTGTAGACAGCCCCCCTCCACTGGTGGGGACACAGCCCCTGGCAGCCCAGGCTCAGCCACCCCAACATCAAGGGAGAAGTTTTTTCAACAGGAAGCTTTATAATAAGGGAGGGCTCAGATGAGCTTGCTCAAGTTAGGTGTCTCCCCCCACCCCGAGGCAATCCCCAGTGGCAAGGAGATGACACACTGAGATAGGCCAGTCCTGCTCACACCCTCTCGCCTGGGGCCGATGGGCAGGAGTCATCAACAGAGAAGAGTGACAGGAACACTTACTTGGCAGGCACAAATCACAGGTTGCTGTGCTCCACTATACAGATGATGACACCCTCAGATTTTCTTTTCCTTAGTAAACTCTTAAAGCGAGACATATACACAGAAAACTGCATGAATGATGAGTGTGCAGTGTCTATTCACAAGAGCAAAGACATGGAATCAACCCAGGCGCCCATCAAAAGTAGATTTTTAAAAAATGTGGTCCATATACAACACGGAATACTACACAGCCATTAAAAAGAACAAAATCATGTCCTTAGCAGTAACATGGATAAGGCTGGAGGCTGTTATCTTAATTGAAATAACACAGAATCAGAAAACTAAATACTATGTGTTCTTACCTGTAAGTGGCAGACACAAAGATGGGAAAAATAAACACTGGGAATTCCAAAAGCAGGGAGGGAGAGACTGGGAGAAGGGTGGAGAAACTGCCTACTGGGTATTACGTTCGCTACTTGGGTAGAGCCCAAACCTCAGTATCACGCAATATACCCATGTAACAAACCTCTACATGCACCCCCAGAATCTAAAATTTGTTTCAAAAATGAAAATACTTATAGAAATAACAAAATGTAAGATGCCTTTAAGTTCACCTTTCAGAGATAACACTGTTTATTATTTTCTTCAAGAATCTCATTTCTATTTATTTATTTATGTGTTTTTTTTTTTAGAGACAGGGTCTCACTCTGTTGCCCAGGCTGGAGTGCAGTGATGCAAGCATAGTTCACTGCAGCCTCAGACTCCTCAGTTCAAGCAATCCACCTGCTTTGGCCTCCCACAGCGCTGGAATTACAGGCTATGAGCAGCACACCCGGCCAATAATCATTTTTATAGGCTCGCGTTTAAAAAATAAAATAGTATACTGCGTAAAGAAAAACAATGTGCAGCTTCACGAAGTTTCCCTTTTGAATACACGTATGTAACAAGCATCCTGATTGAGAAACAGAACGTCACCAGCATCCTAGAAACCCTCCTTGGCTTCCTTCCAATCATGGCGCTCCTGTCTTCCAAAGGTAAGTGCTATCCTGATTTCTGCTAATGTAATTAGTTTGATCAATTTTGAAACTTTATACCAACGCAGCTGTTCAATATTTTATTCTTTGATGCTTTGCTTCCTACATTTAACATTATGTTTATGAAACCCATCCATACTGTGGGTAATACACAGTGTTTGTTTTCATGGCTGCATAATACTCCATTGCATGAATACACCAAACTTTATTTGCCCATTTTACTGTTGAGGGACACCCTAGCCATAAAGAGGAAAATCCCAAGGGCCATTGGGTTGTGACAGTACTGTGAGAGACTTTAGCTAGGCATTTATGTCTTTGAATTTTGCTCTGAATCATTTCCTTCTTTGAATATAGGTGTAAATGCTGGCTGCTAATTCATATATAAGGTTGTTACATGAGTTTAAAAGTGTTATTTCAGCCAAGTGCAGTGGTTCATGCTTGTAATCCTAGCACTTTGAGAGGCTGAGGCAGAAGGATTGCTTGAGCCCAAGAGTTCGAGACCAGCCTGAGCAACATAGCAGGACTTCTATAAATAAGAGCGTATTTTGTGGAAAGGTTTACAGAGTGACGAGTATGTTCTGTGATCCTGGGGTCCACTACTCCAGGTAAATAATTGTCCTGGCAACACAGTCACTTGGCAACACAGCCCCCTGGTGGCAGCCACCTGAACTGCAATCTTACCTCATAGAAAAGGTTAATTGCTGGTTTTCAAACCAGGCATTACAGCAAGCGTCACAACCCAGGACATAATTTATACTTTTTTTTTTTTTTTTGAGACAGAGTCTCGCTCTGTCGCCCGGGTTGGAGTGCAGTGGCCGGATCTCAGCTCACTGCAAGCTCCGCCTCCCGGGTTTACGCCATTCTCCTGCCTCAGCCTCCCGAGTAGCTGGGACTACAGGCGCCCGCCACCTCGCCCGGCTAGTTTTTTGTATTTTTTAGTAGAGACGGGGTTTCACCGTGTTAGCCAGGATGGTCTCGATCTTCCGACCTCGTGATCCGCCCGTCTCGGCCTCCCAAAGTGCTGGGATTACAGGCTTGAGCCACCGCGCCCGGCCCATAATTTATACTTAAAGCAGTAATCATTTATGTGAATAAAAGTGCTCCATCTCCATGGCATTGTATCCAATCAGGATACAAGTCCATCTCTAAAATAATGATAAAAATTTTTAAAGAATTACCATTTATCAAGTACTTCCTGTTTCTGGTATCATACCAAACACTTCACATACAGTATTCAGCGCTGTCCCTCCGGCAGTGCTGCGGAGTGCCATCGTTGTCACCTTTTAGAGACGAGGAAGCAGAGGCTTGCAGACCTTCAGGAATCATCTCAAGGTAAATGGAGCCAGGATGGCTTCTCCCACGATCCCGGTCTCCTCTGCCCCCTGCGATTGGAGGCACCTGGCTGTTCCACGCGCACTCAAGGTTCATTCCCACAGACCAGCCCCCGCCCCGAGGAGGGCTGGAGTCAGAGAAGAACCCGCACTTTCTCCTGCAGCTCTCTGCTGGGAGGCACATACTTCTAGTTCCTCTTCCCCCGTCCATACCCACCAGGGGGACAATCTGTGTTTCCCACTAGTAGAAGCCCAAGGCATTGTCTGGGGCACATTGTACTAGCGGCTGGGATTCACGTGGGTGTCTTCCCCATCTTTCTGTGCCCAGGCAGTGTCAGGCTGGCCTGTCCTCCGTCCCTCTTTGGCTGCTCATGACCAGGTGGCAGGTACAATAACCAACTTGCCCCACGTCTCCATTTTTGCACTGAAAATCTCCCATCTCAGGAACCCCCCTGGGCTCCAGGCAAGCTGCCTTTCCCCCTCAATCTTGGGCAAGTCAGGCCCAAATTGCACCACAGATTCAGCTGTCCTAGATCCTGTGAGAGGATGAGAAACTCGTTAGGTCTCCTGGCTTATGATGGTTGGCCGATCCAGCAAACCAGAGCTCTGCCTTGGGATTAAGGATTAACAGGGGCCTGTCCTGCCTGTGAAAACAGGCCTTGGCAGCACGTCGGGTAGCCCAGCATGTGACTTCTGCAGACAGGTGGCCTGGATTCGGATCCTGGTTCCACCTCCTGCTGGCTCTGTGGCTTTGAGCAGGTTATTTCACCAACCTGACCTCAGAACCCAGTGCTGAGCACAGCACATACCTCACTGTGGCTGTTGTGAAAACTCAATATGAAAATGCGGATGCTTGCAGGCATTCGGCTCCCAGGTTGTGCTCCGCAAATGACAGCCCTTGCCATTCTCTTTGTTCCACGAGCTGCCAAATTGCCTCCCAAGTTCTGATCCTAAGACTTACTTATTTTTATTATGAAATGCTTCATAAATACAAAGGAATATAGATCACACATTCATATATAAACTGTGAAGAGTAACGAAATATGTACCCATGTACTTAAACCTCCTCTCCCTGAGCTTAAAATAGAATGTTACAGACCAGGCACGGTGGTTCACACCTGTAATTCAGCAGTTTGGGAGGCCAAGGCAGGAGGATCGCTTGAGCCCAAAAGTTCAAAACCAGCCTGGGCAACATGGCGACACCCCATCTCTACAAAAAAAAAAAAAAAATTATCAGGTGGTGGGGGCGTGGTGTGCACCTGTGGTCCCAGCTACTTGGAAGGTTGAGGTGGAGGATCGCTTGAGCCTGGAAGGTGGAGGTTTCAGTGAGCTGAGATCATGCTGCTGCACTCTGGCCTGGGTGACAGAGTGAGACCTTGTCTAAAAATAATAATAATAATAATATTACCAATGCTTTTGTATCCCCCTCTAATCATAACCTTCCCTGTAATGATAACTCATCTGAATTTTGTCATTTCCTCACTTTTTGTTATATGTTTACTACATATGTATGTATCACTAATAACATACTGTTATGTTTGAGATATTTGGGTCCTGATCCAAATGCAGTCATACTTATTTTCTGTTTTCACTCAACATTGTGTTTTTGAGATTCATTCATGTTAATGTATGAAGCTATAGTTCATTATTTTTCCTTGCTGTACAGCATTCCACTGTCTGAATGTGTGGTCATTCATCGATCTACTCCCCTATGCAAACAGTGCCACCACAAACACTTTCATAGGTTTCCTGGTGCACGTGTGCACAAATTACAGTATCCACCTAATCTGAGAAGCCTTCACTGATGGCTCAGTGGCAACGGCCTGCCCTCTGGTTTGGTTTTCCTTGTGACCAGAATTCTGAGCCCAACACTCTCTGCTGCATTAAAATCTTTTTCTGTATTTAAAGGAGGATTCAGGATTATGAGTGACAAAAAAACTCAAGTGATATCAGGCCAAAAAAAAAAAAAAAAAAAAAAAGGTGGGGTAGAGAGGAGAATTGTATTGGGATGAATGATGGAGCAGTTTAGAGGGGACTGGTTGAATCTTAGCCTAAGCGCTGTCCACATAGCCCTGTGGCTCTCTCAGTCAAAGGACTTGGCCACCCCCGTTTTCCTTCCATCCTTGGACAGACCCTTCCCTCCTCGGGAACAGATAGTGGCAGTCACTTCTGCCTGCAGTGCCCAGGTCTGAGTCCAGTGGGAGGGAGCGTCTATCTCTGCAGCTTTAAAAAAGCCTCCTGGTGTGTCACTGGTCACCTGCTCATGCCTATGCTCATCTCTGTGGCCAGAGGAATGCAGTCCATCCCTCGAGTTAGGGTGCAGTCAGTCTCTGCCCTAAGCTTTCAGGCTGAGAGTGAAGTCAAGGGGATTTCTTCCCAGGGAAATAGGGGTACTGTTCCTAAAAGAAGGGTAATGACCACAGACGGCCCAAAACAGTAAGTGTCGTGCAGGCTTGGTGGCTCACACCTGTAATCCCAGCATGTGGGAAGCCAAGGTGGGCAGATTGCTTGAGGCCAGGAATTTGAGACCAACCTAAGCAAAATAGTGAGATCCTGTCTCTACAAAAAATAAAATTAGCTAGGTGGGATAATGCACACCTGTTGTCCCAGGTACTCTGGAGGCTGAGGCAGGAGGATCACTTGCACCCAGGAGATCGAGGCTGCAGTGAGCTATGATCATGCCTCTGCACTCCACCCTGGACAACAGAGTAAGACTGTCTCTAACAAAAAGCAAACAAAAAGTGAGTGACCAACGTGCCCTGGGCTTGCTGTGTGACCTTGGACAAGAGACTTCACATCCCAAGTGTCCGAGTCTCCATCTTGGGTGAGTGTGGCAGAGCTGAAGGTCCCTGAGATCCCATCGGGCCTTGGCCTCTGATTGTGTGGGCTCTGGCTGCCCTGTCGTCCTCTTCCTTGCCACTCTTGTGCCCTTTAACATCATAGCTTGTCCAGTCCTCCAGATCTTTCCCCTATAATGTCGAGTGCATACTTCTGGGATCACCTCCATGAGCTCATTCCTCTTGCTGACAACATGGCTTCTCAGAGGTAGCCCACAGGAGGACAGCTCCTCAAACCGCACCCTCTGCCAAGACCGGGAGCCTCTCAAGAGTGCCTTGTCGTGCTCGCCACCACCAGCCTTTCAGGCCACAGCCTTCGGAGTCTTCTGTGGATCTCCATCTTCCTTAAGCCCCTGAACCTGCTCTATTATGGAATTTGGGCCTTTGTTTCCTCCTCTCAGAGTTCTTCTTGCTTGTTCACATCAATGAAGCCAGCTGCCATATTGTGACTACCCCATGGACAGGCTCATGTGGCAAGGAACTGAGGGCGGCCTCGGGACACATGGCCCACGAGGAGCTGACCCCTGCCAGCAGCCACATGTGTGAGCTGGAGACAGATTCCTCCCCAGCTGAGCCTCGGGGTGAGGACATTCCCGGCCAACACCTTGATTGCAGAGGGCAGCTAAGCCATGCCTCAATTCCTGACCCACAGAAACTGAATGAGCTCCAGCAAACCATTGTCGCGCAACAGAGATAGTGGGCATCCTGATCTTGTTCCTCAGCTGTAAGGAAATGAATCTAGGAGTTCACTTCACTATTCAGGATGACAGGTTTGGTTTTTTCATCAAATATATACTGTATTTGTCAATGCTCTACAAAGAAACAGAACCAATAGAGAGAGAGAGAGAGAGAGAGAGAGAGAGAGGCGCGAGAGAGACTTTTTGTTGTTTATTTTTGTTTTCGTTTTTGAGATGGAGTTTTGCTCTTGTCACCCAGGCCAGAGTGCAATGGTGCGATCTCAGCTCACTGCAACCTCCACCTCCCGAGTTCAAGCAATTCTCCTGCCTCAGCCTCCTGACCTGGAATTACAGGCATACACCACCATGCTCGGCTAATTTTTGTATTTTTAGTGGAGACGGGGTTTCACCATGTTGGCCAGGCTGGTCTCATACTCCTGACCTCAGATGACCCACCCACCTTGGCCTCCCAAAGTGCTGGGATTATAAGCGTGAGCCACTGTACCCAGCCAAGACATGTATTTTAAGGAATTAGCTCAACATGGTGGAGGCTTGGTGAATCCAGAGTCTGATGGGGCAGGCTGGCATGCTGGAGACCGAGGGAGGAGTGCAGTCCAATGGCACTCTGCCAACAGAATTCCTTCTTGCTGCAGGGAGGTCAGTCTTTGGTCTATTAAGGTCTTCAACTGATTGGTTAAGGCCCACCCACATGGTGGAGGATAACCTACTTTACTCAAAATCCACTAATTTATTTATAATTATTATTATTGTTATAGAGACAGGGTCTCACTTTACTGCCTACACTGGTCTTGAACTCCTGGCTTCACACGATCCTCTTGCCTCAGCCTCCCACAGTGCTGAGATTACTGGCATGAGCCACTGCACTCAGTCCAAAATCCAGTAATTTAAATGCTCACCTCCCTTCACAGAAGCACCTAGAATACTTTTAAACCAAATCTCTGGGCACTGGAGCACAGCCAAGTTGACACATAAAACGAACCAGCACAGTTACCTACATCAAGTTATGCAGATGCCCTAATTTATTAACACCTGTTCATAATTTCCGAGTTTGTGTTGAATTTTATCAAGCAATTACTTTTATATTATTGTTCTCATTTGTTTATACATTGCTTTAAAAAATTGTAAATTTTCTAATATAAAAGCATTCTTGCATAGTTGAGATAAATCCAACTCGCTGAGGAAAAGGGAGCGTCTCTCAGTCCATCTTGCTCGCCGTTCCCCTGCCCACAGCCTGTGGTGAGCAGAGGGCAGAGTGCCAGCCGTGTCCTGGGACTGTTGACAGATAGCCTGCTGTCTTCCTGTCTCTGGGCTGGCCCTGGGAGGGGCCGACAGGCTGCAGGAAAAGCACTGTGCAATTTACATTGATGCCTTTGTGTGGAGGCCTGACAGCTGCTGGAGTCACGGTCCTCACCCAGGTCAGCGTGGGGCTGAGAGGGCCTCCGGGTGCTCAGGTAGTCAGGGGCTGGGGTGACAGCAGCTAGTGGGGGGCGGGTGTATGAGACAGATAAACACCCACGCTCACATGCCAGGTGTGGCTTTGAGCCTCAGCCCAGCCACTCTCCTCAGCTGTCTGGCTGGCTTTATTGGAAGTTCACCAAACGGAAAAGGTCTCTTTTTTTTCTACTGTGCTGGCTCGCTCTCCAGAGTGCCTGCAGTTGGCCAAACCCTGAGGTTGGAAGCACAGTCCTCCAGACCACCACATCTTCCTGGACGTCTGACCTCTGCAGCAGAGGTTACCAAACTGTCCTGTCCGAGGGAACAGTCCCCACAAGACTGCCCCAACTTCAGCCACCAGTCTCAAGTTCAGAGTCCCCAGGGCCACCTTCACTTCAGACCAGCTGGCTACAAAAATTGGGGGTGCTTACAAGCATCCTCAGCTTCAGTAATTTTCTAGGGTGACTCACAGAACTCAGGAAAGCACTAAACTTATGATTACAGTTTTATGATCATGAAAAGATACAAATGAAAATCAGCCAAAGGAAGAAGCACTTAGGGCAGAATCTGGGAGGGGTCCAGTCGCAAGCTTCCAGGGAGGCGTCCTCTCCCTTTGGGGTTCTGGACAGCATTGCCTCCTCTGGGCCACAATGTGTGAGGATACGCACAGGGCGTTGTCCACGAAGAAAGTCTACCTGAGCTTTTGGTGCCCAGAGGCTTTACTGAGGCTTGATCAGATGCTGCCTGTGTGATGGACCTTTAGTCTCCAAAGCCCCCCAGCAAACAAAGACACTCCTGTCAGACAGGACATTCCAGGACCCACAGGTCACCTCCCACTAGCCAAGGGCAGAGGCTGGACCTCTCTTTGGGTGAGGTTAATTCTAAACTGTGAATAGGGCATGCAACAAAGTCAGTGACCAAAGACGCAGAGTGGTGTGGCTGTCAGAAGCTCCAGTCCTGGATCCGCCACCTTTGAGGTTAGCAAGTTACTTAATCCCTGTGGACGCCTACCGGCCAGAGGCCATCAAGAACAGCCCCGCAGTCAAGCAAATTTGAGTTAGTTGGTACCCACTGCACTAAGAAGACTGCACACTAGGGGGCAGCGCAGAGTCTCAGTAAGTGTGTTGTGGGGGTGAGGGGGTGCTTATTGAAAGATTTGGGCGTTTGTAGGAGTGATATTAGGAAATGTTCAAGGAAGCAAAGTGTTGCTCTGGATTGGGTGCTGTTGGGGAGTGGGGTGAGTCTACAATTGGGGATCTTCACAATTTGTATCCAGGAGGTGGAAGAACAGGGGAGGTACGAAAAGCCTGGCAGGGAAACAGCAGTCTCTCGTGTGAAACAGGAGAGGGCACTGTTTGGCCATTTTTGTGGTTTCACGGTGACCTCGTTTTTTTGTCCATGCTCAGGCATATTTATGGAGTGGCCTTGATTCTGTCCTGCTGCATCATGGGGGCACGGTGACCCTGCCTGACACGGGTGCTCTGTGAAGTTTGTGTGCATCAGGCAGACACCGGGCCCAGCAGACGAGTCACAGGATGCTTTGTTCTGTTCCTTTCCCACCCCTGAGTTTCATTACTGATAACACGGAGACGGTAATTCTACCTAACACATTAGGCAGCTGTGAGAATTAAGGGGAATAATGTAAAATGCCCAGCATAAAATAAAACACAACAGCCAGTCAATTCCCATATCATTGTTAAAAAAAATCAAAGTCTGTGATAAAATGGAAAAAGTGAAGAATCAAAATAAAGCCAAATGCAGAAGAGGCACAGGGAAGGAAGCTGAGCGAGGACATCAGATGAGGGCAGTCCCTGAGCCAAGATCTGTCCCGAAGCTCCCACTGCAACCCCCACCTGGGGCCAGGTGTGTGTGTGTGTGTGTGTGTGTACACGTGTGCATGCACCCTTGCATGAGGGAGGTAAGAAATGTGCCAGCAGCTGGCTGTTGTGGCTCATGCCTGTAATCCCAGCACTTTGGGAGGCTGAGGCAAGAGGACTGCTTGAGTTCACGAATTCAAGACCAGCCTGGGCAACTTGGTGAGACCTCATCTCTACAAAAATTTTTTTTTCAAATTTAGCCAAGTATGGTGTTACATGCCTGTAGTCCCAGCTACTTGGGAGGCTGAAGTGGAAGGATCACTTGAGCCCAGGAAGTTGAGGATGCAGTGAGCCATGATTGCACCATTGAACTCAGCCTGGGTAACAGAGTATGATGAGATTCTATCTAAAAAAAAAAAAAAAAAAAAGGTTTACATACCATAATCAAATGGAAACTGCCCCAGGAATGCAAAGTTGGTTTAATATCCAAAAACCAATTAATGCAATAGAGTACATTAATAAAATACAGGACAAAACCACATGATCATGCCCATATACACAGAAAAATCAGTTGACAAAACCTAACACCCTTTCATCATAAAACACTCAATAAACTAGAAATAAAAGAGAACTTTCTCAACCTGATAAAGGATGTCTAAGAAAAACCCACAGTTAAAAATCACACTAAATGGTGAGAGACGTATGCTCTCCTCTCAGTGTCAGGAACGAGACAAGATGTCTGCTCTTGAAACGTGTATTCATCATTGCACTGGTCAGGGCAATTGGGAAAAATAAATAAAAGGCATTCGGATCAGAAAGGAAGAAGTAAAACCATCTCTATTTGAAGATGGCATGATCTGTCTACAGAAAATTTTAAGAAATCTGCAAAAGTACTAGAGCCGGTAAACAACTTCAGCAACACTGTGGAATACAAGATCAATATTTAAAAATCCATTGTATTTCTATAAAATAGCAATGAATAATCTAAAATGAAATTAAGAAAATAACTCCACTTATAAACAAGAATAAAATATTTAGGAATAAATTTAAACAAGTATAAGACTTGCATACTGAAAGCAGGAGGAGAAAGAGGAGAAGGACAAGGAGAGGAGGAGGAGGATGAGGAGCAGGAAGAAGATGGGGAGGCAATGTATTCAGGATATCTTGTGATTCCTGAGGCCTGAAGCCACCTGTCAGGTCAGGCATCCCCTGTCCTTCCTCTTCCTACTCCTGATCTGCCGCCTCTAGCTTGCACCTCAAATCTATTCTGCTCAGGCATGGAAGTAATTGTGGTGTGAAAGTCTGCCTGGTTGGACCAGCTGTTCCACACACTGGCCTGGCGAAGTTATTTTCAACTCTTCTCAAGCCAGCCATGAACGTAAGGGAGAACTCTGCACTGGATGCAGTTCCCTCTGGGCAGTGAGACCAGCTGCAGAGGTCACCCAGGCCTGGGAGTGCCTAGAACTCCAGCCGGGAAGGCCTGTGGCTGAGCCCAGCTGCAGATCAGGTTATGCCCGCAGGCCCTGGAGGGTCAGATTGTGGCCCTCAGGGTCCTGGGGGCTCTGAGCAGCCTCAGGTCTGTGCCCCTGGAGGCCTCGCCTCTAGGGCCCGGTGCTTCAGTGCGGTCCTCAGGGCCTGCAGGATGGCACCCTGGCTGGTCTGCACGTTGTAGTCGCTGAGCCGTAGCAGGCGCTCGAAGTCTTCCTCCTTGTAGGTCATGTTGGACAGGGCGTACGGGGAGGTAGCCCCAGTGAGATTCACTTGGCCAGCCTGGAGCTCTGCGGGGCTGCGCTGGACACCTGCCCAGGGGTGAGAGGGGTGTCAGGAGCAGAACGCCGGGGTCTCCACAGCCTGGCAGCAGCGCACAGGGAGGGCTGCCCCCACTGGAGGAGCCCCTGCTTTCCTCCCAGCAATCTGTGTCCTTTGCCCAGGGATGTAAGTGTGGGTGGCAGGGTGCTTTTTGGAAGGATACTATTTGGTGGTAGAAAATACAATTTCATATTTTGTTGCCTTGCAGCGTGACACTCCTTAGGCTATTCTGGCAGCCCCACATGTCTGTACATTTCTTCGAGGCAAGGTGGAAACAGCCAGAAGAGGGAAGTCAACTGGGTTTGTGAACAGATTCTTAGGACTCACAGTGGAAGCAAGGGGGCAGCGAGAACTTGCTGAGAGATGAAGGTTCTTTAGAATTCTCAGATGTGGGCTGAGCATGTTCAGAGGAAAGCTGGGAGATCTAGAATGATGGTGGGAACCGGAAGCTGGGAATATCGCACAAAGACGGCAATGAGTTTTTCCCACCAGAAGGAAATAAAATTCTGACCAGTTGGTGAGAAGAGAGGATAAGAAGGAATGTGATGGGGGTTTAAATTTCGGGAGCCCCTGAGGAGAGGCCCATCTCCTTGAGAAGGGGCCCAGCCTGGGCTGGGGAAGGATGATGGAGAGGCCGACTGAGTTTCCCACAGAGCGGGAAAGCAGAGGAGCCCCGGGCAGCTGGGGGCACTAGGGCAGGTGGAAGGCCGCAGGAGCCCGGCGTCATGACAAAGGGGACCACTGCATAGTGACCCTGCAAACAGAGGGCCTGCCGGGATGAGGGCATCAGCGAGGAGGCCAGGGTGGGCTCTAAGGTCTGGGTGGGCCTGGATGGGCCTGTCCTGAAGCCTTCTCCTGGCAGACTCACTTCCCTTCCCTCTGCTGGGCGGCGGGGGGCCCAGGGCAGGCCTCTGAGGGGCCAGACAGCCTGGGTGCTTGGGAGGGGATGCCTCACCGGGAGCTGAGTGGTCCTTGAAGGAGGCATTGACCAGCGGGAAATGCAGCAGGATCGGGGCCTCGGGGCAGGCAGGGTCTGAGAAGAGGTGGCACTCCCTTGGCTGCTGGTGGTCCTGAGGGCTGGGTTCCACCCGGGGGAAGGGCAGCCCCCGGGCCCGGCAGTACAGCTCTGTCTGCTGCAGCGCCTGGTGGGGAGAGGGTGGCCCGGAGAGAACCAGCCCGGCCCAGGTCAGTGCTGGGCCAGTTCCAGCACACACCAGCTGCCTGTGTCAAGACAACGGCCTGGCTCTGTCCTGTCAGTGGTCAGGCCAAGCTGCAGAGTGACTCGGAGGGAGACCCAGGGGGAGTCCAAGGACTCTGGTGGCCTGCAATGTTGCTTGGTTAAAATCTCTAGGTGGGGTACAGACCCACCCCCAGCCCCCCAAACTCCAACTCTGGATTGCTATTGCTGGATTGTTCAAATCCTGGAGCCGGGAGGGGACCTGCATTTGCACGGCGTCTCAGGGGAGGTGTGGGGGATGGACATGGAGATGCGAGGGTCTCCTCTCTGCTCTGTCCAGCTGTTCTTTGGAGGAGGTGTGGGGAGTTCCCTCCCTGTTCACCTGGCCTGGGAGCCCAAGGCCCCTGCACCACCACAGCCCTTCCCACCTGAGGACCCTGGCAGGAGCCAGCAGATCAAGGCCTGACACCCCTCCTTCCCTTCGGGACCCAGGCGGTGTGGGGCAGTAGGTCAGTGGCCCTGCTGTCTGCCTCTGGAGCTTGGCCTGGCTGGGCAGAGGGGTTCCCCTGGGGTGACCAGCGTACCTCAAAGGGCGCAGATAGAGAGTAGTCGAAGGAGAGGATGAGGTCCAGCCTGCGGCCCGGCCGGAACATGGAGGGACAGCTGGTGTTGATGAAGTAGCCAGCGTCCACCAGGCAGAGCTGGGGCTCCTGGGGAGTCAGCTGGCTGGGCGTGGAGTCAAGCTGGCAGTCTGGTAGGAATTGCAGGATGGTCAGGGGCCACCACCCTGCCACAGGTCATCCATGTCCCCTTCTCTCCTCTGGGTCACTCCCTGAATGCCACCAGTCCTTCCCCAGGACCTTCCAAGAGGATCTTCTCCAGGCCATACCCCAGAAATGGATGCTGACCTCCTAGGCTTCGGCCAGTCCCTGCCACACCACCCAGAGGCCCAACCTTGTGACCTAAGGACCCCTGGCCGCGGCCCTGACCTGCCCAGGTGGAGAAGCCTTTGTGGCTGCAGTAGTCCTGGTGTAGCTGGAGGCCCTGGAGGAAGTTGGGGCTACACTGGTGGAGGGGCCTGCCGGTCAGGAACCCTTTAAATGCCTGGGCCAGCGCCGTGCCCGGCTGCAGCCATGAGGCCTCCAGCCACGAGGTCTCCAAGGAGGTCAGGGGCTCCTTCTCTGAAGCCAGAGAAACAGACATTGGACCCTTCTTCCCCTCACTTCTTCCCCTCAGACACCGCACACGGCAAGCAGAGTCTGAAGGAACAGCATCATCCCAGGCCCCTCAGTGCCCCCACCCTTCCCACCTAAGCTCCTGGTCTTGTCCTTGATGTGCTGTTTCCAGGACTCCCCAGAGCTGGTGAGGTCATACCAGGCGTCCAGCAGGTTCAGGGAGAAAACGTTGCTCCAGATGGCTGAGGGAACCCCAAGAGAGGTCAGCCTCAGGCCTCAGCCAGCGGCCCCACCCTCGGGTGCTGATGGAAAATGGGAGTGGGGAGAGGGCTGCCCCTACCGTGTACCGCCCCCCGCCACCTACCCCTCCCCCTCATCCTGAGGTTCTGCCCCACCTGAGCTACAGGACCCATGTCCATTCAGACGCCTGGCCTAGGGCTGCCCAGGGCCTTCAGAGCCACCACTCTCACCTTCCAGAAAGCAGATCCGGGGCTCCGGGATCCTCCTCATCAGCCGTCCCATGAAGAACTTGGAGCCGAAGAGCTCAGGAGGGACGAAGGCTCCGTACTTCAGGAACCCGACCTCATAGGGGGAGAACTCAACCCACTCTAATGGGGTGGGAGGGAGAGGCAGGAGTGTGAGGGGAGTGGATTACAGAAGCCCCAGGTCTGGCCAAAGATACTACCCCTGCCCCCAGCAGGCCCGAGCCTCGCTGTGCCTGACGCCAATGCAGCAGATGTAAGCAATGTGCACTCTTGGGCTGACCACACCCTTCCCAGCCCTTGGTCCACACCCTCAAGCACTCCCTACTGCCAAACACAGAGAGCGGCCCTGAGTCCCTCAGGACTCAGGAAGGTTGGGCAATCTGTGCAGAGCTTCCAGTGTGAACTCTCTGGGGACTCTCGGGGTACAGAGGATTTGGAGGGTGGAGTATGAGGAAGGGGGAGTGGGTAGAACCATACCCTTGAAGTCCAGCGTCTCCAGATTGTTCTCTTTGACATTGAGGCTCAGGTAGAGGGGCAGAGGGTTCTGACCCCGTTCCAGGGCGGCTCTCTGTCCTGACAGCTTCTGATCCATCACCTGGGGCCAGAGGGCATCAGAGCCTAAGTGAGGCTGGGAGTGTCCTGGAGACAGCGGCTCCACCAGGACGGGGGCAGGATGGGGGACCAGGCTGGGGGTGAGGAGGCACCTCCTCCCGTGGGATCTGGGGACCATATGTGGGTCAGTTCCCACTCGTGCCCCCGTGTTCCGACCAGCCCCAGATGCAGGGTCGCTGGACAGAGCATGCAGGCTGTGCACTGTCAATCTCCAGCGAGGGCCATTCACAGGGACTACAATGCCAGCAGTGCTTCCAGGCCCATCTTCGTGGGTTTAAGGGTGAAGTGGGTGTGGATACTGACACACAGACACAAGGACACATGCACATATACATGCATTGCTTCGCAGAAAGGACACAGCAATGCCCTTTTAGCATATACCGAAGCCTATGCCAGGGATGGATTGCCTCCTCTTCTAGCTTCTCCTTAATGCAGTTCAAGTTTCAGCCCCTCCCGAATGCTTTCCTTACATCCTTGCCTCCCCCTTATTGTCCCTCTTATTTCTGGCTTTGCACAGCATGAGGTTATACCCCGTTGTTTATTCTTGCCTTCTGTTCTTAATTTCCTCTTCAATAGAGCTCCAAGCTCTGTCTTTGTTTTATCTTATTTTGAGATAGGGTTTCACTCTCTCACCCAGGCTGGAGTGCAGTGATGCAGTCTTGGCTCACTGCAACCTCCGCCTCCCAGGCCCAAGTGATCCTCCCACCTCAGCCTCCTGAGTAGAGTAGCTGGGACTACAAGTTACATTTGGCTAATTTTTGTATTTTTTGTAGAGATGGAGTTACACCATGTTGCCCAGGCTGGTCTCAAATTCCTGAGCTCAAGCAATCCATCTGCCTTGGCCTCTCAAAGTGCTGGGATTACCGGCATGAGGCACCACCATCCACGGCCCAAGTTCTTTGATGGCAACGACTATAGCTTGCCTTTTGGGGGAGCCTCCACAGAGCCTCCCTGAATTGTGGGGGAACAGAAAGACCTCATTCTATGCTGAACTAGAGTTGCAAATGGAGCTCTTCCCAAGCACCAGCAAGGCTAATGGTGCTGCCTGCCGGGAGCACCACCTTGGGAAGGATTCTGCCGCCAGAGCTGAGGTTGATGCCTTCAGCCCTGAGCTGTTTGTACTGGGCAGTACATGTACCAGTACATGTCATCCTTCCTTTGGGCTCTCCAAGCTGAAGAGTGTCTAGTTCTAGACGCTCCCAACCTGCCACAGCAGCCCTTATCATCAGATTGACTCAGTGAATGTGTACATGTGAGAGCATGTGAAGCATGCGGACCTCTGGGTCTCCACTGAGAATCAGCCTGTCACAAGTCACTTTGGAGTTTGCCTTTTAAAAACCCGCAGATGATCCTGATGGCCAG
Organism: Chlorocebus sabaeus; assembly: GCF_047675955.1. Taxonomy (NCBI): domain Eukaryota; kingdom Metazoa; phylum Chordata; class Mammalia; order Primates; family Cercopithecidae; genus Chlorocebus; species Chlorocebus sabaeus. The sequence goes on from NC_132929.1 coordinate 17,920,944, forward strand.
CCAGGTGTGAGGATTCCTACCCAGCCTACTCAAGGAGGGTCCCTCTCCCACATCCATGGCAAAACCCAACACACCCAGTGTGTGTGTCCTCCTCGCTGGCAGCTCATCTGTCCCTGACGAGAACACTCATGTGTCAACCAGTCGTTTTTCCACCCCATTCTTCAACGGTCCCCAGTATGAGTTATAGGGAATTTGCAGGAAATCTCTAAATAGGGCTCAATCCCCTGCCATGGATGGTGGTGGTGTATGGACAAGTCAGTCCTTAGGTACAAATGTGTGTATGTGATCCCTTCTCAAAATCTTTTTATTTAGAAACTCTGTTGCTCTTTTGATACATAGGATGAGGGAAAATGTGTCCTTTTACTACAGTTGCACAATTTATGCCCTAGGGAAAGTTCTGGAAAAAGATCAGCACACCCCTGTATCTACTGAAACAGCACCCACCCAGTATATCTAATGGCTCACCAGTAAGCTGCAGCAGGACTCTCAGTCTCTAACCCCCCAGTTTCCAAGTGAGTAACCCCAACCCTGCAGAACACCGTTCTGATGATTCGAGGGTCCCATAGGAAACGCTGGAGCTTGGTGCAGTACTGGCAATGCAGACTAAATGGAAGGCAAGTGTGTCAGCTCTTAACTCAGGAAAGGATAAGAGAACCACTCTGAGTTTCTCCTTGAGGAATGATGAGCAGCTTCTAAGCAGTTCGGTACTTGCCAGCAAAAGACTGAAGAAAAAAGTTTCAAAGAGATGAGAGTTTGAGAAGCACTGATTATAGCTAGTGTATTTTATGAGTGGGTTTTTATAAAAACCTAATCAATATTAAAGATGTATGTAGGCTAATAAAGTCATTCTGAGCAAAGTTTCAGGGTATGATATTCATTAATATTAATGAAATTGTGATTTGTCATAAATGGAGTTATATTTTCTGACATTGTAAAGTGACTTTTGGTACTTTAGATTATTACATTATAGAGGAAATAAATACCTGTTTTTATCTAACATCTTTAAAAAATTAGAAATAGACACTAAAATTGCCTGAATAAAACATTATTTTATAAAGTCTACAATGAATGTTAGCTTTAAGAGGTAAGGTATGATAAACAGAAGAAAAAAACAATAAATTGAAAACCTTTCCTATTGGGACAAAATTTTAAAAATAGCATAGGTGCTTTTTTTTTTTTGAGATGGAGTCTCGCTGTGTCACCCAGGCTGGAGTGCAGTGGCGCGATCTCGGCTCACTGCAAGCTCCGCCTCCCAGGTTCACGCCATTCTCCTGCCTCAGCCTCCGAGTAGCTGGGACTACAGGCGCCTGCCACCACGCCCGGCTAGTTTTTTGTATTTTTTAGTAGAGACAGGGTTTCACGGTGTTAGCCACGATGGTCTCGATCTCCTGACCTCGTGATCCACCCGCCTCGGCCTCCCAAAGTGCTGGGATTACAGGCTTGAGCCACCGCGCCCGGCCGCATAGGTGCTTTTTTTGAGATAGAGTCTCACTCTAAAGCCCAGGCTGGAATGCAGTGGCATGATTACATGATTACAGCTCACTGCAGCCTCAACCTCCCAGGTTCAAGCGATCCTCCCGCATTAGCCTCCTGAGTACCTGGGACTATAGGGGTGTGCCACCACGCCCAGCTAATTTTTAAATTTTTTGTAGAGACGGGGTCTATGTTGTTCAGGTTCATTTTTAAGAATATATAGGTATCTAATAATACCACAAGCATTTCTATTTTTGTGAACAATTAAAAAATTGTCTTCTAAAAATGTCTATAAAGCTTACATACAAAACTATGCATTAAGTCATTACTGGAGGATCCAATGGTAATTAAATAAAAGTCTGCTGTATAGCCTAGAATCAAACTGCATTTTCTAGCACCTTGTAAAGGGAACTGTTAAAACAAGCTTCTCCCATTCTATAATAACTAACTGCTGCCACCCAGCAGGAAAGTCAGTTATTAAAACACAACACCATCAAAACTGAATATGAACTTAAACAGTAGATCCAAAGACTACATAGCACATAGTGATAAAATGAAAATGTTTCTAGTAATTATGTTGGCTTTATAAATTCAATGCCATTTCAATAAAAATCCCAACAACATTTGTCACAAAACATGACTAGGTGATTCTATCATATAATTAGAACAGCAGGCCAGGTGTAGTGGCTCACACCTGTAATCCCAGCACTTTGGGAGGCTGAAACAGGTGGATCACTCAAGGCCAGGAGTTGAAGGCCAGCCAGGGCAAAGTGGTGAAAAACCATCTCTACTAAAAATACAAAAATTTGCCGGGCATGGTGGTGTATGCCTGTAGTCCCAGGTGCGTGGAAGGCTGAGGCACAAGAATCACTTGAACCCAGGAGGAAGAGGTTGCAGTGAGCTGAGATTGTGCCACTGCACTCCAGCCTGGGTGACAGAGCAAGACTCTGAGGAAAAGAAGGGAGGGAGGGAGGGAGAGGGAAGGAAGGAGGGAGGGAGAGGAGGGGAGGGGAGGGAGGGAAGGAAGGAAGGAAGGAAGGAAGGAAGGAAGGAAGGAAGGAAGGAAGGAAGGAAGGAAGGAAGGAAGGAAGGAAGGAAGGAAACAGCAAAGGGGCAAGTACAACCAAGAGAATACTGAAGAAGAATTCAAGTGGACTGGTAACTTGGCCTATCAGACACCAAGATTTATCACAAAACTTTAGTCAGTGTGCTATTGGCATAGGGATAGAGAATCTGTCCTGTCGGAACAGAATAGGGCACTCAGGAAGAGTCCCGGGAATATAAATATATGAAAAATATATGAAACCTGATATATGACAAAACTAGCAATGCAGATCAGTGGAGAAAAAATTCAGTAGATGAGACTGGGAAAATGTGTTATTAACATGAGAAAAAACAAAGTTGGATCCCTAGCCACATGATACCTGGAGAAAAATTCTGGGTGGATTAAAGTCCTATTAATAAGAAATAAATCTTTTAAAAATTTTATAAGAATATATAGAAAGATATTTTATAACTTTGGGGGAGGGAAAAGGAAGACTCCCCAAAATACAAACCATAAAGGAGAATGATAAATTATATTATACTAAAATTATGCATTAAAACCATTAGAACTGATGAGGGTTCACATCAAAAATATATAAAGAATTCCTGCAAAAAATATGAAAAAGACAAATTAAACAGGAAAATGAAAAGGGGTTTGAATAGGTAATTCATGGAAGAGGAAGCGCAAATGATAAATATACTTAAAAACATAAACTGTCTAACTAAAATTCAAAGAAATGCTAAATGATAAATGTTCCTTTCACACCCCATAGTTAAACAAAAATTTAAAAGTCTGCCCAAGATACAGAGAAAAAGCAACTATTATACACTGGTAGTGGGAGTGTGAATTAACACAACTCCTTTGGAGAATGGTTTGGCAATAGGTAGGAAAGTTGAAGGTGCACAAACCCAGTAGCCCAACAATTTAACTACTGGGTATGTATCTTGGAGGCTTAGAGAATCTCTAATGCAGGTGTACAAGGAGACTTGTACAAAATTGTTCATGCAAATAGTATCATATTTTTCTTAAGGATATATATGTTAAAATTTGTGAACTGGAAAACCTGGAAGAAATAGATAAATTCCTGGACACATTCAACCTACCAAGATTGAACCATGAAGAAATAGAAAAGCTGAACAGACCAATAACAAGCAATGAGATTGAACCAGTAATAAAATGTCACCCATTAAAGGTAAGTCAAGGACCTGATGGCTTCACTGCTGAATTCCACCAAACATTTAAAGAACTAATACCAATTCTACTCAAACTATTCGAAAAAATTCAAGAGGAGAGAATACTTCTAAAGTCATTATCCAAGGCCAGGACTACATTGATACCAAAGCCAGATAAGGACACAAACAAAAAAAGAAACCTACAGGCCAAGATCCCTGATGAACATAGATGAAAAGTTCTCGACAAAATACTATCATACCAAATTCAGCAACATATCAAAAAGATTATTCACCATTGATCAAGTGGAATCCATCCCAGGAATGCAAGGATAGTTCAACATACACAAATCAATAAGTGTGATACATCACATCAACAGATATAGTTGGGATCAGTGCCCTGGTTACATAATCAAAAATGCCTTCCCAAGTCTCACCTTGTTCTTACCTCTCCTAGAACCTTTGAGAGCTATCTTTTTATTATTAATCTTTGGCCCTTGCTTGATTAACCTCTTAGTAAAGTTTGTGTCTTTTAGATTACAGTAGTTCCAGGTAAAGTCAATGCTGGTACAAGGCTTCCAATCCATCTTGCCTACTGACCAGGAGAATTAAAGTGTTCTGCCTACGGGCCCCTTAGGTCGCGTATCCAGAGATTTTTACTCCTCTGGTGCTTGGCCAGGGCCTACGCCCATAACATAAGCAGGAAGCAGTTACAGAAGACAGATTTTCACCCTTCTGCAGCCCTGTTAAGATTAAGGAGGAGGGTCTAATCTCTGAGACAGGAATGAGATAGGAGGCGGGGCTCAACTCTGGAACCAGATTGGAGACTGGCTGAAACAGGGAAGGGCTGAAAGCACCTCTCCATAAGACATGCTCACCAGTATCATGACAGTTTACTCATTCCCCGGCAACAACCTGGAAGTTACCACCCTTTTTCTAGAAATTTCTGAATAACCTACTCCTTAATTTGCATGTAATTAAAAATGGGTATAAATGTGACTGTGGAACTGCCCCTGGGATGCTGCTCTGGACACATGGCTGATGGGTGCCCTGCTCTGCAGGAGCAGTCACAGAGCTGTAACACTGTGCCCTTGATAAAGCTGTTTTTCTACCACCAGCTAGCCCTTGAATTTCTTCCTGGGGGAAGCCAAGAACCTCCATGGGTGGAACCCCAGTTTTGAGGCTCCCTTGCCCTGCAAAATGATGATAAACCTAAATTCAGGATGGTGTTTGCCCCTGGGGGCAGGAGGGAAATAGGACTGGGGAGGGAATACAAAGGGCTTTAACTGTATCTGTAACATTTCATTTCATAGGCTGGTTGGTAAGGTCATGCATATTCATTATGTCATTATGGTTTATTCAATGTCTTAGGTGTGAAGTTTCATAATAAGTAAAGATTGAGATTTGCATAATAAATATTTATAGCTAATACAAAAAATAAGGATGGCAGTTTCTAAGCAGTGTTGTACTTAATCAGTAAGAAAAATATTTAAAGAAAAAATTTCAAGGCAAATTCATTTTTGGTTAGTTTACATGATAATCATTCTTTTTAAATTCCTTCTATATAAATTTATTTTTATACCCATTAACCAATTTTTCTTTGTCCTCTCCCATGATAATCATACTTGATCAAACTCCTGACCCAAAGATAAAGATGAGTCCTTCTGCTACTAATATTTTCCTTACATTTTGTCTTTTCATTGTTTCAAATGCTTTTGAAACTTTGTTCAGATAGTTATGTGCGGTAAAACAATAGTGTGAAAAAATAGCTGATTTTAATAATTGTATCAGTGTAAAGTTCAGCAGTTAACTTACCAAGCTTTCCCTCAAGGAGCACTGTAATGTTTTTAAAAAATGAATGTTTAGTTTTGTCTTGATGCTGTTAGAATAAAGAAAAATAGCTGACACTTCATGCTTATTCTATGCTGAGGTATCACTGAGTATTCCGAACAGCTCTATAACTTAAGAACCGTTGTTATCCCCATTGTACGGATCAGAAAACGGACATACAGAGAAGTTAAATAACTTGCCTAAGGACACACAGCTAGAAAGAGATAGTGGGGTTAGAACTCAGGCAATCTGGTTCCAGAGTTTGTGCTTTTAACACCACCCTGAAGATGAAGAAGAACAGTACGTTTCATATTGCAGGATAAATAAAAATGGTTCTAGCAATCTTACCCACTCAAAACAAAAGGTTTGTTTGCTTGACTGACTTTGACACTGACTCATTCCCAGCTTTTGGGAGATCCAGAAATTTCTGTTTTATAGCAGCTAATTAAAGAATCTGCTAACTCAGAAAGGCAGCATTCCAAAGTCAGGCAGACACTAAAACACAGGGTCTTCCACGCTGCAGGAAATGCGCATGCGCATGTCGGCTGCCCGGGCGCTCTGCCTTTGCCCCCACGGTGCACACACGCTTCTCCCCACGTGCTCAGGCGCCCTACCTGGCCGTGCAGCATGGACTCCAGCACTAGCGCCCACAGGTCCACAAAAGATGTGGGGTGGCCCTGCTCAGCCCGCAGCTCCAGCTCCCGGCGGTAACTCGCCAGGCGCTCTGGGGAAAAGACCTCCAGCTTGCTCTTGGCCAGGTGCTCCCGGGCATATCGGATAGGTTCCTCCAGGTCCTTCTGCGACCACTCAGGGTCCCCGTACAGGTGGGCCATTGTCCTGGGAGAACGAGGGGACAGAACAGTAGGAGCCCGAGGCCCAGCATGGGGCGCTGCAACCCCTCCTTCCCACCCTGCAGCTTCTCCTGACGCGTGGCTTCTGCCGCCAAGGCTGGGCCGATCTGGGAAGCGGGTCTCAGGGCTGTCTCTCCTTCCAGACCGGCGCTGTCCAATATTAATACAATGTTTGCCACGCACGGAATTTAAAATTTCCTAGTAAGCACATTAAAAAGATAACAAGCCTGTAAAATTAATTTTAATATTTTATTTAATCGCTATATTAAAAAATTATCATTTCAACATGTAATCAATACAGTTACTGATGTAATTTCTATTTTTGTTTTCAAACTAAGTCTTCCAAATTCACTGTGTATTTTTTTTTTTTTTTTGAGACGGAGTCTTGCTCTGTCGCCCAGGCTGGAGTGCAGTGGGGCAATCTCAGCTCACTGCAAGCTCCACCACCTGGGTTCACGCCATTCTCCTGCCTCAGCCTCCCCAGCAGCTGGGACTACAGGCACCCACCGCCATGGCTGGCTAATTTTTGTGTTTTTAGTAGAGACGGGGATTCACCGTATTAGCCAGGATGGTCTCGATCTCCTGACCTCGTGATCTGCCCGCCTCAGACTCCCAAAGTGCTGGGATTACAGGCATGAGCCACAGCGCCCGGCCTTCACTGTGTATTTATAACACACCTCAATGTGGACTGGCTGCATTTCAAGTGGTCAATAACCACATGTGGCTACTGGCTACCATAGTGGCTTACTGTACTGGACAGCCCAGTTCTGGACCCCACTCCCATCTTCATGGTCCTGTCCTGAAGCCTTTTCACACTGTGCTTGTCAACAGCTGTCACCTAAACTCCTCTGAGGAGTTTCCTCTTCTTTTACTCCTTAAAGTCACATTTCAATAAGACTCAAAGGAACGAATCTCTAACAGCGGGATGCTGCACCTCGTCATGCTGCACGATGAGGGCGTAGGGAGGTCATGCTATCTTTAGGTAAAAATAGCATTTTGACCTCAATGTCTACACAGTCTTAAATGGACAATAAGGGAATCTACCTCGAGTGTGGTGAAGATTAAATGAAATAATAACAATGAACAATAAAAAGAGTTACCAATTAGGAACTCCTGGCTGTGCTGGGCATTAAGTTAAGTGCTTTACTTGGGTGATCCCCCCACCCCAGTCCCACGTGGTGTGCGCCATGATTGCCCCTGTTTGGAGCTGCGTCAACTGAGAATCAGAGGAGATAAGTTGCTCAGGGTCAGCCAGCCAGTAAGTGGTGCTGCCGGGACTCAGACCCAGCTGCATCTGAGCCAGCTACCTCATAGCCCTTCAGTAACATCCGGAACGCACCTCCTGCACCGCCTCGCTCACGGCAGGGCTTCTGTAAACGTCTGTTTCCTCCCTTGTGGGAAAGCTGCTTGGCTCTATCAGATCACACTGCTCACACCTACTTGGCCTCCCCACACAGAGGGTCCCTCTGGTGTCCACTCTGCCCCGCTATGGCCCCTGATCATCTCTGCCGTCCAGTCCCCCCGGATCCTCACCACGTAGAGCCCGAGACGCCACTGAAGTAGGTCACACAGTCCAGCAGGCCCAGCTTCTGCAGGGCCAACAGGTGGCCATAGAGCGAGGTCATGGCCCGGGCACCTCCTCCTGTGGCCATGATGCCCACGATGGGTACCTGGACCACATACAGACACAGGCTGGATTAACAAGGAAAGGGGCCAGCTGCCTCCTGTCTCACCCAAAGCCCTGCCCCACTCCCTGTCTGCAGGGCCCACATGGTTGAGGCCTGATAGAGTCAGGGTCAGAGCTAGGTCCAGCCTTCTTCTGGAAGCAACGGCTCTCAGCCCAGGATGGAGCTCCCAAGGGAGTTAGATCCCCAAAGCCCACCCACGCTCCCATGTCTCCCCACATATGCCCACTCTCCACTGACTGGAGTTTCTGGAGAGGCACAGGAATCAGGTACTCCCTTATGGCCAGTCCAGGATATCTGCACACACATCTCCCTGCACCCCCAGACCTCGTCCTCCTGCAGGTCTCCGTCCAGCTGCAGGGCCTGCTTCAGGGCCTTGGCCACCACCTGCTTCCTCCTGCTCAGGAAGGCCTGCTCCTCTGCACACAGATTGAAGCCCAGGTGCACGGCCAGCTCCTTGGAGCTGTGACAATGGAGGATCCAGGGGTCAGGGGACACCTGCATAGCTCAGCCACCGGCTGGCCAAGCCCACAGCGAGCTGCCAAAGAAGCCCCTCCTCCAATCTCAAGGACCACCCTTGTCCACAGCCTTCCCCTCCTGCATGCCCCCCTCTCACTGTCCCCACAGATGGGAATGTCCCTTACCAGCCCTCTGCCTTGAGCTGCAGCCTCACTCCTGGGACCTGAAATCAAAGCCAGAGACCCTGCTCAGACCCTCCTAGACCCTAAGCAGCACATAGGTATCCCCTGGGGTCTTGGTCCCCTTCATCTTCTTTTTTTTTTTTTTTTTTTAAGATGGAGTTTTGCTCTTGTTGCTCAGGCTGGAGTGCAGTGGTGCAATCTTGACTCACCGCAACCTCCGCCTCCTGGGTTCAAGTGATTCTCCTGCCTCAGCCTCCAGAGTAGCTGGGATTACAGGTATGTGCCACCATGCCCAGCTAATTTTTGCATTTTCAGTAGAGACAGTATTTCCCCATGTTGGCCAGGCTGTTCTCGAACTCCTGACCTCAGGTGATCCGCCTGCCTTGGCCTCCCAAAGTGCTGGGATTACAGGCTTAAGCCACCGAGCCTAGCCTTATCTTCATTCTTACTGTCATTTCCCATCCAGTTGAGGCCACTTACATCTTGAGCAGGAACATCCATGGTCACCTCCTTCCCGATCAAAGGCCTCAGGGGCACAGTGAGGCGCCGAGCTGAGTTGTCCCCATTCCAGACATTGCTTGTGGAGCTCTGGAGGGAAAGCATCATTCATTCATTCAACAAATCCCTACTGAGTATCTAGACTGTAATCCAGGCAGACATAGTCTCTCCCTGATAATACAGAATATTATAATATTGATAAGTATCATAACTATAAAATTATAAGAGCTAACATTTATGTAGTATAAAGGCATTGTTCTCACTGAACAGCATGTGTAAATTTATAAAGACATGGGTAATGAACTGATGTTAGTAAATGTCGTGAAGGAAATAAGTGGTGTGATATGACAGTTTCTAATGCAACCAAAAGTGGAGTGCGTGGGGTTTATTTGAGGTAGGGGTCAAGGAGGACCCTCTGAAGAGGCACCATTTGAGCTAAGATGTTGAGGAGGAGGAGGAGGCAGTCTTGGAAGGAGCCAGTGGGGGACAGGAGAGCACCTGGCATGTTGGAAATGAGAGAGGAGACAAGGATGGCTGATGCATCGTGCATGGGGGGAGTGTGGAACAAAATGAGGCGGCAGAGGTGGGCGGGTGCCTTGTGGGCACAGATGTCATGGCCTTGTGGGCACAGATGTCATGTCTTATTCTAAGGGTATCACTGGAGGGGCTGCTGGAGGATTCAAAGATTGATATGGTGCAGCAACCCCATGGCCACTCTGGCCCCTGGTGGTCCTCCATGTCTGCCAAGGGTGAGGTACCTAACTAGGGAGGCTGACAAGGCCACAGGGGCCTTGGCCCTGGTGGGCAGGGAGAGCAGGGAGGGGCCTGCAGCAGCTGGAGCTGCCCAAGCCTGGGGATTACAAATGAGGTCTAGAGCCAAGACCTACCCTCAGGCGCCCACTCAGCTCTGTCTCTAGGGCTGCCATGTAGTGGAAGCGGAAGGCAGAGGCTGTGCCCAGGGAGGATGTCTGTGTGTCCTCATAGGACCCCTTCAACTCCAGCTCCAGCTCTAACTTGTCCTGATCTAGGGAGAGAGTGGGTGGGTTAGCATGAGAACAAGAGCCCAGAGCCCTAGCTCGGACCTGGGACAGCAGCACCACCCCCCGGACTCAGAGGATGCCCGGGAGCCTGGGCCATCTGAAAAGGGCCCTTCCCAGTCCACGGGGCCCACAACCTTCCTGCCCCAGACTCCTGCCTTCTGCCACTTGCTCTCCCCCAGGTCAGGGGACCCTCCTGCCCAAAGGAGACCCATGGGCCTCTGTGCCATGTTGGTGAGAAGGGAGAGGCACGCTCTATCCTGCTGCTGGCCTCCCGCCCTGTGCAGGCTTCCCAGCAATCCTCCTCACCCCCACATCCAGGCAGAGTCCAGGCCTGGTTCCAAGCCGGTCTCACCTGCAACCACAGTGGTGCTACCTGCGCTGTCCAGATGCACATCCAGGCATGACAGCTCTCGGGCCTAGGGAAGACCACATCATGGGCAGGGGCCTCTGCAGGGTAAGCTGAGGTCCCCTCAACCTCAACCCTCTGAGCCCCACTGTCTCAAATCCACCACACACACAAGGAGTTGTGGAGTTGTGTGGGCTCAGGATGAGTTTGGCTGCAGAGGCCCTTCACCCCATGGACGATCCTCTGCCGCTGCTGAAGCTGATGCTCCCCAGCAGCCAGGTGGACCCCGGCTCCATACCTCCCCACCAGCTCTCCTGGCATTGCCAAATTCCCGAAACCTCCTAGAGCGCCCAGCCCTCAGATACAGCTCTTTCTTCTCTTGTTTCCCTGTGGCTTGGAGCTGGAGGAGATATTCTACCACAACTCCAAATAATCTAAGCGAGCTGCTCGTCCACAGGAGGGTGGACTGGGCGCCGGAGAAACACTCAGAACATCTCCTGGCCGTCGTCTGTGGCCTAACTGGGGACACTGATAAGGCCAGGCCCCCATGGCCTTGCCAAGGGAGTCTGTGTGCTATCTGTGAAGCATACCAGCAGATGCCCGCCACCCACGCTCCACACAATCACTGAATTTGCCCACCTGCTGCGTTGTCTCCATCACCTCCTAAGAGGCAGTGCCATTGGCTTGACTTTATTTTCATGTGTATTTTTAAAAGTAATACCCGCCCATCAAACAGCCCCTGGGAGCTTAAATGCTGGGCTCTAGGTGACCCTGGACCCGCCTGCTCCCAGGTCTGTGCCGCTGGTCTGGGACACCGTGTGGCTGGTCTGGGACACTGTGATAAAAGCTTCTAGCGCGTCGCCCGCTTGCCCCCTTGCGGCCATTTCTGTTCACTGCAGCTTCGTGAGCCCGCGGTCAGGAGCGCTGACGGGGACTCTCCCCGTCCCAAGTAGAAACTGCCTGAGCCCCGGATCCGATCTCTAGGATCCGGTCTCCGAGGTCGACAGCACACCGCCCTGGGAGCTCCCTCTGAGCCTCGGTGACCTCAACATGAACAACCAGAAAGTGGGCCTGGCCTGCCTGATTTCTTCACCACTTCCCAGGGAAGCGCTCAGTCAGTCCCTAAAACTATGAGTTCACCGCAGGTGACTAAACACCTTCTGGAAGCACCCCCAACAGCTGTGGGCCAGAACCTCCTCTCGGCAGAGCCCTGCCTCCCCTCTCTCTATGCGCCCCTTAGCTCCAGGCCCCTGCAAGACCCACACCCCCAGGTGACCACCTGGCTGGAAGGCTAGGGGTGGTTTTACCACGAAGCCCTGCCCCTTCCTTGTCGCTGCTGGTCCACACCCCAGGCAGCTGCCCTCCCTCCCCAGGTGTCTGCTCTGGGGCCCCTCCCCTAAGCCTGGGGAAAGCGCTTACCACAAGGACTTTGTTGGTGATGAGGTTTTCTGGGCGATCCGACCTGGAAAAATCAAACCATGCAAAGGCAAACGCTTCTTGCATTGACCTCCCCCTCCCGCCCATGTGGGGTCTGCCTGGGTGATGCTGAGGGCTCTGTAGGTCCTGGATAAGGTTCAGAGGGAAGGGGAGATGTTTTGCAGGAGGAGAGGAGAGGGGAGAGAGCAGGCATTGAAAACATCGGCCTTCCTCTGCATTTCCCTGAGAAGCCCCACCCCACACCCAACCTCTCTGGCAGAGGTACAAGATGGGGGACAGTCAGGCAGACTGACCGCAGGGAGATCTAGGTCAGGGCCATTTCCTCAGACAGAGCCTGAGTCCCGAGACACTCCCTGGGCTGTGTGACATTACTCACGTTTCTTCCATCAGGAACTCCACATCCAACTCCTCCTCTCCCTGAAATCAGAGAGGATGAGCAAGTCATCAGCACAACCTATTTCTTCAGAGTTGACACAGTTCTTTTACAGGTGTCATCTCATCCTCTCAAGCAGTCTCTAAGGGAGGCACGTTAGTACAATTATTTCCAATTTAAAGATGAGGAAACTGAGGCTACCTGCCCACATTGCCTGTGGCTAGTAAGTCTGCAGAGAACAGGTCTCCCTCCCTTGGAGGTCCCACAACTCTGGGCAAGACTGAAGGGGAAGACAAGGAGCACAGCCAAAGGAGGCATGATGTGCAGGACCCATTTGTTTTTCTTGAGGAGGGCCCAGACCCCCGAACTCTGCCGTCCCCACCCCCAGGCTGCAGCAGGAAGGCAGGTAAGGCCTTCACAAAGCAGGCCTTGGCACCACCAGCAGGAGTGATGGATGCTGAGCTGTGTTTTGAGGGGTGTTAGGAAGTTCTCCACCTCCCAAAGCCTTCCTGCCACCGGTGGCCAAAATTCCTCCACTGGGTGATTTAGCCTGATAACTGTAAAGCGAAGCCTTCTCCTTGCTTATTAAAATGCAAATATCCCTGGAAGGGGTTTAGATTTTCTGTGAATGAGTTCACCCCAGCAGTCTCCCAACAGGTGGGAGAAACAGCAACTTCCTCAGCTTGGAGTCAGAAGAAGTGCGGCCCACGGGGACTTCCCCACCCACCTGGGGACTCTGGGAGAAGGTTTTCCGGAGCAGCTTGCCAGGGAGGACTTCTGAGATATCATAGAGAACCTTGAAGCAGATGTCATCCTCCGTGATTGAGTCCTCATCATAGATGCTAAGTTCCAGAACATTCTAGGAACCAAGAACAGCGACTTAGCATTTTACCTGCTCATAGCGAGAGTAGCTCACCTCTGTTGAGCCCTTACTTGATGTCTAGAGCCACAGAAGATTATTATGCCCCCACTCTTCTGCACTTAAAAAAAAGAACTGTAAAACTTAAATATAAGGAAATCTTATTAAATTTCAAATTTCCTCCTTCTAATTTTTGTTTTTATCAAACATAAAATTCTGAGCTGGACATGGTGGCTCATGCCTGTTATCCCAGCACTTTGGGAGGCTGAGGTGGGTGGATCACCTGATGTCAAGAGTTCGAGACCAGCCTGGCCAACGTGGTGAAACCCCATCTCTACTAAAAACACAAAAAATTAGCTGGATATGGTGATGGGTGCCTGTAATCCCAGCTACTCGGGAGGCTGAGGCAGGAGAATCCCTTGAACCTGGGAGGCGGAGGTTGCAGTAAGCTGAGATTGTGCCATTCAACTCCAGCCTGGGCAATAAGAGCAAACTCCGTCTCAAAACAAAAACAAAAACAAAACAAAACAAAACACATAAAAGTCTGTCAAAGAATTCTCTCTTCCTCTCTCTCTGTCTGTGTCTCTGTCTCTCTCCTTGGCTTCTCTGGCTCCCTGAGCTGCACCCTAAGGTATGTGCTGGTGACCTTCCACGGTCTTCCACACACAGTCTCATCTCACCCCACAGCACGACCCAGTCAGGAGGAGGCTCTTACTGTCTCTGTTTCATAGCTAGGCTTCGAGAGGAACCCAGCTTGCGGGAGGCAGTCCCACAGCCAGTTGGTGAAAGGACCATGTTCATGCTTTCATACATTCCCTTGCACACAGCACAGACGGGCCAGGCCACAGAGACCCCCTTCTCCTAAGAGTTTCTCTGACAGCCCCGGAGGAAGCATGCTCGACCCCAGGAACCCTCGCATGGGGGTCCGGCCTGTTCACAGGGAAGTGGCCAGGAGTCCCCGGCCTTCACCTTGACCTGACTTTGGATAAGGAAATGGAAGGCCTCATTCCACACAGGATGACTGGTGTCGGTGAGCGTCTTGGTCTTAAACTTCATTCCAGGCACGGTGGACAGCTGTAGGATCACGTACGGGTCGGCCTCACTCACTGCCAAGGTTAAGGAAGACTCTGTGAGGAAGCATTCCTCACACCCCTCTCCATGGGCCACGCCAGTTTCCTATCAAGACCCTGACAGTCACCACAGGTGACCCAGCCCAGCCCCAGGGTGCTCGTCTTGGCTCTTCCCATGGGATCCAGTCCTCCCTGCTCCCACCAGAGCGCACAGGGCATTTACTCACACAGGTCAGCCCTGCGCAGGTTCCGCGCCTCCAGGACCCTCACGGTGAGCTGCCAGCAGGCAGAGGCCTCCCACTGGAGAGAAAATCAAACTCCAGAGTCCTTCCCACATTCCCTCCCCTGTGCCTGGAGCTGCCGTGCTGCACCGGGCTGCCGACACCCCTCACCACTCTCCTGGCACTTGGCGGTGCCGACACCGACCGCTGCCAGGCATTCCGAGACAGCCTCTGGGGACCACACAGCCTTTGTCCACCTCTGTCTTTGGGGTCAGGGTTCTGGGCTGCAGCAGTCAGGGAATAGCAGCCCACCCAGGGTGGGATTTGTGGAACCCACTCCCCTTCAGGAACAGAGAAACATGGGGTAGTGGACAGAGCAAGGAACTGAGGGCCAAGGAGTGGCCACCACATAGGTCAGTTAGATGTCAGCCCTTCCCAGAGCTCCCAGGGAGGGCAGCCCTTTGGCAAAACAAGGGCTACCTTTGGTGACCCTACTGCCAGCACTGCCCACCCCTCAGCCCTTCCGGACAGGAAGCAGGCGCATGACTTAAGGGAGGCTGAGCCTCGGCAGCCCAGTCCACAGGTGCTACCCTGGATCTCAGCAATCTGCACTGTAAAGCGTATGAATGAGGAAACTCCAGGAGCATTGGGCCATCGTAGGGAGCAGTCGGTGCTGTGGGTGAAAGGCCACTACGTATTAAGATGCTGACGAGGCCATGTCAGCCACAGGCAGCCCAGGTGACAGGGAGAAGCAGCTGAGTGGGCAGAAGCTGGAGGAGAAGATGAACAGAGAGTAGGTGACAGGAGGGAAAGCGGATGGCCAGTGGGGCGTGACTGAGACCTGCTGGGGACAGAGCACTGGGGGTGTCCCCACACCCCACTGCTGAGGTCCCTGGCACTGTCAGGATCAGGAGGGTCCTGGGGTTTCTGTTCCTATGCCCTGTGGCACGGCTTCTTCTGGGTACCTAGCACAGGTTTCTTATAAGCCCCTTTGATGTGAAGTGACTCACATGGGTTTGGCAGGGCCAATGGCATTTTTTTCCTGTGGGCTGACCCCAAGGAAGGTTGCTGGCCTTGCATCCTCTTGGAAAGGAGCCTTCCTAGGAGGACCACCTATGGGGCACGTGGCCGCAGCAGAAAGAGCCCACGTACAGAAGGTCCGTTAGAACAGGGGCTATCAGGAAGGAGCACTGCCTGTGCCAGGGGGTGGGGGAGTGGGAGCCCCCAGCCCGGAGGGGACCCTGCTGGGCCACAGGGTGGCAGGACCCCCAAGGGGCACCAGGCACATGAAGGCCTACGAAATGCTAAACGCAGGAGCCACGCAGTATGGCGGCCCTGCTGAAGAACACACAGACCACCTTCATTCCGGAAAAAAACACCCTGCTGGGGCTTCTGCCATTCAGCGGCTCTGCCACCAGGTTAGACTCCCCACCAAGTAAGTATGATTGTCTCAGACCCTTATATCCCTTCACCTCCTCCTCCCTGATCCTGAGGGAGCCACCAGGCCGTGCAGTGTTTGCACAGTGAACATTCGACATCACATGGCTGGGAGACTGTTGTGGCAAAACCAGAGCTGTTTCCTGCTTTGCGCTCTCCCATGACCAGACCCACTTCCACGCATGTGGTTGGAAGTTCTCGGTGCCTACCAGGACTGGTCTCCGCTCTGCACAGATGCTGCTTGCCAGGGGCTGGCTCAGCACCCACGGGGACCTGACTCTCCACTCACCACCAAAAACCATAAAGGACCATGGGCCATGGCGAAACCATATGCCTGGTGGCCCTGCCCCTGCATCTTTCCTCTCTGCGGTTCCATGCCAACATCCCTATCACTCCAGGCAGCTTTCCAGCACAGCATGCACGACCTCCCTGAGCAAGGTAGACTGGTTTCTCTCTTCCTGGGGATTAACTCCAGTGGCACCAGCAACATGTCAACTCTACAAACCTTAAGCCTTATAGATACTGTCAGCAACAGAGATTTCATGAGCTTCGGGGCATCTAGCTCCATTTCCTCCCCTCACTCAGACTCCACCACTGCCGGCCACAGGTAGCTCCATTTCCTCCCCTCGCTCAGACTCCACCACTGCTGGACACAGGGAGGTGATGGCTGGGACACTGGGGCCCTGCAGGGTGTTGAGTTTCAATGTCCCACTCCAAGACAAGACAGGGGAAGGGCAGAGGCAGCCTGGCCTCGTTCCCCTGCTCCCCGGGGCCAGGCCGACGCTCCACAGGTCCACAGCTTGTGGGCTGCTCTAAAGCCATTTGGGCTACTAAGAAATGGCCCCAGTTACTCACTGTCTAGCCAGTCACCATCCCGGGTTTAAGCACTGTAGTTCATTTCTCCCTGCCATCACCGAGAGCTTCTCAACCTCAGAAAGCCCATTCCCCGGCAAGTCATTTTCCCTAGAGAAATCCCAATTCTCTTCGCCTCTAAGATCATCGCTAACATGGAGTGCCCAGAACATGGTATTATTGCGACAATGATTACAATGTCTGGTCTTTACGGGGGCTTCAAGGCAGACTCTGGAGCCAGCTTGTCTGGATTTAAACCCTGGCCCTGCCACTTACTTGCTGTGTGACCTTGGACGAGTCACTAAACTTCTCTTTGCCTTTGTTTCCTCATGTGTAGTGGAAATAATAGCAGTTCTGACCTCACATAGTATTCTGAGGCTTAGAATGTTAATGCCTGCAGGCTGCTTAGGAATAAAGTAAAGTTTTTAAGTAACTGCTATTACTACTACTGTTCATTAAGTATTTGTCATGTTTCCAGGCGCTGTGAATGTTGCAGATACCAAGATGCAATCAGTTTTGTCAGACCCCGACAAATTAGGGCTGGGAACGCATGAAAGAGCAGAGCTCATGTTTACATGTCTGAGATGAGAGCTGTTTCCAAGGACTTTCTGCAAACCCCACAGAAAACAGCTTCACATCCTTCACGCATCCTTCGGCATCTTCATGCCGAAGTCCCTCTTCAGCAGGAAGACAGAAATGAGCAGACCTGCCCTGTCCCCTGCTGGCACCAGTGCCCTGTGGTGGGGCAAAGCAGGAGGTCAGAGAGAAGAGAGGTGGAACCCCTGGGCACAGCCCCTGGTCCTGGGGACTCAGTCCTGCCAATGCCAGTTGGAGGCGAGGTGCTTTCCAGGTGTGGGGCAGACTCAGGCTCCAAAATCGCTGACACTTAGGCTTTTGTTTTACCCGGGAGCTAGACCTTGAGCAGGCTGAGGGAAAAGGGGGAAGGGGCACAGCCTTCGCCAGGGAGATTAGCTGACAAGTTTTATCACTAGACATCCATTAGGACTGCGGTAATTCAGATAAGATGCCCTCAAAAAATACACATGCCCAGTAACAGCATCTCCACCAATGAACTAACAACTCTGGCTTTGAGCCTCCAGAACCAATGAATTCTGTTTCCAAGCAGTTTCTGTGAGCCTCCCCTTTTTTCCAGTGAAAGCTTCCCTTTCCCCTTCCCTCACCATTGCCCTGGCGGCCTGTCATTCGGCACATTCCGAGCCACAGTCGTTTATCGTTCCAGAGTAAACACAACATAGTTAGAGACCATTTTCTCTCGTGTCTTTCTGTGGGGTGACAATACTGTACTAAGCATGTTACCTATTGTAACTTTATTTATCCTCCCACAACTTCAAAAGACAGTACTCCCATTTCCTCCCGTTTTCTAGATGAGGGAATTGAGGCTGAGAGAGGCTAACTTGCCGAGGTCACAGAGTTAGCAGGGACAGAGTTGGAATTCAAACTTCGAGGCCAGAGCTCACAACCCGTCTATTCTCCCTCCCCAGGACTTTGCTCCTTTGGAAAAGCATGCAACTCTTCCCTCATTGCCCCACGGATATCTAGGATATCTAGACACTAGATTTTCATAGATTTGTCTAATTTGAGTAATAGATATTCATAGATTGGTCACAGATTTGACTAATACGATTACTGAGCTAACTGGCATAATTAACTGATAGGAATCTTTTCTCCTGAGGGCATAGGGGTGTCACCTTCCCTTCTGAAAGATCCTCCCATCTGAAATACCACCTTAATTGATGACGAACCCAGAGGCTTCTGGAGGGCATTCATCAGCCCAGTCACCTGTAGGTGACAGTAACCTTAGCACACTTAGCCTCATTCCTGGCCACCACCTGGGGCACCGGACCAGGAGCCAGCCCTGCTGGCCTTGGTCCCTGGCAGAGGATGACAACTCTGGGCTTTGGAGAAACACGTGACAGAGGTGGGCACGAGCAGTTTGCAGGCCTCCCTGGCCTGGGTGCAGCCC
This sequence comes from Chlorocebus sabaeus, assembly GCF_047675955.1. Classification (NCBI taxonomy): domain Eukaryota; kingdom Metazoa; phylum Chordata; class Mammalia; order Primates; family Cercopithecidae; genus Chlorocebus; species Chlorocebus sabaeus. The sequence continues at coordinate 17,939,755 of NC_132929.1, forward strand.
CCAGCTCTTGGGCCTAGTAAATACTTGGCAGTGGGTGGGGATTTGGGCCCCCAGAGCTCCGGAGACACACAGGGTGATCCCAGGAGTCCAGCCAGTTCCAGGAAGTCTGCTGGCCTGTGGTGATGGGCTGTGGACCTGGTGGGTTTCCTTTTGTGACACACGCAGCCACTGTGTTCTCCGATGTTGGTGGGGGGGAGGTCCCTAAGGCCACTGCTGCGGTCACTGGTGGTGGCGAAAGGAAGCTCTGCTGGCCAGGCTCATGTTTCCCAGCCCCCGCATCTACGGATGCTGCCCACCCAGCCACCCACTCTGCACCCCAAATCTCAGACTCCCTCGCCCTCTGGCCCAGTCTGGTAGAGACTGAAATCACCCTGATTCCAGCTACCACACTTCCCAGAAAGCACCCTGGCCCCAGGCCTGCCCTGACTGGTGCCCACATGCTCTGCAGACACTATTACCTGGTAAGGATGGCCAGGTGGTCCCCCAGGTGACAGACTCTCCATGCTAGCCTTTCCAGCTTCACTCCAGGCCCAGCCCTTGCCAAGATGCTAGCTCTCTGGCTGGGTGGCAGCAACAGTCCCAATGGGATGGGACCAGCGTGAATCTGCCAGCCTTCGATGAGCCACGATCCTATAAACAGGTTGGGGCTCCACCCCCAGGTCTCTCCTTCAGCCCTGCACCTGCCCCTCTTCCCCAGGAGGCTGGGTCAACCAGCATCTCCAGAAACCTCTGGCAGGGCTCCAGGATCTGCAGGTGGAGCACCTCTTCCAGACCTGGAGTTTCAGGACAGAAGACGCAGCCAGGGGGAGGCAGATGAGTCCCAGGAGTGGTGGCAGGAAGCTGGTTCCCCTGAGGCTGAGGGCAGAGGCTGGGGTAGGGGTAGAGCTGAGGAAACCCCCAGCCCCACCGGAGCCAGGGCAGCCTCTAGAGGAGGGGAGGGCTGAGCACCTGAGACTAGGCAAGGGGCCAGCCCTCCTGGGCAGCTCTGTGCAGCAGGGATCCCTGTCCAGGGGATGAAAACAAGAGCAGTCGTGGTGACAGGCCCAGGCTAGTACGTCCTCCTCACCTGACCTGAGCAGGCTCCAGGGAGCGGCAGAGGGGTCTGGACATCCCCCATCACAAGCCCCTCACCTCCATGCAGCGGGCCCTAAGAATTTAGGGGATTTCCATTAGACTTTGTAATAAAGGTGAGAGAGACCAATCAGGAGACTCTTAGGTTATGAAAATTGTAGAAGAAACCTTTGTGAGGCCACCTCACCATTCAGTGCATTCAGTGTGCACGAGAGCACTGAACACTCTCCTAAAATGACACGAATTCGGTCATTTTACCATCAATTCTGTATACAGTTGGACAGTGATGATTTGTTTTTCAAATCAAATGAAACTGAGTTAATGTTAAATTACTACAAATGGATCTCAAATGTATTAGAGTTGGCCAAAACAGAAATCTAATGATCTATGAACAAGTAAACATTATTTGGATGGAAATACCTGTCATTTGCATGAACCAGATATAAAATCCAATAAAAAAGTGAATGGAGTGGTTGAGCATGGTGGCTCATGTCCGTAATCCCGGCACTTTGGGAGGTCGAGGAGGGAGAATTGCTTGAGGAGGAAATGGAGACCAGCCTGGGCAACATGGTGAGACCCCCATCTCTACAAAAAATTTTTTCTAAATTAGTGGGGCATGGTGGCACGTGCCTATGGTCCCAGCTACTTAGGAGGCTGAGGTGGAAGAATTGTTTGAGCCCAGGAGTTCAAGGCTGCAGTGAGCTATAATTGCACCTTTGCACTCCAGCCTGGGTAACAGGGTGAGACGCTGCCTCTTTAAAAAAGAAAAAAAAAAAAAAAGGAAGTAAGTGTAAGATGGAGAAAACTACAAAGGACAACTTATTTCAAGTGGGTCACAGACAGAGCGATACAGAAAGTCACCCAGCTGGTGACTGGAAAGGCTGGGATTGTACTCTCTATCCTGAAGCCCACTCACCAGAACTTCCCTGGTCCTTGGTGGCCTCCATTGTTTAGGCCTGTTCCAGAGGAATCCTGGGACCTTAGGAGTCTTGATTAACCTCCATGCCCGTCATCTCCATACGCCCACCGGGATCCACTGGGGGAGCCTAGGGAGGCAGAGCTGTAGCAAGACGTTCCATGAGGTGACCTCAGCCCCAGCACCCCACTCCAGTATGGGAGGGCCAGGCACCCCCTCCCTGCTAGAGGACAGCTGGGCATGCCTGGAGGAGGGCATGGTGCTCAGTTTCCCCACCTGTGCAATGATGGTGTGGTAGATACTGGGCCTGGTGAAAACCACGAACTTCCTAATTCAGAGATTCTTAATTTGGGGCTAGGGTCCATGGATGGGAATTAGGATAGTTTTAACCAGCCCTGAAATTGTATAAAACTTATGTGATTATGTATGCATGTGTGAATGTTTCTAGAGAAGGGGGTCTAGAACAGCACTGTCCAGTAGGAATGTTTGGGAGCTCTACAGATGTTGTATTAAACTTTCTAGTGGCCACACAAAAAGATGTAAAATGATACAGGTGAAATTAATATATATTTAGCCCAGTAATCTAAGGTATTATCAATTCAACATGTAATCAACATATAAAATTATTAAGGAGATATTTTACTCTTTTTCATACTAAGACTTCAAAATCCACTGTGTTTTATGCTTGCAGCACATCTTAGTTCAGCCCAGCCACATTTCCAGAGTCCAGCAGCTGCGTGTGGCTACAGCCTACCTTACCAGAGAACTCAGGTCTATAACTTTAATCAGACTCTCAAAAAGAGTTTGAAATAGATGGGAAACCATTGCTCAACAGGTCACATGTGGCTACCCCCACTTGAAGAGAGCCGCAGGGTTCTACACGGATGAGAGGAAATATTTAGGATGCTCCCATCACAGTTTCCATGAATTATGTGCCAAGACTTAGGGTTTTGACACATGGTGGAGACCCAAGGTGGGAAGGCGGAAGCACCCGGAGCAGAGAAGCACAGTGGCTGGCCTGAGGCTGAAGTCCTAAAGATCTCCCCACTCCAACCCTCCAAGGGCTATGAATAGGGCGCTATGAATAGGGATCAGAGCAAGAACGACAAAGGTCAGGACAAGAAGACAGAAGATAGGCAGAGGTGACCTGGAGGCAGTCAGCCTGGAACAGGGCTGGCAGGCACAGCGGGGCTGGGCTGAGGCCACATGCTGCTCACCCAGGCCAGGGGGATCCTCAAAGGAGGGCCACGCCTGGAGAGCCCATCAGAGCAGACCTGACCTAAGCAACCACGCCGGAGGAGGTCTTGGGCGCCATGCTTTCTACTCTCTCATCCCTCTCCCTTGCCGGGTATCCTTCCCACCACTGTCTCTCTCAACGTTTGCTCTACACTCACAGTAAACAAACATCATTTTTTCATGCGGCACTCAAGGCTCCTTTAATTTCCCCAGATTTTCTCTGGAAATCAGCCCTCCCCTACTCTCTTTCCCCTTGGTTTGGGTGCTGTTGACTCCACCTCCAGCTGCAAAAACACAGCATGTGGTCCAAGGCTGGCCAGTCAGCTCCTGGAATCTTTCTGACCAAGGTATTTGGTTCATTGGACTCATGACTCCAGCTGGTGCAATCACAATAAATGCTGGTGCATGAAGTTCTGAGAAAGACACTTTGTCTTTCCTGCTGGGCAGAACTTGGGAGGATATGAAGCTGGGCCTGCTAAATGTATCCATATTGCCACCACCAGAGGAAAATCTGTCAGGAAAATGGAGCCAGTAATGATAAATACCTGTATAACTAACACTTCCTATGTGTCAGGCAGAGGCAGCTTTATTGTGCAGGTAATGATGCTTAAGCTGGGTCTTCTCCTTGCACACACACGCCCTTCCAAGGCTCCAAAGGGAGCCCTAGCAGTAGATTCTTGTGATCACACATTTTAGTAAAATTCACAGTAGTAAACGATTGTATCCACAATTGGTAAAGACTGCTGTCTTCCCATTCCTACACTTCTGTTAGCACTGGTGTGGCTATAGATATTTTTAGGATCTGGTTAAGGAGAGGTTGAGTTAGAGGCATGTTTTATTTCAGTTTAGTGAGATATATTTATGGGATTTGCAGTCAGCTTCACATATAGTGAAGTCAGCTTCACGTGTAGTCAGCTTCATGTATAGTGAAGTTCACTGTGATGTGGGTGTGTCCTTTGGTGCCAGAAGAATTGGATAGAGGAAGAGAAACGAGGTCTGAAATATCCAGAGCCAGAAACCAATCTGAAAAATTCCTCCAATCCAACACATGACATTATAAGTGGAAGACCTGGTTTTCCTTGACACCTGATCAAAACAGAAACTCTCTCTCTCGAAAAGGGTGTTTCCCATCATGTCTTGAATGCATGTTTTCCTTTATCTGAGGGTAATTTTAAGAAATATTAATAGAATATGTATCGTGATTCCTATACTACAGCAGCTAGCACAACACCTACAACAGCTTATACACCAAAGAAGCTTGATAGAGGCTGCGGCAGATTCTGTTTTCCAATAATGGTTGCACCAATGTCTCCTGTCCATGCTCTTCCAGCACCTGCCACTCCCCATCAAAAAATAGAGGCCAACTCCCCTTCTCTTAAATCTGGTGGGCTTGTGATTGGTAACTTACAGGATGTGAGAAAAGTGACTGCTTGACTCCCCAGGTTAGATCGTAAGGTGATGCAGCTCTCTTTTTTAATGGCTAGAACACTCCCCCTTAGAGCCCTGAGCCACCAGGTGAAACACCCAGCTCCCCTGAGGCGGCCATACTGTTGGGAAGGCCAGTCATACGGACAGGCCACCAGTGGGCGCTGGAGTCAGCAGCCCTAATTTCCCGCCAGCCCAACCCAGGCTCCAGACCCATGGATGAATGAGCCTTCCCATGATTTTAGCCCCAGTGGCTGGGTCACCCCTAGCCAGGGCTCTTTCTGAATTTCTGACACACGAAATATCTGTGAGCCTGACAGAGTGGTTGCTGTGTTATGCCATTACATTTTGGGTGATTTATTACATAGCCATAGTAAGTAAAGCAGAGGTTTTCCATAATTGGCAATGATCCTGAAGTTTTATGTAACATTACCTGTAAAGAATTATGAAGCTGAAAGAAACAATAATGAACTACTATTAACTATGAATAATTTTCTAAACATTCCAAACCACCAGACTAGAGGAAAGATTGCTACCTATTTGCACCAAAGAAAATGATATTACAAAATTGATATTGTTATATAGCAAGGAAGAAATAAAAAAAAAAAAAACACCTCACAAAATGGGTGTTGAACAAAAAGGCAATCAAGGTATATTCAGGCAAGTAGTGGAGGGAGAAGCCTGGAGGTGTGCCTGGCAGCTGATTCACACAAATATCATGGTGTTTTGTTGTTGTTGTTGTTGTTTGAGACGGAGTCTCGCTCTGTGGTCCAGGCTGGAGTGCAGTGGCATGATCTCAGCTCACTGCAACCTCCACCTCCCCAGTTCGAGTGATTATGGTGTCTCAGCCACCCCAGCAGCTAGGATTACAGGTGCGCACCACCACGCCTGGCTAGTTTTTCTGTTTTTAGTAGAGACAGCGTTTCACCATGTTGGCCAGGCTGGTCAAGAACTCCTGGTCTCAAGTGATCTGCCCGCTTCAGCCTCCCAAAGTGCTGGGATTACAGGCGTGAGCCACTGCACCCGGCCCGTATCATGGTATTTTTAAAAATTTTGTGATATTTTGGAATTTATCGACCTTTTAAAATTTGAATTTTTGTGTGATTTATTTTTATCGTTTGCAAAGAATATTAACTTTTGTACCTAACTTTGTGTCAACTTGTATAACCTTCAGGCTCCATAATACACAGCCCTGTGTCACACTGTTCAAAGCACTCTATACAGAATACATCGTTCTTTTATCTACAATTGGTGAAGCTGGCTGTCTTCCTGTTTCTGCCTCTCTGCCGACATTGGTGTGGCTATGGATGTTTTTAGGATCTGGCTAAGGAGATTCCCCAAGACCTGTCAGGTGGGGAACTTTTATTATCCTCATTCTACAAATGAGAAAACGGAGGCAGGAGTTGGTTGATGAACTGCCCCCAGGTCACCCTGGGAGTAGAGCCCAGAGGCCACAGCACAGTCTCCCTCCAGAGGAAGTGCAGGCAAAAGGGAGCATAGAGAGTTCCTGGATCAAGCCTTGCCTGAAGGAGTAGATCTAGTCCTGGGCGTTTCACTTGGGTCTCAGCACCTCCCCACCTACTTTAACCCCAGGAAAGAAGGGTTTGGCCACCCCCTTCCCTTTTTCCTTGCTTAGAACAGCACTCGATAACAATGTCACAGAGAAGAGAAGAGGAGGCAGCTGACTGAAAGGGGTGTAGGAGGCATCAGGGCCGATGATCTGTTGAGTTTCCATTCCAGGCAAAAGCCCTGGAGCAGGTGGTTGGTCAGATGGCAAGATACGTAGCGTGAGGCAGGCATGCCACATGCTTCAGTGTTCAGCGCTGAGTACCATGGGAAGGCACAAGTGGGCCTGTACTCTTGCCTCATGAGGAAGTGGTTATTTACTCTGCTGACATGAGAGAAAGGACCATTTCCTGTCCAGGAGTGCTCAGGACCAACCAGGAAAGGGACACCTCACCCCTGCCCACATTCTAGGGCTACTGGAAAGGATAAGCCTTGCTGTAAGCAAGGGACAGGGCACCACCAAGCCAAGCCATCCATTCATCCCACAAATCATTACTGAGTATCTACCATGTCCCAGACAGACAGCTGTGAGAGTAAAAACAGGCCTGATCCCCACCTCCAGTGTACAACCCACCTTCCACTCCATGGCTCTCAGCCAACGGGGTAAGTACAGCGTTCCAGAACCTGGGACATTACACCTCAGGCCCTGGAGTGCTGGGGCAGATATGCAACCCAGACAGAGCCTCTGGAATTCCACGTAAAGAACCATGGAAGAGCTGTAAACAAATATTAGTCAGCTAATTAACTTAGTTTGGAGGCAGTGGTAGCAGGCCCTTGAGCTTTGGGATAAGAAATAGAACCATGTTTTGTTTTGTTTTGTTTTTTTCTGTGAAATTTTTGTTTGTTTTAATACAATTGAACATTTCATCCCTCCCACAGTAATCAAAGCAAACATTTTATCATTTTTATCATATTATTCTTGGTATATCAAACTAAATTCCAGGAATGCAGGAAAGTCTGACTTGGAAATACTATATAGAAAAAGGTTGAATTAACACATTACATTTTTTAGTCTTTCCTTGTAAGTATACATTGACATCTACTTATCTGATAGCAGCACTGCTGGTTTTGAGTGAGTTTGGTTTGGTTTGCTTTCCTTACAGAGGGAATACAGTGTGGCAGTATTTTCTTTGGAACAAATTTAAAAAGTAGTAACAAATAACAGAAGAAATATTTCTACACATGTATTTTCCATGGACAATAAATAGATAAGGATATAATTATGAAAAAAATATGCCTCAACTATGCTTTTTAAAATTTCTCTAGGTTTCCTGGTTTTTCTTATTAAAATAGAATGCACTATCAGTACTATCTGTGCTGGGAAAACAAACCCTGAGGTTTGAGTTTCCTCCCTCAGCCCATAGAGTGATATCAAGAGTAAACCTGGATTGAGGTCACCCCGTTTGAGCCAACAGCGAGTTCTGTAGTATATCTGGTTATTTTACTAATGTGTACATATTCTAGGTTATAATCAAGATACTCATCAAGTATTTTCTATGAAAGTTTTATATCCCGAACAGATTCTTTGATTTATCATGCTACCATAGGAAATTTGAAGAAATAACACATTGTATAACAGAAATAGACACGCAATATAGAGAACAGAAAAGATATAGCTTGACCCTGGGTTTTTCCCTTAGAATAATTCCTTCTGTAAATCAGACTTCATTTTTACATATAGAGTCATCCTATAACTGGTCTTGAATCATAAAGTTAATGACATAGTTGGAAAAATCTTGGCCACACATTTTTGTGGTCTTTTGTCACCCTAGACCACACACAAAAAAACATTCTCCAAGTGGATGCTCTGGTTAGATTACGATGCTCTTAAATAACAATTGACTGAAGTTGAGAATGTAAAGTACACAACTATTTGCAGCAGCAATAGTCTTTCAAAAATGACTAAAACAAACTTTTAAATACAAGGCATATAAAACAGACTATTAAGGAGAGTTTTCCAAACTATATCTAGAAATACAGGAAAATACGTGTTGCCTCATAATAAACTTAAATCAATATTATTTCTGAATTCTATAAACACTATCAGAGGTTATCGTTTTATTTGAGAACCATGTTTTAAGACCTCCTGAGGTACCTGCTCTGACCTCTCCCAGAACCTCTCTGCGTCTCCTCACCAGGCCTTCTCCACCTCAAGGGCATTTCCCTGCTCCCCACTCTGCCCTGTTGGCCTTTTCCTCTGATTTCTGTTTTTCGCAAAGTTTCCAAGCAATGGAAATGTGTATGTGTGTTTTAAATGTACTGTATTTGTCACTTTCATATTCTAGTTCATAATATTTTTTTAAAAAATAGATTGAGACTTTGATACATTTTCGAAACATAAACCAAAACAAAACTGATTTAGGCATGAATAGGGCCCTTTAAAAGATTATTTCTGTAGGCTGGTTGATCTGAATAGAAGACACATCTTTCTCGAAACTCCAGTAGTGACCCCCTGCTGACCGCAGATTTGGTAAGAGAATCCCCAGTCCAGATTCTATGTTCAGAGTTTCATCCTAACACTCTATTGCCAGGAGTTCTGTGAAATTTTGCCATCCCCTCCCCACATAGCACTGACTCATCTGAAAGGCAATAGGTTTCCTGTAAACACCCAGCTCACCAACAGCTGCCAAGGTGGACGACTGAGAGGTAATGACCTGCCTGCCCTGGGTTCAGGAGGGAGCGGGGTACACGTTTCCCACCTGCAAGGCCGAGGGCCCCAGCCAGCCTCCTCTCCTCCTGCCCCTGAGGAAGCAGCACCTGAGCCCCCCGCCAGTGCAGAGGAGACTTCCCTTCTGTGCGCCACCCAGGGGTGGCCCAGAGGGACTTGAGGTGAAGCCCAGAGCTGAGGGCCAAGCCCAGCCCTCCCCATCACACTCCCTCAGCACCAGCCACAGTTGATGACTTCCCTCACATGACAGGATTTGAAGTGCGTATGTGAATGTGCTTTTAATGTTTTGCCCCTTCCTCCTATTCATTTCTCCCCTTCCTCCTACTCATTTCTCCCATCTTCAGCCAATGGCACCGACTGTTAAAGCTGGAGATGAGAGAAAGAAAGGGGCCCTCCTGGCTGGGCGCAGTGGTTGACACCTGTAATCCCAGCACTTTGGGAGGCTGAGGCTGGCGGATTAACTGAGGTCAGGAGTTCGAGACCAACCTGGCCAACATGACAAAACCCCGTCTCTACTAAAAACACAAAACAATTAGCCAGGTATGGTGGTACACACCTGTAATCCCAGCTACTCGGGAGGCTGAGGCAGGAGAATCGCTTGAGCCATAGAGGTGAGCTAAGATTGCAGTGAGCTAAGATTGCACCATTACACTCCAACTGGGGCAATAGAGCAAAACTCTGTCTCAAAAAAAAAAAAAAAGAAAAAGAAAAAAAGGTTGGGGGGGGGGTGCTTCTTCTGCTTCAAGTCTCAGACCCAATATTCCAGAAACAAGGCTCGAAGGCTGACCACTGTGAGGAAAACGAAGACTTTTCTAAATTCCCAAAGTTTCCTTTTACAGACCATAAGCACGGCTTTGAAATGTGGGTCCTGTGAAGAGAGAGTCTTGGAGAAAGTGCCCACCCAGCATACGATGAAAGGAGAAAGCCCCCGTACTTCCAGGAGGGGAGCAGGGAGAAGGACTCACATGTCCTCCCGGCCCAGCCCAAGCCCTCGGGGGTATTCCACATGAACGAATCACATGGGTGAAATCCCTTAACTGTGGGCTTGGCCCTGTCTCCACAGGCACATCCTGGGAAAAGTCACGTCCCTGGACAGGAGCACTGTGTCCCTCATAGTGATGTCTGTCGACCGTGGGTGTGGGAAATGACTGGGGAAGGGCCCAGGCAGGATGGGGGCCTGTGGTGGTGCCCTCTCATCTTCCTAGGCCCCTAGTGCCCTTCTGGATCCTGATGGAAAGATCCAGAAGTCTTCCTGAACTCCCACTGGGGGTGTGGAGGTAGCTCAGCTGAGAGCAAGAGGCCTGCCTGGAGCTGCCATGGATAGGATGAGGTGAGGCAGAAGCTGGGGGTGGTCAGCCTGAGCCAGGGCCCACCCTGACCTGGCCAGCATGGAACACAACAGTGGTCCCATCAGCTGTGGCTTTGGCTGTGCATACAAGCAGGAGCGCAAAGGCCTGGCCAGGGACATCTCAGAAGACCCCACATAGATCCTAGACTATAACCCTCCCAAGACCACTGAGGGTCCTGCATGCTTAGCTGCCATCTCGGCTACAAGGATGGGGTAGAGAGAGCTCCAAAATGAGCATTTCTTAAAAGAAGCTCAGTTTATCCAAAAGTGAACCTGAATTTTTTATGGTAAGTGGGAAACTGTAATTCCTCCCAGCCTATTTGTAACCTCCTCCTTACACAACTGTCCAGAGGTTTGGGGACTAGGAGATAAGATGTCACAAGTTACGAAGCAGAAAAGGAATCTCAATGGGATATCTGGAAAGAGATTCGCAGAAGAGGCATTTCTGAAGTTGAGCCTTTAGAAGATGGGTTGGTGCTTACAGATTATTGCAACACCAATTTACAGCATTCTGTGCTGTTTAAAAGTGGAGTACCATTATTAGACATAAGCTCTACTTCAGAGGTCATACAGCAGCTGCATTCAGCCTTTTTGGCTGTCTGTAACCCCTCCCCATATCCCCGTCTACCCTCTTCTCAGAGCCTCTCACCACACTCCATCCTAAGCCCTCTTCCTCATTCAGCTACTGCAAACCGCCATCTCTTCCATATCATATTGCCAGCCCTTCTCAAAAAAGCCTGAGTTGGGCCAGGCACGGTGGCTCATGCTTGTAATCCCAGCACTTTGGGAGACCAAGGCAGGCAGATCACCTGAGGTCAGGAGTTCAAGACCAGCCTGGCCAACATGGTAAAACCCCATGTCTACTAAAAATACAAAAATTAGCTGGGCGTGGTGGTGCACACCTGTAGTCCCAGCTACTTGAGAGGTTGAGGCAGGAGACACGCTTGAACATGGGAGACGGAGGTTGTAGTGAACCGAGATTGTGCCACTGCACTCCAGCCTGGGTGACAGAGCGAGACTCTGTCTCAAAAACAAAAAACAAAAGCTTGAGTAGAGAAGGTCTCCAAAGCAGATGCTCCACCAGGCATGGTGGGGGGATTAGGCACCCACCACAGCCCCTTCACCAGGGCACAGCAGCAGCCCAGAAGCAGAAGTCCTGGGAATTCCATTCCTAGAAGCCTCAAAGAGCAGGAAGGAAATCAGCCCCTTTCATCAAGGACTGCCCCTCTGAGGACACCCAGGGAGGATGGCACCAAGATCAGAAGTGTCAGAGCCAGGAGGACAGAGGGACAAGGCCCTAGAATCCTTTCTTTAGGCATTTAAAATATGGAATCAGAATCATCTTGAAGGCAGTATCAGTGACTCTGTAATTCTATGTAAGCTGAAAATACTTGCTGAACATAACTCTCCCCTGTATAGACAGGCAGGCAGGCCCTGCAATAAAATGTTAAACCAAACTAAGGCACATTCTGTTTCTAAAACCTCTCAAAGTTTTCCTTAATCTTTTTACTTCTTTAATCTTTAAGAAAAGAAAGAAAATTATAATCAACAAGGCAAAGCTCCTACTGCAAAAATAATGTATACTTTAGTTAAATAATTTCTGGGTGGGGCGCAGTGACTCACACCTGTACTCCCAGCACCTTGGGAGGCCAAGGTGGGTGGATCACTTGAGGTAAGGAATTTGAGACAAGCCTAGCCAACATAGCGAAACCCCGTCTCTACCAAAAATACAAAAATTACCTGGGCCTGGTGGTGTGTGCCTGTAATCCCAGCTACTTGTGAGGCTGAGGCAGGAGAATTGCTTGAGCCTGGGAGGCAGAGACTGCAGAGAGCTGAGATCATACCACTGCACTGCACTCCAGCCTGGGCAACAAGAGTGAAACTCTGTCTCAAGAAAGAGAGTATCTGGACTATAAACGTGGCAGTACTGAAATCAGCAAAGATCATTCTGAACAGAATAGGCCGTCTGTATACAATGAAATCAAAGACCAAGACAACCGGTAAATGCTTTCTTTGATCTTAAAACATCGCAGGCTGGATGCAGTGGCTCATGACTGTAATCCCAGCACTTTGAGGGGCTGAGGTGGGAGGATTGCTTGAGCCCAGGAGTTTGAGACCAGCCTGAGCAACACAGTGAGACCTAGTCTCCACAAAAATTTTTTAAATTAGCCAGGCATGGGAGTGCTCGCCTGTGGTCCTGGCTACTCAGGAAGCTGAAATGGCAGAATCACTTGAGTCCAGAAGGTCGAGGCTGCAGTGAGCCGAGTTAGCACCACTACACTCCAGCGTGGGTGACAGAGCAAGAAAAAAAAAATGCAACTTCTACAAAAAGATATGAAGTAAATTTTATTAAGAAGATGTCCTCAGTTTTCAAATAAGGGGTGGCCTTATTTGAAGATGAAGGACTGACAGAAAAGCTAGAAGTTTGAAAGTCTGAAGTTAGTTTCAAGTTAGCTGTTTACCATTCCCACGGCTCATATAGATTCAGAAGAGCTTTTCTAGCAGGTAGAATGATTGGCTCTTAACTCCAAGGTAACAACTTTGACACACTCAGTTTCTTCAAGAGCATACTTTTCAAATATCTCACGTGTTACTCTCATTCTGACCCACCAGTGTCATGCCTGCCACCCTGGCCGTGCTGAGCTTCCCACAGTGGGGTTGCTGTGTGGCTTCTGCTGCTGTTCCCACTGGTCTTTAAAAAGGGGGGTTGGGGCCAGGCGTGGTGGCTCATGCCTGTAATCCCAGCACTTTGGGAGGCTGAGGTGGGCAGATCACCTGAGGTCAGGAGTTTGAGACCAGCCTGGCCAATATGGTGAAACTCTGTCTCTACTAAAAATACAAAAAAATTAACCAGATGTGGTGGTGGGCACCTATAATCCCAGTTACTTGGGGGACCAACGCAGGAGAATTGCTTGAACCTGGGAGGCGGAGGTTGCAGTGAGCCAAGATCGTGCCATTGCACTCCAGTCTGGGCAACAAGAGTGAAACTCTGTCTCAAAAATAAATAAATAAATAACATTTAAAAAGGCCAGAGGGTGTCAGGAGGAGACCACTGGCTGAGAATGAGTCTTTTCTTCACAGCCTAAAATCTATTGACCCTAAAGAAACTCACAATATTTGATGGATCCAAGGGGCTTGGAGGAATGAGAATCAGAGGGACAGAGAAACAGACTTGCCCAGATCAAAAGATGCATCGTGAAAGAGGCAAGAATTCAGATCAGACTTACATACCCCGCCATACACACTTTCTCAGACACTGTTTAGCTACCAGGAACAAAGAATGTATTTGCATGGGGTGGCAGTTGTGTACCTGGCCCAAGTTCAAAGAGCTGACTGTGGATAATTATCAAGGAAACTGTGCACACCCACCAGCTGGAGCCGTGCTGGGATGGGTTTGTCCCTTCACAGCCATCAGGAAGCTGATAAAGGAGACACTGAGTTGTGAAGAGGGACAGGGGAGGCCACAGAGTCAAGGGGTGGAGAAGAAAGGATGGTGAATCAGAAAGCAAGACTAGCAACTCAAAACAAAATACCTGTACAGACATAATGTATCCTGAAAGAAGCCGGGCACAGAAGAGTACATAGTGTGTGATTCCGTGGATACCAAGCTCTAGAACGAACACAATTAATCAATGGTGACAGAACTTAAAACTGTGGTTACCTCTGGTTGAGTGGTATTTTCTGGAAAGAGTCACAAGGGAATCTTCACACATGATGAAAATGTTCTGTATCTTGATCAAGGTGGTTACAGGGGTAGAGACATAGAAGCATTGATCCAGCTGCACACCTATGGTCTTGTGCTTTTCTGTCTATGTTATACTCAGTAACATTTTTTAAAAAAACAAAAACATTAAGAGTCTGCAGCTGGGGATGGAAGCAAAGAGCTATAAGCAAACTGATTGGTGGTTCAACTTCTAGAAGAGCTTAGTTACCATGAAAGGTAAAGGTGCAGATTAACCTGAAAATAGGATTAGGTGGAAGTTGGCAGAAGCATAATAGTCCCACAAACCACCTGTCCAGCCTCAGCAGAAGATTAAAGGTTTGCTCTTTGGGGAGGAGCAAGCAGAAGACATGGGAGTCCACGTACTGGAATGGGAGTCATTGCCTTCAGACCTCTTTCTCCACTCAGCCCTGAGAATGCTGGCATCCAGTCTTACACTTCCCCTGCTGCCACCACCACCAGTATCACCAGGCAAGAGAACAGAAGATCCCTTTCCAGGGAAACACACCAACACAAAAGGAAAAACAAAAACAAAAACAAAACTACCAATATTAACAGGTGATTGTTGTACTCCAGAGTTCCAGGTCCCTGCCTAATCAACCTACATGGAAGTTCCTATTCAGCCATAGAGCTCCACGTGCACAGAGCTTCCAGCGATCACTTTAGTGCCTCACTCTTAAATGTGACCAGACAACCTGGGATCACCAAACATTTGAAGAAATCCTCTAACATGATTAAAGATTAAAACTACAAACCAAATAAAGAGACACAGAAACAGAGACAATGCTGGAAATATGAGAAAACTTTTTACAAAGCTGTAAGTAATATTGTTAAAATAAAAACTTCAGCCAAATTAAATGTAAAGGAGTTTAATTGAGCAATGAACAATTCGCAAATTGGGCAGCCCTCAGAATCACAGCAGACTCAGAGAGACTCCAACGCAACCATGTGGTAGAAGAAGATTTATAGACAAAAATGGGAAGTGACATACAGAAATCAGAAGTGAGGTACAGAAATAGCTGAAGTGGTTACAGCTCAGCATTTGCCATATTTGAACACAGTTTAAACACTCGACAGTATATGAGTGGTTGGCCAAGACACAGCCACTGTTAAGGCACACAGTCCCAAGGTTGGTTCAGTCTTGTCTACCTATTAGTTAGGTTGCAGTTCGTCCACAAGGACTCAAATATAGAAGTACAGAATCCTTCTCAAGCCATATTTAGTTTGCTTCAACAATATCTTTACATGAAAAGACACAAAAAAGATGATGAAGATAAAAGATGATGGATCTTTGCAATGAAAAGGGTGGGGATGCCATGAAATGGAATGTTCAGAGTATAAAGAACCCTCGTATGTTAAAAATATGATGGCAGAAATAAGTACAATTAATGGAAGAATTAGATAATAGAGTTGAGAAAATCTCCCTAGAAAAGCAAATCAAAAATTCAAAGAAATGGGTCAGGCGCGGTAGCTTATATCCATAATCCCAGCTCAGCTCTTTGGGAGGCTGAGGCAGGCAGATTGCTCGAGCCCAGGAGTTCTAGACCAGCCCAGACAACATGGTGAAACCCCGTCTCTACAAAAAAATACAAAAATTGGCTGGGCATGGAGGCACATGCCTGTAGTCCCAGGTACTTGGAAGGCTGAGGTGGGTGGACTGCTTGAGCCCTGGAAGCAGAGGTTGCTGTGAGCCGTGATGGCGCCACTGCACTTCAGCCTGGGTGACAGAGTGAGACCTTGCCTCAAAAAAAAAAAAAAAAAAAAAAAAAAAGAAAAGAAAAGAAAAAAAAAGAAAAAAAAACCAAAGAAATGAAAATAGGAGATAAGATAAGACTATGTATTTAAAAGAGCATGCCAGGAAGCCTAATTTATTCTTTCTTCCCCGCTCCTCTGCCTTCTCCCTCTTTCCTCCCCCATCTTCTTCTTGTCCTCCCCCTTTTTCTTCTCTTCCTCCCCCTTCCCCTCTTCCTTTTTTTCCTTCTTCTCCTCTTTAGAGATGTGGTCTCACTCTGTTGCTCAGCCGGAGTGCAGTAATATCTTCTTGGGAGTTCCAGGAGTGGATAAAAGAAATAATAAAAGAAAATTATCAAAGAAATAATACAAGAAAAGATTGCAGGACCAGAAAAGTCTCTAGATAAAAGGGGTCGCTGAGTACACAGAACACCCAGCAAACAAGTAAAAAAATAAAACAAAACAAAACCCTCACCAAAGGATATTTATCATTAAATTTTAGAAAACTGGAAATAAAAAGGTCACACACCAAGGACTAAAAATCATAATGGGATTGAACTTATTAACAGCAACACTGGAGGTTACGAGACAATGGAGGAATGTCTTGAAATGTTTTATGGAAAATTATTTACAACTTAGAAGATTTTTTTCCCAATCAAACTGCTAGTCAAAAGTGAGAGTGGCATATAGGCATATACAGAAATGCAAGGACTCAAATTTTTTTAGCCTTTCCCATAGGCTACCAGAACATGTTTTCTAGATATTAAAGTGCCATGGATCACATGGGAACCTGTTACCATGCAAATTCTGGTTCAGCGGGTCTGGAGTGGGGCCTGAGCACTTCTGACAAGCTCAAGTGATGCCAGTGCTGCTGATCTGTAGCCCACACAGTGAGAGTGAGGTGCTAGAGGACACGTCTCACCAAAATGAAAGAATAAACCAACAAAAAGGAAGAAGTAGGACCCAAGAAATTAAGGATCCAACATAAAAGCAAGTTAATATCCAAAATGATGCTGAAGGGAGATCCCAGGGCATTACCTAAAGGGAAACCAGTCCAGACTAGGATCTATAAGGAGATATTAAAGGAGGAGGAAGTTGAAGTGGAGAAAATAATGAAACTGACGATTACCTTATATATCGAGAGGGGATTTATACTTCTGTTGGAAAGTTAAAAGACAAATTACTGATAGTAACACAGAAATCTAAGCTAATCAGGAAGTAAGGTAATTATTAACTCCAGGGAAAACTAGAAGAATGAAAGTAACTATATCACACTACATAATCACAATTAAAAAATGAATGTTGACTGAAAAATTATAACATAACAATATTGAGGTGCTGAGAGAGGTTAGAGCAAAAAAAAATTAAGCCGTCATCCTCCATAATAGGAAGTCAATAAAAATCAAGAAATAATAGTATAAGCATGTTATTTAGAAATCTGAAGATAGGGCTGGGCACCATGGCTTGCACCTGTAATCCCAGCACTTTGGGAGGCCAAGGTGGGTGAATCGCGAGGTCAGGAGTTCAAGATCAGCCTAGTCAACAAGGTAAAACCCCATCACTACTAAAAATACAAAAATTAGCTGTGCGTGGAGGCGCACGCCTGTAATTCCAGCTACTCGGAAGGCTGAGGCAGGAGAATCGTTTGAACCCAGGAAGCGGAGGTTGCAGTGAGCCAACCTGGGAGAAAGAGCGACACTCTGTTTCAGGAAAGAAAGAAAAAAAAAGAAAGAAGGAAATCTGGAAATCTGGAGATAAATACCGAAAGACGCAACTAAAAGAGTCCTTAGCAGTTGCTGCTGGGTGAATAGGAGCAGGGGAGGAAGC
This sequence comes from Chlorocebus sabaeus, assembly GCF_047675955.1. Taxonomy (NCBI): domain Eukaryota; kingdom Metazoa; phylum Chordata; class Mammalia; order Primates; family Cercopithecidae; genus Chlorocebus; species Chlorocebus sabaeus. The sequence continues at coordinate 17,957,264 of NC_132929.1, forward strand.
TAATGTTTCTTCATCATAAGATTTGTAAAGTTGTTTGACTTTCTAAAAAAATAATTACTTGGGCCGGGCATGGTGGCTCATGCCTGTAATCCCTGCACTTTGGGAGGCCAAGGTGGGTAGATCACCTGAGGTCAGGAGTTTGAGACCAGCCTGACCAACATGCAGAAACCTCGACTCTACTAAAAATACAAAAATTAGCCGGGTGTGGTGGTGCCTGCCTGTAATCCCAGCTACTTGGGAGGCTGGGGCAGGAGAATTGCTTGAACCCAGGAGGCGGAGGTTGCAGTCAGCTGAGATCACGTCATTGCACTCCAGC